>NC_056733.1:1298250706-1298850706 GCF_019279795.1 Protopterus annectens
GCCACAGATAAAAATGCATTTTAAAAAGATGACAAAAAGAAATCAAAGAGCCAGAAAATTAAAGTACACTGTATTGTTTTAGGTTTTCTAAAATTGGTAAATGGTTTGATGACTAAAAGGACATATACCTAAACCATTAACGGGGCAACAGTCTTCGTGAAACAGAACTGTTGCCGCGGCTGCCTGGAGAAGTACCTAAACTTATGAAACTGTCCAGATTTTAGCCTTGTATTTTTGGTCTTCTCCTCATGAAACGTTTGTGAAAGTTAGACTTAATAAGGGAGAGATGCAAGCATATACAGATAGGTGCTTTTTGGACTGCATGGAAGGGAAATGAATCCGAGGTACCTGTGTTTTGAGAGTGCCACGGATAATGCAACTCTCATTCCAATAATCAATGCGCATGTGTTACCACAAAGTACAATCATTTTTTTTTTTTATGATTGCGGAGCATACAGCAGCTTAGCACCCCTTACTCCCTTATTGAGGACTTTGTTGAACCTCACACAGGCATCACATAACGAAGAGGAAGGGATGTGGGCAGGAGATGAGCTGAAAATAGAAGTTATGTTCTTACCATAACGTTCCATGTTAGTTGTCTTCTTCTCGCCTTCTTCTTGCTGGATGGGGTTGAGACCTCGGCCCGACTCACACTGTAAAAGCTCGAGAGTTGGTTCCACCGGCTCGAGGCTCCCCTTATATCCCACAATGCTAGGCGAGAGTTACCTCAGATCTCGTTTGTAAGCTAACCCCAGCTTATAATAGTAACAGAATAACTCTAAACAGAGTCCACCTCTAATAACAGGAAGAAAGAAGGGTGACCTACATCCTGAACCAGGAAATATGCATAACAGCATATGCCTAAGAAAGAGGTGGTAGAAAGAGAGGTCACAATCACAACTCCTCTAGGTCTGTCCAGGCCAGGGGAAGGAGGGTGGGGCCAAGAAGAAGCGAGAAGAAGACAACTAACATGGAACGTTATGGTAAGAACATAACTTCTATATGTTAAGTTGTCTATCTCAGCCTTCATTCTTGCTGGATGGGACCGCGTCCTAGCACCTTGTCCCGAGGTGGCCTAACGGAACAGACTCCTGAGAACAGTGGAACCAAAGTTAGCTCTATGCCTAGAAGCTAAGTCCAACTTATAATGAGAAATGAAAGTGTGAGGAGTAGCCCAAGTAGCCGCTGCACAAATGGTGTCAATAGGCAGTCTGTCTTGGAAGGCTAAAGAAGTAGCCAAAGCTCTGGTGGAATGGGCCTTAGGTTTATTAGGCAGTTTCTGGTGTCTAATTTCATATACAAGGGAAATCAAAGATGTTAGCCATCTGGATAATGATACCTTTGAAAATGAAAGTCCCTTTCTGCTTTCCGCATAGGAGACAAACAGCTGATCAGATTTTCTGAATTGTTTTGTTCTATCCAAGTAGTACCTCAATTGACAATGAACATCCAGGCAGTGTAATTTTTGTTCGGACCTATTGGAATATTCTGGAAAAAAGACAGGGAGGTCAATGCTTTGATTTAGATTTGACGTCGAGACCACCTTAGGCAAAAAGGACGGGTTAGTTCGTAAGGATACTCTGTCCTTATGAAACAATAGATAAGAAGGTCGACAGCTGAGTGCTTGAAGCTCTGAAGCTCTTCTAGCTGAAGTAATAGCTACCAGAAAAAGAGTCTTCCATGATAGCAATTTTAAAGAACAGGAGACTGCAGGTTCGAAAGGGGGAAGAATCAAAGAAGCAAGAACTAAATTTAGGTCCCAAGGAGAAGGAGGATTTCTTATAGGAAGTCTGAGAAGAAAAACTCCTTTCAAAAAGGCTTTGCAAAGCTTGTGGGACATTAAGGCAGATTCAGAAATACCCACATGAAAGTTAGAAATAGCTGCCAATTGAACTTTAAGAGTAGAGGAGATGAACCTGCATGGAAGAGTTCAGCTAGAAAATCAAGGACTAATTGGATGGAAGCAGTGAAAGGATCTATGTCCTTTCCTTGAGCCCAATATGTGAAGCGTTCCACTTACTCAAATAAATCTTCCGAGTGGAAGATTTATGGGAAGCTATCAAAATATCTCGAACAGAGTGAGATAATTGAGGAAGCCTGGCTAAGGTTGGAACTGGAGGAACCAAGCAGTGAGGTTCAGAGAGGGGAGGGCGATGAAACTGACCCGACTGATGGATCAAAAGATCTGGAACTAGGTCCAGATTCCACGGTCGCTCCAAGAAATCGATGTAGAAAGGGAACCACACCTGTCGAGGCCAGTAAGGAGCAATGAGGATCAATGAGGCCTTCTGAGCGATAGCTTTCTGTATCACTTGAGAGATTAGTGGGAAGGGAGGAAATGCATACAGAAGTCCCCGGGCCAAACTTGGACTAGAGCGTCTCTGCTGGGTTGGCCTCGTAAAGGGAATAGAGTGAAATATTCTCTCCACTTGCTGTTTTGGGCAGTAGCAAAAAGATCGCAGCAAGGCTGACCCCACTTGAGGAAAATTTCTCTCACAACAGAGTCTTTCAGAGACCACTCGTGAGGCATGAGGATAGCTCTGCTCAACTTGTCCCTAATTTGACTGGACTTCCCAGGGATGTGCGTTGCTATCAGAAACCGCTGAGAAGAAATCGCCCATTGCCACAGTCTGAGTGCTTGTCGACACAGGGGGTATGACCTGGTTCCGCCTTGTTTGTTGATGTACCACACTACAGACATATTGTCTGTCTGGATTGCAATCGTTCCCAAGGGAAGAGAGTCTTGAAGGGCTTGCAACGCTAAAAGCACTGCTCTCATCTCCAGAACATTTATGTGCAAGTGGCATTCGTTTGGTTGCCATGTGCCCTGGACCGTCCTGCCCTGATAATGCCCCCACCCGATCAGGAGGCATCCGTTATCAGAGTAGCAACCGGAGGGTGGAACAAAGGGTCTTCCCAACAAGAGCTGAGGGGAAGACATCCACCACATGAGATGATTTTTGCACGCTTGCGTGATCATAATGGTGTGAGACATTGGAAGTTCCTGGTATGACCATTGAGTAAAGAGCATCCATTGAAGGATCCGCATGTGGAATCTGGCTAATGGAAGCAGAGGTATGGCCGCCGCCATAATTCCCAACACTTTCAGAACTAACCTGGCTTTGATTTTGTTGTTGTTGAAAAGGAGTGAGACCAGTTTGTGAATGTCTGTTATTCTCTGATGTGTTAGTCTTGCAGACATGTCTACTGTGTCTAGATTTGCCTATGAAAGTAATAGCACGACAAGGCGACAAAACAGACTTTTCGCATTTATTGAAATGCCTAACTTTGACTAATGCGAAAAGTGTAATCCCTGGCCATCAGAAGGAGATTCTTGGTGGGTGCTGTGATGAGCCAGTCGTCCAAATATGGAAACACCTGTAATCCTTGTCGCCTCAGGTGAGAAGCTACCACTGCCATGCATTTGGTAAACACCCGGGGCAGTGGTGAGACCAAAGGGCAGGGCCCTGAACTGAAAATGACTGGTTCCCAGCCTGAAGCGGAGGAATCTTCTGGAGCGTCTGTTCATTTTATGTGATAGTACGCATCCTGAAGGTCTATAGAGCACATCCAGTTTCCTTTGCCCCAAAGGGGAAGAATGGATTGCAGCGTGACCATCCGAAATCTTGTTTTCTTGACTGATCTGTTCAAGATACTGAGATCCAAAATTAGTCTCCAGTCCCCTGTTTTCTTTGGAACTAAAAGAACCTGGAGTAGATTCCGGATCCTTGCTGGTCTGCTGGAACTGGCTGAATTGCTCTTTTGCAAGCAGTTTTGAAATTTCCAAAACCGCTAGATCCCTTTGAGCGGTGGAACATCTGGAAGGGATTTTTTGATTGGTTTGGAATCACGAAGAAGGGATAGAATAGCCTTGAAATGACGGACTGTACCCATTTGTCTTGAGTCAGGGATAGCCAGGCTTCTGGGTACAGTGACAATCTTCCCGACTGCCTCCGAAGGTGGGCAGTCGGGCAACACCTCAGGGATGCTGAAAGGGCTTGTCAGAGAAGGCTTCCGATTGCCCTGGTTCTCGGACCCCCTGCCCCTAGGGCGGACGTCTACCATTGTTATTCCCGCCTCTGCCTCTGGCGGGAAACGACTCTGTCGTCAGGCTAAGTCCCTTGAGATTGTTTACGGAACCACATCTTTCCACCTTTCTGGCCTTTGGGGTAAGGCCTAGAAGGAGTAGAAAAACGGACTCCGGCGGCAGAAAGGGTCTTGCCATCAGTTTCGCACCTAGTCAAGGTTTCTTTCACTTGAGGACCAAAGAGAGATGATCCATCAAACGGGAGTTAGTGAAAGACGTCTTGAAGGGGTCCAAAATTGCATAGCCGCATCCAGGCATGCCTACGTAAGGCAACACCTGTCCCTCGGCTCTACTCGCTCCATCAGCCGTAAGAAAGAAGACATGGAGGAGTTGGTTATGGAGTTAAGGGTAGCCAGCTGCGTGTTCATCTTATCTTGAAACCCGCAGCTGTAGGGTCCTTTAACATTTCACTCGCTTCCTTGATCAAGTCCCTTTGAAGACGAGTAAAATGGCATAGGTAGTTCAGCTTAACGCATGGTAAATGTCGCTGACGAGAACATCCACTTCCATTACCTGTCCATGGACCTAGATTCCTTGTTAGGTGGATGGACAGGTACTGAAGGATCAGCTAGCTCCTTCTTAGTGGCAGCAGCTACCACCATAGCATCCACAGAAACTCCTTTTGTTAAGAACTGTTTGTCTGCTGGTGCCGTTATGAACTTGGAGGGTCTCCTGGGAGTGGGGTCCACTGAATCAGGAGCCGTCCATGCCTTCTTAGCAACCACCTGCATGAGGGGGTCAAAGGGGGACACCCAGGAGGTGGAAGGGCGAGAGCCAAACGCCTCAAGATACACAGATTCATCCTCCGAAGGGTTGAGGGCTGGCCAATTTCCCCTCTGCTTCAGGATCTCTAGAATGTCTGCAAATGAGACATCTTCAGAAGGGGAACGGGGGGAACCCTCAGAATCATCTAAATCTGTGTCAGGCGTGATGGACTCAGGTGAGTCAATGTGTTTCCTCTTACACTTCCTCTTCCGAGGGGCTCTTCTGCCAAATCAGGAGGCCTCGGAAGAGGATGAAATCCCACATGGGGTTCCTGAGGAGCTGGCTCTCTGCGGTCCGGGATGAGGGAGTGAGTCGACTTGACCTGAGGCACCCGTGGGGAGGGGCGGACGGAGCCGACTGTGGAGTAGAGCCAGGCTCTAACACACTCCGCATGACCTCGAATGCACCCCTGTCAGGCAAAGCCAGAGGTCCCGCTCCGAGAAGCTAAGAACCTCCCTCGGCACCGACAGTGATGGCTCCGAGGCCGATGTCGGGCCGAACTTACCAGCGCCAAGCACCGAGAGGGAGGGGGTCGGACAAGGGTCCGATGCCACTCACCCCTCGAGCCGACGAGAAGTCCGGCGCCGAGATTCTTCCAAGGAAGAAATCGAGCCAGCGGAGCCGAAGACAATTGTATCGGCTCCGACGCTAACACAGTCTCGGTTCCGACGACCCGGCTCCGAGCTCAAGAGAGTCGAAGGAGGAATATATTGATGGACGGGGCAGGCATCGACTGATGAGTCGGGCTCTGAAGCATCTGGGCCAGTGCCTCGGACTTAAGAAGTCGACTCACTACCCTCTGAAGGTCATGATCCGACAGCCTCGATGACCTAGAGGAGTGAGATCTTTGGCTCCGTTCAGACAGCAGGGGAGATCCTGGAGCCGAATGAACAGAGCCAAGGGATAGTGACCTGGACCTCTTCCTAGTTGTCGGCTCCGAAGGTCTGGTCGGAGCCGACACGGATTTAATACCTCGCCTCCAGCCGGAGCCGAGGGAACCACAGAAACTGTGGACTGAGACTCATCGGCTCCAGCCGGAGCCGATGTAGACAGAGGTTTAGAAACCTTAGGTCTCGGCTCAGTTGTCGGAGCTGAAGACCTAGATGCCTTAGAGGGCTTCCCTGTAGATACAGAAAGGGAATCCTCTGGCTTGAGTAAGCCCCTTAAAATCAACTTATTTTTTCTTTCCTGCAGGACCCTGGGGCTGAAGCCATGGCACACAGCACAGGAGTGCAGGTGCAAAGGTCCCAGACAGTAGACACAAGAAGTGTGAGCGTCTGTCAGAGACATTTTCTGACAGCACGCATCACACTTCTTGAATCCGGAGACCTTTGCTTCTTTAGACATATCTAAAGGTGTAATCACACACACACAGTCACAAACACACTAATTACACCCTGTCTAGTTTAAATTATAACAAACCACTAACTAGGTTTTTTAAATAAGAAAATAACACACACACTCCACTAGGGAAAGAAAAAAGGCCTGTAGGCCCAAGGGAAGAACTTAAAGTTCTTGAGGGAAAAAAAAAAAAAAAACAGGAATTTTTTAGAAAGGGGATAAGAATTCCTCTAAACTAAGGGAAATAAGTAAAAATATTAAAATTAAAGGGGTTTTAATAGACTAACTTCACAAGAAAAGTCACTTACCAAGAACCGGTAGAAAACCAACACCTCGATAGCTGTAGCGGCAAACGAGATCTGAGGTAACTCTCGCCTAGCATTGTGGGATATAAGGGGAGCCTCGAGCCGGTGGAACCAACTCTCGAGCTTTTAGAGTGGCCGAGTCGGAGCCGAGGTCGGCTCCGAACCCCATCCAGCAAGAATGAAGGCGAGATAGACAACTTAACATCAAGTTTTAAGCAGATGAATGGTACCCGAGCTCACATGATATGATAATATCTACATAAATTCATATTTCTCAATAAATAGCAATATTCCATTAAATTTTAAGTGAAAGTGCTGCAATGCAAACTACACTTATAGTGCATTATATTTTGCCAAAGTGTTGCCAAATCCATAAATGAGTATGAACAGTGAATGGTACCTGAGTTCGCACGATACGATCCTTTCTAGATGAATTCATATTCCTCAACAAACAGCAATGCTCCATTGGATTTTAAGTGAAAGTGCTGTAATGCAAACTACACTTACAGTGTTTTATATTTGTGCATAGTACCGCCAAATCCATAAATGAGTTTGAACATAATTGCAAAGTGCCTTGCTAAGGCAAGGGAAAACAGCTCCTGTACTTTACAAAAAAAGCACCAAACGAGGCATGTCCAAGGGTCAGCTTCTGGTGATTTCTCCTGTCCACCTGGTGAATTTGGGCATATTGGGGCAATGTAGCAATTGCCTCATGTACAGAGACAACCCTCTCCTCCTACCACCCAACACTACAACCTGTGAGAGATGCACTTATATAGCCAAACTGGAAGCAAAGCTCTCTCCACCAAAGATTGTGCTAGACAGTCAAGAGGAGAAGGTTAACACCTCAAGCAACATATAGCCCTTCTAAACCCACACCACCAACACCCACACATAGCAACATTAAATTGACATTTGCGGAGGCCCTTAACTTTAACCTGCCCAAGCAACAAGGACCTGAGAAGCTGAAATGCAAACAAACACCAATCACAACCAAAGTGTCACATAGCTCACAACACCAGTGTGCCACCCAGCAACAGCCCCTAAGGCAAGACAACGTACCTAACACTTTAGTCATAGGTGACTCTATAGTCAGGCACACTGATGTCCCACTCACCAGGCTGAACAAGGAGAAAATTACAGTCAGCTGCCTGTCGGGTGCCAGGATCCACCACATAACGCATGCACTCAAGTCACTCCACAACAAGTACAAATATGACTCCGTCATTGTGCATGATGGAGTGAATGACTTGAGACGTACCTCCCTGGACTACATGAAAAGAGACATGGAACAGCTGTCACATCATGTGGCCCAAGCAGGTATGACCCTAGCCCTGAGTAGCATCCTGCCCTCACCCAGAATGATACCACAGTATAAGGACAAAATGACTGACTTCAACAATTGGCTAAGCTTCTGGTGTCATTCAAAGGGGATCCAATATCTGTCTGCCTGGGATGACATGACTGACAGACCACAATGCTTTGCCACAGATGGTCTGCACCTGTCGCCCCTGGGATTTAGGTTACTGGCTAAGGCTCTTGTCACCCCTATAGTGCCTTTTTTAGGCAAAGTTCAAAGTACAAAACCACCACCGTAACAGGTACAAGCATGCAAATTCTGAAGGCAATGATACTCAATGCTAGAAGTCTAAACCTCAAAATGTACTCTCTTGAAGCACTCCTAAAAATGGAGAACACTGATATCTGTGCAGTAACTGAGACCTGGTTCAAGGCTCCAGAAAGCACCCCTGCATTACCAGGCTACAACTCTTACCACACTTTTCTGCCACCAAACCAGGACCGAAAAACTAAAGGTGGATGAGTGTACATATTCAGCAAGGATATTCACACCACCAGGCTAGCTGCCCAAGACAATGCGTCTGAAATTCCCCAGGTGCAACTAACACTAGGTAAGATTGCAATCCAAACTGTAGTTTGCTACAGATCCCCCACCATGCCCCAAGATTCTCACTACACCTTTCTAAACATACTGGAAAATATTAAGATACAACCAAACACCCTAATACTGGGTGATTTCAACTATCCTGCCATTAACTGGGAAATACTTGTGTACCAACACCTGTGCCCAATGGTTCTTGGAATTCATAAATTCCAACGCACAGGATCAACTAATCCATAGTCCCACCAGGGGCTCCAATATCCTAGACCTGGTCATTACCAACATGGGAAATTGATGCTCCACACCTATGGTCATGGTCATCCCCTCATTGGTCATGTCTGACAATAAGCTAATCACCCTTAACATCTACATCCCACCCCTATCCCCCAGTAAGGAAACCTCCATAAAAACTTCTCCAAAGCCAACTTCATGCTACTCAAGTCAGAAGTGACAAACTTCATGACACCCATGCACACGGGAACTGAAAGTTTGACTGCTAAATCCTACACTAAAGCACTGTACAAGCACATCCACTCATGCATGAATCGTGCCATCCCAAACAGAACCAAGATGCTCTCCTCCAAAAAAAGGAAGCCAATCTGGTGGTCCCCTGCCATAAACAAACTTTACAACAAAAGGAAGAAACTGTTGCAGAAAAGAGGAAAATCCCAGGATGCAAGAAACTCCCTTACCAGCCTTAGTAAGAAGCTGAGATCCCTCATAAAATCTTCCAAAGCTAGTTATGAAAATAAAATTGCCAAAGATTCCAAAGACAACCACAAGGCATTCTATAACTATGTCAAGAATCTAAATGGCAATGCTCAGATCTGCTCTGAGCTACAACAGAATGGCATTAAATATATTGATCCCAAGGATATTGCCAATGTCCTGGCAGATCAATTCACTGCCAACTTCACCCCCTCTCACCCCCTAAACGGCCCATCTCAATACCGGAAGACTGCCAAATTCCGGTAATAACGGCCACACAGGTAAAAAATAAACTCTCCAAAGCTAAGAATACAGCATCCATGGGACCAGATGACATCCCAGGCTGTGTATTACATGAACTACAAAATGAACTGGCACCTCACTAAGCGTCATGTTTAATCATAGGTTCATAGGTTCATAGGGTGGTACTAGGCTATCAGCCCTAGGGCCTATACAAGCCTAGCCATAACAATTCCCTGGCTATTTCTTCCCACATTATTTACTTTCCTGGACCCCTGTCTAGCAGGGTGACTGACGTGATCCCTGGGGTGAATTTCCTTTCTCCCATCCAATCGTCAAGGTTCCTCTTGAAGAGGTCCAAAGAGGCACTCTGCTTGACATGTATGGGCAATCTATTCCAGAGTATGGGGAGTCTCTGGGTCAGGAACCTATCCCTCCAGCATGTTTTGTTTATTGTGATGACAAGGTTTAGATCCCTGGAGAGTGTAGCTCTGAGGGATTGGGATTTCTTTAAGTGTAGCATGTCCAACAGCTCTGGGTTTGACATGGCCTTGTATGTTAAGCAGAGATCGCCTCTGAGTAGACGATATGTGACAGAGTATAGCTGGAGTTTTTTAAGGCGGTCAGCATAGGGCATCTGCTTTAGGCCTGTGATTCTTTTAGTGAGGTATTTCTGAGGCCTTTCCAGTTGTTGCAGATGTCTTGAGAGGTACATACCAAATGGGGCGTTGTATTCTATAATGGGTCTAATGAGGGATGAGTACAGTGGGACAATGACCTCCTTCTTTCTGGATGAAAAGCCCTTTGTGATGAGGTGTGCCACATAGAACATCCTGACTGTTGTGGCGATGTGGTTATCGAAGGTGAAACCACTGTCCACCTGTGTCCCTAAGTCTCTTATCACACTTTCTGTGTTTAGTGTACTGCCACCTATATGGTAATTCATGGATACATGTTTTTTCCCAAAGGGGATAACAATACATTTCTTGGCATTGAGCTTGAGCCCATGGCTCTGGCACCAAGCATCTGTTTCTGTAAGGCCCTTTTGTAGAGTATCCACATCATTTGGGGATTCAATAATGGCTCCCAGTTTGCAGTCATCTGCAAACTTTGTTAGCCAGAGTTCCTTAGTGTTGACTTGTACTTCAGAGAAGTAGATGCCAAACAAGAGCTGCCCCAGGACTGAACCCTGAGGTACTCCATTTGTCACTTGTCTGGAGCTGGATTTGGAGTCGGCTACTTTTACAGTGTGGGTTCTATCAGTAAGCCATTTAGCAACCCATTGGGTGACATAGGGATTAATGCCCAACTTAGTAAGTTTATCCATGATTCCAGAGTGGGGGATGGTGTCAAAGGCCTTGGCAAGGTCTAGATAGGCTGTGTGGACCACCTTACCCTTGTCCATGGCTCTGGAGACTGATTCAAAGAAGTCAATCAGGTTCAGGAGACAAGATCGGCCCTTCACAAACCCAAACTGGGTGGGGTCCAGTGTTTGAAGGTTGCCAATGTCTTTGTTTATAAGTTCCATGATAATACGCTCCATGGCCTTGCAGATAAGGCTTGTCAGACTGATGGGACGGTAGTTTCCGGGATCCAAGGTGGATCCCCCCTTGTGGAATGGGATAACTGTAGCTCTGCGCCACTCAGTGGGCACAAAACCTGAGGTGAGGCTATGATTAAACATGACACTTAGGTGAGCTGCCAGTTCATATTGTAGTTCATGTAGTACACAGCCCGGGATGTCATCTGGTCCCATGGATGCTGTATTCTTGGCTTTAGAGAGTGCGTTTTGTACCTGTGTGGCCGTTATTACTGGAATTTGGCAATCTTCCGGTATTGAGATGGGCCATTTAGGGGGTGAGAGGGGGTGAAGTTGGCACTGAATCGATCTGCCAGGATATTGGCAATATCCTTCGGATCAGTATATTTAATGCTATTCTGTTTTAGCTCAGAGCAGATCTGAGCATTGACATTTAGATTCTTGACATAGTTATAGAATACTTTGTGGTTGTCTTTGGAATCTTTGGCAATTTTATTTTCGTAACTAGCTTTGGAGGATTTTATGAGGCATCTCAGTTTCTTACTGAGGCTAGTAAGGAGTTTTGCTTCCTGGGATTTTCCTCTTTTCTGCAAAAGTTTCTTCCTTTTGTTGTAAAGTTTGTGTATGGCAGGGGACCACCCGGTTGGCTTCCTTTTTGGATGAGAGCATTTTGGTTGTATTTGGGATGGCACGATTCATGCATGAGTGGATGTGCTCATACAGTGCCTTAGTGTAGGATTCAGCAGTTGAACTTTCAGTTCCCGTCTGCATGGGTGTCATGAAGTTTGTCACTTCTGACTTGAGTAGCATGAAGTTGGCTTTGGAGAAGTTTTTTATGATGGTTTCTTTACTGGGGGGTTGGGGTGGGATGTGGATGTTAAGGGTGATTAGCTTATGGTCAGACCTGACTAATGAGGGGGTGACCATAGGTATGGAGCATTGATTGCCCATGTTGGTAATGACCAGGTCTAGGATATTGGAGCCCCTGGTGGGACTATGGATTAGTTGATCCAGGGCGTTGGAATTTATGAATTCCAAGAACCGTTGCGCAAAGGTGTTGGGACATGAGTAGTTTTCCCAGTTAATGGCAGGGTAGTTAAAATCACCCAGTATTAGGGTGTTTGGTTCTATCTTAATATTTTCCAGTATGTTTAGAAAGGTGTAGTGAGAATCTTGGGTTATGGTGGGGGATCTGTAGCAAGCTACAATTTGGATTGCAGTCTTACCTAGTGTTAGTAGCACTTGGAGAATTTCAGACACATTGTCATAAAATCAAATACAGAATAAAATAAAATCATAGCCTCACCTCAAGCTTCGTGCCCACTGAGTGGCGCACAGCTACAGTTATCCCACTCCACAAGGGGGGATCCACCTTGGATCCCAGGAACTACTGCCCAATCAGTCTGACGAGCCTGATCTGCAGGCCATGGATTGTATTATCATGGAACTTATAAACAAAGACATTGGTAACCTTCAAACACTGGTCCCCACCCAGTTTGGGTTCATGAAGGGCCGATCTTGTCTCCTGAACCTGATTGACCTCTTTGAATCAGTCTCTAGAGCTGTGGACGAGGGTAATGTGGTCCACACAGCCTATCTGGACCTCGCCAAGGCCTGTGACACCATCCCCCACTCTGGAATCACAGATAGACTTACTAAGCTGGGCATTAATCACTACGTCACTCGATGAGTTGCCAACTGCTTACTGACAGAACCAACACTGTAAAAGTAGCCAACTCCAAATCCAGCTCCAGACAAGTGACAAGTGGAGTACCTCAGGGTTCAGTCCTGGGACCGCTTTTGTTTGGCATCTACTTCTCTGAAGTACAACACTAAGGGACTCTGGCTAACAAAGTTCGCAGATGACTGCAAACTGGGAACCATTACTGAATCCCCAAATGATGTGGATACTCTACAAAAGGGCCGTACAGAAACAGATGCTTGGTGCCAGAGCCATGGGCTCAAGCTCGCTGCCAAGAAATAAGAAGTTATGTACTCACCATAACGTTCCATGTGAGTTGTTCCATCTCACCTTCATTCTTCACTGATGGGTTCAGAGCCGATCCATCGGCTAAGACACGGCCGTTAGCAAAGCTCAAGGTTTACCAGTAGCTCGAGACCAAGCCCCTTATCCCATGATGCACTGCTGGAATTACCTCAGATCTTGTTTGCTGTGTGTACCAGATCCCTGTAAGAGAACTACTCTCTTAAGAGAAGAAGAAGGACTGAATAACCAGGATGAGACCAGCCTCTAGGTCAACTATCAGCCAGGTGGGGGATGGAGGGAGGGATGTAAGAATGAAGGTGAGATGGAACAACTCACATGGAACATTACGGTGAGTACATAACTTCTTAATGTGAAGTTGTTCAATCTCGTTATTCATTCTTCACTGATGGGTAGCGTCCCTAGCACCCTCAATCTCAGGTGGCTCATGGGAGTACATTTTTCAGGACCGTAGACCCAAAGGAAGCCCTGTCCCTGGAGGCCTTATTAACTTTGCAATGAGTGATAAAAGTATGAGGTTTAGACCAAGTGGCTACAGCACAAATATTATCAAGGTGCAATTTGGCTTGGAATGCAGAAGACGTAGAAACTACTCTGGTAGAATGAGCTTTAATCTTGTGTAGTAAGGGCATATTAGCAGCTGAATAAAAGGTGATACAATCAGATAGCCATTTAGAAAGTGTTGTTTTAGCCATTGGTCTGCTTTTTCTGGCTTCAGAGAAAGACACAAAGAGCTGGTCTGATTTTCTAACATTTTTGTTCTGTCCAAATAATATCTGAGCTGTCTGTGAACGTCAAGTTTGTGCAGCATATACTCTAGTTTACTGGAATGGTTAGGAAGGCGACTGGCAACTCAATGACTTGGTTGATATTAGATTCCGAACAAACTTTGGGCAAAAAAGAGGGGTTTGTCCTAAGAGATACTCTATCAGCATGAAAAAATCAAATAAGGAGGGATGATAGATAAGGCTTGAAGTTCTGACACACTGCGGGCAGAAGTAATAGCCACCAGAGATATGGTTTTCCATGATAAAAATTTGAGATCACAAGATGATGCTGGTTTGAATGGGGAAAGAATTATATGAGACAGCATAAAATTTAGATTCCATGGAGAATAAGGAGTTTTCACTGGAGGCTTCATGTGAAAGGTTCCTTTGAGAAAGGTCTTGGACAAAGTACAGTTTTGTACCTACCATAAATGTAGATGTTCGAAGATCCACATTGCTGCAGTCCTTACACTTGGGTAGTCCGCTGTCCCTCGTCGGCCATATCAAAGTATAAGGCTGGCTGACATCAGGGCGTCAGGGTACAAATGCGCATGACCGGCGTCATATCCTCAGTCTTTCTTGCCCCAGATGTCAGAAGACCCTAAAAAGAAAGGTCAAAACCAAAAGACAGCAAACAACCAACCAACCACCCTTGCACTAACAATATGTACAATATATACAATATACACAATATTTACAACCCAACCCACACAACCGCCTCTAACTACAGAGGGAAGGAGGAGGAGGATTGGACTGCAGCAATGTGGATCTTCGAACATCTACATTTATGGTAGGTACAAAACTGTACTATGTTCTTCATCTCACATTGCTGCAGTCCTTACACTTGGGTAGAATCCCAAAGCAGAGGTAAGGGAGGATGGCAAAACTATAAAGAAGCAGGAGCTGCCAAAATGCCCTGTAGAATAGCAGTAGCAAAACCAGCCCTAGATTTAGAATAAAGTGGAAGGTGATAATGCTTAGAGAAAGTATGCACTGAACTCCAAGTAGCTGCCTCCAAAATGTCTTTAGTTGCCACCCCTTACCCCCAAAAGCTGTCAAGTGGCAGTAGCCCTAGTGGAATGAGGCCTAATCCCAGCTGGAATCTCCTTACCATGATGGGAATAACAGAAAGCAATGCAAAACCCAATCCACTTAGAAATAGTTTGTTTTGACACAGGCTTGCCCTGAGAACTCAAAGCAAAAGAAACAAATAACTGCTGAGACTGCCTGAACCCTTTAGTTCTGCTCAAATAATATCGCAACTGCCTGTGTACATCTAAAGTGTGCAAAATCTTTTCCCCTTTATTTTGGGGATTTGCATAAAAAGTAGGCAAATGAATAGTTTGGTTTAAAGCCACACTAGAAACCACTTTAGGCATAAAGGAAGGATTAAGATACCCTATCCTTATGGAAAATCAAGAAAGGCTCAACCGCCATAAGGGCCTGTAATTCAGAAACCCTTCTTGCAGAGGTAATGGCCAACAGAAAAGCAGTCTTCCATGATAAATATTTAAACTTCGGCAGTAGCTGCAGGCTCAAAAGGTTGTAGAGTGAGTTTCTCCAACACAAAATTGAGATCCCAAGCAGGAGTAGGAGCTCTCGTGGGGTCTTATATTCTTTGCCCCTCTAAGAAATTGCTTGAACAAAGGATGAGAAAACAATGGTGGGTCACAGTCATAGTGAGCAGAAATTGCTGCAGCATGAACCTTAATAGAAGAAGGACAAACCTTTGTCCAGTAACTCAGTAAGATATTGAAGAGCCACACTTAAACTAGGCTCAGAAACATCAAATTCCTTTGCACTCCAAAATAAAATCTCTTCCATTTATCTGCGTACACTTTCCTTGTACTAGGCCTTCTGGCTTCCAAAATAACATTCAGAACTTGCTGTGGAAGTTGGGACCCTCCAGGGTTCAAAACAGAATATGCCAGGCTGTTAGGTGAAGAGAGTGAAGTTTGACATTGAGTAAATGACTGTTCTCCTGAGACAGCAGGTGTGGAATCGAAGGCAAAGGCCATGTAGGCTCCCCAGACTTCTCAGTAATGGGTACCAGTGCTGTCGAGGCCAATCTGGAGCTATTAAAATCATCCTTGGCTTGTCCTGTCTGACCTTTAGGAGTACCTTTGGGAGGAGAGCCAGAGGTGGAAAGGCATACACATGAAGATTGCTCCAATTGAAAGAAAGAGCATCCACTTTCCAGGCTGTGGGATGAAACCTTTTTGTGCAAAAGTTTGGCAGCTGGTAGTTTAGTGGAGAAGCGAACAGATCTATGTCTGGAGTTCCCCATGACACTGTCAATTTCTGAAATACATGAGGATCCAATTTCCACTCGTGGGGATCCATAATTCGTCTGCTCAACACATCTGCTAAGGAGTTCTGTGCTCGGCAGAAACCTTGCCTGAAGATTTAGCTGTAAACTGAGAGCAGTCTCCCACAGAATCATTGCTTGCCTGCATAGAGAATAAGAATGTGTTCCCCCTTGCTTGTTGATGTACCACATGACAGTTGTGTTGTCTGTTAGAATCAACACCTGCCCTGGAAGAAGTAAATCCTTGAAAGCTATTAATGCAAACTGGACTGCTAACATCTCCTTCAAGTTGATATGTAGATGTTGTAGTCTGGCAGGCCACGTGTCTTGTATCCACTTTCCATTTAGATGAGCTCGCCAAGCTTTGTCTGAGGTATCTGTCGTTAGAACCTGACTCGCCTCTGGCGGGTCACAGAGAGTCCCTTGTTTAGGTGGCATTCCTGAGCCCACCACAAAAATTCCTTTTGAATGCAAGGTATTATCTGAATGACAGTGTCCATATCCTGGCAGTGCTGTGTCCATACATTTTGAGATACCATTGTAGCTTCCTCATATGCAGTTTGGCATTGGGAAGCACCAGAATACAAGATGCCATGAACCCCAAGGCTTGAAGGACTGTCCTTGCAGTCAGCCTGGACTGATGAGACAATTGATGGAAGTAAAGGAAAGATTCTTTTGTTTGTCCGGGGTCAAAAGGCCATCTGGGATGCTGTATTCAGTCTTACACCCAGAAAGCACATGTCCTGAGAGGGTACTAGACTGGACTTTATTTTTCTCACAGAATACCCCAGGCATCTTAGCACTGCTATCACATATTGCAAATGATGAAGAAGTTCGTCCCTTCCTTGAGCCAGAATCAGGCAATCGTCCAAATAAGGATAAATCTGTATTCCTTTTAGCCTGAAGAAAGCTATCACTGGAGCCAGAACTTTCGTGAACACTCTGGGCAGTAGATAAGCCAAAGGGCAATGCAGAGAACGAATAATGAGAAGTCCCAGCGGGGAAACGGAGATACTTCCTGCAACTTAGTCTGATAGGAACATGAAGGTAAGCCTCCTTGAGATCCAGAGTTACCATCCAGTGATCTTTGCCCAGCAGTGGTAAAAGCTGTTGTAACGTCAACATTTTGAACTTGGGAATGTCCAGATAAGTGTTGAGGATAGATAAATCCAAAATTGGTCTCCACGTGTTCCCCTTCTTTGGTACTAGGAACAGGCGAGAATAAAATCCTAGGCCCACTTCTGGCAGAGGCTGTATGGCCCTATTTGAAGTAGCGGAGAAATTTGTTTGTGAGCCGCTATTCTTTGCTGAGGAGGAAGGTCTGGCATGCCTTTGAAAGGAGGCAAGGTATGGAAATAAAACCTGTAACCTTGGTGTATGATATCCAATACCCATCTGTCTTGGGTAATTAAACTCCAATTTTCCTTGAAAAGTGCCAATCTTCCTCCCAAAGGTGCTGCCAAAGAAGGCTCTGGCAGCTGAAAGGTAGGTCATTGGGTCTGTTTAAGGACTGACCCTGCCCTCACCTGAAGACTGTGCAGGTGAACTCCCTGTTCTAGGCCTGAAAGAGCCCTGAGCTCTGCCCCTACCACGTCTAGATCTACCCTAGACTGGGAATCATAAGAAGGACCCTTGGTAGGCCAATTCCTACTAAACTTAGGAGGCTGAACCTGCAAAAAATCTTTAACAGTCTGCATAGACTTAGCCTTGTCTTCCATTTTCTTTAAGACTGCTTCCACAGGTGAACCAAACAACACATCAGACTGTAAAGGAGCATCTAAAATCCTTGTCTTAACATGGTCAGATAAATTCTGATCCCTCAGCCAGGCGTGCCTGCGAAGAACTGACCCAGTGGCAGCCACCCTAGACGAGGCCTGTACAGCATCAAAACCACATTGCAAAGCATGCTTACCCACCTGTTCAGAAACATGAACCAAATCTTGTAACTCCTTACACTCAATACCTTCATGAGCATCTACCTTAGACTTCAATTGAGAAAGTAGATAGTTTTGGTATTTCAACATGTGAAACTGGCAATTCAAAGCCCTCAAAGCTAGGGTGGAAGAAGTATAAACTTTCTTTCCCCATCTATCCAAAGCCCTGGCCTCTTTATCTGGAGGAACTGGATTTTTTACAACAGAAGCCTTGACCCCCTTAGGCCCCTGACTAACAGTTTCTGGGTCCCCTAGGACTCTTAAAAGATACTTATGAGCTTCAGGCACCCTGTAATACCTATCCGGTTTAACAGGAGCAGGAGGCAAAGAATCAGGATTAAGAGAAGCCTCTGCAAATACATCTTCCACAACATCCAGAACAGGAGGTATAGCCAAAGGCCTATGCTGGGGTAAAAACAAAAATTCCCTAAGCCTTTTCCTGGAATCAGAGAAGTCCTGACCTTCCCACTTAAAATGTTCCCTCATGGAATGAAGAGTCTCTGAAAAGAAAAATCCTCAGGAGGAGAAGCAGAAGGAGTAGAATCATCCACATCAGAATCAGAATAAGGAGAATACTCCTGCAAGTCTTCAGCGAAGACTCTGAAACATCGAAGCCTGCTCAAAACTCCCAACTCAGGTTCCACCCTAGGTCTCTTTTCAGGAGGGGCAAAGAACCTCTAATCAAAGTAATCAAATCTTCTGCCATTTTAAGCATGTGCTTCTTGGGCACAGATCCTGAAGAACTAGGAGTGACACCAACAGAAGCTAAACCTGGCCTGCCTCTGGGAGAAGCCTTGGAAACAGAAGGAGAGGGCCTAACCACCCTAGGGAGGGAGTACAGTAACCTGAGAAGCCCCTTCAGCCTGACCTGCCTCCTGAGAGGCCACATCCTGCAACAACAAGGTCTCCCCCTGGGACTCCAGAGAAACCTCCGGCGGAACCACCAGTTCCACCGACACCTCTAAGAACGACTCTTCTTGCCTGGGCTTAGCTGCTTTGTCTTTGCGCTTCTTCGAAAGCCGAGCATCCGGCGGCATATTATAATTGCACCGCTTCGAACTAACCTGGCACAATCTAACCTTCGCAATAGTGCTTATTGAACCTAGCACAAAGCACCCAACACGTCGTGCTCAGGCCTAAAACAAGGAATACACAAAGTATGATAATCTCTATGCGGTATCTGTTTCCCACAAGAAATACAGTTATTCACTTTTTCTGACATCCGTAAACCACTGAGGCAAGAAAAACTAAAATATTCCCCACGGGTACTTAGCCAACTTTGACTCGGTCTGAAACTCCGATTGAAAAATTTCAGAGCGGCACTTACAGCTTCTGCATCGGACCATGCGGCAAAAAAGACTGAGGATATGACGTCGGTCATGCGCATTTGTACCCTGACGTCCTGATGTCAGTCTAATGCACCTTGACCGACGTCAGCCTTATACTTTGATATTCGGGCCGACCGAGGACAGCGGACTACCCAAGTGTAAGGACTGCAGCAATGTGAGATGAAGAACATCTTGTGGGATATTATGTTTAGGCCGTCCACTGCGAGATGAAAGTTAGATATAGCAGCCAACTGGACTCGAACTGTAGCAGCTGCAGCTCCTTTATTAAAAATCATAGTCAAGAATTCTAAAATGGACATCAAAGGGGCTTGATAAGGATTAATGTTCTGCTTAGAAGCCCACATGGAAAATCTCTTCCACTTACTAAGATATAATCTTCTGGTGGATGGCTTATGGGAAGACAAGAGGCTCTGCCTTGTCTCATCAGAAAGATCATGAAGCCTGGCTATGAGGGGAACTGTAGCAGCCAAGCTGTGAGCTTCAGTGACTGCAATGAAGGATGGATGTCCCATGACGGATGTGACAGAAGGTCTGGAACTGGGTCCAAAATCCATGGATCCTCCAATAGAGAATGATGAAGAAATGGGAACCAAATCTGCTGAGGCCAATGAGGGGCTATGAGAATGATAGTCCTTCCCAGCAACCTTGCTTTCTGTAGAAGTTTGGGTATTAGAGGGACTGGAGAGAATGCATAGAGGAGACCTGGGGGCCAATCGTGTACAAGTGCATCTCTCGGGGGTTCTCCCAGGGGGGGATAAGGGCAAAGTAGCTTCTGCATTTCATGTTGATGTGACTGGCAAAAAGATCGCAGCAAGGCTGGCCCCATTTGCGGAAAATCCTGTCCGCAATCTCTTGTTTGAGAGACCACACGTGTAGCAACAAAATTGCCCTGCTCAGATTATCTGCTATCATGTTGGATCTCCCCGGGATGCATGTTGCCAACAGAAAGTGCAGAACAAACTCTGAGGGTTTCTCGGCAAAGGGGGTAGGACTTGGTCCCGCCTTGCTTGTTCAAGTACCAGACTACTGATATGTTGCCTGTCTGAATTGCAATCGTCCCTAGAGGAAGAGAGTCCTGAAAGTACTGCAGTGCCAGAAGTACTGCTCTCATCTCCAGAACATTGATACGCAGGTGTGACTCTTGATCCGTCCATGTGCCTTGGGCAGTCTTTCCCTGAAAATGCCCCCCCACCCTATCAGAGAAGCGTCCATGGTCACAGTGGCTACTGGAGGGGGTAGTACAAAGGGGCATCCTATGGTTACACGAAGAGACGTCAACCACCACTGGAGATCTCCCTTGCAAGAGTTTGTAATTAAAATCATATGACTCATTGGAAGTTCATGATAGGACCAGTGGGTGAAGAGCATCCACTGAAGAATCCACATATGCATCCTTGCTAATGGTATGGCCAAAATCGCTGCAGCCAGCAAACCTAATACTTTTAAGACTTCTGCGGCTACTGCTCTGTCCTTTGACACTAATGAACTGACATGCTGGCGAAGAACAAAGACCCTCTTGATTGGTAGTCGCAGAGGGGTGTTTGAGGTGTCTAACTCTGCCCCTATAAAGACAATATGCTGCGATGGCGACAAGGCAGAGTTTTCTGAGGTGATTGTAATGCCTAAGTAATGGCAGAGTGTCATAGTGTATTCCCTTGCCTGAATCAGTTGATGCCTGGTGATGGAGGTAAGGAGCCAATCATCTAGGTACGGAAACACCTGGAATTCTAGACACCTCAGTTGAGCCGTGACCACTGCCATGTATTTGGTGAACACTCTGGGGGCTGTAGTGAGACCAAAGGGCAGGGCTCGAAAATTGATCATGATTGGCTCACAGCTGGAAATGCAGATGATCTCTTGACGGCCTGGCCATTTTTATGTGGCAGTATGCGTCCTTGAGATTTACCGAGCACATCCAATTGTCTCTTCCTAAAAAAGGAAGTATAGACTCTAGCGTGACCATCCAGAACTTCTCTTTCTTTACAAATTGGTTGAGTCTGCTGAGGTCCAAAATAGGTCTCCAGTCTCCTGTTTTCTTTGGAACTAAAAAGAATCTTGAGTAAGTTCCGGATCCTATTTGATCTGCTGGGACTGGCTGGATGACTCTTTTTTTCTAGCAACTTGCGGACCTCTATAGTTGCTTGTTCCCTGTAACTGGGTGGAATGCCCGGGATTCTCCTTGGGGACATGGGTGGGGTGAAGAACGGTATGAAATACCCTTTGAATATAATACTTTGTACCCAGCTGTCATTTGTTATATCTTGACAGGCGTCTGGGTACAAAGATAACCGAACCCCGACTGCCTCCAGAGCAGGACAGTCGAGTCTCCAATCAGGAGCGCTGATATGGTTGACCAAAGAAGTGACCTCTGTCACCCTGGTGTTGTGGACCCCCTCTGCCGCGAGGGTGGCGTCTTCCATTGTTACCCCCACCTCTGCCCCTAGAGGGGGGCTGACCACGTGTGTCCTGAAAGGCTCCTTGGGCTTTTCGGAACCACATTTTCCCTCCCCGTTGGCCTTTGGGATAAGGCTGAGTAGGGGTGAAAAAACGGACTCCAAAGGCAGACAGAGTCTTTCCCTCCTACTTACATTTGGTGAGAGTTTCCTTCACTTTGGGCCCAAAGAGAGATGAGCCATCAAAACGGGTGTTGTCAAATGAAGACTTAAAGGGCTCCGCGAAGGAGCACAAGTGCAATCAGGAATGTCGCCTTAGAGCAAGTCCTGTACCCGCTGCCCTACTCATCCCATCAGCTGCATATGATATGAAAAGCATGGACGAGTTCACGATGGAATTTAGGGTAGCAAGCTGGGCGGCAACTTTGTCAAATCCCCTGCAGCTACAGTACTCTGGAGAGCATCTCCCAACTCCTTAAGGAGATCTCTTTGCAGTCTGGTGAAGTGGGTCAAATAGTTCAGGGATCGGAGTGTAAAAGTCGCTGAACTAAACATGCGTTTCCCATATCGATCCATGATCCTGGACTCTCTGTTAGGAGGATGGATCGATGAGGAAGTCTCAGACATTTCCATCTTGGAGGCCGCTGCCACCGCCATGGCATCAACAGGGACTCCCTTGGACAAAAAGTCTTTATCTACGGGAGCAGAAATTAACTTGTTAGGCCTCCGATGGACAGTTTCCATGGACTCCGGTGACTCCCACGCCCTCAGAGAGACCAGCTGCATGAGGTCATCGAAGGGCGGAGACACCCAAGAGGTGGAAGGTTGAGACCCGAAAGCCTTCTGGAGAACTGACTCATCCTCAGTAGAGCTTTTGGACTGCCAATCACCCCTCTGCCTAAGAATCTCGAGTATCTCTGCAAAGGAGATATCCTCAGAGGGGGATCGTGGGGACCCTTCTGACTCATCCAAGTCAGTGTCAGATGTCAACGACTCCTGTGGAGAGTCTAAGTGTCTCCTCTTACACAATCTCTTCCTGGGGACCTCCTCAGTGGGAGCCTCTGGGGAGATCTCGGAAGAGCAAGGGGTGCCCTGTGGAGCTACCTGAGGCTCAGGGTCACTATGCTTGGCCTGGACTATGGAGGCAGAAGCGGACACAGGCGCTTTGGGGGAAGAAAAGGACAGACCTGGTGTCAAGGATGTCTTTGGGGACAAGACTCCGATGAGAAGGTATCGATGGACCTGAAGGAACTGCCAGCCCCTCCCGCACTGAGGCCGTGGGCTCCGAGCCTGAGGTAGGAGCTGAGCTCATCTGAGTCGAGGCCCTGAGAGGAAGAGTCGGCAATGACAAGTCGGTGCAACTATCCTCCCCGGACCCGACAGGAGAGTCGGCCCCTGGAGTCCCCAGTCGGCGCCGAGGACGTCAGAGTAGATGGAACCGATGACAATGGAGCAGGTCTTGGCTCCAAAGGCTCCACGATCAGCAGACTGGCCCCCTCCGGCTCTGAAGTTCCGGTATGGCTTGGAGGAGGAGCAGTCAAATCCGGGATGGTGGTCTTCGGTTCCGACTCTGGGGTCGGAGCCGACAACAATTTAGCAAGGTCTGGTGCCCGTAAGAGCTTCTACACCAATCAGTCCATATCCAAATCCAAGAGGCTTACAGAAAATATAGAGGAGTGCATCGAAGGTGCAGACTGAAGGAGAGGAGAGCAGATACAGGTCTCTCAGAGACCGGCTCCAAAAAGAAAAGACACTCGGCTCTGAGGGCTGTGGAGCCGAAGTCCTGGAATCCTCCACTTTCTTAAACTTTTTCGAGTCTTTAGATGCCTTCTTTTTCGAGTCTTTAGATGCCTTGGAGTCTGCTGAGGATGTTTAAGATTTAGAGGACTTGCTGGCCCCATACTGGTCAGTCTAAGCTTCAGCAAAAGGATGCTTCAGCAAACCTTGATCCACAAGCTTCCGTTTCCTCTCTAAAAGAACCCTTGAAGAAAAGGAATGGCAAATGCTGCAGGACTCCTGCAAATGCACCGAACCTAAACCATACATGCACTGAACATGCCCATCAGTGAGAGACATCTTTTGCCAGCAGTCTGGACATTTTTTGAATCCAGACTTTGGGTGCTTGTATTTTTCCTCAGACATGTTAGTAAAGAACTTTAGGCTTAACTCAATAAACAATTACACAGACTAAATACAGCCTAAAGGTTATATCACAAACCACACAGCCTAAAGCAGTCTAAAAGTTACAACTACCCTTAGGCTCAAGATAACACGTCTAAATATCAAACACAGTCTAACAATGGCCCAGAGAAACAAGGGGCCAATACTATGTAATATATACAGAAAAACACACACACTATGATTAACTAGGCCCAACACAAGGCCACTACAACTAAACTAAATAATCAAACACCAAGGGAATAAGTCTAAAAGAGACAATTACAGGAGATAATATATAACTAATCTAACTAGAACCAGAAAGGAAGTAATGAAATAACTTGTGAAAAGCGATTTTTATATAAAAAAAGGCTTGAGCGAACTGGAACCACTGAGATCCGTGCTGCGGCAATTTAGATCTGAGGTAATTCCAGCAGTGCATCATGGGATATGGGGCTTGGTCTCGAGCTACTGGTAAACCTTGAGCTTTGCTAACGGCTGTGTAGGAGCCGATGGATTGGCTCCGAACTCATCAGTGAAGAATGAACGGCGAAACTGAACAACTTCATATTGTATAGTTATCCCCTTTGGGGAAAAAACATGTACCCAAGAATTACCACATAGTTGGCAGTACACTAAACATCGAAAGTGTGTTAAGAGACTTAGGGACACAGGTGGACAGTGGTCTCACCTTCGATAACCACATTGCCACAACAGTCAGGAAATCCTTCTATGTGGCACACCTCATCACTAAGAGCTTTTCATCCAGAAAAATGGAGGTCAACCAAAAAATAATGCAGATAGAGGTAGGTATTGTGGTCCAGTGTGCTAGAGTAAAGTCATGGTTATAAATTTCTAGGATGCAGGAATGGATCACAGGCACCAGTGTGCTAGAAAAAAGCTCTTCTACTTGTTAATTTAAATTTATATAAGTTGATTTTATGCCACAGTTTGTAATTTGCTTTGTAATGTACAAAACTATTTTAATTGTATAGAATGTATTATGCCTCCTCTCTACAAGTTTTTGTCACAGGTTCATACTAATGTTCATAAGCAATTATCCTTTTTTTAAACATCTTTACTGAATTATCACTTGTGACATTGGCAAATTTACATTTATATAAAAGTAATCAAACTGTATTAACAAATTAACATTAACAAACATTATAATTCACATATATTGCTATATATCATATAACCTAAGCAACATTATGCAAATTATTCAATTCTTGTCTTTTTTAAACAAGAAACATCTTTACTAAACCATGACTTACGACAAAAGCAATCATATATTTATATAAATGAAAACAAACCACACCAACACAATCCTAGTTGCAAGCATTTTACATCACAAACCATACTTACACACTCCCATTTGCAAACATTATACCCAACTTATAATCTACCAAATCATTTTCAGTCAAACATTACATAGCTCATTTAAGTCCTGCCTTCTTTTAAACCTCATTCCTTCCATTGTGTATTGTTCCCACAATTCCCATTTTTTCCAATGTAGTTTTCTCCTACCCATTTCTAAAGATCTCAGTTCTAGTTGTTTTATCTCTGTTACTATATTTACTACCTCTAATATAGTTGGTTTAGATTTTGACTTCCATTTTCTAGTAACTGCTTTTTTGGCAGCCACCTTAATTAGCCACACCGAGGCCTTACCATGTCTAGACAATTCCGATTCTGTATCATAGCTCAAAAAAATGATCACCCTCATCAAACCAATCTGCCCACCCAGCATCTCAGACAGTGCATCCCGGAAGGAATCCTTAAAGTCCACCAACCCACCCTACTCCCAGAAAATATGTACCCAAGTACCTCCTTCTTCCCCGTCACACCTCCAACATTTTCATAAGCAGTTATCGTGACCTGAAGCCCTACTCCCTTTTGAGGGTCCTCTATCATCATTTACTCTGTCTGTGCCTGAGTATCTTGCGTAGTGGCACTGCTAGGGAAAAGGGTTTTCGATAAGGTAATGTATAGGGTTAAAGTTAGGGATCAGCAGTACGGTTAGGGTTAACACACATAAGTAAAGTGGTACATACAACTCTTGCTCTGCTAAACCAAGAAGAACAGGACAAAGCCTACATTGTCCATTGTGGTGAAAGGTGGAATCTCCGCAGTACACCGCATGTGAAAGTCTCTGAGCTGACAAGATTACATTACCCTCAATTCTCACAAAGGACCTGATACTGCAAATAATGGATTCTACCAACCCACTCACTCTTTCAGGACTATGAACAGCCTTAAAGTGATAAAGCACTTTACAGCAAACTACCAGACCTAAGCAGATCATAGAAGTGAATGCATCCTTGCTTGTTCATATATCAAACCACAATCTTGTTGCCTGATTAGAGCAGGAGTGGTTCTAATATCACCTCCCCACCCAGAACTTTTAGGACAAGAGAAACTACCTGTATCTCCAACTGTTTATGTAAGTTCCTTTTCTTGGGATTCACTCTAAAAAAGAAGGAACCCAGATGAGCTCTCTACCCTGCTTGTATGGTTACTGTCATCAAAATTGTGACAGATTCTGCTGCAGGAAAGTAGCAGTCATGTATTTTTTATAGGAATCATCCACTCCTGGACAGCCTGAATGAAAATGGTTTTAACACACAAAAAAGGTCTCTTAGGGTGTGATGGCTTCATGGCCACTGACACCTTACCATCCACTATAACATCCACATTCTCACATGTGAAACTGGAACGGAGAAAACAGCGGGTACAAAAAAAGTGAAGTGGAGCAGTAGTAGTCCCTTAAAACTCATATGTACACTGTGACTTTTGATTTTCCTTGAAACTCCTTTTATTGTAGTCTGATCTGATTTTACGGCCGAGCACGATGTGTTTGTTAAGCACATTAATAAATCCAAACATGAAGCCTGGGCCTTCTGCTTTATTACTCACCTAGACTGCTAAGGATTTAACTTAATGGACTCCCTCAACAGGCAAGAACAACATGAATGTCCAACACTGAAAAGTATCCAACTCTACACAGAATAAAACACTGCCTCAAGTAAGACCCGAGAGGATTTCT
Source organism: Protopterus annectens (assembly GCF_019279795.1). Classification (NCBI taxonomy): domain Eukaryota; kingdom Metazoa; phylum Chordata; order Ceratodontiformes; family Protopteridae; genus Protopterus; species Protopterus annectens. The sequence goes on from NC_056733.1 coordinate 1,298,277,552, forward strand.
CACAGCTTATAAAAACTCCCAGGGTCTGCAAATCATGGCAGCACCAAAGCCATATATGCTGCACATCCTCAACAGGACCAGCAAGAGCAAGTTTTACAATTAAGGAAACACAAGAAGTGCCTTCTTCTGCAAGCCCTCCATTACCATGTCTAGCACCCTGATAAATACAATGGACATAAAGGAGAATGCAAATATCACCAGTTATGTACTCAAAGCAAAGCCCACCCAGAGCAAACCAGATGGACCTCCTGGATGCACCCCAAATATTAGTGTCAAAAGGCGTAAATCATGTCTGGTGATACCACCCCAGTGCCCTGCTGTAACAGAGCTGTGGTCCACTGGTAAGTCACCACCTTTTTTAAATGCCCTAATTAATTATGGCTTAAGACATAGACAAACATACATTAACAGAAAGAAAACAAACCATATTAACATTTTTTCCATTAACATACATGATATATCATATACCTCCTCTCTGTTAACTATCATCAGTTCAACATTACATAAATCGCTGAATTCCTGTCTTCCCTTAAACCTCATCTTGAACATTATTCTGCATGTACTATTCCCACAACTTCCATTTATTTTTATGTAATTTGATCATTCACTTTTCTACAGACCCTCCTTCCTGTGTTTTTCTCTCTTTTATAATACTTAATACTTCAAATACATTTGGTTTAGACTCTGATACTCATCCATCCATCCATCCATCCATCCATCCATCCACCCATAACCCTTTTTTCCCATCCATTTTCTATTAATTGCCATTTTGACATCCAAAAGAATTAAACTAAATAAGGCCTTACTATATCCAGGCAATTCAGATCCTCTTTATTTTATTTATTTTACATTTGTTGACCGGGCTAGTCCAACTGGATATATGTCTATTTTCAGTGGAGGCCCGGGGAGATAAGCTCCACATACACAAGAAAATTTAAAAAGGCATTGACACTGCACAAAAAAAACTGGAAACAGAATGTATCATTGTGTTGGGCATAATAACAAGAAAGAAATTTCCTAGTCTGAGCAGATGTAGAATTCATATCAAGAAATAGGACAGAGGTAACTAATTAATTATATAGTCACACAAAACATGACAAAAAAAACCCACCACCAAAAAAAAAAAAAAACAACTAATGGGTGTGAACCAGCTATGGATATTTACACCAAATTTGTACAAGGCAAATATTGTACTGTAAAGTTGTGCATAGCGCAATAATGGGCAGCGCCGCCAAATTGGGTTTAAACTATTCCTGGCTCCACAAAGTCTGCTCTTCACTTTTTCACTTAGAACTGCTCTATCTCTCAAATTAAACACCATATTCTCATTCTAAGGCCCTTCACTGGTCCAAATAAGTAATCTTACAAGTTAGCACTATTAAACCATAAGCACTACTTACTCTTATACTCTCTACGATTACCTTGTCCCCTATTGGACCGTCTTAATTCAGTTCCCTATATATTACTCTAGCATGTCCAAAGGTCAGTCAATGGTTTCCTCTCCAGCCCAGCTGGTGAATCTGGGAATTTTGAGGCAATGTTACAACTGTCTCATGTACACGGACAACCCTCTCCTCCTCCAAACAGGTTCAAATATATGTGAGAGATGCAACCATATAGCCAAACTGGAGGCTGAGCTCTCTCATCTCAAAACTGGTATAACCAGTCAGGAGGAGAAGGTAACCTCACACAACACATTTCCAGTATCACACAGTCCCACCACATCAGCGAACCAAACACATAAATACCCTAAAACATACTCAGAGGCTCTAAATAAAAATCTACCTAAGCAACAGAGACCTCCAAAGCAGACATTCAAGCAAATGCCACCCCAAAGCAAAATACGCACAACACATAGCCCACAAAGTCAGTGTGCCAAGCAGCCACAGCCCTTAAGGCTGAATAACGCACCCGATACTCTTGTAATAGGTGACTCTATTGTCAGACACACTGACGTCCCACTCACCAGGCTGAACAAGGAGAAGGTCACAGTGAGCTGCCTGTCGGGCGCTAGGATCCGCCACATAACACAAGCACTCAGGTCACTCCAAAGCAAATACAAATATGACTCAGTCATTGTACATGCTGGTGTGAATGACCTGAGACGTACCTCCCTGGACTACATGAAAAGAAACACAGAGGAGCTCTATGATCATGTAGCCCAAGCCGGTATGACCCTGACCTTGAGCAGCATCTTACCCTCACCTAGAATGATGCCACAGTACAAAGACAAAATGATCGATTTTAACAATTGGCTAAAATTTTGGTGTCATTCAAAGGGGATCCAGTGTCTATCAGCCTGGGATGACATGCTCGACAAGCCACATTGCTTCGCTAGGGTCGGCTTGCACCTGTCACCACTGGGCTTTCGGATACTGGCAAAGGCTCTGGCCACCCCCATAGTGCCTTTTTTAGGCAAGGCTCAAAAGTCAAACCCACCTCCATAGAGAGCACAAGATACAAGAAACTAAGGGTAATGCTGCTAAATGCCAGAAGTCATAACCTCAAGATGCACGCACTCGAAACTTTCCTCAGTATGGAGAACATCGATATCTGTGCAGTGACAGAAACCTGGTTCAAGGCTCCAGAGAGCACCCCAGCACTACCAGGTTATACCTCATATCATGCTTTTCGGTCCCAAAACCCAGACCGAACCACAAAAGGAGGGGGAGTTTCCATATTTATCAAGGATATCCACACCTCCAGGTTAGTGGCATTGCATGAAGTATCAGAGACCATCCATGTGCAACTAACAGTGGGCAAAACTGCTTTTCAGTTTATAGCATCCTACAGACCACCCTCTCAAACTCAGGAATCCCACTCGGCTTTCCTGAAAACATTGGAGAACATGAAGAGCTCTCCGAACACCATTATATTTGGTGACTTCAACTACCCAAACATAGACTGGGAGCACTACTCAAGCCCCAGCACCTTAGCCCAAAGGTTCGTGGAAATTATAAACTCAAATGCTATGGGACAACTAGTCACCACTCCCACAAGAGGGGATAACATACTAGACCTGATCATTACCAACATGGGGACTCTATGCTCCATACCAGAAGTATATCCTTCATTGGTAAGATCAGACCATAAATTAATTTCACTGGATATCCGCATCCCGACCCCACCCCCAGCCCAGAAAACCACAGTGAAAAACTTCTCAAAAGCGAACTTCTCACTTCTCAAAACTGAAGTGAAATCTTTCAAGGCCCCAGGGCCAGTGGAAACTATGGCCCAAACTGCAGAATCCTATATAAACACATTCTACGGACATCTCCAGGAATGCATGGATCACGCTATCCCAAACAAAACCAAGACCCAATCATCCAAAGGCAGGCGTCCAGTCTGGTGGACCCCAGCCATAAATAGACTGTACAACAGAAGGAGGAAGATACTACATGATAGAAAAAAATCCCTAATAGGGAAGGCATCTCTAATTAGTACTAGCAAAAAATTACGATCCCTCATAAAATCCTCCAAGGCCAGCTTTGAGAGAAAAATTGCACAGGACACTAAAGACAATCATAAGGCTTTTTTCAGTTATGTTAGGAACCTGGGATGCAACTCCCAGACTTGTTCTGAGTTGATTCTAAATGACAAAAAATACACTGAACCCACAGACATCACCAATATCCTGGCAGACAGGTTCAGTGCAAACTTCTCCACCCCCTCCCCCCCAAAAGAGCAAGTGTCTATCCCGGCAGGTGGCTGCCTCCCAAACATCTCTGATGCTCGGGTGAAGGTTGCCCTCTCCAAAGCAAAAAACACTGCTTCCATGGGACCAGATGGCATCCCGGGTTGCGTCCTACATGAACTCCAAGAAGAACTAATCCCTCAAATAAAACAGCTGTACAATCTCAGCCTCACTACAGGATATGTGCCCACAGAATGGCGTACAGCAACAGTGGTCCCACTCCACAAAGGTGGAGCCTCCACGGACCCTGGAAACTATCGCCCCATAAGCCTGACTAGCTTAGTCTGCAAGGCTATGGAGAGGATCATCATGGAGCTCATAAACAAAGACATCGGGGACCTACAGACACTAGATCCTACCCAATTCGGCTTTGTCAAGGGCAGATCCTGCCTTTTGAACCTGGTTGACTTCTTTGAAACAGTCACCAAAGCCACAGATGAAGGGAAGATAGTCCACACAGCCTATCTAGACCTAGCAAAGGCATTTGACACAATACCCCACGCGGGCATCATAGATAAGCTATCCAGCTTAAATATAAACCCCTATATGTCACAACATGGGTCGCAAACTGGCTCAAAGACAGAACCCACAGAGTCAGAGTTGCTAGAGCCATGTCAGACTCGAAACCAGTCACAAGTGGTGTCCCACAAGGTTCTGTCCTGGGACCGCTCTTGTTCGGTATATACTTTTCCGAGGTACAGGCCAATGTGGGAGGACTATGGCTCACAAAGTTCGCAGATGACTGAAAACTGGGTGCCATAACCGATTCTCCAGCTGACACAAACATCCTTCAAAAAGGTCTCACAGAGACGGATAACTGGTGCCAGAGCCATGGTCTAAAGCTAAATGCCAAAAAGTGTATAGTCATACCCTTTGGCAAAAACAATGTGCCCACAAACTACCACATAGGTGGTAAACCATTAAGTACAGAGAAAGTAATTAGAGATCTGGGGACCCAAGTTGATAGCAATCTCTTCTTTGACAACCACATTGCCAAAGTGGCTAGAAAGACCTTCTACATGGCCCACCTCATCATGAAAGGATTCACATCTAGATCAAGAGAGGTAATCATGCCCCTTTATTCATCCCTCATCAGGCCCATCATAGAATACAATGCCCCTTTTGGGATGTACCTTACCCGACACCTGCAGCAATTAGAAAGACCCCAAAAGTACCTCACCAAGAGGATCAAGGGACTCAAACAGATGCCATATGCTGCTCGGTTAAAAAAACTCCAGCTCTACTCAGTTGCATACCGCCTACTTCGAGGCGATCTATGCCTGACATATAAAGCTATGTCCAATCCAGAATTAATGGACATGCTCCACCTCAGTAATTCTAAATCCCTTAGAGCCACACGCTCAAGGGACTTGAATCTCAGCACAGAAATAAATAGGACTTGCTGGAGGGATAGATTCATAACCCAGAGGCTCCCTTCGCTCTGGAATAGAATTCCAATTCATGTTAGGCAGAGCACCTCATTGAATCTCTTCAAGAAGAATCTTGATGAGTGGATGGGGGATCGTAGGTTTGTTCCGGGGATTACTTCCGTGTCACTATTAGACAGAGGCACAGTAAACTAAACCGTAAAAAGGGCACAGTATACTCAAATCAAGGGGTGGCGTAAGCCAAACAAAATCGGGCTAGGCTTATATTTGCCCCAGGGCAGATAGCCTAGTATGAACCTATGAACCTAAGAAATCATAGGTTGTAACAGCTGTTGTTAAACATTCAAAGTATTTACAAGAATATTAATTAACTGTATAGTCACATACATCTTCTTGTTAAAGGAGAAGAAGCAAGATTATATTTGTAAGAGGGCTAATATCTAGGGAAAGTTTAGATAGTCTGTGTTAACACAGGGGCATAACCAGTGTGATTTAAGATAGGGTTTTAGTTTGTTTTTAAATAAGTTGGTTGATGCTAGGGATGTTATGTGATTAGGGAGGTTGCTCCAGGTTTTGCCAACTGTATTAGAGAATAATGCGTCGCCAGCTGAATTGTTAGTTTTAGTAGTTTGTACTAGTAGTTTGTTAGCTGAGCATATGGTTTTCAGATTGTTATAGGGGTTGACAAGGGTAGAAAGTATTGGTGTGTTCATTGGTTGATACAGAATCTTATGGGCAACTATTAGTTGGTTCAACAGTATTAGATCTGATAATTCTAACCAGCCTAGCTGATTTAGACTGATACAATGATGGGTTCTAAAGGTAGACCCGGTTGCAAACCTGGCAATATTGTAGCAGGTAATTAGCATGCTCGTGTTCTTTTTACTTATTTTAGTGTAGATAGGGGAGGCATAAAGTAAGGTAGAGATGAGGTGGGTATGGGCTATAGTGGTCCTGGCTAGTGGAGTCAGGAAGGGTTTGATCCTGTAGAGGGAACCTAATTTTTTATTCACTGTTTTTATAGTGTTATTTATATGAGACTCAAAAGTGAGGTTATTATCAATTAGTACACCAAGTAGTTTTGTATTAGGATCACGAGATATGACAGTGCCATTGCTAGATGTTACAGTAAAGTTAAGTGGGGAGGCCCTACACGTAGGGGTGAATAGTAGCATTTTTGTTTTGTTTGTTTTTTTTTAGTTCAAGAGGAGACACCGGTCCAGAAACCAGTTTTCAACTATGTTAAAGATATTTTGAGTTAGGGACTGGAGTTCTAATGGGGAACTGGCTGAACATATAAGTGTGGAATCATATGCATATTGGATGCAGGTAGCTTGGGGGATTACAGAATGAAGGTCATTTATAAAGATAGAGAAGAGGAGAGGACCCAATATGGAGCCTTGAGGGACACCAAGGGTAACTGGGAGGTGGGAGGACAAGGTATTTTCCCAAAGTACAGCCTGTTGCCTATTATTTAGATAGGACTGGAACCACTGTATAGCAAGCGCATCCTTTGACAGGTTTTTAAGTATGTTAATGAAGAGGTGGTGGTTAACCATGTCAAAGGCTTTTGACAGATCAATAAAGAGGGCTAAGGATAGAGTGTCATTATTTTGATTTCTATTAATGCAGTTGGTGAAGGATAAAAGAGCTTTCCTAGCTCAAAAGAATGATATCCCTATTTTCACCCATATGCTCACACAATATTTCTGATAGAGTACTCTGTAGGGAATTTTTTAAATTTTTATACACCCAAGACATATGTTCCCAGTTACCTCTTTCTTCCCCATCATACATCAAACATTTACCATCTACCAGAGATAAAAAATATTTATGCAAATACTTCCACGCAAAAATCCTAAACCATCTAAACTTTGTTGCATACTTAGGAACCATACATATGTCCTTCCATTCTACTCTTCCAAACTGCTTATCCAGTCTTTCTTCCCAATCCCTTCTAACCTCCTCGGATAGATTCTTATATTTATCATGCAATCTTTTATATGCCATACTACTTATCCCTTTTTTTTAACAGCAGCTTCTATTCTAGAGTCAACAAAATCTGTACCAGTTGAGGTCTTTCACTTAAGATGCCCCTATTTCTTTCTATTTCCCTATACCACTGGTAGGGAAGGCAGTCTCTAACCTGCAGTCCAAATGTCTTCTTGGCCTCATCCCACTCTACCACCCTTTCCACACTAATTTGATCCCAATATGCTGGCTCCTTTGCCAGTTTTCCACAGTACATTCCAGGCCCCTCTGGTCCATTTTCTGTACACCTACTTGCAGTCATCCCTATCAGCAAAATCTCATTTCTCCACTCTTGTGTTGGCTTGGTTCTTAGAATACTTTTTGCTACTTTATGAATATAATATTCTGTAAAGTTATTCTTATACTCCTTAAGGATTTGCATCCAAACTCTCACTTTCTCTTTATTTTTTGAACTTTCTCCTTGCTTCATCATCATCCATTTCCATTTTGAATTATAACCCCCTTTTACCTGTGCTATGTACATCAGGCTTAGCTCTGCAGTTTTAAATATATATCTGCAGTTTTAAATATATCTTCAAATCAAGTAAATCAAACTACCTTGCTCTATCAGACAGATCAGCTTATCCCACTTAACTCTTGCCTTCTTCTCCTCCCAGATCAGAAAAATTATTTCAATTCTTTATTAATTATTGTCCAAAACTTCTCCTCTGGTTGATAAAAATATGCCAGACCCCTATATAAAAGTAAAGGGGTTAAAAACATTTTCACTGCTTGCATTTTACTATCCATACATCCATAAACAAGAGGTTCCAGGTTCTAAGTTTTTGTAATATATTTTGCTTAGACTCTTCCCAAATGCCCTTAGCTGTCATAACAGAAGCCTCTTTAATCTATACCCCTTCATCTTATCATGTCCCAATGACTATCATTATTTGTTAAACCAAATTGTGTCTGAGTACTTAATTTACAGCTATAGCCTTTGATTTATATTCATTAATTTTATAGCCTGAAAATAGTGGAAACTGCCTCAAAATGCTCCAAAACACTGAGATGTTCTTTTCTGGATCTATCAGGTATAAAATAATAACATCTGCAAATAAAGCCAACTTTTCTTCATTACCATGCCAATTAAATCCTTGAAATTCTGAGTCCCTTATTTTATTTCCCAATGGTTCTAAATATACAGAAAAAAAAACAAAGGGGAAAGGGAATACCATTCCCACTTTAATTCATTTTCTGATACTTCATATATTCTCCTAAATAACAAAATAACATTATTATTGTATCAGGCAATACAAATTCTTCTACTGTTGTACTCACAAAATCCCAGTTTACTCTGAAATACTTTTTCTGTAACAAGATCCACTGACAACAGTGGTGTCTTCTTACATTCTACTTCCCTCTGGATCAACATTGTTCTATTAATGTTGTCAAATGTTTGTCTCTCCTCCATAAAAACCATACTGACCCATGTCTATAAATGCTGACAACAGCTTTGCCATTCTTTTAGCTAGTATAGATATAAACAATTTATAATCCTGGTTTTAAAATGAAATAAGTCAATATGAAGTTGGGTCTGATGTGTCTTTACAGTTTTTAGGTAATACAGCCACCAGAGCTTTCTTTCAAGATGTTGGTGCTTCCCCTTCTATTAAAATACAGTTAAACACAATCTTCTAGATCTTTATCACTTTCTTCCTTCCTAACTTCCAAACTTTAAGAAGAATACCATTGGGAGACTTTCCTGAAGATTGATTATGCATCACCATCTTTATCTCATCTACTCCTGCCTTAACTGTTAATTGTTGAGCCTCATCTACCTCTAACTTCAGCATAACTAAGTCTTCACTAAATCTTTCCATTGGTGCTCTTTCTTTATTTCCACATTTCTCTGCTTCATACACATTTTCCAAAATATCTCTAATACCTCTACAGGACCCGTTTTTTTTTTTTTTCTTGTTATAGGCTCCCTAAGTTTGGAAACAGCCCTTTCTGCTTTCTGTTGCATAAGTCATTGTCCTAAAGGCTTTTGTACTCTAGAGTTACTATCAAAAATAGTTGCTTAATGGCAATCTTTCTAAGCTCATGCAAATTATCCAGATACTCCCTTATTTTATCTGTAGCAGTCTGCATTTGCACCTCTTTTTGTTTTGTGAAATTCCTGTTATTCTGCAATATTTTAACCTTTGTTGGCCCCTCTTAAGTCATTACTATTACTTTAAACCAAATCTCTTTCTCTTTTATTTCTATCCTTTTTAAAGTCAATGTTCGTTTTATTCCACTCACTAACTATAACCTCTGAAGATATTTCTATCTTCCCTAATAACTCTTGAATAATTTCCATTCCTTAAATTCTGCTTTTTATAAAAGGTAGGTGGGAAAGTGCCAGTCTCTCATTTTTTGTACATTACCCTGCATTTTTATTTTAGTTTTTATTGTTGCATGATCTGAAATAGTTATTGGATGTGTGTGCATTTAATATTTCATTTAAATGTACATGTTCCTGTGAAATATAATTTATATCTAGTCTAGCCCAGTTACTGTACCTCGGGGAATAATATGTAAATTCTGCCCAACTTCCTATTACTGAATTCACATCTTGCATATCAAATATGTTCATAAATTTCTTCAGAAATCTACTCTCTTATGTTACATTTTCCTTTTTAGGTTTCCCTGATATACCCTCAATATTGCAAATCAAATTCCAGTCCTCACCTTTAAGTAATATTCCCTGCTAGCTCCGCAAAAGAAGTTGTTGGTGGAATATAAATAAATGCCAGCGCAATCCTCCTCCCTTGCCAACAGCTCCTTAATACCATAAATAAAGAAGTTATGTACTCACCATAATGTTCCATGTTTGTAGTCCATCTCGCCCTTCATTCTTACATATAGGTTTGGAGCCAATCCTCGGGTCTGACTTGGCCGATTACAAAGCTCAAAGTCTCTAAGTTGGCTCGTGGCAAGGTAGGTATCCCATAAAGCACTAGTAGGAATCCCCAGATCTTGTTTGCTGCTGTCTATAAAAGTGATATAAAGTATTTCCACAAGGAAAAACAAAGATGAAAGGTCTCCAACCCTAAGGAAGATAGACATTATCTTGTCTCCAGATCCTCCAAGGATACAAGGATCGGGGTAGGTGGGTGGGTTCGTAAGAATGAAGGGCGAGATGGACTACAAACATGAAACGTTATGGTGAGTACATAACTTCTTTATGTTCTGAAGTCCTATCTCGTCTTCATTCTTACATATGGGACAGTGTCCCTAGCACCTTTTTCTCGGGTGGCTCACTGGAATATACTCCTAAGAACAGTGGAACCAAAGGAGACTCTACCCCTGGAGGCCAAGTCCAATTTGTAATGTGTAATAAAGGTATGAGTGGTAGCCCAAGTTGCTGCTGCACATATACTGTCCATTGGAATTCTGGCTTGAAATGCTGCAGATGTGGATATAGATCTGGTAGAATGAGCTTTAATTTTAAATGGGAGTTCTTTGTCACTAGAAGAGTAAATAAAAGATATGTAATTTGAAAAGGTAGTGCCTTTTAAAAAAGATTTACACAATCTGTGAGCCATAAGATTAGGTTCATGTTGTCCCAAATGAAAACTGGAGACAGCTGCTAACTGACCTTTGATTGTAGCAACAGCTGATCCTTGATAAAAAAGTTTGGTTAGAAATTCTAACACTAAAGGGATGGAGGCTGTGTATGGATCTATGTTCCTAGCTTGTGCCCAGAGAGAAAATCTTTTCCATTTGCTAGCGTACAATTTCCTCATAGAAGGTTTATGAGAAGACGTCAGGATATATGTAACCACAGGGGAGAAATCATGAAGCCTGACTAGGGATGGAAGTGGAGCAGCCATGCTGTCAAGTTGAGGGTGTGGAGAATGGGATGAAATGAGCCTGACATATGTGTCAGAAGATCTGGTACTGGGTCCAGAGTCCATGGATCATCCAGATGGTAAGGCCCTAGAAAGGGGAACCAAATCTGATGAGGTCAGTAAGGAGTGATGAGAATCATTCTGCTTCGCAAAGTCTTTGCTTTCTGGATCACTTTTGATATTAGCGGAAAGGGAGGAAAAGCATAAAGAAGTCCCGAGGGCCAATTGTGGACAAGTGTGTCTCTCAGTGTCTCCCCTGAGGAGGGGATAAGGGTGAAGTAGCTGCTGCATTTGGTGTTCATTGGGGTGGCAAACAGATTGCAGCAAGGCTGTCCCCATTTGCGGAAAATCTGTTCCGTGACTTTCTGATTCAAAGACCACTCGTGAGGCATCAAGATTGCCCTGCTGAACTATCCCACTGGTTCTCCCTGGGATATGAGATGCGTTGGGAAGCTATTGCCCATTGCCAAACACGTAGAGCCTCTTGACATAGGGGGTAGGATCTGGTTCCCCCTTGTTTGTTTATATACCATACCACTGACATATTGTCTAATTGGATTGCTATTGTCTCTAGAGGAAGAAAGTTGTGAAGTGCTTGCAATGCTAGTAGTACTGCTTTCATCTCTAGAACACTGATATGCAAGTGAGCCTCGTGTTCTTGCCATGTGCCTTGGACTGTCCTTCCTAGATAATGCCCCCCCCCACCCTATCTGGGAGGCAACCGTGGTCACAGTAGCAATGGGTTGGCGAGGAATGAACGGTCGGTCTCCCTATCGTTAGTTGATTGTACTGGATCCACCAACGAAGGTCCTTTTTGCAAGATTCTGTTATTAAAATGGGATGAGACAGAGGCAGTTGCTGAAGAGACTACTGGGAAAAGAGTAGCCATTGTAGAATTCTCATATATATTATGGCTAGCGGAACTAGCGTTATAGTAGAGGTAATGGTTCCTAGAAGTTTGCGCACTGTCTTCGCTTTGGCCTTGTGTTGGGGAAGCAGGCTGTATATTTGTTGTCTTAGATTTTGCACTCTGAAGGAAGGCAAGCCATCATTGTGACTGTGTCTATTTCTGCGCCTATAAAAGTCACATATTGAGAGGACGACAAGACAGACTGTTTCCAATTTATAGTAATGCCTAGCTGAGTGCAGACTCGGATGGTTGAATCCCTGGCTTGTGGAAGTAGGTGCCTGGTGGTGTCAGTCAGGAGCCAGTCGTCCAGGTATGGAAACACTTGGAATTCAAGACGTCTCAAGTGAGCCGTTACTACCGCCATGCATTTGGTGAACACCCTGGGGGCTGTGGTGAGACCAAAGAGCAGAGCATGAAACTGGTAATGACTGGCTCCCAGCCAGAAGCGTAAATGACTCCTTGATGCTCTGTCCATTTTTAGGTGGTAGTACGCATCTTGGAGGTCTATGGAGCACATCCAATTGTCTTTCCCTAACAGAGGGAGTATAGACTGCAGTATTACCATTCGGAACTTGGACTTCTTCACTGATTCGTTTAACTTGCTGAGGTCCAAGATGGGCCTCCAGTTCCCTGTTCATTTTGGCACTAAAAAGAATCTGGAGTAAGTATCTGGTCTGCAAGGACGGTTTGGATGACTCTCTTTTGAAGCAACGTTTGGACCTCTATAGTTGATTGATCCCTGTGATTGGGTGGAACATCTGGGATTCTCTTGGTTAGATGAGGAGGGAAATAGAAGGGTATGCAGTATCCTCTGGAAGTTATTCTTTGTACCCATTTGTCTTGTGTGATGTCGTGCCAGAATTCTGGGTACAAAGATAAGCGACCCCTGACTGGCTCCAGAGAAGAGCAGTCAGGCCCCACTTCAGGAGCGCTGATAGGGATGTCCACTAAAGGAATCGCGGTTACCCTGGTTTTGCGGACCCCACCTGCCTCTAGGGTGATGTCTACCACTATTTCCTCCTCCTCTGCCTCTGGAGAAGGAATCACCTTATGCATCTGGGAAAAATCTCTGAGATTTCTTGAACCACATTTTTCTGCCTCTCTGACCTTTAGGTCATGGTCTAGAAGGGACAGAAAAATGTACGCCAATGGCAAAGTCTTCCCTTCCTGCTCACATCTGGTAAGTGTGTCTTTTATCTTTGGTCCAAACAGAGAGGAACCGTCAAAGTGGGCATTGGTAAATGTAGATTTGAAAGTCTCCGCAAAGTTACATAAGTACATCCAGGAGTGTCTCCTAAGGGAAACTCCTGAACCCGCAGCCCTGCTCGCTCCATCTGCTGCATAAGATATCAGCCTCGTGGAGGAGTTAACAACAGAGTTTAAGATGGACAACTGAGCAGTAACCTTCACAGGAGCTTTTTCAGTTAAAGTACCTTGGAGAGTATCTACTAGCTCTTTTAGGAGACCTCTTTGAAGCCTAGTGAAATGGATGAGGTAATTCAGTGATCTGAGTGTAAAAGCCACTGAAGAAAAAATATGCTTCCCGTATCTGTACATCGTTCGAGACTCTTTGTTCGGTGGGTGGACAGATGAGGAAGTTTCTACTAACTCCTTCTTTGTGGCTGCTGCCACCACCATGGCATCTACAGGCACACCTTTGGTCAGAAACTCTTTTTCCCTAGGAGCTGAAAGAAATTTGTTCAGCCTTCTGGGAACTGGTTCCACGGCGTCAGGAGTTTCCCACAACTTTCGACTCACCAAATCTAACAGCTCATCAAAAGGTGGAGACACCCAAGAGGCTGAAGGTTGAGACTCGAAAGCCTTCAGGTACACTGACTCCTCATCACAAGGGGTGGCGGTGGGCCAGCCACCTCTCTGTTTCAGGATCTCTAGGATATCTACGAAGGAGATATCATCAGAGGACAACTTAGGGGACCCTTCTGACTTCTCGAGGTCAGTACACTAGACAGTTGGTTGTCTTAAAACTATTTATTGACGTTAAGCGCTTTTCATCTCGGGTAGTGCCAAGACTTCTTCAGACAATGTTAAAACCCACACCCCTCCTTTAAATACTTTAAAACATGTGCAACATTCTCCCTAATTGGTTGAATGGCAATGAGTCACAAATAAACTTTAAGTATAAAAAATAAAGTAAAATACAAAGTTGTGAACAAACCAAAGCCTGTCATACAATATAAATACATCTATCAATGTTTACCAAAGGTATTAATCACTAAGGTGGCAACCAAACTAAACATGTAAAATATATACATATATACATAAATAGGTGTTCGGTTGTAACACAATATATGCTACAATGTTGACAGCTTGATGAAAAACATATAGCTACTGTTTCTAAACACATACTTCAACTTGTTACAATTCAACTAATAATCACATGGTCCTACCTTATCAATGCATAACTAGGAATCACTAGTCCCTTGATAATAAAAAACTAAAAATTATTTAATTAAACTACACAACATGAAAACTTAAAACTTTTGTGTGTATATATTTTTCATTATCTCAAGAGACTCCTAAGTTTCAAAATACAATTCATGGTACAGGTTTCATTTAATCTGGGGAATGAACATACGTCTGTGCGAATTTGCCACATAAGTTCTAATACTTCAAGATGTACAGATTCGGGACCCCCTCTCCCATCTAAAATAATACACTCAATGGCCCTAAACAGGAATCAGACTTCCTAGAGGAATGTAACACTCTCAAGAATATGTTTGTAGGTCAGGGGTATCCTAAACAGCTTGTGAATTATTTAATTAAGGAAGTCAGTACCAAGAGGGAATTGGGCATCTTCAAAAAATGAAGTTTAACCCTTGAGATAGGTACAAATGCCCCAAATTGACAGCTGCACACATAGGCATTACTTTACCTAAAATGAAGGTTACCCATGCATGCTACAGCCTGTGTTCCCACTTACACTGATTGCTATCTGTTCTTTTCTTATCTTTATTGCACTATCAGATGTGAAAAGAACAGTTGGTATGCTTTCAAAAAACATTAACTTTTACCCCCTACAGAAAAAGTGCAATAGATATATTTAAATAAAACTAAATTTTACAGTGTTTTATTAACTGCATTAAACTATTAACACTGTTAGGGAGGCTGCTATTTCTTATTCACTTCAATTAATTTCATACTTTATTTTCCACTGAACTGCTTGTCATTGCACCTTTAAATTTTGCACTTTCCTCAGCAAAGAATACTTAGAACTCTCAAAATGAATTTCTTCCATCTGCAGACAGTGTGTTTCCATCTAAAAGTAGTCAGCAATGAATATTTGTCAGTTTCACTCAGAACACAATGCAGAAATGCCTTAAGCGGCAGACATCTTGACTCCCACTGAACAGCTGCTAAAGGAAAAAAACAAGCCAACATCTTTGCAGATGTATAGCTTTCATTTTGTTTTATTTTTCAAGCCTACTTGCTTACAACTAGCTTAAGCAAAGAGCATTAATCTAGACATTCAACCTGGTAAAATTAAAAGAAAATATCTTAACTCTACATATAATATAATCAGTGCATTTTTACACACCACACCCACCCCATCAGCCCAAGATCAAAGCATATTCACACTAAAGTTGCTTATGTCAAGCCTTTCTACTTTTCTGTTATAGTGTAAAACCTATATTTTTACAAATACTTGTTTTCTTTAATAACTTTAACACATACAACAATCACTGAAAAGACGCCCCCCACATTTAAAATACCCCTGACTACACATTACACAAAACTGTTTTACTATATACAACATGCACTTTATATCTGGAAATGTTTTATACAAAACTAATAAGAACTAAAACTGTTTCACTTATAGTTTCTTTTCCCCTTTTAGTGTCCTTCTAAACATTAATGGCTACCCACACGTTTAAGAAAATCAAAGTCCAGTCATTCTCAGCCACATTTTCTTGCAAAGTCATATTTCATAAATGTGATTGATTTTTCAGAGTCTCTTATTTATTCATTAATTTCAGTGTTGCCTGTCTTCATCTTGCTCATCTCCATCTCCCAGCACCACACTCTGGTTCAAGTCCAAGGTACTCCTGGTTCTTCTAGTCAACTCTTGGGCTTCTTTCTGTCTCGCAAGCATTTTTTTTAGAACATGAAAAGGTTTCACTGGCAAAGTCTGTGTATGAATGAGAAGCACAGTCCCCTTTTTCTGCTGGCTCATTTTTTGTTATTTAAACTTTTTTTTATTTCCTCCTTAGCCTGTTCTGCATCCAAAAATGTTTTTGGTTCTCCAGGAAAAATATTCTGAAGACAGCTGGATAAAGTAGATTGAATCCCACACTTGTCTCCCAACATTCCTGGATTGCTGGGATAAAGTTGCTTCTCTTCTGCTGGTTTACAGTGAGTAATCATTTTCTACAAACACTCTGCTGTCTCCAATTTTTAATAATTTCCCTTCTGCCACTGTTTTGTCAGGCTCATCCCTTTCTGCTGGTATGATTGCATATTTGCTAATACAGGTCTTAGCTGCTTTCTCATGGCCGGGTTTGGAACATACACTCCATGTACCCTTTCAATAAATAAATCTTGTTGTAGAATAGCAGACCAGTTCCTTATTTGTGCTTTCATAAAATTAATAGTCTATTCCTTCCGATTTCTCTGATACAGCAGAAAATCTCAGGTTTTCTTGGCATACTCTGTCTCCTAACTCTACCAGTTTTTCAAACAGCTCTTCATTTCATCCTCTGATTTTTGCAGTTTTATCAGTTCATCTGAATAACTAGTTAAAGCTTCACTTTTTCCAGCCTTTTGTTATTTCAGTTGATATACTTCTTCAGTGTTTCATTTATTTTAATCATCTCTGAATACATTTGATTTTTCCCCTCTAAATTACTGAAAAGCATTCCCTGTATCAAAGCTAAAGCTTGAATTGCTTTTTGCTGAATAGCTACACGATTCGACCCAGACAATGTTTTCCTCTTCATGTTTTCTGTTTTATTTTCTTTCAGGTTCTCTAAATTTCTTCTCTACGGGCATTCAGGCAGTGCACTTACTAGACAGTAACTGAAATTTTCCCAGAAAAAACTGGCCCCCTCTTCTCAGTTTCCGTTTTCAGAATGGGAGAGATGAAATTAAGTTATCAGTGTACAGCCATCTTGGAACCAATATGTCATCATTTGATAGGATATATATGAATCTGGGATCCAGGCTGAAATCTTCAATTCTCTCTGGAACATGGAAAAGGTGGGAGCTGAGCTCTCTACTTCTCTCCAAAGCAGAAACAGGCATTAAGGTCACATTAAGGAATTAGGTCAGAGCCTGCTCCAGGAGTTCAGCAGAGACTGCCTACTCCCTGAACAGACCTTCTACTGCGGGACCTAACAACTCTAACTCATAGCTATTAGCGACCATTAATACAACTCACTGACCTATGGTGATGGTTCTTCATTCTGAGGCAGACTCAAAGACCCAGCTTCTCATGGGTACCCTTACAGATTAGTGAGGCCTGTGACTGCTGCAGCACTGAAGACTTTCTTCTCAAAGGCTTAGCAGACGGAAATGGTGGAACCACAGCCTGACACTTGGGGGCCCACCTCATACTATGGGTCCTTCCTCTTGGAAAATATGGCAGACCTACAAGAACAGGAGGAAACTGAAGGACAATGAAGTGATAACACTAACATGATCAACACCCATTTCCTTTTCTGGAGGTCTTCAACAAGGTCCTGAGAAGCATGTGCCAAAAGGATATCACCCTGGAAGGGGACAACAACAACAATCTGCCTAAGTTCATCATTAAATGAGGAGAAAGTAAGCTACTCAATCAAGTGCAGCTGCATGTCTGAGCTTGCTGTCCTAGCCAATGTATCAGTACAGTTATAATTACAGCAAGCTATGCAAAAGTCTACTGTAGAAGCAATTTAAGGTATTTTCCAGAACCTCCCAGGTGGAATGGGTGCAGCAAGGATGGGCCACTCACACATGCTTAAACAGTCTTTAAAGACATGTTTATTTGGGCTTGCTTAACAGGTGTGCCATTATTCTTCTGCACTTTATGTCATTTAACCATTTTATCTTTTACTTATTATTTATACTTACAATTATAACTTGTATTATACTGGTGTTTAGGTCTTAAGTACCTAAATAAACTTGAACTGAAAGCTCCAGTGGTGTAGAGGAATAAAGCGCTTGTTGGAGAAATTCAGAAACAATACTGGCAGATTTATGGTCTGACTGATGGAGGATTCTGATGCCATGTTCAGGAGAAAGCATGGATTTGTTCTCATACAAACTCTGTCTTTATTAAAAAAACATGTGGGGTTTGAAGAAAGTACTTGCATCTCAGAAATCCTTCTTGCAGGGCTATGGCCTCCAAAAATAAGGTTTTCCAAGACAGGTACTTCAAATCAATTCTAACAACTGGTTTGTAAGGGGGAAGGTCTTGGCAAGAACTGTAAAAACCACAAGATAGAACTGGATGTCTGACAGGGAGACACAGCAAGAAGGTACCCTGAAGAAAGGCTTTAAATACCTTCAGAGAAGCTACAAGGATGTGTCCTTCTCCTATGTGAAAGGCATAAATTGCCACCAGTTGTACTTTAACAGTAATGTGCTCCCCCTTGAAAAAGATGAGCAGGAAAATCTGAAAATGTGGGAAGAGGAGCTGAAAAGGGGTCAAGGACTTTTTCTGATACCCACATAGAAAATCTTTTACATTTGCTTTTACATATCTTTCCGAGTAAAAGGTTTATGACAGGAAGACAAAATGTGAACAACCGTATGGGAAAGCCTGGACTGTTGAACCATCATCTGAATTGGAGAAACTATGCAGTCAGTCTGAGTGTCCATATGTCCAGGTGAGGCTCTCTAGATGGATGATATATCATATTTGTTTCTGAGCCCAAGTCCCAAGCTAGGTTATTTAGATGAGGCTGGAGGAAGGGAAACCACACCTGCCAAGGCCAATAAGAAGCTATGAGGATGACAGAAACCTTCGGTGCCTTTCCTTTCTGCAGAATTTTTGGGATGAGGGGAAAGGTATAAAGGAGTCCCAGAGACCAAGAGTGTGTCACAGCATCCTTGGGTGACTCCCCCTCATGGGGGATCACAGCAAAGAACTTGTTGCAGTTGATGCTCATGGCAGAGGTCACAACAAGGATGCCCCTAAAGGCTGAACATTTGATTTGCTATAAGAGGACTGAGGGACCACTCATGAAGGAGTAGAATGCATCTGCTCAACCTGTCCACCAGAATGTTGGTTCTTCCTTGGATGTGTTTAGCTACCAGAAAGCAATGCGACGATATCACCCATTGCCTTACTCTCATGGTCTCTAAACACAGGGGGTAAAATGTGACTCCACCCTGCTTGTTGATATACCAAATGACAGCAATGTTGTCCATTTGAATTGAGATCACATCCTATGGGAGAACTTCCTGAAATACTAGTAACAGTTGGAGGACTTCTCTCATCTTCAAGATACTGATGTGTACACTGGCATTTAGGGCAGACCATACGCCCTAGACTGTCTTTCCTAAATAAAGCCCCCCCCCACCCCCACCCTAACAAGCAGGCATCTGCGGTCACAGTGGCCTGCAGCAAAGAAGAACAAATGGATGTTCCTCTTAAAGTAGAGGGGTAGTCAACCCACCAGCGAATGTTTTGTCTGCAAATGTTTGTGAGAATGATCAGATGATGCACTGATTGATGTCTGATGGACCATTGCATTGAAAGTGTCTACTGAATTACTCTCATGTACAACCTAGCTAGAGGGAGAAGAGTGAAGGAGGCAGCCATATAGAACCTAGAAAGCAGAGAACCAACTTGGCCGGTGGTTTCTTTCATGATAGAAGTTGCTGAGCTTGTGAATGCAGAGTCAGGATGAGTGACTGAGGAAGCTTCACAGTGGGCACTGTTGTATCTAGATGGGCTCTGATAAATTCCAGAGACTGGGTCAGCTGAAACTGGGACTTCTGAAGATTCACTGTGATTCCAAGATTTATACACAAGTGGAGCAAGGAATCCCTGGCAAGTAGGAGTAGATCCATGGATGGGGTGGTTATGAGCCAGTTGTTCAGATAAGGAAACATCCAGAATCCCTGCAGACATAGGTAGGCTGCCACTACTGATTTATAATTGGCGAACACCCGGAGGCTGTGGTAAAACCAAAGGGCAGGGCTCTGAATTGGAAGTGATTGACTCCCAGCCAGAAGCAAAGATACTTCCTTGAGCGCCTGTCCATTGTGATGTGGTAATATGCATTCTGGAGATCAATGAAGCACATCCAGTTGTTCTTCAACACAAGAAGAACTGATGGAACCACGGCCATCTGGAACTTGGTTCAGACTACAAATCTGTTCAACTGACTTAGATCCAAAATTGGTCTTAGGTCCCTCCCCCCCTCCCACTTTTTATATGGCACTAAAAAAAATCCTGAATAAGTTCCATACCCTCTCTGGTCTGGTGGGACCTCTTGGATAACTCGATTTTGCAAGAGCTTCTCTATTCCTAAAGCTGCAAATTCCCTTTGCAATGGTGAAATGTCAGGAATTTTCTTCAGTGGTGGAGGAGGAGAGTGCACAAGGATGAAATACCCTCTGGTTATTATTCTCTCTATTCACTTGTCTTGGGTGATGGACTTTCAGGATGTGGGATGTTGAGTCACGAGCCCACAGACTGCCTCCAGAGTAAGACAGCAAGGCAACCTTTCAGGAGCACCAAAAGGGCTTCTCTGGGAATGGACCACCTCTGCTTCTTGGTCAATGTCCGTTGCTGGAGTTTCTCCCTCTGCCATGGGGAGCTCTGTCTCCAGAAATATCAGATAAAAAGATTCTCTAAAAAACATTTGCTTTCCCATCTTCTGATTCCTGAAGAAGATCCATTGGGGAGTTGAGAATTTGATCCCTATGGCAGATAGAGATTTACCATCCTGCTCATTCCTGTAAATGGTTTATTTAACTTTTGGACTAAATAGGGTTGATCCGTCACAGGGTATTAATGAAGGATGCCTGCAAAATCACAAAACTGAATCCAGGCATGCCTCCTGATGGAAATACCTGCAGTGGCCACTCTAGAAGTCCTTTCTGTGGCATTAGACATGATCAGCATAGAAGCATTGGAAAGGAATAGGAGGGTAGCCATCTGGGAATCAAGGGACTTCTTCTGATTTACAGATAAGGTCCCTCAGAAAGAAGTAGAGATTTCTGTAATCAAATCGCTCTGAAGATGTGTAAAATGTGCTAAATAATTGAACGCCTCATCAAAAAGGTATATAAGGCATAAGCACACTTCCAAATCCTGTCCAAAGCTCAAGATTCCCTATTTGGCAGATAACCAGAGGAGCTCTTCTCCACAAGCTCCTTTTTGGTGGCTGACCCCACCACCATGGAATCTACTGCCAGGCCCTTGCTCCAATGTGCACGGTCTTTAGGAGCCACCAAAAACTTGTCTGGCTACTTGAGGACAGGCTTGACTGTATCAGGCTCTTTCCATGCCCGGGATAAAATAAGGTCTATCATCTCATCCACAGACAGCCCAAGACATAGATGGGCCAGAACCAAAAGTCTTGAGGAAGACTAATTCTTCTGAAAAGAAGGCCAACCCTCTTTCTCCCAAAGTGGTTCCAGGATCTCCCCGAATGAGACATCCTCTGGGGGGGTTCTGAGGGAACCTTCTCCTTCATTTAAATTAGTATCGGTGACCGGTGACTCTTCTGGGGAGTACAAGTGTCTCCTTTTACAGTTGCATTTCCTTGATGCCCTAACTGTGGGCGGTATGGGAGAGAACCCAGAAAAATAAATAGTCTCACATGGAAGAATGGATTTAAGTCTTTCAGTAACTGTCTGCCCAGATGGGATGAGAAGATCAGGCTGTGGACCTTCAGAGATCCTATGGGGGAATGCTGGATCCAAATGAGAAGGGAAGGATCTTGCTCTCAGCATGGGGAGCACCCTCTCAAATGCCTCAAAAGCCGAGCCAGAAACAGAACTAGGGAACTTCTCCTTTGGATCGGGAACACCAGAAGGAAGCTCAACCTAGTAGCCTTTCAGCTCAGTTCCACCAGTGGCTCCTAGAGGAAAGAACGGGTCTAAAGACCTCAGAGCTGAACCTACCCTGTCAAAGTCGGCACTAACATTATGGCTTTGGGAGTTGACTGTAGGAGCTGACCTCAACAGAGAACTAACTGCAGTCTATGACACATGGAGCCTTGGCTCTGAGACAGCTCTTCCCTGGGCTAAAGTAGGATCAAGGGGCTCTGATCCAGGGAGACAGACTGGAGACGGAGCAACTAGTTGGTGTCAACGGCAGAACTCTCTACCAGATCTCAAATGGATCTGGGTCCATAAGAAACTTCGCATCATTCTGTCCACATCTCTTTCGGTGAGATTCCTTGAACATCTGACTGATTTGGAAGATGTTTAAAATGGGGGTCTAGAATAATAAAACCAATCCTGGTGGATGGACGACCTAAGCCTCGGAGATAGCAGGTTCAGGAATGAACCAAAGGGGAGGTAAAGTGTTGGATCTGAGGGTTTAGCCACTTTACAGCAAAATTAGATAAAGACAACGACTACCAAAGCTGTAGAAAACACTTTGATAACTGGTAAGCGCTTTCGTATAACACTTCATCAGACCATACTTCATCTTAAAACACATTATTTAAATACACAAGCAATAACTCAGTTAACCAATCAGTACATAAAAACAATTAATGCAATGACCTCCAAGTCTTTAGGTAAGGTTTTAAAGGGACACAATCATTTAATCCAAAATGTTTGTCTGCCTGCAGCATTAAAATCCATTTTAACTCTTCATATTCTATTTTATTTAATAAACTATCTCCCTTAACATTCTCCTGTGAGAGGCTTAGCACCATAAACTCACAAGTATGACCCTCATTAGCTTTGTTATGTTTATTTAGTGTATTGGCGTGGATATCCCTCCTGATATCTCCTGCATGTTCCAACACCCTATCCTTCAGTTTTCTACTAGTCAATCCTACATAAAAACATAGGCATCTTCTACACATAGCCAAAAAGCCACTTTCACAGCAGGTGCAGAGGTTGATACCCTATCTGGATAACATTTTTTTTTTTCTTGAGGGTTTCTGTTGTTTTGATTGTTCCTTCTGTTTGACTGCTGGAGAAGCAGAGGGATGGGAAGAAGCCCCTGCTCTTACTGAAGAAGATGAAGAAGAAGTGCAAGTCTTAGTACTTGAAGTGGGAGGAATCAGACCCTTAAGAATAAGTTTGTTTCTTCTCTCCACCAAAGCTCTAGTCCCAAATGCCTTATAAATGCTACAAGTTATATCAAGGTGAGTTGGACCCAAGCAGTAGATACACTTACTGTGCGCAACAGAGTTAGGCAATTTGTGTGAGCAACTCACACATTTTTTTTGAAACTCGAAGACTTCTCAGACATGTTGAGGACAAGAAATGTCCACACCTAGTACCTGAAGAAAGGAAGGAAAAAGGAAATTTAAATCCCAACAAAAATTATTACCACCAGAAAGTGGTAAAAACAGTAAATACACTAAATGCTACAACACTAAATAAAGACAGTCCAGACTAAACAGCACTCTATAGAGTTTTTTTTTTTTTTGGGGGGGGGGCTTTAATATATATCTATATATATATATATATATATATATATATATATATATATATATGTAGAGAAATGGATGGAAAGACAACATCAGATCTAACATTAGTATTGAACTCCATGAGTTGCAGCAAAAAACAGGAGAACAGAAGGGGCAGACATGTCCACTGAGTCTGTTATATGACACTACAGTGTGCATGCACCAGATGGAGGCATCTATTCAGCCTAAGTACCCAAGTTAGAGAAAATTCTGAATTTACATAGCTAATAACATCAGAAGATGAAATCCCAAAAGTTACCTAATCAGGACTGTGGCATCAACTATCGGTATCAGATTAATGGCTTGGCATTCATACAGCGACTTCCAGACATGTACAGTAAGACTGCAAAAACTTAAAAATAGCTGTGGTGATATAACAGCTTGTCACATAATTTTATACGTACTACATGATTATTAAAAAGAAGTTATGTACTTACCATAACGTTCCATGTGAGTTGTTCATCTCGCCTTCATTTTTACACATGGGTTTGGAGCTGATCTATCGGCGCTGAGTCGGCCACTTTACTAGCTGAAGATCTCAGAGTAGCTCGAGGCCAGGTCCCTATCCCATGATGCTCTCTGCCCTACCTCAGATCTAGTTTGCTAAACCCAGCATGTAACCAATATAAACCTAACATATACTCCAACCTGAGCAAGAAGTCACAGAACAAGACCCACCAGCCCCCAAGTCTACTCGTTCTTTGAGACTCTGGAGGGGGAAGGCAGGTGGGAATGTAAGAATGAACACGAGATGAACAGCTCACATGGAACATTATGGTAAGTACATAACTTCTTTATGTGAAGTTGTTCAATCTCGCCGTTCATTCTTACACATGGGTAGCGTCCCAAGCACCCTAATCCTGGGTGGCTCAGGGGAGTATATTCCTGAGGACAGTGGAACCAAAGGAAGCCCTGTCCCTGGAGGCCCTGTCCACTTTGTAATAAGTGATAAAGGTATGCGGCTTAGACCAAGTGGCAGCTGCACATACAATGACAAAAGGCAATAGAGCCGCATAAGCAGAAGTGGAAACAGCTCTAGTGGAATGCACTTTCATGCCATGCTCTAATGGTTGGTTCGCTGAGGAGTATATAAATTTAATGCAATCAGTTAACCATTTGGAAAGGGTAACTTTAGAGATTGGTAGCCCTTTCTTAGTGTCAGCATGAGAGACAAAGAGTTATTCAGATCTTCTAAATTCCTTTGCCCTGTCCAAATAAAATCTCAACTGTCTGTGAACATCAAGTTTATGCAACATGTACTCCAACTTATTAGAATGGTTACTGAAAAAAGTTGGAAGTTCGATAGTTCGATTCAGGTTAGTCTCAGAACACACGGAATGAATGAAAGATTAGTCCTCAGTGATACTCTGTCAGGGTGAAACACCAAATATGGGGGTTTGACAGATAGGGCTTGAAGTTCAGACACTCTACATGCTGAGGTAATGGCAACCAAGAAAATAGTTTTCCAAGAAAGAAACTTTAAATGGCAGGATGATGCAGGCTCAAAGGGGGGGAAGAATAATCCATGACAGTACAAAATTTAGATTCCAGGGAGTAAAAGGTTGTCTAACAGGTGGCCTAAGATGAATGGTACCCTTTAAGAAGGCCCAACATAATCTGTGAGACATCAAATTAGAACCTTCAGCTCCGAGGTGAAAAGTCGAAATTGCAGCCAATTGAACTCTTATAGTGGCAGCTGCAGCACCTTCATGAAAAATCTTAGATAGGAATTCCAGAATACTAGCAATCGGGGCAACGTAAGGATCAATGTTATTCTGGGAGGCCCAAAAGGCAAATCACTTTCATTTACTAGCATACAACTTTCTAGTGTAAGCTTTATGCAAAGATACAATAATATTCTGTACCTCTGAAGAAAATTTGTGTGAACTGGCTAGGTTGGGAATCGGAGTAGCCAAGCTGTCAGTCTGAGGGAACAAAGGGAGGGATGGAGGGCCCCTGACGAATGTGTCAGCAGGTCTGGAACTGGGTCTAGAATCCAAGGTTCCTTCAGTTGATAGAGTCGAAGGAAGGGAAACCGAATCTGTCGAGGTCAAAAAGGGGCTATTAAGATTACAGACCTTTCCAGGCTTTTGGGTTTCTGTAAGAATTTCGGAATCAGGGGTGTTGGTGGAAAGGCATATAGGAGTCCCGCGGGGCCAATCGTGTATGAGCGAGTCCCTTGGGCTGTCCCCTGGTGAGGGATTCAGGGCAAAGTAGCTTCTGCATTTGGCATTCATAGGGGATACAAACAGGTCGCAGCAAGGCTGGCCCCATCTGCGGAAAATCATCTCCGCAACTTCGTCTTTGAGAGACCACTCATGTGGTACCAGAATGGCTCTGCTCAGTTTGTCCACAATCACATTGGATTTCCCCGGGATATGCGTTGCTATCAGAAAGCGCCCGGTGGATACCGCCCACTGCTGAATTCTCACAGCCTCTCGACACAGAGGGTAAGACTTGGTTCCCCCTCGCTTGTTGATGCACCAGACCACAGACATGTTGTCTGTCTGTATCGCAATCGTCCCTAGAGGAAGAGAGTTGTGGAAGTGCTGCAACGCCAAAAACACTGCTCTCAGCTCCAGAACATTGACGTGCAGCTGTGACTCTGTCTCCGACCAGGTACCTTGGGCTGTTCTTCCCTGAAAAAGTCCCCCTCACCCTATCAGAGAAGTGTCCATGGTCACCGTGGCTGATGGCAGGGGAGACACAAATGGTCGACCTACTGTAACCTGGTGGCTGGTCAACCAGCAGCGAAGATCCTTCTTGCAAGAGTCTGTAATCATGATTAAGAATGACATCAGAAGTTGTTGGTAAGACTACTGGGTGAAGAGTAACCATTGAAGAATCCTCATGTGCATATGTCCCAGAGGAAGTGCTATAAGCGTAGCTGCCATGGTACCTAGTAGTTTCAATACTTGAGAGGCTGGTACTTTTTTTCTTTGCAAAATGTCTGATACCTGGTTTCGAAGAGTGGCTATTCTGTCCAGGGGCAATTTTACTGTGGCGGTGGTGGTGTCTAATTATGCTTCGATAAAGGAGATATGCTGCGACAGCAACAATGCAGACTTGTCGAAATTTATAGTTATGCCTAACTGAGAGCAGAGATTGAGAGTGTGATCCCTGGACAGAATCAGTTGATGCCTGGAGGCAGCGGTAAGGAGCCAGTCATCCAGATACAGAAACACTCGGCATCCTAGATGCCTCAGGTGAGCCGTAACCACTGCCATGCATTTGGTAAACACTCTGGGGGCTGTTGTGAGTCTAAAGGGCAGTGCCCGAATTGGTAGTGACTAGTTCCCAGCCAGAAAAGCAAATGATGTCTGGATGGTCTGGCCATTTTGATATGGTAGTACGCATCCTTGAGATCTATAGAGCACATCCAATAGCCCATTTCGAGGAATGGGAGGATAGACTGAAGCATGACCATCCGGAACTTCTCCTTCTTTACAAATGTGTTGAGTCTGCTGAGATCCAAGATGGGCCTCCAGCCCTTGCCTTCTTTGGAACTAAAAGAATCTGGAGTAAGTTCCGGATCCTATCTGGTCTGCTGGGACTGGTTGGATGACTCTTTTTTCCTGCAGCCTCTGGATTTCTATGACTGCTTGATCCCTGAGACTGGATGGAATGTCTGGGATGTTCTTCCGAACAGGTGGGGTTTCTAAGAATTGGATGATGTAACCTCTGGTAACAATGCTTTGTACCCAAGTATCTCTTGTAATTCCTAGCCAGGCATCTGGATACAAAGCTAAGCTACCCCCGACTGCCTCCAGAGTAGGACAATCGGGCCTCCTTTCAGGAGCGCTGGTAGGGCTTACCAAAGAACTGATCCTGGTCACCCTAGTTCTGCGGACCCCCTCTGCTGCTGGGGTGGCATCTTCCATTATTACCCCCTCCTCTGCCCCTGGAGGGGGGTTCACTACATGTGTTCTGGAAGCTCCTTGGGACTTCCGGAACCACATTTTTCCACCATTATGCCCTTTGGGGTATGGTCTGGTAGGGGTGGAAAAACAGACTCCTACGGCAGATAGAGTCTTTCCATTTTGCTCACACCTAGTGAGAGTCTCCTTGACTTTGGGCCGAAAAAGAGACGAGCCATCGAATGTGGTGTTGACAAAGGAAGACTTGAAGGCTTCCACAAAGGAGCATAAGCACATCCAGAAATGTCTCAGAAGAGCTATTGTTGAACCCGCTGCTTGACTAGAACCATCGGCTGCATAGGAAATGAGTCGCATAGAAGAGTTAACTATGGAATTAAGGGTATTAAGCTGGGCTGTCACCTTCTCAGAGACAACTCCATCTGTACTACCCTGCAGAGTATCTCTGAGCTCTTTTAGGAGATCTCTTTGAAGATGGGTAAAATGAGTCAAGTAGTTAAGCGACCGCATAGCAAAGGTTGCAGAACTAAACATGTATTTCCCGTACCTGTCCATTGCCCTGGAATCTCTAATAGGAGGATGGACAGTAGAAGAGGTTTCGGACATCTCTTTCTTGGTGGCCGCCACCACCACCGTGTCATCAACCAGAACTCCCTTAGTGAGGAACATCTTATCTTGGGGGGAGGTGATAAACTTGTTGGGACTCTGAGGGACTGGTTCCATAGTATCACGAGACTTAGCTATAAAGATAAAATAGATTAGAAAAAATTTTTACAAACTGGCCCGAGCTCTCCAACGACCTCCGATCTGTTGCAGAGGCAAACTAGATCTGAGGTAGGACAGAGAGCATCATGGGATAGGGACCTGGCCTCGAGCTACTCTGAGATCTTCAGCTAGTAAAGTGGCCGACTCGGAGCCGATAGATCGGCTCCGAACCCATGTAAGAATAAACGGCGAGATTGAACAACTTCACATCTAACATTATGGACTCGCATGTTTATTCAATATGAGATCATTCAAATAACACTGCTCAAAGAACACTATATTTAAAAGCAGAGTAGAAAAATACTGCCCTACAGGAATTTGATGAGTTAACATAACAGCAAAATTAGGAGTTGCACACAATTTAAAGTGTATTTGGCTGGGCATTTAGATATGTTTTCTTCAGGATTGAAAAACTGAAATACTCCCTTTGCCATTCTTTATGCACACACAGCGATACACCTCAGGAGCACAAACAGGCCATCAACACAAGAAAACACCTCAGCTCTTAACTAAAAAACTTAACTAAAAAAGCAATTTTGTAACTACCATATGCAACTCAGTACCATTATTTTACCCTGTGAAAGGTTTACACTTCTTCAATCTACTTTAATTAATAAAGCGTACATTACATTGACTATGGAAGCATCAGCACTCCAGAAAACGTCTGGTGTGTTTTCACATCACACAGATGAAAAAGTTTTATGTGCTCCTATCTGTCATTTAAACTCTGTTTCCTACAAATCACGCTGGTTACTTTTGTTGTTTTTGACAGCTGTCTGCCAGCATATCTCCAAGTTGTCCAGATATTTTGCAGAATGTCCAGATTTTTGCATCATATGTTTGGTCTGTTTCTCATAAAATCTGGAGTTTTTCTCACAAACCCCTGGGGACTGAAGTCACTAAATAATGACAGACGTTTGAGTTTCAGACTTCATTTCCTTCAGAAAACGCATGGTAAAAAATCTATTCTAGCAACTTTCTAACCTTATAAGAGGAATATTTACAATGTGTCCCTATTTTGGGGCCTTTGTCCAGATTTCTTCCATTATGAGGCGAAATTAAAAACAAACGATGCTCTTGCACCTTGTCTTCTGTACCTAATGGTGGAGCATAAAATATGAAGTATTCAGCAGTTTTGACTGCTACAGTTCCCATATTTACAGTGGTATTCTGAACAAGTGGAAAAAAATACATATTTCCATATATGTATCAGCTCAAGTATGCAATCCATGCACCTTAAACAAGTGTCTGGGCCACACACATTTACTCTGCAAGTTAAAGAAAAAAAGAACAAGTTTCTAAATAGCTGCTGAATCTGAGATTCCTTTCTACAATAGAAATTTAAGAACTGCTGCAATACTGCAGAAGCTGGGTGGGGAATCTCAAATCTTACAAGACGCTAATGAACAGACAACTGATCAAGCTGGAAGAAAGGCTGGCACCAGAGACTACAAAATATAAAATGTGGAACAGTTAAACACACAGAATACGCATCTGTTTGAAGATTTGTTACAGAAAGGGTGTAAGTACTCAGTTATTAACAATAATATGTCATCCTTGACTATAAAATGAAGTGCAAAGGAATACAAACCAAAAATGTTGGTCTTCACAGTGAGGGAGAGATGTGTGTTGTTCCTCAGGATCTCTAGTGCTTTTGAATAAGAAATGTTTTCAAAGTTCTGTCCATTGACTTCCATTATCTATGAAAAAGAAAAGAAATACTACATAAATTCCAGTTAAACAATATCATGTAAAGTATGCAAAGGGAACTATAAATGTTCACTTTATAATACCATAGTTTTCTACTTTCTAAGTTTCAGAACTAAAAATGCAGTAAAAAATATAGTACACATGTACAAGGAAAGAGACTAAGAGAGTAAGACCATAACTAGTAGGATATGTAACAACAACTCATAAAACAATGGTTTTATTTACTTATTTTTTACATCCTCGCAGGACCAAGCCCAATGGTTCCTCTACCTGTACTCAACTGGTTCATTTGTTTCACAGTCATGGGAGCCAGAAATTCCTAGGCAGGTGACAACCCATTCATTCTTGCCAGGGGAATCCCCCATAAGCTCATCCAGTTGCAGCCAGAGTCGGGTGGTAGGGAGCTGGCCAACTTTGTAGGTCCTCTTCCCCCCTCAGAGTACCCACTTCTCCTATGGTGATTCTTCCAAGCCCCGCTACAGATGCCCTCCGAGGGTTTCTCTAGGCACCCATTATGACTTGTACACAGCAGCATGGGCTCAACAGACTTGAGCTCTGTGGGACAGACTCCTAGTACTCCAGCTGGGTGTCATCTATGTAGTAAGTCACAACCACTTCCTTTCCCCCAGGACGGATCATTAGACAGAGGCTGCTCACTTTCATCCTCCCATGCCAACTCTTACAGGCACCCAAGATGCTACTGAAACTCATGGCTTTATACCTCTATGCCATGGAGTGACTATAAAAAGAGTTATGTACTTACCATAACTTGGAATCTGTGCTATCCAGTGTCATTATTCATCACGGATGAGTTTAGGATCTGACGTCGGATCTGAGCCGGCAGCTAAGAGGACAACTCCTAAGCTGAAGCTTCTCCCCTTCCCAAGATCCCTTGCTACCCACAAGCCTCAGATCGAGTTTTCTGGCTAGAAGAAAGGAAACAGTGAAGACTGCCTATAAAGATGAAAAAAAATACTGGATAGCACAGATTCCAAGTTATGGTAAGTACATAACTCTTTCTCTGATGCTATCTGTGTCATTATTGATCACAAATGGGTCAGAGTTCCCAGACTATGAACCCTGGGAGACCCCAGGGAAGGCCATGCACAGAGGAACCAAAGGAAGCCCTGCTCCCGGACACCAAATCCACCTTATAATGCATAATAATGGTATGGGGGTTAGACCAAACCTTATGAAAGAAAGTTTCACCAAGAAGGCAGAGGAAGTGGCTACTAACCTAGTAGAGTGAGGTTTAACTGGTCTGGAAAGCTACAGGTCTCTGCTTTCATAAATGTAGGAGATGCAACTGGCAATCCAATGAGAAATAGATACCTTGGAAACTGCTTGATCTTTCTTAGCCTGAGAGAAGGCAACAAAGAGCTGATTGGACTTCTGAAAATCTTCACTTCTCTTGAGGTAAAAATGTAACTGTCTATGGACATCCAGACAATGCAACTTACATTCCCCTTTATTGAAAAAAATTGGTGAAGAACGCAGGAAGTTGAAAAGATTAATTAAGATTAGCCTCCGAGGCTACTTTAGGGACAAAAGAAGGACTTGTCCTGAGAGACACCCTATCCTTATGGAAAACCATGAGGTGGGGCTTGATGCACAGAACCTGCAACCCGGAAACTCTCCTGGCTGAAGTAACAGCCACCAAAAAGGCCATCTTCCAGGACAAGAATTTGAGCTCACAGGACACCGCAAGCTCAAACAGCTTCTGCATCAAAGACTGCAACACCACACTGAGATCCCATGCAGGGGAGGGGTCCTTGTCAGGGAGTCTGAGTAAAAAGATCCCTTCGAGAAAGGCTTTGCAAAGCCTAGAAGAAAAGGTAGGACGTTAATGGAAGTTGGATATAGCTGCCAATTGGAGTTTAACTGTTGAAAAACTGGCTCCTTGATGAAAAAGAGAACTCAAGAACAGCAAAATGTCAGTGATAGAAGCTGAAAACTGCTGTATCCAGGACTGCTTGTAAGCTTCTGAGCCCCCAAGCCTTTCTGTGTTGGAGGGAAGCCTTCTAGCTTAATTTTGTTTCTTAGAACTAGCCAGTTTTTTTTAGTTTCAGCACTCAAATCTGTTTCTTTGAGCTCAGCACTTGTACAGAACTCATTGTAAGCACTAACTAAGCTACAAATTACTACAGCACTCAACTTTCCTCACTTGTCTAGAGCAAAACAGATGTTAGTACTTAATAAATAAGCACCTATCCAGGCATGTCTAAGGGTCAGCTCCCAGTGTTTTCTCCTGTCTACCGGAGGCATCTGGGCATCTTGGGGCAATGCACCACTTGCCTCATATACATAGACAACCCTCTCCTCCTACCACCCAACACTACAACCTGTGAGAGATGCACTTGTATAGCCAAACTGGAAGCAAAGCTCTCTTCACCCAAGACTGGACTAGACAGTCAAGAGGAGAAGGTAAACACTTGCACCACACCACATTCATTACATAGTCCCTCAAAACCTACACCACCAAAACAAACACATAGAAACACAAAACACACACCTACAATAAAAATCTACCCAAGCAACAGGGACCATCAAAGCAGAAACGCAAGCAACCTCCACCCCCCCCAACACAACCCAAATGACACATAGCCCACAAACTCAGTGTGCCACTCAACCACAGCCCATGAGGAATAACAACGTACCCAACACTCTAGTCAAAGGTGACTCTATAGTCAGGGTACTGATGTTCCACTCACCAGGTGAAACAAGGAGAAAGTTACTGTCAGCTGCCTGTTGGGTTCCAGGATCCACCAGATAACGCACGCACTCAGGTCACTCCACAACAAGTACAAATATGACTCTGCCATTGTCCATGTTGGTGTGAATGACCTGAGACGTACCTCGCTGGGCTACATAAAAAGAGACATGGAGGAGCTGTCCGATCTTGTAGCCCAGACAGGTATGACCCTAGCCTTGAGTAGCATCCTGCCATCACCCAAAATGATACCACAGTACAAGGACAAAATGAGTGACTTCAGCAATTGGCTAAGCTTCTGGTGTCATTCTAAGGGGATCCAGTATCTGTCTGCCTGGGATGACATGATCGACAAACCATGATGCTTTGCCCGAGATGGCCTGCACCTGTCGCCCTTGGGATTCCGGATACTGGCTAAGGCTCTTGCCACTCCTATAGTGCCTTTTTTAGGCAAGGTTCAAATGACAAATTCACCACCTTAACAGGTACAAGCAAGCAAAATCTGAGAATAATGCTACTCAATGCTAGAAGTCTAAACCTGAAAATGCACTCACTCAAGGCACTCCTTAAAATGGAGAACATCGACATATGTGCGGTGACAGAGACCAGGTTCAAGGCTCCAGAGAGCATCCCTGCATTACCAGGCTATAATTCATACTACACTTTTCGGCCACCTAACCTGGACCAAAACACTAAAGGCGGAGGTGTGTCCATATTCATTAAGGATATCCACACCTCCAGGCTAGTTGCTCAGCATAATGCATCCGAGATTATCCAAGTGCAACTAACTATGGGCAAGACCGCAATCCAAATTGCAGCTTGCTACAGATCCCTCATTAAGCCCCAGAATTCCCACTCCTCATTTCTTGATACACTGGAAAATATTAGGGTACAACCTAATACCCTAATAATGGGCGATTTCAACTACCCCACCATTAACTGGGAAAACTACTCATGTACCAACTCTTGTGCTCAACGTTTTCTGGAATTCATAAATTCCAACACCCTGGATCAACTTATCCACACCCCCACCAGGGACAGCAATATCCTAGACCTGGTCATTACCAACATGGGCAACCAGTGTTCCACACCAGAGGTCAATTCGAAGTTGGTCAGATCCGACCACAACCTAATCACCCTAGACATCCACATCCCACCCCCACCCCCCATTAGGGAAACCACCATAAAAAATTTCTCCAAAGCCAACTTCACGCTTCTTAAGACAGAAGTGGCAAACTTCACGACACCCATGCTGATGGACAATAGAGGTACGACTGATGAATCCTATACAAATGCACTTTATAAGCACTTACACGAGTGCATGGATCGTGCAATCCCTAACAGAACCAAGATGCTATCCTCCAAAAAAAGGAAGCCAATTTGGTGGTCCCCTACCATAAACAAACTCTACAACAGAAGAAAGAAACTGTTGCAAAAAAAAAGTAAAATCCCATGATTGGAGGAAATCCCTGGTCAGCCTCAGTAAGAAGCTGAGATCCCTCATAAAATCCTCCAAAGCTAGTTACGAAAACAAAATCGCCACTGATTCTAAAGACAACCACAAAGCATTCTATAGCTATGTCAAAACTCTCAATGGTAACATTCAGATTTGCTCTGAGTTACAGCACAATGGCACTAAATATACAGAACCATCAGATATTGCCAACATCCTGGCAGATAGGTTCAGTCCTAGCATTACCCCTCTCTCACCCCCTAAAGGGCCCATCTCTATACTGGAAGAATGCAAAGTTCCTGTAATCATGGCTGCACACATAAAAACACACTCTCCAAAGCCAAGAACACAGCATCCATGGGACCTGACAACATCCCAGGCTGCATTCTACACTAACTACAGAACGAACTGGCACCCCACCTAAGTACCATGTTCAATCATAGCCTCACCACAGGTTTTGTACCCACTGAATGGCGCACAGCAATGGTTATCCCACTCCACACAGGGGGAGCCACCACGGACCCCGGGAACTACCACCCCATTAGCCTGACGAGCCTCGTCTGCAAGGCTATGGAACATATAAACATTGACATTGGTAATCTCCAAACTCTGGACCCTACCCAGTTCGGGTATGTAAAAGGCAGATCATGTCTCCTAAACCTGATAGACTTCTTTGAAGCGGTCACCAAAGCCGTAGATGAGGGTAAGGTGGTTCACACAGCCTATCTAGATCTCGCCAAGGCTTTCGACACCAACCCCCACTCTGGAATTATAGATAAACTCACTAAACTAGGTATAAATCCCTATGTCACAAGATGGGTTGCCAACTGGCTCACTGACAGAACCCACACTGTGAAAGTAGCAGACTCTAAATCCAACTACAGACCAGTGACAAGTGGAGTACCACAGGGTTCAGTCCTGGGTCCTCTCCTGTTTTGTATCTGCTTCTCTGAAGTACAGGCTAACACAGAAGGCCTTTGGCTAACAAAGTTCACAGATGACTGCAAACTAGGAGCCATAATCAAAACTCCTAACGATGTGGACATCCTACAAAAGGGCCTCACTGAGACAGATGCCTGGTTTCAAAGCCATGGCCTCAAGCTCAATGCCAAAAAGTGCACTGTCATCCCTTTTAGTAAAAACTCTGTACCCATGAACTACCACACAGGCAGTAGTCTACTTAACACTGAAAGCGGGATAAGAGACCTTGGGACACAGGTGGACAGTAGTCTCTCCTTTGATAATCACATCTTCACTGTAGTCAGGAAATCCTTCTACGTGGCACACCTCATCACAAAAGGTTTCTCATCCAGGAAAAAAGAGGTCATTGTTCCCCTCTACTCATCACTCATTAGACTCATTATAGAGTACAACGTCCCATTTGGTATCTACCTCACAAGGCATCTACAACAACTGGAAAGGCCGCAGAAATACCACACAAGGAGGATTATCGACCTCAAACAGATGCCCTACGCAGACTGTCTCAAAAAACTCCAGCTTTACTCCGTCTTATATTGCCTACTCAGAGGCGATCTCTGCCTAACATACAAAGCTATGTCAAACCCAGAACTGTTGGACATGCTCCACCTAAAGAAATCCCAATCCCCCTGAGCTACATGCTCTAGGGACCTAAACCTTGTCACCACAATAAACAAAACAGATTCTTGTCCCAGAGACATCCCATACTTTGGAAAAGCTACCAATCTATATCAAACAAAGCTCCTCATTAGCACTCTTCAAGAAAAATTTTGATGATTGGATGGGAGATAGGAAATTCACCCCGGGGATCACTTCTGCAGCTCTGCTAGACAGGGGCACAGGAAAATAATTTTCTTGGGTGGCGAAAGCCAGGATACCGTTTGGCTAGGCTTATATAGGCCCTAGGCCAATAGCCTAGTACCTACCTATGAACCTAAAAGGGATCTAGATTGTGTTGTTTAGCCCAAACAGAAAATTTCTTCCATTTGCTAGAATACACGTTCTTGGTACATGGCTTCTGAGAGGCCAAAATAATGCTCTTAACTGGAGAGGGGAGAGCTTGGACTGGGAAAGGATCACTGGAATTGGAAGAACCAAGTGCTCAAAGACACTGGAGATTGGGAAGAGAAAGCCCTCACAAATGGGAAATGAGATCCAGAATGGGATTTACAGTAATATCCAGGGTGGATATTTCAGATGAGACCAAAGGAGGGGAAAACCACACCTGATGAGGCCAGAAGGGGGCAATGAGGATGAGAGGAGTCTTCAGGTGACAGGCTTTCTGTAAAACTTTGGGAATGAGGGGAGTTGGTGGGTAAGCGTATAGAAGTCCTGACAACCAATCATGTACCAGAGTGTCCCTGGGTGACTCCCTGGCTGGGGAGATC
Organism: Protopterus annectens; assembly: GCF_019279795.1. Classification (NCBI taxonomy): domain Eukaryota; kingdom Metazoa; phylum Chordata; order Ceratodontiformes; family Protopteridae; genus Protopterus; species Protopterus annectens. The sequence goes on from NC_056733.1 coordinate 1,298,313,902, forward strand.
AGGGCACAGTGGTTGCTGCATTTGTGGTTGTTTGTTCACAGAAGCAAAAAGATTGATGCAAGGAAGACCACAACAGTTGACTGACGTGCCACTGATGGAATCAGGGATCACTTATGAGGACTCAGGATAGATCTGCTGAGTTTGTCTGCTAACACACTGGAACTAGTGGGAATGTGCATTGCAAGAAGAAAGCACCTGGAAGACATCACCCATTCCCACACTCTCATGGCCTCTCATCACAGGGGATAAGATAGTGTTCCCCCTGCTTGTTTATGTATCAGACCACCACCATGTTGTCTGATTGAATTGCAAATGTCCTGAGAGGGAGACAGTCCTGGAAGGCTTGCAACATTAGAAGGACTGCTCTCATCTCCAGGACATATATGTGCAATTTGGTATGTAAGGGGGACCATGTGCCTTGAACCATCCTTCCCAGATAATGCTCCCCCACCCCAACAGGAAGGTGTCCATGGTCACCATGGCCTTGGGTTGGAGAAGACAGAAGGGTTTGCCTAGAAGGAGATCCTGAGCTTGAAGCCACCAAGTGATGTGACGTCTGCATACCTGAGAAATCCTGACAGTCATGGACATGGGATGAAGGTGGTCTGACCACTGCACCACTATGGGTCCACTGCAGAACTCTCATATATCTGGCAAGAGCCACTAACTGGGTCACCGCTGCCATTAAAACTAGCATTTTCAAGATCAAGTGGACCGTGGGACATTCCAGATCTAACAACTGGTGGACCTGGTCCCGAATCATCTGGACTCTGTGTAGGAGAAGTGCTGCAGTCTCTGACACCATGTCCAGAAGGACCCCGATTTGGCACTGGTCAAAATGAGATTTGGGAAGGCTGACTGTCACACCTAGATCCTGAAAGAGACTGAGAGTATAATCTGTGGCCAGTGTGAGTTGATGCCTTGTGGGGGCCATGAGCAACCAATCATCCAGGTACAGGAAGACCTGGAAACCTTGCAGTCAGAGATGAGCTTTCACCACTGCCATGCATTTGGTAAACCCGGTGGGGGGGGTTGTGGTGAGTCCAAAGGGCAGGACTCTGAACTGATAATGATTGGCCTCTAGCTGAAAGCATAGGTATCTCCTGGAGCGTCTGTCAATCTCGATGTGATAGTACACATCCTTGAGATCCACTGAGCACATCCAATCATTCTTCTGCAGAAGAGGCAGAATGGACTGAACAGTGACTATCTGGAATTTCGACTTCTTGACTGACAAATTTAGCACACTGAGGTCCAGAATGGGATGTAGGTCCCTGGTTTTCTTGGGCACCAACCACCTCGTTGCTTAAGGATCTCGAGGATGTCGCCACAGGACACCTCCTCGGACAGAAGTCTGGGGGACCCTTCTCCTTCCTCAAAATCCGTGTCTTCAGTGAGGGACTCTCTAGAGGAGTCCAAGTGCCTCCTCTTGCATGTACTCTTCCGAGGGGAGTCCTCCATGGTGTGTTCTGGGTAGGTCTCAGAAGAGATAAGGACCCAGAGGGGGGTAATGCCTGTCTGAAGGTGCTCACTGGAGGGCTGACCCTGAAAGGATGATGAGGTCTCACCACCCAACTTTGAGTGAGGCTGGGGAGGACCTGGAGCTGAAGGAGAGGCAGCTGCTCAGCTAGAGAATGTCCTCTCTACCACCCGGAAGGCTGACAGGCTGGCCAAAGCCCCCCCCCCCTTCCTCCTCACTGGCTGCAGCTGACTGGGACAGAAGGGGTGATACAGACTCAACACCGACATCGTTCAGAGCAGAGGCCTCCAGAGGGGGGGACAGTGTGAAAGCTCCGGGCCCGACCCCACTCTTCAGACACCCACACCAACCTCATGGGATGAGGCACAGCCAGCTCTGAGGGCAACAGAGCTGAGCCACCCAGAGACCCTGACGGTGTGGGAAGGGAAGAAATGCCTGACACCGTTGACCTCTCACTGGGAATGCCCTGATCCTGAAGGTCCAAACACCGATGGGTCGGCTGAGGAGAGAGTAGTCCCGTGGATGGAGAGGATGCCCTAGGCAAGTGAGTAAGGGATGGCAATAAGCCCAACTTGATTTGTGCCTTGAGAAAGCTCCTCGTCATTCTATCCATGTCTGAGGGGAGCACACTCCTGGAGGATCAAGAAGAGACACAGGAACGGCCGGACCTAGCTGAGGGTCTGCAGTCTCAAGAGGGAGACCTATTTGAAAAGCTTGGATCCAATATTCTAGGTTTGGGGGGAGCTCTCAACAACAATTGGATCCGACAAAATCGTCGGATCCAAGGGTCTGTTTGGATCCGAGGAAATAGATGGCATCATGGAAGGATCCGACAAGTGGGTCGGATCTGAGGGTGGTCTAGGTTGGGTCAGATCTCAGAACCTCCGTGGCTCTGACATCTCAGATCCAACAGAGGGAGCTGGGGCTCTCGAAGCAGAAGACCCTGGATCCAAAGCCAGGGAGGCTGGACTCAGATTTGGGGAACTGCGATCTGAGAGCCTCTGCTTTTTGGCGGGAGGATCCTTAGAGAAAGAAGACTTCCTTTTGGGACCAAAGAAGGCTTAGAAAAGGAACCAGAAACCAACAGACCCCTTTTAGCAAGCTCTTTGAGCAGGAGCTTGTTCCTGTGATCCAGGAGAGCACTGGTTTTGAATTTGGCACAAATGTTGCATTCAACCTCCAAATGTGGCTCTCCCACATAATAAACACACTCCTCATGCGTGTCAGAATGGGGAATTTTCCGACCTCACGAAGAGCACCTTTTAAACCCTGTGGGCTTCTCTGACATCACACACACACACACACACACACACACACACACACACACACACACACACACACACACACACACACACACACCATGCACTCACCACCTGCACACAGGACAACATGAGGGGGCATGGGGAATAAGGTAGAAAGGTAAAAAAACTAAAAGAGAAAACTACCCAAGGGACCTGGGAAGAAAAAGGGTGGGAACCTGGGGAAGGGACTAAAAAGATATTTTAAAACACTACTGGGAGGGGAGGAAACTAAGACAGTGCGAAGAAGATAGGTTAAATAGGACAGGAAATACCCCAGAAGAAAAGAGAGAGAAAAGATACTTACCTGAAATGAAGGCTTGAGCTGGAGGAAGGATGTCCAAACAAAATCACAGCAAATGAGATCTGAGGGTTGTGGGCAGCAAGAGATCTTGCAAAGGGGAGGAGCTTGAGCTCAGGAGCTGTCCTCTTAGTTGCAGGCTCAGATCCAATGTCGAATCCTAGACCCTTCTGTAATCAATAATGACATGGACAGCATCAGATCAATGGTTTCATTGTTTACAAAGCAGGTATATCTGAGCTGGTAGCTACTAAAGATGAAGGAGAAAGTAAAGTGCAGCCTTCAAAGATCCAAATTCGCCATGCTAGCTCCACCTACACCTTTGGAGAACAACCCTATTTTTCTAACTGCAAGATTAACATCAGTAACTTTGTACACTCTGTATATGTTTTGTACACAAGTGCATACCTCAAAAGCACATTATTTGCTATCATTTCTGAGCAGAAAAATGCATACAACTGGTCTCAAAGCAGATCACTTATTAGATAAAGTGGTAAAAAATGTTTGAAAGCCACATTGTACAGGAAAATAGTATACTGCATAAGTGTACTTTAATGGCTGATTTTTGTAAATAAGTATTCCCTTCACAGGTGATAATGTATAAAGAACATTGAAGAAAACTGCAACTCAAATCAAAGACAAACTTGAATACTTTACCAGCTCTTTTGCCTTGGGGTCACCATCACTGCACTATATGCTGCACTCCTGTTGTACATGAAAGTGATTACCAAGATCCTAGACTATGTTATTCTTTTTCTACCCTTGGACTGAGAGTACCAGTTCTCTGAAATTAAGTTCCTCAGTAAAAAACACAGTTATATTTAGTGTTTTAAGGCAGACACAGCAACTCTAAAAATGCATATAACTTTCTATAAAAAAGTATTTTGCTAATCAATAAATGTGAAGAACAACAGCCAGACGATTATATAGAAGCATTTCAAATTTCCTGTTGGGTTAAAATTGAATCAAAAATCAAAATCAAACCAAATCATTATTTCCTGAACAGTTTTGAAGTTAAAATGCACTGCATACCACAGACAGTTCCTGGGGACAGCACATGACTAACTAGCATTTGCCTCTGGAATGCATTATTAGCATTTAACATAGCCACATAGACAGCCCACCATGCTTCTGTACATCTCTCTGCAAAAGTACCATGGCAGGGCTGTCTTTGAATGCGGAAATTCTGAATCTTGCAGTAACCTGAATTCAGCCCACAAGCTTTAATATGACATGACAGAAAGCTCTTAAAATGCGATGCATCCAAAGCCGATGCTTCTTACTCTTTTAAAAACGCTCTCTCTCTACCTCTCTCTAAAAGAAAAAGATACTATACATAAGATTCTCCAAAAAGAAAGCTAGTGCTTCGCCTAATCCCAGTGCATCCAAATATCAGCAAATACAAAACAAGAAAGTCACTGGGAACTGCTGCTGTACAAACACAATAAATATTTATTACCTTCAGTGTTTTAATAAATATTTATTGTGTTTGTACAGCAGCAGTTCCCAGTGACTTTCTTGTTTTGTATATACATAAGATTCTATATTTTGCTTCTTGAGTCATAGTACACAACAGACAGAACCTCTCCAATCTAAAGGGAAACTTAAAACCTGGATACATTTTATAATTAATTAAATAGTTATATATGAGGAAGTAGAGTTGCATGTAAATATGCCTGCATGTCTGCCTGTTGTATAAAAAGAACACATCTTCATGTACTGTTCTTTAGTCCCTGTTCTGATTTTCATTCATTCTGAACCCGGTCCTGAGTCAAGTGCCTACTGAAAATTATTCCAAGCAGTTTTAGCCCTTTCTTTTGTATCAGTACACTTGCTAAAAATGAAAATTCCCTAAAAGCCACTCTCTGTAAGAGATAGGTGGTATTCTAGAAATTAAATAACTGAGAAAGGCTGTGTTCCCAGTACCACAAACAGCAGTCTGATTTTTAGCACAATATGTATGTATGTTGGGTGGGGGAAGGGGGAGGGCTAAGTAGACAAAATAACATCAGATCTTCAGGACAGTACAGGAAACTACATACTGGGATGAACTTGGACTTTATTATGTGCGTTCCATGAATGATAGTTCAAACAAAGTGTTGACTGGTTCTTAATTGTAAGCTCTCAGAGGAGTCAGTCTGAGTCAGAAGGGTCTATGAACACTTTAAATAAATACCTGCCACCCCTCCAAAAAACAGTGATTTCAGTGACCACAGCCTTCTGTCCATTCCTCTACAGCCCTTCTGTTTCTATATCAGGATGAATGCTTGGGTGTTGAGGTATTCTGGCCCTATTATACTGTAGGACTGTGGGATTTTCTGGCTGTGCCCTACCCACAAACCTATCACCAGCCCAGGATAAGTTCCAACTATTCCCTTGAAATCAGACAGTTACAGTTTCTTCAGGTATCATTCCATGAAAAGGAAGTCTGCTACCTCCTAGTTTTACTACTCAGTACTCAGTCTCTCTACATCTACATGGGAACAACGGGGACAACTACAGGTCACCTGTATAACAAAAACAGATCAAAGCACGACAGCAGATTATGGTAAGCACTGAGCTACTAAAAGCATGACAATAAGTATGCAACCCTAAATATGAAGATAAATTTTACTGTCTGTAATATCATCTGTTTCTACATTCCAGTATGTAGCGTGCAATTTCCAGCTCTGAAACTCACCTGCACTTTATGGATGCAAGACAATCAGTACATACTTTCTTCTGAACACTGAAAAGTTAATCAATTTGTATGTTTCAATTCAATCCAAAAACAACTCTCAAAACAAAACAGACTAATCAAGACTTTCAACAACCACAGTAGTAAAGGATCTATGGGTGAAGGTAGGTTCACTGGTAAACACCATTCAAGTAGTGACAGCAAAAACTAAAACCTTAGTGGCCTTGCCAGAGAACTAATTTGTCGAGCCTTGTTGAAAACAAAAAACAGATGAAGAAAAACGTTATGTGCTTACCATAAATGAAAGTTGTGTGCTAACCATAAAGACAGAGCTTCACAATCCATGTCCATCCATTTCAAACATATAAGACTGGGTGCTGCAGACAGTACTGATGTGGCTTTATAGGATTTTCCTAAGCTCCTCTATTAACTTTCATAAATATCCTTGCCTCTCACTTCTACAGATCTAGTTTGGCCACTGAATAGCTAAAGTGCTAAAATAAAAGTCCACACACATATGTAACACTACCTGGACAGACACGGATAATGAAGCTCTATCACCATGGTAAGTATATAACTTTCTTACAAGAGCCAGTCTGACCACTTCAAACATGTAGGACAGAGTCCCTAGCTAAATGTCCTGGGTGTAACTGTGGCAAAATACCTTGAATTATGGTGGCCCAAAGGAAGACCTAGACCTTGACATCTCATCAAGTTTATAGAGTCTTGTATTTATCCGCTATTGACCAGGTTAGTCCCACTAGTCTGGTTGTTTTTTGTTAAGGTAGATCCAAGGTGGCATTTATACTACTAGGGGAAATTTGGCCAGGACATCAGGGAGCTTCCTCTACTCTTTTTGACAAGTGCTACAGGATATTTTCCAACCATTTGAGCTACCACTGATGCAGCCTCAGTTTAAGATCTCACCCGAAGGATGACACACTCAGAAGTGCAGCACTCGCTCCACCCCCTATGCTGCACTGCAGTGCCAGCAATCCATCTACCTAGTGTGGGAACAGAACCCACAGCCTTTAGAACCAAAGACAAGTGTGCTACCTTTTGCGTCACTAAGAGACTGCAGTAAAAAGTGTGCAGTGAAGACCATGTTATAACAGCGCAAATTTTATTTACAGGCAAAGCCCTGAAAAGTGAAAAAGATATAGCCATAAATCTGGGTTCATATCACGTTATCGAAAGCCGATAACGTCGAATGCCACAATGTCAAACACTATGCATCGAATGCTAAAAATAGCGAAGGTGCAGAACATCGAATTCCTTCCTAGGGAAAGAATTTGGTTGTCCATTTCTGTGGCTTCGCTATTTTTAGCACTGTGGTGGAAAGTTACGGGGGTTCAGGTAAGTGTGTGACTGTGTGGACGTTAGGTTTAGGGCGCTGGTTACGTGTGTTAGGATTAGGGCGCTGGTGAGGTGAGTGTGTGATAGTGACAGAGTTTAGGGTTAGGAGCGGGTTAAGTGAGTTAGGGTTAGGGCGCGGGTAAGGTGAGTGTGCGATAGTGACGGACCTTAGTGTTAGGGTTGGGTTAAGGTAAGTGGATAGATAGTAGTGTTTGTATAGTTTAGTGTAGGGTTAGATGTATGATTTTAAGTGTAAGTGTGCGGATTGCTGTTTTTTGGTGTGCCTGTGTTGTGTGAATGTGTTTTGGAATAGCAAATTTTTTCCCTGGGAAAAAATTCGCTGTTCTGAATGTTCGATATTGTGTGCTTTAGATTATTTAGGTTCGAATAAATGGTGTTTGGTGTTTTCGGCTTTCGATAACGTGATATAAACGCATAAATCCAACTGAATGAGCTCTTGGTTTATCTGGAATAGTCTTATTAATAGATTTGTAGCAATAAGCTAATATAACTGTCAGCCAGCCAGCAATCTGGACAAGGTAATTTTTGAGATTTTCTGGCCTAACTGGTTGGGGGCAAAGGGTACAAAAAGCTGACCATCTGCCCTGTAGCAATTTTTGGCTGTGAAATTCACTTGCACTTTAAAGAAACAAACCAATCAATGCAGTCCTTCTTTAGAAACACCAAAACGTTAATCATTCTGTAAGTTACTAGCAATCCAAAAACAATTCTCAAAAGAAATCTGAAGGTGGTCCAAAGAAAGACATAGGACTTGAAATTCCATCCAGGTTATAGAATCTTGCAAAACTGTGTAATGATGCTCATGTTGTGGCAGCACAAAATTCATCTACAGATTGAGTCCTGAAAAAGGAAAAGATTAAGTCATGGATCTTGCTGAATGAGTGTTTGGTTTGTCCAGAATTGTTTTTGGATGTGTAGTAATAACGTAATATAACCTCCAAAACAGTTTCAAAACAAAATAGATGGAGGCTCAAAGGAAGACCTAGAGGTAGACATTCTACCTAATTTATACAGTCTTAAAACAGACTGTCCATCTGATGGCTAAAACTTAAAAAAATAGGACTGCAGATGTGAAGGGCAAGGAGCATTATGGAAGTTAGGGGAAGAGCTAGAACCCTGGAAAATTCTATGAAGCCAAATTGGTATTGTCCATGCTGACCAGTCCTACTTGTTTGAAGTAGATGGCCTAGATCATGTAAGATTAGAACTGGATAAGAAGGTCCATATTTGTCAATCAACTGGTCTAAAGCAACAGGATTTTAGTCAGCTCAGCATCTGAAATTTTCCTGGGCGAGAAGCCATGCCTCTTTTACCAATAATGGTCTGCCAACAAGGTTGCTCTTCAAATCTCTGTAGCTGTGGGAAGGAGGGTGGGTAAGCTGGTGATTGCAGACATGCTCATGCAAAGGCACATCCTTGTTAGCAAATAGGGCAGAATCCAAGCCTATCCTACTGGGTGGCAATCCTCATGGAAACATACCGATAATAACTTGTGGCCCACATCTGGAGCTCATATCTAACCTGTAGTGTTTTGCAAAGGTATTCAGTGAAGCCCACATACCTGCTACAAAAATGTAATCCCGGGAGACGTTCCTAAAAAAAACTTGACAGAGGTAGCCACTGGCCTGGCTGTACTTCTCATAACAGTTTAATACAGTCAGTAATCCACCTAGACAAAGTAACTTTTGAAATACTGCAGTTCACTTTCTTTTTATAAATCCAAACAAACTACTCTGAACCTTTTCTGCTAGATCTGGTTCTGTTCTATGCACATGTATGTAATGTAACAGTTTTTTGCTTCTGTTAGAATAACTTGGAAAGAATATAGGCAGTTGAATAGACTGACTGGAATTTGCCTCAGTAAATACCTTGGGCATAAATGATGGATTCATTCATAATAGGCATTCTTTCCTTATGGAACACTAAGTATGGATATTTAGTAAACAGAGCTTACAATTCCAAAATTCTACTCAGAAGTAATGACCAACAGAAAGAGAACTGTAGCTAATTTGGCTTGTGCACTAGGCAATGCTCTGATTTGTTACATCTTCCCACCCCCGAGTCTGAAGTTGAGTACAAAATATTCCCAAGGCAAAGAACTATTGTGTATATACATCTGTGTCCAACATCTTTGCATACTGTAGCAAAGAGCTGCTATATCACCTTGTTACAGCTCTTAACACACACTTAAACGTGCATTTAAACAGCTGCAGTTTGTGATCATGTCTGCTTAAATGATTGCCACTACTGCTCCCAAAAATTGTCAGCACCTCTACTAGACTACCAAGTGTGCTCCTTTCTCCACACCCTTGTGGTAACTCCAGGCAGAAAATTATTTTTCCAGAACACATATGTTAAGTCTACAGTACTGGCTGGTTTAAAATGGAGGAATGATGATCATCTCTAAAAGTATAAGTCTCAAGGAAGTATATCACCTTTTACAAGAGGTCAGATAAGGACAATGCCTCTAAAAAAGCTTTGAACATTTTCATTGAAGCCAGTGAGACTGACTTAAAATCTTAAATTTTACATTGGTGCTGAGTTCACTTTAATAGGGGAATATCTCAAAGCAGTGTCAAATATCTGTGAAATATACTCTAAATTGCTGGTAACTGAGCAGTGAATGGCTCTAAACCTTTAGAAGCAGCCCATACAGAGAAAACACCCATTTATTTGTGTACTTTTTGAAATGAGGTTTTGGACCCCAGTCAAGGTAAGAAAGGTCCTTGGCCATTAAAGCAATAGGAATAACCATGTAGTTAGCAACAGAGACTAAATGTCTGGGTGAGGACTGTTGGACAGGTGGGTTAGTAGAGTTCTGAAGTGTCATAACTGTGTAGGCTTCTCCAGAACAAGAGGTCAATGGAAAAGGAACAAAACTTGTTAGTGGGCAATATGGGGGCTCTGAAAATGACCTTACAATTGCTGAGCTTGGATTTTTTGGTTTTGCACCTTTATTAAATTATCACTTAAGATGTAAGCAAACCATACATTAATATGAAAGAAAACAAACCATATTAGCCTGTTTCGAGTTACATATATTATACGTCACGTGTTCTTTTTTATAACTATCATCAGTCCAACATTACTTACATTACTGAATTCCTGCCTTCCATTAAACTTCTCTCCTCCTTATGAACATAATTTTGCATGTATTGTTCCCGCAATTTCCATTTATTTATATGTAATTTGCTCCTTCCCTTTTCTAAAAAATGCCACTTCTGGTACTTTTATCTCTTGTTACAATATTCACTTTTTCAAACATAGTTTGTTTAGACTTTGATTTCCACTTTCTAGTAATTTCTCTTTGGCAGCTACAAGAATCATACATAACAACGCCTTCCCACACCTAGGCAATTCATATCCTGTGTCCAAGCACAAAAGAATAATTTCCTTAGTTAAACTCATTTACTCACCCAATATTTCTGACAGATTTCTTGGGTGAGATCTTCCAACTAATGGAGGTTCAGGACAGACAAGGAAGCAGCTTTGAAAGAAAACCAAGACAATACCACAGAAAGAAATTGGATATATGGGAAGAAATAGCCCAAAATGTGGAGGTAGTGGATTTTTACTACAATGAAGAAGAAGGGAAGTAAGATACAAGGAATAAAGTCCTCATACCAGCAAACCCAAAAGAAATAAGGAATACTGTCACTTAGAAAAGGGATAAACAATATAGAATTTTAGTTTTTAAAAAAATGTGGCTAAGCCCGGGAAATGAGAGATGCAGTACTTAACAAAGGAGAGGGAATAAGTAATAGCATATTTCAAAAAGGAGTTAGTAAAATGGAAATGTGTAACTTCAGGGGTTGGGTTGTGCCCTATGTGTCAAGACTGCATGAAGCATAACAAATAATAAAAGTAACGGCCAAACACCTGAAGAACGTTGCTCACCATGCATGAGGTTTGCACACAAAGCTAAATGGTTACTAAAGTATAAATATTTCTGACAGAGTACCCTTAGGAAATTTTTCAAATCTGCCAACTCATTTGCTTTGCTTCTTTCAGCTTTTTCCGGTTAGGGGTCGCCACAGCAGAACTCCAGTCGGCTAATGATTGGCAGTAGAGTTTTACGTGCTGGCTTGCCGGGCCTAATGCACAACCTTCAACGTAGGAATGTCCATTCACGCATGTCGTCAAACAGAAGACGCTCTAACTGAGAATTGAATGGGCAACGTCTAACTGTGAGGTAACAACGCTACCGCAGCACCACCACCACAGTACACTCCCAAATATATGTTCCTGCTACCTCTTTCTTCCCCATCACACCACCAACACTTGCCATCTACCTGAGGAATAATTCTGCAAAGTCTGCTTGGAGTATAAAATGCCTACGCAAAATTTTCAAACAAAAATCCTAAACCTTCTGGACTTTGTTGCATACTTGGAGGCCATACATATGTCCTCCCATCATTCCTTTGTAAATTGCTTTTCCAGTCTCTCTTCCCAATCTTTTCTAACCTCATCTGATTGATTCTTATACTTATCATGCAATATGTTACATGCACTACTAATTATCCCTTTTTAACAGTAGCTTTTGTTCTAGATTCAACTAAAAATGCTACTAGAGCAGGTGTTTCACTTAGGATTCCCCTATCCCTTTCTATTTGCCTGTACTCTGAAATCAATCTGTGGTAAAGAAGGCAGTCTGCAGCCTGCAGTTCAAATATCTTCTTGACCTCATCACATTCTATTACATTTCCCTTTTTAGCTATTTGCTTCCAATATATTGGTTCCTTTTTCAATTTTCTCTAGTACATTCCAGATCCCTCCTGCCCTACTTGCAGTCATCCCTATGAGCAAAATCTCCATTCTCAATTCTCGAGTTGGCTTAGCTCTTAGACTACTTTCTACTACTTTACAAATATAATATTCTGTACTGCTGTTATTATTCTCCTTAAGGATCTGCATCCAAAATCCCACTCTCTAACTGTCCCTTAACTATTGCTTTCTTTTGTTTGACTGGGTGTGTGTTAGAAAAATGCAGTAGTGAGTTCGAATACGTGCTTTTCCTAAAGATATTTGAAACAAACCTCTTATTTTCATAATCCTTTTCCAGAAAGATGTCTAAAAAGGAAATTTTGTCAAGGTCTCTAGTATAGGTGAACTTTAGAAATTCTGTGGTGGTTCCAGTATCGTTTATAAAATCATCAATATCATCAACAGGTCCATCCCACAGAACAAACATATCATCCAAAAACATGGTGTAAAATTTGATGTGCTCAAAATAACATGAAGAAAAAAGAAATTTCTTCTCCCATTGTCTAACTACAATATTTGCATATAAACCACCACATGCAGACCCCATAGCCACCCCTTCTTGGTGTTAGTCAATTTCTTTGTTAAACAAAATAAAGTTGTTTTTAAGGACAATTTCCATCAGTTGTGAAAAGACCAAGATCTGGAAGTGTGAGATATCTTTTTCATATAAGAAATCTGTAAACCACTCCAAACCAATTGTGTGAGGTACAACTGAATAAAGGTCCTTAATATCGATAGTAATAAAAACAAAAGTGTCCTTGAAAGGTATCTCATCTATAGCTTGTAAGAAGCTCCATGAATCCTTGCAGATTTGTGTCTCACTCAATATGTGTTCTTTTAACTTATTGTCCAGATATCTTGCAAGGGGGTGGTTAATGGACCCTTTGGAGTCTACTATGGGTCGCATGGGTAGTTGGCTAAGATTTTTATGCAATTATGGCAGCCCAAATATGACTGATATTTTAGGGCAGGGAACAGAGAGAAAATTAAGCACATCAATAGAAATTGAACCCTCTATAAATAAATCTTGGAGTTCATTCCTTATATGCTGGTAAGAAGTGTTCAATTCATTAGTGGATGATTTTAAATATGCTTTTCCTTCTAGAATACAAAGCATGTTCTTGTTATAGTCCTCATAGTCCATCAAAACAACACCTCCACCTTTATCAGGTTTCATAATTCTAATATTTTGTGAAAAGATTTTTATTTCGTCCATTACCTTTTTCTTATTCATGTCAGAGTTCCTACTAGAAAGCTTAGAGTTACGTATATCTAACTCACACATGTTCTCAAAAAGTTGGACAACGGGATGAAGTGGGGGGCTATATGTACTAGAGATGGCTAAAGGATTGACAAAGGAACCAGGTGCAGAGTTTTTAAAAATAATATTCAAGTTCAGCTTTCATGTATACATTCTTAAATCCATAAGAGTTTTAGAAACATCTAGGGGCTGTGGGGGGTACAAAGGTGAATCCTTTGGCAAACAAATCACAGTGTTCAGAATTAATAGCAATGCTGGAAAAATTGTACACATTAAAGTCACCTAAAGTGTTGATAACTATGTGGCATGGTGGGAGTAAATGGTCCATATCATCACCTAAATTGTGTGGTTAATGCAACATGTTAGTTAAAGTCACATTTACATCCTGTTGTTCCAGGACTGGTACCTCTTCCCCCCTCTGTTCACCATCCCTCCCCTGTTCCAATGGTTGTTCCTGTTTATTGGGGCCATATCCCAATTGTTGTTCCCCTGGGGACCTTTGTTCCTCAGACGCTCTCACACTTCCAGATCTTGGTCTTTTCACAACTGATGGAAATTGTCCTTAAAAACAACTTCATTTTGTTTAACAAAGAAATTTACTTACAACAAGAAGCGGTGGCTATGGGGTTTGCATGTGGTGGTTTATATGCAAATATTGTAGTTAAGCAATGGGAAAAGAAATTTCTTTTTTCTTCATGTTATTTTGAGCACATCAAATTTTACACCATGTTCTTGGATGATATGTTTGTTCTGTGGGATGGACCTGTTGATGCTATTGATGATTTTATAAACTATATTGGAACCACCACAGAATATCTAAAGTTCACCTATACCAGAGACCTTGACAAAATTTCCTTTTTAGACATCTTTCTGGAAAAGGATTACGAAAATCTTTAGGAAAAGCACGTATTCGAACTTACCACTGCATTTTCCTAGCATACACCCAGTCAAACAAAAGAAAGCAATAGTTAAGGAACAGTTCGTGCAGCCCGTATGGTATCTGGTACTAACAAATTTTTAGATGAATGTGACAACTTGAAAAATATGTTTCAAAAAAGAGGCTATCCTTGTAAGTTCGTTAGTGAAATAATGACTGAGGTGGTTAACAAGAGAGAGCGTGGGTTTTATGTATCTTTACTTTCTTGCAATATGACTGACAGTGGTCCTTCCACCAGTAATCAGGAAACTGACAATGTTGCAAGCAAGAATGATTGATTATAAGACTTCTTTCATCACTGTATTCACTCAAGATAGTTACATAGTATGAAACATCTTAACAAAAAACTGGTCTATTTTGAGACATGACAAGAACATCAGACCACTAATAGGACCGCAATCTATTATGGTATATAGGAAAGGCAAGAATATGAAAAACATATTTGAGAGCAGTAACTCTTACCCAATCTACAGGTTAGGTTCTATAAACAAATGTGGTAGATGTAACTATTGCAATTACATTAAAGAAGACAATATTTTTGACATCAATAATATCGAAATCAGAATCAATCAGAGATACAACTGTAACTCAGAGAAAGTGATTTACTGTGCCACGTGTACCACCTGTTCTTGCTTTTACATAGGCAAGACTGATAGAAAGTTAAAAAATCGCATATACGAACACCTATATGACATAAGGAATAAAAAAGAAACAAATTCTCTTAACAAACATGTTTTGGAGTATAATGACCATAAGTTCCAATTTTTTATTATAGACAATATTAGTACCAACATGAGGGGTGGTGCATGGTCACTATTACTTGAGAAAAAATAATTATACTGGCAATTACGTTTGAATGCTGGGAACTGGCCAGGCCTGAATGAGCATATTCCATTAGCCCAATTTTAAAACTAAAGGCACTGGAAAGATTTAAATATATATATATAAATATATATACATATATATATATATATATATATATATACATATATATATATATATATATATATATATATTTCTCCATTATGCATTTTAACATTTTAAATAATTCACATGTTCAGTATTTATTATGTTAAGGGTATTTATTTCTCTTAACATTTTCTACTATATCTAGTTTTTAGTATTTAATTACACATATTTATTGTTTTAACACATTCAACTTCAGCATATTTAAATATTTATTGTACATTGTCATTTTATGAAGCAGTACTTATATATAATATTTTTTTAGGGTGGTGTGTTCCATGAACTTTTTCAGTTTGTATATTTTGTCTGCTTTTTAAATTCAGTGACTATAAATATTGTGCTTTTAATGACATAACTGATTAGTTTATAACTATGTGGAACTTCCTGTTTGAACTGTATAAAAATAAAGTAACTATGTGGAGTAAATTGTCTGATGAAGTCTAGATCTTTCTGGACGAAAGTGCTCATCCTTGGATTTTTTTGGTCTGAAGTTAATAAAGTGGATTCTGCATTCTACAACTGTGTGGTGATTTGCAGCCTGCATTACTTTGAGTGGGTTCAATCCAGCTACTTCTTCTGGCTTTTGTACTTATAAAATTCAGTTTAAGACCTAGAACTTAAAGAATACTACCACTATAACATTAGTTTACACTGAAGAGTTTGCCATTTATACTTCTTTCATAACCCCTACGGTTCTAGATATATGTAAATTTGTTTGAAATGTGAAGGCATAATTTGATTCTGCCAAAAGGCTTAGGCTCCGCCCATTGGAAGTTACAGTGCAAACTTCCTGGGCTCCATTGGAGTGAATGAGTTAAGATTGATTACACATGACCAGTTTTATCTCATCTTCTCCTATCGTAACTGTTAGCTGCTGAACCCCATCTACCTCTAACCATGGCATAATTAAATCTTCCATAAATATTTCCATTTGTGCTCTTTCTTGATTTCCCCATTTCTCTGCTTTATACAACTTTCATAACATTTATAGAATATCTCTAGTATCTCTACAGGATCTCTGGTTATTTTTCTTGTTACAGGCTTCCTAAGTTGGTAACAACCCTTTCCATTTTCTGTCACCTAAGTTGCTGCACTAAAGGTATTTGTGCTCTGAAGTTATTAACAACAAAAAATAGTAGCTTAAATAGCAGTCTTTCTAGACGTATACATATTGTCCATATACTCCCTTATTTTGTCTTTAGGACTCTGCAATTGCATCTCTTCTTGTTCTGTGTGATTCCCCTTATTCTGCAGTGCCTTAACTTTTGTCGGTCCCACTAACTAATTTTTATTTCTTAACCAGATCTCTTTTTCTTTTATTTCTACCCTGTTTTTAAATTCAGCTTTTAATTTATCCCACTAAACAGCTATAACATATGAAGAAACTTCTATCTTCCCTAATAATTCTTGAGTAATTTCCACTGCTTATTCCTTAAATTTCTCTCTTTTTAACAAGTAGGTGGAAAAGCACCAGTCTCACTTTTTCTTCATTAACTTTCATTTTTATCTTAGTTTTTACGGGTGCCTGATCTCAAATAGTTACTGGGTGTGTGTCAAATCTTTCAATTAAATGCACACCTTCCTGTGCAATATGATTTCTATCTAGTTTAGCCTAGTTATTAAACCTTGGAGAATAATCCATAAATTCCCTCTGAATTCCTACTATTGAATTCACCTTCCATTCCAAGCATATGCATAAATTTCTTCAGAAATCTACCCTTTTTTATTTTGTTTTCCCTTCTAGGCCCCTCTGATGCTTCCTCACTGTTGCAAACCGAGTTCCATTTCCAACCTTTAAATAACATCCCTTGCTGAAAGTAGATTATTTCTCCCAAAATTTTCTTAAGCTCCATAACAGCAGTTTTTGGTGGAATTTAAAGACATGTCAGCGTAACCCTCCTCCCTTGCCAGGAGACCCTCACTACCACAAATCTACTACTATTATCATTTCTTCCTCCTTTTCTGTCACTAGTGGGGCTCCACTAGCAAGAGTATAATTACTTCCCTTTTCCTTATCTCTGACATTTTGCTGAATATCCATCTTGAAATCCTTTCTTTAACAAATTCACATGCTCATTGCTAAGCCTGGATTTTTGAATGTATTTTAGAATAACAAGGAATTTGGAAAAACAGTAAATAAGTGAGGGTTATTACACAGACATTCATCCACAAAAGGACTGAAGAAAAATGGAGGAATGTCCCAGTAATTACCCCAGTGGTGTGGAGAATGAGCACAATTTGCAATGTAGAGGACGTTCTCTTCAGGTTCTGTAAACAACAGTGTCAATAATTTAAACTGACATAATCACAAGTTGCAGCTGTTTAAATCCAGTCACTGTTTGTGTGTTACGAACATAAGAAGGAACTCTTACATCTCTGTTATAGTGACAATTCTGAAAGTTGAAATGGGACTTATAGGTCCATAGTTTCAAGGTTCACAGGTATTTACTAGGCTAGTGATTTAGTGTTTTTTCCCAGATCTCGTTTTTCTACTGTTTGCCATGTCAAAACCAAAGCTCACATGCACTCTACTACACTTTTGAGAACATGCATTTCGGAAACTGACATTTAGTGCCACAGCCATGATGATCTTGCCTTCTTTTCCATATTCTATAGGTGATTTATCACTGACAGACTGAAAAGTGCAGTCTTGTCAAAATGGGTGTGCAGAGAGACCGCCTTAGTGTCTTTGTTGAAACCTATAAGAAAACCAGGCATGGCAGCAAACAGCAATGAAGGTGTCTTTGCTCTCAATCCACTATCCAGAGAACTGAGACAGCTGAAGTTCACAACAGAAATTATGGCTGCCATCTGAGACTGTAGCCTGTACTTCAGAACTCCATCAGGCAAACCTTCCAGTATCTGGCATATTTCATCTGCCAACTCTTAATGGAATCATAACATATTAGATACATACTTTACCTCCTGTGAGCTATACATGAAGGAAAATAATCCCTCTTTTCAAAACAGTCCATAGCCATAGGTGTTTTATTTAAGGATAGTCAAGAATATTTACAGCAGCACTCTTTTTAATAGCTCCCTAAGCAACAATGCTGCCTGTTTCATGAGTGTATGTCAAGCAGCTCAAAGTCTTTGAGATGCAAGAGGATCTTATCTGGCCTACTCTGGACAGATGCTACAACACCAGGACTTTCCTTTGCTGTCTAAATAAAATAGTACTATTTTGTCAAGTGGGGGGAATCACCCAAGAGGAAGGCGAGGGGAAGGGGGATTTGAAGACTTTGTGCAGAATCTGTTGTGGAGAGATCAAAGAGTTTATGGGAAGCGGGGCTCCAGAAGGGAGTCCTTATGCCTCTTCTTGTACCTAGTACACTTAACCAGGCATTGGAGGTAAAGGGCCTAGGCCAGTGAAAAAGCCTGCAAGGATCCAGATATGTCTGTACAATCCTCAAACCACTCAGAGTCCTCTATTCTGTTTTGAGAGATAGTGTACAGCCAAAGTACAAGTTAAAGAATTGTCTCTTATGGACATCAAAATCACACTCAACAGGTACCAAGGGCATTACATGCAGCACAGTCTACACTGTCAGCATCAAGACCAATGTCAATGCCAGATTCTCAACCTATGGAGTCTACCCCAGAAGCCTGAGGCCACAACTTGTTATGGCTGATGCCCAACCCTAAAAGGCAGACTGCTGTTAAAATTGGTGTTGCAAGGTTGAAATCCAACCTCAGTGGCACCTGAATAAGAGCAAGAATGGAGAAAAAGAAATTATGTACTTACCATAACGTTCCATGTTTATAGTCCATCTCACCTACATTCTTGCTGGATGGGTTTGGAGCAGACTCGGACGATACTAAAGCTCGAGAGCTTTTACTAGCTTGAGGCTAACCCCTATCCCATGGTGCTTCACGGCAATTCCCCACATCTTGTTTGCAAGAAAGTAATAGGTACTTAATAGCTAGTAAACTATCAATAACTATGTACATACAAAGAACTCTGTGTAATACTATCCATGCCAGGTGGACAGACAACTACAACAGGTCAGACAGCATAAGTATAGTCCACCAGTATCTCCAAGAAACAAGAAGGGAGCAGGAGGGTAGACGCAACAAAATAGGCGAGATGGACTACAAACATGGAACATTATGGTAAATACATAACTTCTTTATGTTATGTAGTCTTATCTCACCAGAATTCTTGCTGGATGGGGCAGCGTCTCTAGCACCTTTATCCCGGGTGGCTCAAGTGAAGAGACTCTTCAGCACAGTGGACCCAAAGGATGACCTGTCCCGGAGGCATAATCCAATTTGTAATGAGTGACAAAGGTATGAGGTCTTGCCCAAGTAGCTGCTGCACAAATGGTATCAATTAGGAGCCTAGATCTAAAGGCATATGAAGATGATACTGCTCTTATTGAATGGCCTTTTACTTTGTTTGCTAACTGTTTGCCAGAAGTCTTATAAGCAAATGAAATGCAATCTGAAAGCCATTTTGACAGGGTAACCTTAGAAACAGACACGCCTTTATTTTTGACTGAAAAGGAAGCAAATAATTGGTCTGATTTTCTGAATTCTTTAGTCCTGTGTAGGTAAAACCTGAGAATTCTACGGACGTCTAATTGGTATAGTCTGTATTCTCATCTATTAGTATGATTTGGAAAGAACACTGGTAGTTCAATAGTTGTGTTGCGATTATGCTCTGAACATAGCTTGGGAAGAAAGGAAGGATTAGTTCTAAGTGAGACTCTATCCTTGTGGAAAACAATGTAGGGAGGTTGACTGGTAAGAGCTTGCAATTCTGAGACTCTCCTAGCAGAAGTTATAGCCACTAAAAATAGTGTTTTCCAAGATAATAATTTCAGATCCGATGAAGAAGAGGGTTCAAAAGGGAAAGAAATTAAAGATGTAAGAACTAGGTTTAGGTCCCAGGAATCTGGTGGTTGTCTGACTGGAGGTCTGAGAAGGAGGACTCCTTTCAAAAAGGTTTTGCACAGAGTGGGGCATGATTGGATTTCTCATGTAACCAAAATGGTAATATGAGATGGCAGCTGACTGAACTCTAACCGTAGCAGCTGCAGCGCCTTCATGAAAAATGGATGCCAGAAAGGACAAAATAAACTCTATAGGAGCTGTATAGGGATCTATGCCTTGGTTTACTGCCCAAATAGAAAACCTTTTCCATTTGCTGGAATATATCTTCCTAGTGGAAGGCTTGTTTGAAGAAATCAGAATGTGTTTGACTGTAGGTGAAAGGGAAATACACCTGGCTATTCGTGGAACTGGAGCAGCCATGTTGTCAATTTCAGGGTCTGGATAGTAGGATGGAACTGCCCCGACTGATGAATCAGGAGGTCTGGAGATGGTTCCAGAATCCATGGTTCCTCCAAGAGATAGGGTCACAGGAAGGGGAACCAGACTTGGCGAGACCAGTAAGGAGCAATAAGGATCAGGGTACTCCAACAGTTTTGCTTTCTGAATCACTTTTGGAATGAGAGGAAAAGGTGAGAAAGCATAAAGGAGTCCCAGAGGCCAATTGTGGACCAGAACATCCCAGGGTGACATCCCCAGTTGGGGAATTAGGGCAAAGTAGCTGCTGCATTTGGTGTTCATGTACGTGGTGAATAGGTCGCAGCAAGGTTGGCCTCATTTGCGAAAAATCTTTTTTGCAACTTCTGAATTCAGGGACCACTTATGAGGCATCAAAATTGCTCGACTGAGTTTGTCTGCTATCACTCTGGACTTCCCCGGGATGTGTTTTGCTACCAGAAAGTGTTGAGCGCCCATCACCCATTTCCATACTCTTAAGGCCTCTTGACAAAGTGGGTAAGATTTGGTTCCCTCTTGCTTGTTTATGTACCACACTACAGACATGTTGTCTGACTGAATCGCAATTGTCATTGTGGGGAGAAAACTGTCAAGTGCTTGCAATGCTTAGAGCACCGCTCTCATTTCCAGAACATTTATGTGCAAGTGGTTTTGCCAAGTAACTTGGACTGTCATTCCCAGATAATGCCCCCCTCCACCCTATCTAGGAGGCATCTGTGGTCAAAACTGCATTTTCTACAGGGGAAACAAGTGGGTGACTTAAATGAAGTTGATCTGTATGTAACCACCATGACAGATCCTTCTTGCAGGCGTTTATGATGAGAATTTTGTGAGAGAGGAGGAATCTTGCATTGCCCACTGGGCAAATAGTAGCCAGTGAAGTACTCTCATGTGCAGATGGGCTAGGGGAACTAAGAGAATGGAGGAAGCCATAGTCCCTAGGACCTGAAGGACTACCCTGGCCGGTACTTTGTGTCTCTTCAGCAAAGATATGAGTTGGTCACGTAATGATTCTATTCTTTCTGGTATCAGTTTTGCTGTCATGGTGGTTGAGTCTATTTCTGAGCCTAAGAATACAATATGCTGAGATGGAGATAAGGCTGATTTTTTAATGTTTATTGTAATGCCTAATCTGGCGCACAAGGATAGAGTCTCGTCCCTGGTTCTGATTAGTTGGTGCTTGGTGGTAGCAGTGAGGAGCCAGTCGTCTAGGTACAGAAACACATGGAATCCTTGACATCTCAGGTGAGCCGTTACCACTGCCATGCATTTGGTGAACACTTTGGGGGCTGTAGTGAGGCCAAAGGGCAGTGTTCGAAATTGAAAATGACTGGCTCCCAGCAAAAAGCGTAGGTGTCTTCTGGAGCACCTGCCCATTTTGATGTGGTAGTATGCATCCTGAAGATCTATTGAGCACATCCAATTGTCTGTCCCAGTAAAGGGAAATATCGACTGAAGAGTGATCATTTGGAACTTCGATTTCTTTACAGACTTGTTGAGTTTGCTGAGATCTAGAATTGATCTCCAGTCCCCTGTCTTTTTTGGAACTAAAAGGAAATGAGAGTAAGTTCTGGATCCTATTTGCTCTGTGGGGACTTCTTGGATGACCCTTTTTCGCAGCAACGAGATGACCTCTGATGTTGTACGGTCTAGCTGAATGGGTGGCACGTCTGGTAGAGACCAGTTTACCGGGGGATTGGAAACAAAGGGAATCAGGTAACCTCTGGATATTATGGTTTGTAACCAACGATCTTGGGAAATGTTTAGCCAGGCACTTGGGTACAGTGAAAGACGACCCCCGACTGCGTCCATAGATGGACAGTCGGGCAACCCCTAGGGGAGGATTGACCTTGTGCCTGAGGGAAACCTTTTTGGGATTTACGGAACCACATTTGCCCTCCTCTTTGACCCTTGGGATAGGGTCTAGAAGGGAGAAACAGACTTCGACAGCAGATAAGGTTTTTCCTTCCTGCTCGCACCTGGTCAAAGTCTCGTTTACCTGCGGTCTAAAAAGAGTTGAACCATCAAAGAGGACGTTGGTAAAGGAAGACTTAAAGGATTCCGTGACGTTACAGAGACGCATCCAGGAATGCCTCCTAAGAGAAATTCCTGCTGTGGCTGCCCTGCTCGCTCCATCCGCTGCATAGGAAATAAGCCTCATGGAGGAGTTAGCTATCAATGTAAGGGTGGAGAGCTGCACAGATAGCTTATCCATGGATCCCGAAGCTACTGAACCCTGAAGGGTATCTCCCAACTCCTTCAGGAGATCCCTTTGAAGTCAAGTAAAATGGGACAGGTAATTCAGCGATCTTAAGGTAAATGCTGCTGAAGAGAAGGTATGCTTTCCATACCTATCCATCATCTTGGACTCCTTATTAGGAGGATGGATATTAGAAGATATCTCAGACAACTTCTTTTAAGTGGCCACTGCTACCACAATAGCATCAACAAGAACTCCCTTGGAAAGAAAGGACTTATCTTCTGGAGTAGTCATAAATTTGTTTGGCCTCCTCGGGACAGGTTCCACTGTGTTCGGGGAGGTCCAGTCTTTCTGGGATATGACCCCCAAGAGCTGGTCATAAGGCGCTGTCACCCAGGAGGTGGAAGGTCGGGAACCAAAGGCCTCAAGACACACTGATTCATCCTCAGTAGGGTTAGAAGTCTTCCAATCACCCCTCTGTCTACGGATTTCAAGGATGTCAGAAAAGGAGACATCCTCAGAGGGGGATCTAGGGAACCCTTCTGACTCCTCCAAATCAGTGTAAGACGTGACAGACTTAGGTGAGTCAACATGCTTCCTCTTACAAAGCCTCTTCCGAGGAAGCTCTCCAGTGGGATAATATGGGGAGGTCTTGGAAGAGGGGACACCTCCAATGGGGGCTGCTTGAGTCTCTTGTTCCCTGAGGGGGTGGCAGGGGAGAAGAGGTTGCCACCGGCTGCTGGTGGGACATCGGGTCCAAAGGCAGGGCTTTGGCACTGGACAAAGCTTTTTCTATTGCTTCTAAGGTCTTTCCACCCCACTCTGAAGACAACCTCTGCTCCGAGGAGCTGGAAGTTCGGCTCCAAGCAGGAGGGACATGCTCCGAAGCAGACGTGGGAACCGAGCTCAGTCGAGCCGAAGCGCCGAGAGGGAGGGTTGGTTCCGAAGAAATCCTGGGGTGACTATCCTCCTCGGAGTCGACTCGAGAGTGTCGGCTCCCAGATCCCTCAGCTCCAGACTGAGCCACTGAGGATACAGTTATTGGTTCCGAGGAAGCAGGGAGAGTACTCGGAACTGAAGGATCCAACATCGAAGAACCCAAAGTGTTTGGTTCCGAGAGCATAGCAGTCGGAGGAGGAGCAGTGGATTATAAATGGGGCAGCTCTGAAGCCTTTGGGTCCGGAAGGGCTAATTGTTTTGCCAGAGCTGGGTCACAGAGCAACCTCTTCACCACCCGCTCGATGTCCTCATCTGAAAGTGTCCTGGAGGAACTGGTGGAGACAGAACGAGATCTCCTCCTTTCTAATATAGGAGACCTCAATGTAGGTGAAACAGGGTCGATGTCTGGTAATTGTCTCGGTACCGAAGGTAGCCTCGGCACCAAAGAGACTGATGGCGCCGAGACAGAAGAAGCAGAATTGGAGCCAGAACTTATTGGCTCCGTCGCTTTGGACTTTTTTGATGGCTCCGAAGCTGGAGCCGAAGATTTTCTTTTAACAGTCTTGCGAGCTGTCTGACCAAGTTCCAGCTGTTCCTGGAAGGAACTGGTCATAAGAACCCTGTCTATTAACTTACGTTTCCACTCATTAAGAACCCTAGTACTGAAGGCATGGCAAAAAGTACAGGGTTCTTGTAAGTGGGCTTCACCCAAGTAGTACACACAGCTAGTGTGACTGTCAGTCAATGACATCTTCTGTGAACACTTATCACATTTTTTGAACCCCGAGTGACGATGTTCCTTATGTTCTCTGTCTTTTTTTTTTTTAGACATGCTGACAGGAAACAATGCTATCAAATTACAAGAACAACAACACTAATTATATGCCCAATTAATACTCAACCCAAACAAAACTAAACTACTCATCTTCCAACCCACCAAACAGACTCAAAACAACTCTCACTTTAACATCACAGCAAAAGGCAACACCACTATATACCCAACTGAACACACCGAATTGCTAGGAGTGGAAATAGATAACAAACTAAAATTTGACATTCACATATCCATGACCATAAAGAAAGTCCACAAAAAACTAGGAGCGTTATATAGAAATAAGCAACTTCTCACCAAAGCAGCAAAGATTTCAATAGAAAATTCCCACCTTATCTCCACCCTACTTTATGCCTCTCCAATATATACCAACCTAAGGCAATGTGATCTAAACAAGCTAGAGACCTGCTACAACAAAATCGGAAAATTCGCCACAGGGACATCCTACCGTAGTCACCACTGTCTCTCACTTGCTGAACTGGGCTGGCTTGAACTCCCATCACCTCCTTCAATGTATCAACTCTCACTCGCCCACAAACTAGTAAACCATCCACTAAATGTCCCATCCCTCCAGAATCTACTCCAACCCTATCACACCACCAGACCACTAAGATCCAGCAACAAAAATCACTTGCAGATCACTAAAGCCAATAACTCTGCTGGTGAAGCACTTTTCTCTTGCACCATAGCCAAATTATGGAACTCTCTCCCACCCACAATTACCTCCGTACCATCATGCACCCACTTCAAAACTTTACTAAAAGCACACCTAAAAACATGTTGGCTATGCCCTTGCAACTCCCACTACCTTTCTTTCCACCTCACTAACTACTTTGATTATAGGAAGCTCAGATGCTCATAAGCCTAGTACTTATTATACAGCAGGAACTTCTTATTGTAACATTTGTTAATGCCTGTTATGTACTTCGCAGAGAAAGATTCTAGTTGTCTACTGATGTACTATGTTCTTCATCTGTAAATATGTTTGTAATTAATTGCTATGTTAATCAAATTGTTAATCGCTATGTAATCCAATGTAACTACTGTCTGTTTATTTTAACTGTGGAGCTTTTCTCCCGGGCCTCCGCTGAAAATGGAACTACGTCCAGTCGGACACTCCCGGTCAACAAATGTAAATAAAATAAATAAATAAATAAAATAAATTAACAACAATAGTGACTAAACTAACAGTAAAGTTATGAAGAGAGGAAAGTTTCTTATATATATATATATATATATATATATATATATATACATATATATATATATATATATATATATATATATATACATATATATAAAAGGACTAACACTCAGGGAGGAATGGCCCTCTAATTTAAATGGGCTACTACGGCCCTCTAACTAAAATGGGCCGTACAATCCTAAGGGCTAATAGGGGATCATGCACTCAATATCAATCACACAAGAAAAAGCTAATAACTATTAAGAGTAAAAATTGAAGAAAAAGTGTCGAAAAATACAAGATTTATCAAAAAATCTTCTACTTAGCCAATGAGAAAGTAAGGAGACAACCTTGAAGCCTTCATGGCAAATGAGATCTGGGGAATTGCCATGTAGCACCATGGGATAGGGGTTAGCCTCAAGCCAGTAAAAGCTCTTGAGCTTTAGCTTTATTATCAGCCGAGTTGAAGCCGATATTCGGCTCCGAACCCATTCAGCAAGAATTACGGCGAGATAGGACTACATAACATCCAAGATTACCTGGCAGTGAAGCTTGGCAAAGAAGAAATTACTGTCTGCCCTGGTACCAAACAAGAACGAGACTACAGACATGGTTGCTGTACTTTAATGAAAGCCTCAATCATTTTTTTAAAGTCTAGTATGATGTTTGATATTGACTGACTTTGGAATGGCCTGAAAGATCCTGTACAAAAAGGCCTGGAAGGAGCATTAACATCAAAGAGAGAAAAAACATCCTCCCTCACTAGTTTAATAGCAGAATGTTCAGACACAACTCTGAGATGTATCTCTGAGACCCTAAAAGGGGAAGAAAGAGAAGATGATTCTTTTGTCCTATTTTTTTTAAGAAAAAATGAAGAAAAATCTTTAGACTCTTCTCTGTCACCCTTACTCAATTTATACCTTTATTGCCTCTCATTCTGTCTTTACCCCATCTTGTGGTTCCATCAAGCATGGTCTTGGCCCTTGAACCAATTAACCTGACTTTGGGATTGAATTTGAGATTGAAGCCCCTTGCAAAGGTAGAGCTATCTTTCATCTTAGCAAAAGTTTATTTTTCCTGTTTCTAGCTGCATTGGTGTAAAGAATTCACAAATTTTACACTGTTTATCAAAGTGTACTGCTAAACAAAACATGCAAAATGTGTTTGCCTTGAGGTGGGATTTTATGTCCACAATTGCATTTTTGAAAGTTCTACAATCAATCACGAGCCAACCAAAATACACCAACAAACTATCAAAGATGACCATCAAAAGCAACAATTTCATACTTCGAATAGTATTAACAATGAAAAAGATACAACAGAATGAATACACAATGTCACAAACAGAATAAAGAATGTTTTTTTTTAATTCTGAAAAATTCCGCATGGAAAAAAAACATAAAATGTTTTAAACAAATGTAGCATTTTGCCATTTCTCTAATACCCATTGAACATGTGGCAAAACAGATCAAGAGTGGAAGTTTACTGGGAGAATATTATGGATAAAACGGTGGGAGCCTTGTATCTTGGGAAAATTTCAAATGTGCAGCTGAGTAAAGGCATGTTGCTTCAGTCCTGTAGGTTGACAAGGATGGGTCTCCTCATCTCAGATATGTAAGTTATGAAAACGCTGCCCATCCTTTAAAAGATTTTTCGTATAGCACAGCTGGTAGAACATCCACTTCTAAACCAAAAGAATGTGAGGATTCTATTCGAAGGTAAGTACTGAAGATAGATATTAAATATAGGCATTTAAATGCAGTATTGGGACAGTACTGTACTGGAAGTGTGCTTTACGTTGGATGAGACATTACCTCAATCTCATTTAACTCCACTTGAAGCTATCCTTCTGGACACCCAGGTGGAGGAAAATGAACCCTGTGTATTATTTAAAGGAAAATCACACCCACAGACGCAAATACATTTTTATTTCATCATGGTTTGTGTTTCCCACATTTTAATACCACTCAGGGACTATCTTCAGTTTTTTTATACTTAATTTCTGAGTCTGACCACATGGGGTCTAGCACCTTGAAGTAAACCTGATTGCCTCTAAGTATCCCACAATGCAGTGCTTGAATGTAAAAAAAATTATATCACGCAGGCCTCTTTCTTCCTAAAGCTCCTGTCACTGCATTAATTTCACATGCATACACTGCTGTCTTTCAGTCAGTTAGTTTTAAGTAACATTTCATGCCATTCAATGACTACCCAAAATGCAAACAGTGCAAATGCCACAGGACAGACTTTCCAAGTGATTTTTACTGCTGCTTCTTTTAGAATGGCTAAATTGCAGTCTTTTGTGAAGCTTGAATTGCACCACTCTAACTCATCTCCTGTCCCCTCTTCACACCTAACTTCCCTAGCTGTCAAAGTGCCAAGGGTAGTTTGAGCTGTTACCTGCTGTGATTGACAGGTCACAGCAGGAGACTTGACTCATGTACTGTTTCCTTGTTCTAGCCTTCACTTTCTGTATGGGTAGGGGAAGGACCAGGGAGCTGTGACATCACAGCATGGATTGGTTTTTAGGATGGTCATGATGATGTCAGTTTGGGGAGGGAATTGGCCAGAAAACTGCCTGTATTCATTGGCCTTGATGACATAAATGAAATGAAGACTGCGGCAAGCTTTTCCAGGGTGGGATAAAAGTTTTCTGAAAGTAAAACCACCACAGCACAGTAAGGTACTGTTCTAGTGGAGAGAAACAGTTGATTTAAAATATTTTAAATGCTGTGTTGTTTATTCATATAGCAGGGACTGTAGATAAGGAGAAAAAAGGAGAGACATTGAGTATTTAATAATAGAATCCCATTGCTGTTCTTTAAAGAGGAAATGGGAATTCCTCCAGTGGTTTGGCCAACATCTTCCAATAAAACTGGTACATACAATTTACTGGCTACTGTCACACGTTTTATCAGTTCATTACCAATTTTAACACTATTGTATACATTGGGGAAAAATCACTAAATACAGTTTCTCCTCTGTTATAATAAGCATTTAACTTTAACTTAGAAAAACAAAACAAAAACCAAAAATGAAAATGCTGCTACTTTTTTCTACCTGGTCACCCTGTTTAAGTCCGGCTTCTGCTGCCTTGCTGCTTGGTTCTACACTTTCAATGAAAATACCAAATCCTCTTTCACTGCCCCCGATAAAGGTGAAATGCAGGGAGGATTCCCGTGAAGGTTTCAGTAATGTAACCTGTCTCCATTTGGCCTTTGCAGCACAGGCAATATTCAGCAGTCTAAGGTGCCCCTTCATTTTCTGCAAATGAAAAAAAATGTGGCTATCAAAAAAGCTAAATAAATGACATATGAATGTCTGCCACGTTAATATGTATCTTTTTCACTACAACTGTTTCAAAAATTATTCCAAGAATAAAATAAAAAGTTGCAAAAAAACACTATATGTTCACGCATTATTATTCTTACCGCAGTTTCCAGTTTATTTTCAAATTCCTCCAAAAACTGAGTCATGGCAGGATCACCTTCAAAATCATTAAAATGATTGTTTACCCAAAGCAGCACTACTCGTGTAACCTGCAAAGAAAGAATGCTGATAATGCTTCATGTCAGTATAAAATGGCTACCATTTAAGTCTCTCATACAAATAACACTTAACCACTAAGAAAAGCCTATTCAAGTACAAAACATATTTTTTCATTAGTATTTTGAAGCTTGTACATACTTTCTAAGGACCAAAAGAAAACAAAACTGATACATGAGGTCACAATGTATTTTATATGATCACTGCATGCACAGATTATAATTCAAGCAACAGCAGTCAGCCCATTCTGACTGTCAGAAAAAAATGGCCCACATAATTTACACTCCAACACAGTAATAAGATAAACATAGACTGTATCTAAGCAGACTCTTTAATAGAGCATACAGCACATAGTTCACATATCAGGGAATATGTAAAGCTCACTTGGGCAGTCTGTGAAAAAATTTCTTATAGAAAAAGGCAAGAATTTTGGATAATGAAACAGAGTCCAAGTCCCATTCCTGTCAGCAATGAAACAGAGTCTTAAGTTCTATTCCTGCTCCTTGGCCAGCCTGTGAGGCCAGGTTCTGGCCAACAAAGATCCATTCCTGGGAGGCAAGTCTGAATGCTCACCTTAAATCACCACATGCTTAATTATGAAAGCAAACCAGGAACATGTGTGGTATTGAATGGGATACACTCATGGCTACTTGAATGGCAGTGGACACAGATTTTACAGACAGCTCAAACACCTAGAGCTCTATTCTTTAAAGGACAGATAAGAAAGATGCAGTGTATCAAACGTGTTCAGACCCAAAAATGGTAAATAGAAGGATATGAATACATTTTTTTAAGGAAGTGAAAATTAACTCACAAAGCCATAAAATTTAGGCTGAGGTTAGCCAATGCATCCCTCAGAAGATTTTACACTACGTAGTGAATGAAACACACTGGACGCTGAGTTCTTAGCTGCAGTGCACTTTATTTATGATGATACATATGCAAATAAAATCAAAATTTTATTTCTTTAGCAGGAAATGGTATTATATTTCATTAAGGTCTCTGGCAAAATCCAAGTATTTTCTTATTTGAGTATTCAGGTATTCCTTTTCGGTACTCCTCAGTCACATTTCCTTCAGCAAATCCTCCAGTAGGCAAGCACCAACAGTCTTTACTATCCTTCTGCAGAGAAAGGCAACAATCTCTTCCAGACAATATCCCCCCTACACCAAGAAGCAAACATCACTGTTTTGCTGAGCTATAGCCCTGTCCTTTAAAAACATTACAGCAGATGGCTGTGACCAATGTCTGCTCTTATGGATTCTACCTTACTGACCAGTGCATTCTTCCAGCTCAAAAAAAGTATTTCAAGCTAATGTCACATTTCACACACAAAACAGCACTTTCTTGTTACTGTGACAAAAAACAAAACAAACAAAAAAAACATTAACTTTACAAAAACAAACAAACGAAAAAAAAAAAAAAACAGCATGCACATAACTCCTACAGACATCAGCATTCGTGTTACCTGGCCTAAATATCTTTTGTCAGATCTGGGATGGTTGAACTTGTCCACTCTAGGAAATGACAAAAATGGATACCTTATTCAATTTCCAAAAGGTATGTTAAAATCTCATGGAACTATCTGGTTAAGGGACCAAGACAATTACACTGTTCCATTCACTCTGGACCCATCCAATATAAGCACAATTCTCACTTCTTCACTTAATGCCTTTCTCTAGGGTAGTGTACGTTATAAATTCTTGAGTTTATCTATCCTGGCAAGGTTTCAATATGATGCTGAATTACATTTGTTCTACCAGATAGCTTAAAAATATATTTATTAATACAAATTCTATTACTTCCTGTTTATGGGCTTCAATCAAAGCATCACTTATTTGAACAGATGGGACTCTATTCTTTGGTACCTCACTATTGGTATCTATCTCAGTTCTTGGAAGGACAATTCAGCATCCATTCATGGTTTTAATACACATGATATATTTGCTTTAATCTTCCCTTTCTATTTTGTCTTATTTGGTAGTTCATTGTTTATTTTCTCTATCACCTCAAAGAGTTCTTGCTTTTGCTATGAATTTATTCTCAGCAATGAGAACTAGCACTAATACTTGACCCTGCTTTAAATTCATTGAGTCTGGCATTTTTCTTATACACCTTCTGCTGCATTTCATGTGTATATGCTCCTTCATGACTGACAACTTTCCAACTACATTGAACGTTTGTGCCATGTGCAATTATACTTTTAAATGGGTTTTTCTCTTCCTCTCAAGTGTCTTTAGCTATGCCCAGCAAGCCAAGGGGATTACAATCATACAGTAAGTCATGGCATAAGTATTATTGAAGCTTATAGCAAATAAGAGATAGGTGAGTAACTGATCCCAATTCTTAAACTAAAGAAGGACATGAAACCAGATATAGACCTACAGAGTTTTATTAAAGTGCTTCACTAACCCATCAGTTTCAGAGTGGTTTCCTGTTTTACTTCAAAACACTTGCATGCTTGGTCTGTGAGTATTTCTTTGGGTATTTCTACACTGAAGAACAGTAAAACTTTGTCTCTGACTATTATTTTTACATTGCTTTTTCACACTAGCACTTTAAGAAATGTCATAGTACAGTCAATTACCAGAACGTATCGCCAGCCATTACCAAACTTAAGAAAAGAGCATACAAAATCCATGGCTATCTGCTTGAATGGAACCTCAATACCATGTATCTGTGGACTTCTGAAACTACAATGTGGTGCAATTTTTTACATTTTAAGAATGCTGCACAGATATTTTCAATGCCTTTAGGCGTATAAAATCTTGCTAAACTTTTGTCTTTTATTTTCTCATCCCTAAGTACCCCCCCCCCACCCACCATATGATTAAGAGTAAGTTCCATCACAGATTCATAGATTTTTACCAGCCTAACTATCCGGGGGGTCTTTCTAAGCCTGGCCAAATTTTGCCAAAAGAATATTGATGTCCAGTATCCAATTAGGATAGTGAGGGCCAGGCATTTATAAGCAACCTCTGTCCATACGGGACATGTGTGCCAGGCCGGCTTAATTTCCTATTCCCCATCCACTTGTCCAGGCTGCACTTAAATTGGCCGGGGGATGGCAGAATGGTTAAGGTGTTTACCGTGCAGACACAAGGTGCAGGGTTTGATTCTCACATGGAGTAATTGGCTAGGCTTAAAATGGCCTGCAAGGGCAATAAGCCTAGTATTAATCTATGTACCTAACTGGGTTATAGATTAACTTAGCTTCACATGGATGGAAAGCCTGTTCTATAAGAAGGGCAATCTCTGGGACACGCAACTGCCTCTCCAGCATCTTCTGTTTAAGTCACAGACAAAATTCAGGTCCCTAGACCTTGTATTTCTGGTACTGTTTGGCTTAAGGATATACAGGAGATTCATAATGGTGGGCTTGCAGATGCCTTGCAAGCCAGGCATAGATCAGCCCTCAACAAGCTATAAGAGACTGAGTTGAGGGAAGGGCATAAGGAAGGTTTGTTACACCCTGTTTTGTTTTTGTAAGGAACCTCTGAGGTTGCTCTAGTTGCTGTATATACCAAGTTAGTTACATAACGAAGGGAGCATTGTACTCTATGATTGGTCTTACAGGATAGAGTACAGTGGGATAATGACCTCCTTGGACCTAGATGCCATGTCCTTACTTATACGCTGATTTCCTCACCACTGCGGCCATGTGGTGGTCAAAGGTAAGGCTACTGTCTACATGCATACCCATATCCCTGACCACTGGGTTGACTGTTATGGGCGTATTATCAACATAGTAATTAACTGGGATTGTTAACTTCCCAAAGGGTACAATTATACATTTCTTAGCATTTCTTGAAGAATTCTAGTGTCTACAGAGTAGTTGAAGATTACCATCTGCAAACTCAGTCAGCCATAAACCTTCAGCATTTGCTTCCATTTCAGAGAAATAGATGCCAAAAAGGATTGCACCCATTACCGAGCCCTGGGAGACTCCACTAGTGACTGGCCTCTTGGTGGAGCTGGCCTCATCGGTTTTGACCTCCTGGGTCCTATCAGTATGCCAGCTGGCTATCCAGTGGGTGATAAAAGGGCTTATACCTAAACTAGTGATCTTGTTTCTAATGGCATTCTAAAAGATTTTGCAAATAACAAGTCAGTACAGTATTTCTTCTCTGTCTTTATCTACGCTGTAAAGCAAGTAATCTTTTAACTGACAATGTGGGTATTGTATGAAGTCATTATGATCATGTGTCTCTCCTGCCCTGGTATGTTTTTTCTGGCCCTGCTTGATGCGTCATCCTCCCATCCATAGTGCAACTAGAGCAGGTCAAAGGGGGCAACTCCCCTGGGAGCAAAGTATTAGGGAGTACATTTGACTATTCATCATCCCAATTGCTCTTTAGTGTAATACTGGCTTTTAAAAGCCGGTTTTGCATTTGCAGTCAAACCTGAACCCTGTAGCAATCCTCCTGTAGTCTAAACTGCAGCAAGCTGCTTGCTACAGTTTAAAAGTTAAAAAAAAAAAAAAAAAGTATTTTTTACCCTTAACTAAAACCTGAGTGCTGTATCACTCAGTGCAGGTTATAAATTGTAGCAACTACTTGCTATATGCAAGCAGTTTGCTACAGTTTAAAGATAAAAAGATTTTTCAAAAACTAAAACCATACCACTATGGCGCTCCAAGCAGGGTATAAACTGTAGCAACTGTTTACTATAGTTTGAAAGGAAAAATGATTTTTTTAACTAAAATGTACAGAAGGAGGATAAGGGTCTGGGAATAAAAATGAGACCTAAATGGCTGGGACAGGAGGAAGTGGGGGTGCATGTCATGCATTTCGCTACCTGGTTAGAATGTTAGTAGAAGGAACAGACTTTTTTTGCTCATCACTAGATCAGCTGGGGGTGGGCTGGGGTGGGGGTTGGCACATGTATTGGGAACTATCTGTAGGAAGCATCCTGGAAGTTTTGCAAACATTTTTTTTTTTTTGCTCTTGAAGAGCTGAGGAGGTAGAGCATCGCCTCATGGGATTGACAACGGGAGCTGGTTGAGCTAGCAATACGTCTGCCTCCCACAGAGCTTTTTTACAATTTTCAGTGCTTACCTACAATTGATCATATTCATCAGTACATTAAAGTGAAGTGGAGAGTATAGCCTCATCATCTAATGACACACGTATAAGCTTTCTTCTTCTCCCATTTCTTTTTTTCCCCTCTACTTCCTACTTGCAGCTGACCAGCTGTCACAGCTTCTCTCTTCGTTCACTGGTTCTACCAGACCAATTTTAGCCTCTCATGGGCATAATCCGACCCACATCCAGGTATGGGGGGTAAGATCGAGGATGCCAGTGTGGTGTTTTACTGTTGTTGGGAAGTGCTCCCTAAACCCCACCACCATGCAGTAGTCTTACAAATGCTGTAACTGCTGCCTTTGGGAAGAGTATGCACTCTTCTATGCACAACCTCCAGAACAAGCAGTATACTGATTGCAGTATGGGACTCACTTAATGTTGTTATTCCAGTGAGCCTAGGCAGCCTCCTTTCCCTCTAGATGGATGAGCTGGCATTGGCCACTAACTCCCATCCCTTCCCACCCATTCCCTCCAGCACCCATGCCCTTCTTGAATAAAGATTGTTTAGGGCACAGCGAGGGCCATATACCTCTGTGCTGTGAGTCCAAACATTCTTCTCCTATTTCTTTACCTACAAAAGTGACTTTCTTCTGCTTTTGAAAATTCTTTATCTTTTACCTTAGGAACTTCTGCTTCTCTGAGTACCTGCTGCTAAGAGTCCTGTTTATGACTATCCCCATGTTTTAACCTTACACAGGTAAATCAAGAGCATTGTTCATGTTCTTTTCTTTTCTCAGTGAGTTTACAAATGTGTTTTTAATTTTCTATCTCCAAAGAGGCATCAGTTACTACCTTAGTGACTGGAATCTTTTAACAATATTCTATATCACAGACTAAATATTCTTTCCTAAAAGTAACAATAGTAACTTATGTTCACTAACTTAACACTTTTTTTCCTGATAATACAAAGGCTCTCCTCTGCCAGACAGATTTTAGTTTGTTTTGAAGTTTCTACACCCATCCTTTCTTCTTTATCAGGAGTGGGTATTTTAACACTGTGTCAGACTGCTGTCGCCCTCCCCCTTTTTAATTAGAATACATTAAAAACTCTGTGTTAAAGTAATGTGTCATGCTACTGATGCCCTTTTGCATTCTTACATTGAATATATGCAGAACTGTTCATTCTTAATAGTGTGCCAGGCTGCTGCAAGTGCTGCTGCTGCCTATAGCTTTTACTTAAGATATACTCAGCCAACAAAGTAACAGTACTCCACCCTCAATCTTTACAATGTCTTGAATTGAAAGACATTTTGATCTAATGCAACACTGTGTTTTAGATGAGAAATTAAAGAGGCAGTGTTTGAATTATACACACTTTATAGGATACCCTTTCTTATTTCCTTGAATATATATATCATGTCCACCTTTCTTTTGTTGTAGGTTTTAGTCTTGCAGACATAAGGTTCTTTAACAAGTGTGACCATGTTCCCAAAATCTAGTAATCCCTTCAGTTCCTTCCCATTCACCAATATTGCACATTTAGTTAACTTAGCTGTGACACAGAGAAGATAGGCAGACTCTACTTGTCTAGTAATTATTTTATTATATTCCATTGGTACAGTGTCATTATCCAAATATTCCTAGGATCCTCTTCGTGAGGTACTTCTATGGCCTCTCCAGCTGTTGCAGGTGTCTAGTGAGGTACATGCCAAATAGAGCATTACACTCAAAGATTGGTCTAATGAGGGAAGAGTAGAGAGAGAGAGAGACGATGACCTCTTTCTTCCTGGATGCAAAACCCTTGGTAATGAGGTGTACCACACAGAAGGACTTTCTGGCCACAGTGTCAATGTGGTAG
This sequence comes from Protopterus annectens, assembly GCF_019279795.1. Classification (NCBI taxonomy): domain Eukaryota; kingdom Metazoa; phylum Chordata; order Ceratodontiformes; family Protopteridae; genus Protopterus; species Protopterus annectens. The sequence goes on from NC_056733.1 coordinate 1,298,349,834, forward strand.
TTGAAGTAGAGGTTGCTGTCAACCTGCATCTCCAGATCTCTTATAACGCATTCAGTGCTCAGTGGGCTCCCATCGATGTGGTAATTAATGGGAACTGAGTTTTTACCAAAGGGGATGATGACGCATTTTTTGACGTTAAGCTTAAGGCCATGGTTTCGACACCAGTCATTGCTCTCGGTGAGGCCTTTCTGTAGGATATCTGCATCACTTAGGGAGTTAATGACTCCCAGCTTGCAGTCGTCTGCGAACTTGGTCAGCCAGAGTCCCTTTGTGTTGGCCTGGAATTCTGAGAAGTAGATGCTGAACAGGAAAGGACCCACGACCGATCCCTGTGAGACTCCACTCATGACTGGTCGGCAGTCTAACTTGGAGTCCGCTACTTTCACACTGTGTGTTCTATCTGTGAGCCAATTTGCAGCTCACCTTGTGATATAGGGGTTGATGCCTAGTTTGGTGAATTTATCAATAATTCCCGAGTGAGGAATGGTATCAAAGGCCTTGGCCAGATCAAGGTAGGCTGCCTTATTTCATCCACAGCCCTGGTGACTGACTCAAAGAGAGAGGCATGATCTCCCTTTCACAAAGCCAAACTGCAAGGGGTCTAGAGTTTGGAGATTTCCTGTATCTTTGTTAATCAGGTCCATGATGATGCTTTACACAGCTTTACATATCAGACTCATCAGGCTAATGGGGTGATAATTCCCAGGGTCTGTAGACACTCCCCCTTTATAGAGAGGGGTGACTGTAGCAGTGCGCCATTCAGTACGGTCAAAGCCCGAGGTGAGGCTGTGAATGAACAGGGCAAACAGATGTGGTGCCAGTTCACTTTGCAGTTCATGTAGAACACAGCTAGGGATATTATCAGGTCTCGTGGAAGCTGTATTCTTGGCCTTGGACAATGCAACTTTAACTTGTGCTGCAGTAATGCTGGGTGCCTGGCATTCTTCAGGTTGGCACTGACTCTGTTGGCCAGTATGTTGGCAATATCTGTTGGCTTAGTATAAGAGGTACCATTGTGCAGTAACTCAGAACAAATCTGGGTATTGCCGTGGAGGTTCTTAATATAACTATAGAAGGCTCTGTGATTGTTTTTAGTGTCTGCCGCAATTCTGCCTTCATAGCTGGCTTTGGAGGATTTGATGAGGGATCTCAACTTTTTGTGGAGGCTAATAAGACAGTTTTTCCAGTCTTGGGACTTCACCTTTTTCTACAACAGTTTCTTCCTTCTGTTGTAGAGTTTATTAATGGCAGGGAACCAACAGATTGGCTTCCTCTTTTTTGGAGGAGAGCATCTTGGTTCTGTTGGGTATGGCTAGTTCCATGCATTTATGTATGTTCGTACAGTGCACTAGTGTATGATTCGGCAGTCATGCAGCTATTTTCCATGGGTATGGGTGCCATCAAGTTAGCCACCTTTGTTTTAGGAGCCCAAAGTCAGCTTTGGAGAAGTTTTACAAGGTGGTTACCTTTGTGGGGGATGAGGGTGAGATGTGGATTTTCATAGTGATTAGTTTATGGTCGGATCTGACCAGGGAGGGATTGACTATTAGTGTAGAGCAATGGTAGCCCATGTTAGTAATAACCAGGTCAAGGATGTTGCTTCCTCTAGTGGGGGTAAGAATGAGCTGTTCCAGAGCACTGGAATTGATGAATTCCAGGAAGCGCTGGGCCAGTGTACTGGTGCTTGAGTAGTTTTCCCAGTTGATGGAGGGGTAGTTGAAGTCTCCTAGTATGAGAGTGTTTAGGTTGGACCTTGATAGATTCCAGGGTGTTTAGAGACATGGAGTGAGAGTCTAGGGACATGGTCGGGGACCTAGAGCAGGCTATGACCTGGATTGCCATCTTACCCAATGTTAGTTGTCTCAGATGCGTTTATGCTGGGCTACTAGTCTGGAGGTGTGCATATCATTTATGAATATGGAGGCACCACCACCTTTGGAGCTTCGGTCCATGTTTCGGGCCAAAAGGTGTGGAATGAATTATAGCCTTGTAGCGCAGGGGTGCTTTCTGCCACTTTAAACCAGGTTTCCTTTACAGCACAAATGTCGATGTTCTCCATTTTGAGGTGTGCATCTTGAGATTCAGACTTCTATCGGTGAGCAGCATGACCCTCTGATTGCATTTATTTATAGCTGTTACGGTGGTAATTTGGTCTTTGGAACACAGCCTAAAAAAGGCACTATAGTGGTGGCAACAGCCTTAGCCAGTACTGAGAAACCCAGGGGTGACAAATGCAGGCCATCTCTGGCAAAGCATGTCAATCATGTTACCCCAAGCAAACAGATACTGGATCCCCTTAGAATGACACCAGAAACTTAGCCAATTGTTGAAGTCAATCATTTTTTGTTTGTACTGCGGTATCATTCTGGGTGACAGTAGGATACTGCTCAGGGCTGGGGTCATTCCCGCCTGGGCCACATAATCCAAAAGCTCCACCATGTAGTCCAGGGAGGTGCTTCTCAGGTCATTCACACCCACATGGACAATGACAGAGTCATACCTGAACTTGTTGTGGAGTGACATGAGTGCGTGTGTTGTGTTGGATTTGGCACCTGATAGACAACTGCCTGCTACCTTCTCCTTATTCAACCTAGTGAGTGGGACATCTGTGTGCCTCACTATTGAGCCATCTATGATTAGTGTATTGGGCAAGGTGTTTAGCCTTAGGGTCTTAGGTTGAGGGGCACACTGTGGAGGTGAGCTGTGTGTCCTGTGGTTAGTGCTGTGTTGTCATGGTCGAGTGCGTTTCTGTCTTGGAGGTCTCTGCTGTTTGAGTACATTTCTACTAAGAGCCTCCGCAAAGGTGGGGGTGTGGTTTGTGTTTTTATGTGAGAGTTGTGATGGTGGGTGTTCTGGATGGCTATGTGTTCCATGTGGTGTGGTGCAGATGTTGACCTTCTCCTCTTGACCACCTAGTCCGGTCTTGCCTGTAGAGTGCACAGCTTCCAATTTGGTGATATAAGTGCATCTCTCACAAGTCTGAGTGTTGAGAGGTAAGAGGAGAGGGATGTCTGTGTACATGAGGCAGTTGCTACACTGCCTCAGAATGCCCAAGTGCACCAGGTTAATAGGAGAAATCACAGGGAACTGTCCTTTAATCATGCCAGGAAGGATGGTTGTAACTACTAAGTACTGGAGCTATTTCCGTAAAGAACGACTAGTGCTGATGGCACATAGCTGTGCTACAATAATTGCTATAAAAAACCGCTGAAGTGCAAAGCGATTAAGCTATTTAAAGTGCAAGAGAGAGAGAAAGAACTAGCAAGATCTAAGGGAAAAACTGAAGAGCAGACTTTCTGGCACCAGTAATAGTTTACCTCAGCTCAGCGCCATTGTGCAGAGCTTAAACAAGTGCAAAACCGAGCAAATGCAGGCTTTTAAACCAGAAAGTTGAAAGGGATAAACTTCAATTTCTTGTCCAGAAACCACTCCTCTTGTGGTAGATAGGCTACCTAGTGGTTACCACTCCCACTGATAAGCTAGAATGCTTCCCCCCAACACAGAAAGGCTTGAGGGGGGGCTCAGAAGCTTACAAACAGTCCTGGATACAGCAAACCTGTATATGGACTAGACTAGTTACAGGAAACGCTGGAAACAAGCTTAGAACTTTTTTTGTTTGTTTTTTTTTTTTAACAAAAAAGCAGCTAAAACAGCAGTAAAACAATTCAAATTCAGTGCAAGCTAGCACACTTGAGTGTGTAGCAATATTAAAGCACATACAGTTTAAATACATGCAATTAAATTTAAAAAAACAACTAAAAACAAGTGCAGAAAGCAGTAAATTAGGAAAAAAATCAAAATGGAGGCACTTGAGTATCTCCTTCTCCTTCCTGATGCTCTTGCAGTCTGCAGGACGCCAAAACTGGATCCTCTGAGCTTAGACAAACGCAAACCTGTGCAAACGTGGGCTTTTAAACCAGAAAGTTGAAAGGGATGGAAAAGCTGCCCAAACGGCCAACAAACTACAATTTCTGGGCCAGAAACCACTCCTCTTGTGGCAGATAAGCTACCTAGTGCTTACCACTCCCACTGATAAGCTAGAAGGCTTTCCTCCAACATAGAAAGGCTTGGGGGGGGGGCTCAGAAGCTTACAAACAGTCCTGGATACAGCAAATCTGTATCTGGACTAGACCAGTTACAGGAAACGCAAGAAACAAGCTTAAAAGTCTCAACAGAATGGTTTGAAGGGACAGGTTTATTTCACAGAGGATACTGCTGCTGTGGAACAGACGCCCCATCCAAATAAAACAAAGTTCATTCCTATCCATTTTCAAGCACAAATTAAATCTATGGATGGGTAACAGAAAATTTACTCTATGACTACCCCTGTACTAATGGACAGATGCAGCTTATAAATGATATGCCCCATGTATGGGTCCCTCAAAGTATGATCCCAGTTATTCTCATTAGGGATAATATATAACTATTGACCATGGATATGGGCAAGGCCAGTCTATAACCAAATGGGATAGGTTATTTTGAGCACAAAAAGGAAACTGGACGAGCTTACAATGGCTTCCAACGGCAGCTTTTCTGTATTATAGCTTCCACAAACTTCTTCATTTTAAGCAAAACAAACATGACAGTTTACTCACACACAAGTCACACTATCTCTTCTCAGTTGGAGAAACAATTCTCAAATGTAGGTGCATTAGCAGGCTGCAAAACAGGAATGTAATATTGCAATTTGGTGAAATCACCAAATTTTGCCCACCTGAGGATAAAACAACTCCACTGTGTTGAGTAAAATATACTGGAGAGAGTTCTTAAGTTCAGGGCACTTTCTTTCCAGCACTAATTAAGCATACAGAATCAAAACATCTCTTCTTAGCAAGAACACACAGACTTTCATTTCACTCAAGATTCTGCCTCTAGAAAAATGCTCAAATAGTTTCTGGTAAAGTTCAGGCACTTCTTAACTTGGGTCTTCAGTTACTCCTTCAGCAAATCCTCCAGCAGGCAAGCACCATGAGATTTTACTCAAGATACAATTCATCTGCAATGACAGACAAACATCTCTTCCAAACAGAAACTTGCCTTGCATCATGAGGTAAACATCTTTTCCAAATAATACTCCCTCTGCACCAAATCTCTCTCTCAAGTAATAATTTCTCTGCATTGAGAGGCAAGCATCTCTGTTCTACTGGGTTAGAGTCATCTCTTTTAACATCAATACACAAGGTAGTTCTAAATGTTTACTTTCATGTGCTCTATGTAAACGTCTGGAAGAATGGCACACTATTAAAATGCCCAGTCCTGCTGAAGTCATATTTCCTGATGTATAAACAGCCATTCAAATAATAACTTATATAAAAATAGAACTTTCACATAAAAACAGTACTTTTACAAGAAAATCAGCATATTCATCATTATTTAAAATCCAAACTAAAACAGCAGTAACAAAAGAGAATAACTAAATTGAAAAGGCAGTAATGACAGACAATTCAGTCCTTCAAAACTAAATGAAATCACTTGGTCGGAAAAAAGTGCAACAGAAAAATTGTGCTTCACCACTGCAGAGAACTGGCATTTGCCACACAAGTCAGATTACATGAAACTTCATGTCTGCTTTGTCGACATTTATGTATACTTAAATGCATTCCATGCAGTACTTTGCACTTCAGCAAGATAGTATGGTACAGAAGTCTCTGGTTAAAGGTTAAAATAACAAGCTTGAACTATAATCAAATGCAGTATTACACGTTATACCCAGCAGATCCTTCAAAAATATTATTATTCCTTTATAAGGTTTATGACATAATTCATCCTGTGGAAAACTGAAATAGACAGTTTGTTTGTTTGTTTGTGTCTTTCGGCTTTTCCCGGTTAGGGGTCGCCACAGCAGAACTCCGGTCCACTAATGATTGGCAGTTGATTTTACGTACCGGCTTGCCAGGCCTGATGCACAACCTTCAACGAAGGTACGCCCATTCACACATGTCTCCACGCAGAAGACGCTCTAGCTGAGAATCGAACCAGACATGCATTTAATTTCGGAAATGTTGTCTTACATCATAAATTCTGATAAAAGTCTAAAAGGTTATTCACATTAAAAAAAATAACCACATTCATCTGAACTACAAAGCATGGCAAGAATTATGAACTCACCAACTACGACAATATATACCTTAAAGCTTTTCAATATTAACAAGCCAAATAAGGAATAACAGACATGCACATTTTAACATCACAACTTATTGCTCTAGCCAGGACTGCTACACCTGGCTTCTGAATATAAATGGTACTAAAGCAGACATTTTATCTAAGGAGGGTCTTAAAGGAAGTTTACAGGACAGAAACAAAACGCAAATATCCCTTAAGTAACTGCCCTGAAATTCAAGTTTTGCTACAGAACACATTCAAGAGATCAACATGAACAAAAAATGTCATGATACATACCAGCATTCCACCAGTGTCTGAAGGCTTGCAATACTTCTGAAGAAAGTACAGTTTTGTACCTACCATAAATGTAGATGTTCGAGTACTAATACAGCTGCAGTCATAACAGATGGGTTCTCCTGCCGTCAGGCGGGTCCTCGGTCGGCCTAGGTCCGGCATCGGTTGTCGTCACTTCTTCCCTGACGTCAGTGCGACAGGGGTATAAAAGAACCAGCCAACGCCATTTTCTTCAGTTTTTCTTGCCCCAGATGTCAGGTGCCCCCAGAAGGAAGGCAAAACATAAATTTATGTAGTAAAGCAAATGCAATATAATCAAAAAACAGTAGTTGCAAGCAAATACACCATAAAAGAATACCCCAATGAGGTTGTATGAGGAGGTGTTAGCCATAAGGTCTGTCCCAAGAGGGGAAGGAGGGAGGGAAACCTGGACTGCAGCTGTATTAGCACTCGAACATCTACATTTATGGTAGGTACAAAACTGTACTATGTTCATCGTGCATACATCTGCAGTCATAACAGATGGGTGGAATCCCAAAGCTAATAAAAGGGTGGTAGGCACTAAGTGGAACTAGGTGGAGCCACGATGCCCTGCAAGACTGCAGTGGCAAAGCCCGCTCTAGTTTTGGAGTATAATGGTAGGTGATAGTGCTTGGAGAAAGTATGTACAGAACTCCAAGTGGCTGCTTCCAAAATATCTTTGGTAGGAACCCCCTGAGGAAGGCAGTAGAGGTAGCTGTGGCCCTTGTGGAGTGAGATCTGATGCCTGTAGGTACAGTTTTACCATGAAAAGAGTAACAAAAGCGTATGCAGTGGGCTATCCATTTTGAGATTGTCTGTTTGGAAATAGGCTTCCCTTGAGCACCTGTAGCATAGGACACAAAGAGTTGCTCTGATTTTCTGAAAGGCTTTGTTCTGTCCAAATAATAACGGAGCTGTCTGTGAATGTCCAAGGAATGTAGTAGCCTCTCCCCTTTGTTTTGTGGATTAGGGTAAAATGTAGGTAAGTGGATAGCCTGATTCAAGGCTACCCTGGATACTACCTTTGGCATAATGAAGGATTGGTTCGTAAGGAAACTCTGTCCTGATGGAAAATGATGAAAGGCTGCACAGCCATGAGGGCTTGTAGTTCCGAAACCCTGCATGCTGAGGTGATAGCTAGAAGGAAGGCTGTTTTCCATGACAAATATTGCAGATCTGTTGAAGCAGTTGGCTCAAAAGGAGGCAGGGTTAGTTTTTCTAGAATGAAATTGAGGTCCCAAGTCGAAACTGGTTGCTTCCTTGGGGGTGTTATATTCTTAGCCCCTCTGAGGAACTGTCTTAAGAGAGGGTGAGAGAATAAAGGAGGATCAGTGTTGTACTCTGCAGAGGAGAATGAAAGTCCACTGCTTAGCAGCTCGGCTAGGTACTGTAGTATTTGAGGTAAATTCAGTATTTCAGGATTCTGACCCTTTTTCTGATTCCAGACACAAAACCGTTTCCATTTTGTGGAGTAGGCTTTTCTAGTAGAAGGCCTTCTGGCCTCCAAAATGACATCCTACACCTCCTTGGAGAGTAGGGTCTGCTGTGAATTTAAGGAAGTCTACATGCGGCTAGATTGAGTGTTTTCAGCTGACTGTGAAGAGTTTTGAAGTTGTGCTGAGTCAGTAGAAGAGGCATTAGAGGCAGGATCCATGGTGGGGAATGCGTCAGGCTCCTCAGGAGTGGGTACCAGTGTTGTCTTGGCCAGTCTGGAGCAATGAGAATCATCTTTGGTCTGTCTGCTCTGGCTTTTAATAGAACTTTGGCCAGCAGTGGAAGAGGTGGAAAGGCATAAACCGTCACTGTTGTCCAACTGAAAGAGAGTGCGTCCACTTTCCAGGCCTGTGGATGAAAGGTCCTTGAGCAGAATTTTGTCAATTGGTAATTTCTGTGGGTGGCAAAGAGATCTATGTCTGGCCTTCCCCATGCTTGAATTATCATTGTAAAAACTTGCGGATGCAACTTCCATTCGTGTGGATCTGTCATATTTCTGCTCAGGTTGTCTGCCAGTGTGTTTTCCTTCCCTGGCAGGAATTGTGCTTGAAGTTGAATTTGCAGTTCCAGAGCCATGTTCCAAAGGAACATGGCTAGTCTGCACAGGGGATATGAATGAGTTCCTCCCTGTTTGTTTATGTACCACATCACTGTGGTGTTGTCTGTTCTTATCAATAGCTGCCCTGGATGCAGTAGGTCTTTGAAAGCCATAATAGCATTTATTACTGCTAGCATTTCCTTTTGATTGATGTGTAGGTGCTTTTCTTTTTGTGACCATTTGCCCTGAAGGCACCTGCATCTGTCATGTGCGCCCCCCAGGCGTAGTCCGAGGCGTCTGTTGTGATGACTTGATTTGTTTGAGGCTTGCAGAATGGGAGACCTATGTTTCTTTGGCATGCTTGAGCCCACCACAGAAATTCCTTTTGAAGACATGGAATCAGTGGTATGATTGTTTCCAAACTGTGGCTGTGTTGAGACCAATCAGTTTTTTAGGTACCACTGAAGTTTCCTCATATACAGCTTTGCACATGGGATTAGCAGGATGCAAGATGCCATGAATCCCAGCGCCTGCAGGATTTTCCTTGCAGTCAGCCTGGTGAAGGTTGCCAGTTTTCTGAAGTTTTGAGTTAATTGCCCTTGTTTCTCTGGCGTGAGGTAGGCCATCTGGGTGTTTGTATCCAAGCTGGCACCCAGGAAACTTATTGTTTGAGAGGGTATTAGTCTTGACTTCTTTTTGTTGACTGTGTATCCCAGAGATTTCAACAACATTATTACAAACGCCAGGTGTTTCAGAAGAGTGTGTTTGCTGTCTGCTTGGATCAGGCAGTCGTCCAGATATGGGTATATTTGTATCCTTTGAAGTCTGCAGAAGGCAATTACTGATGCCAGGCATTTCGTGAACACTCTGGGTGCAATGGGCCAAAGGGCAATGCAGAGAATTGATAATGGGATGAACCTGCAAGAAATCTTCTGCAATCTTGTCTGATTGGGACATGCAGGTATGCCTCCTTGAGGTCCAATGTCACCAGCCAAGACTCCTTGACCAGCATGGGAAGAAGCTGCTGTAATGTGAGCATCTTGAACTTTGGCAGGAGTAAATATCTGTTTAGGATGGATAGGTCCAAAATAGGTCTCCAATCTTTGCCCTTCCTTGGTACCAGGAATAGTGTGGAATAAAAACCTTGACCCTGTTCTTGTGCAGGTACCTCTTGAATAGCTTTCATGTCCATGAGATCTGAAATTTGTTTTTTTGCCTCTGCCCTTTGATTGTGTGGCAGGTTTGGCATGCCTCTCATTTTTGGAAGGGTGTGAAAGTAGAATCTGTAGCCTCTGTCTATAATGTCCAGGATCTATTTGTCTTTTGTGACAATATGCCAATTTTTCGTAAATAATGCCAGTTTTCTGCCTAAAGGTGCTGCCATTTGAGCCTTGCTTGGCATGCAAAGGGGAAAGTCATTGGGTCTACTTTCTGAATGGATGTGAACTATCCTCACCCCCTCTTGGTGAAGGTGTTTGCCATTGTCTGCCTCTAAATGATCCTTGAGATTGCCCTCTACCTCTCGGGCGCCTGTATCTACCTCTTTGAGGTCTGTCTGTGGCTGGAAAGGACCAATTTTTGGAAGGCCAATTTCTCCTGAAACGTGGCGGTTGTACCTGTAGGAAATCTTTCACTGTTTGCATTGATTTTGCCTTTTCCTCCATTTTCTTTGATACCTCCTCAGCTTTAACACCAAACAATACATCTTTTTGAAGAGGTGCATCTAGTAATTTAGCTTTGACATGGTCTGGTAAGGTTTGCTCTTTGAGCCAAGCATGTCTACGTATGACTGATCCTGTAACAGCAGCTCTACAAGAGGTCTCTAAAGCATCAAAACCACATTGCAAGGTATGTTTACTCACTTGCTCTGCACTATGCAACAAATCCTGCAACTCCTTCAAGTCTGGTTGTTCAGGTTGTGACATTTTGCTTTTCAACTGAGATAACAAAAACTGTTGATACTTTAACATATGGAACTGACAGTTTAATGCCCTCATGGTTAAAGTGGCCGAGGTGTATACCTTTTTCCCCCACCTTTCTAAAGCTCTGGAATCTCTCTCTGAAGGTAATGGATTTTTGGCAGTGGAAGCCTTAATTCCCTTGGGACCCTGTGAAATAGTTTCTGGGTCAACCGCATGGCTTTTGTATAGGAATTGGTGTGAATCAGGCACCCGGTAATACCTGTCAGGCTTGACTGGGGCTGGAGGTAAAGAATCTGGGTTAAGGCTGGCCTCTGAATACACATCATCTAATATGTCTAAGACAGAAGGTATAGCCAGAGGCCTGTGCTGAGGGAGCAAGAGGAAATCCTTGAGCCTTTTCTTGGAGTCTGAGTACTCTTGGCCTTCCCAGTGGAAGTGTTCCCTCAAGGTATGCAAGGTTTCCCCAAAAGAGTAATCCTCAGGGGGGGAGACAGAGGGAATGGACTCCTCTGCATCAGAATCTTCGAAAGGGGAGTAAGAATGTTCCTGGTCCTCAGAATGCTCTAAAGTAATGGAGGCCTGGTCCGAGGAAAGGTATTCTTCCTCCACTCTGGGCCTTTTGTCCGGGGGGGGGGGATTGAGAAACCCTAAGAGTAATCAAATCCTCAGCCATTTTGAGCATCTACTTTTTAGGCATGGGGCCTTGAGAGGGGCCCTGTGGAGCTTGTCTTTTAGAATGCATGGCTGCTTTAGATTTAGTGTAAGCCTTAATGGAAAAAGAAGAAGAAGGCCTGAAGACAACTTGAGAGGTGGCAGGCCTGTCTGAACTCTGAGGTTCCCCACCAAGAGTGACTTTGGTATCTGTAGTCAGGGTGTGGGCCGAAGAGCATGCGACCTCGGGCACAGAAGACACCGCTAATGAAGTGTCATTGGTAGTCAGGGGCTGCGTAGGCGCCTCGCTGAGAACCAGAGCACATGTAGTCGGCTTTAGCGTGGTGTCGGTCCTTATCTTTACGTCGTTTACTCAAAATTGGAGTCGGAGTATCCGACGACATGTTGTAGTTAAACTTTTTGCCAAAATAGTGTTGGGCGAACTCCGCCCGATGCTTAAAATAGTGCGCCTGTTGAATGTAGCACAAAAACGACAGGCCGAGATGTCGTGGTCTGGGCCTAAGCAAGGTATACAGAGGGAATGGAAATCCTTATGCGGTATTTGCTTCCCACATGAAATGCAATTATTAACTTTGTCTGACACTGATCTGAGGCAAGAAAAGTTTCCCCAACGGGGTACTTAGCTTTCTAGAAGTCTTCGGTTGAAAAATATTCGTAATCTCAGGAGCTGGCCGACCGGCACTTGCGAACTGCTTCTGCTTTGGGCACCGCGCGGCAAGAAAGACTGAAGAAAATAGCGTCAGCTGGTTCTTGTCGCACTGACGTCAGGGAAGAAATGACGACAACCGACGCTGGACCTAGACTTTGGAATTTGGCCGACCGAGGACCTGCCTGACGGCAGGAGAACCCATCTGTTATGACTGCAGCTGTATGCACGATGAACATCTGTTTTTTACAAGCAATACATCAGATGCAGTTCTGGTCACAGAGGCAGTAAACGTACCTTGTTAAAAAGGCCTGTGTGCACACTCAGTATATAACAGGACAGTAAATACAGTGCAGCGCATTTTTTTCTGTTAAGACAAGTCAGTACTTAAAAGAGTACTTCAACATATCTATCTAGCTATCTTTCTAAGTTAGCTGCTAAAAAGTTAGCGTGGAGTTTCCTAAATTTCAGGATATGAAATATGTCCTTATGTTGCTACACTGCTATGGTCTTTTAGGAGCTTGTCAACTTCAAGCCCAACTTGGGTAAGTCTTCCTCTAATAAATGCCCTTTTTCTATGCAGCAGCTCAACTACCTCACTTAAAATAATTAACTTAAAACATCACACAAAATTTTCCAAGGAGATAGATGGGCTTTGGCTATGCTTATCTTAATCCAAAAATGCATTTTATATTAATTGATACTGGTAGCCATGAAAGGATATTGTGCTGGTTGCAAAAATGTGTCAAGTATGTAATCACTCATTCATTTTACCCACATTATCCTATATAAGAACATGAGGCACTATAAGCATAAGCATAGGCAAGCAACTAGTATAAGGCATGGAATCCATCCTGGATGGCATACCAATCCATAGCAGTAAGTCAAGCATACACCGCTTCAAGAAATAAGTACAAGTAAAAGATGCACCTTATTAAAGTTTGTAGCAAGATAAAAAAGCATTTTCCCATTATGAAGTGATAACTATGCTAGGAACTGTTTTTATTTTTTTAGGTTGTTTACAGGCTCTTTCAGTCAAGCTCTCTAGAAATGGAATACCTTTGTAAAGTACCCTTGGGCATAATAATATCAAGCAATAAAATGTCTTCTGGAGGTGGAGAATTTGCAAATTCCTGTACTCTAGTGTGACATACAGAAAACTGGAGTTAGTGAACTGATTTCCAGACTGCTACATTAGTGACCAGTTTTCCAAAAAGTCTGAAAAAATCAGTAATGTGGCAACCCTACTGGCGAAAGAAAAATGTATGGCATAAGCACCATAAAGAGGCAGACTAAAAATCTAGCAAAATGCACTGGGCTTTAACTACAATAACTAATTAACAGCAAACAGCATTACTATATCTAGAAGCACAAGAAGCTGGAACAGTCATGTCTGATGTGGGGGGGGGGTGGCTACTGCAGCACTGCTATACACATCTACTAAAACGGCACACAACACTCTGCCAAGGAGCAAAATTATAAGGGGATCACTTCAGCGGCACTGCTCGGCAGGGGAAAATAATTTTCTTGGGTGGCGAAAGCCAGGGAACCTTTTTGGCTAGGCTTCTATAGGCCCCAGGACCAATAGCCTAGTACCTACCTATGAACCTACGAACCTATAAAGGACAGAGGTTCTGAACCAGGCATGGCAGGCTAAAAGGGACTCAAAAGATATAATGGGCAACAGTGAAAATATAGGGACATATTCCAACAGTCCAGAGACAACAGTAACTATCAAAGAAACAGCAGATATGTTATTACCATATCAGTAGATCTACAAGTGGTATCTCCTTGATTAATACTTTCTTGCATATTACCTTTCCACCATTCAAAATCTGACAGTTTGTTTCAGCAAAATTCTATGTAGAAAGATGCATATATTTTAAGACGATACAAATTGGACAGAAGGCCTCTACTGCATAGTAATTATCTTCTGATCCTGCCAATTCAACCCTTGCCACCAGCAAGAACTCTCCTGCAAAACATGAAGTAATGTGGATAGGGCACCGTGCTATTAAACAAGTGATATAAGACTATACTCTTTCTCAGCTTAGAGGGAATTACAACAGCAGTTGCTGATGAAAGACTACTCATTTGCATTGGGATGGTGGGAAAAAAAATTCCTGAAACTCTAAGAGGGGCATTTCACAGATCAACTGATATAGTAATAGAGTATAATATTCAACTATGACAGCCCTCCCTGGCAGGTCCTTGTAACACACTGCCTTGGGGGAAGAAGCAGCAGGGTCATCAAAGGCCAGAGCAAAAACAGCAGAGCCCTGGAGAACAGACTTCCAAAAAAATAATAGCCTAAATACTCGAACTTCTAGATGAAAGTTTGTACTGACAGACAACTGGATACAGCCTAGCAACATGTGCAACTGAAACATTCTTGAAGAAAGCACTTTAGATAACCATTCCTCTGGTGGACCACAGAATTTGCAAGCAGGTGATTAACCATATAATGGCAATAAAATCTAAACAATGCAGTCTAGCAATCCACGTGGAAGGAGTCCCCTTTGCTAGACTAAAGTAAATTAAACATTATATGCCTTCCTCATCAGGGAGCATATGAGTTGCCTGTGTTTATGTGTTTATCTTGGATATGAAAGGCCACTGCAAATGCATAAAAAATAATATGAGATGGACTTTTGTGCTCCCTTTTCTTCTTCATGGCACAATTTATAACTGCATAAGGCACAAGGCTGCTATCTGTTACTGCTGGCATCCTGAGCATGTACAGTCAAAGCACAGGCTAACCCCAAATGCCATGCAGCTTCCACTGTGGAGCAAAACATGGCCAAGACACTCAAGATACAATTTTTCTTACTGTACTTTTGATTCAGCTACTGCGGTGGTGGTGCTGCAGTAGCACTGTCGCCTCACAGTAAGACATTGTCCTGTTCGATTCTCAGCTAGAGCGTCTTCTGTGTGGAGACATGCGTGAATGGGCGTACCTTCGTTGAAGGTTGTGCGTCAGGGCCGGCAACACGGCACATAAAGATCTACTGCCAATCATTAGCGGACCGAAGTTCCGCTGTGGCGACCCCTAACCGGGAAAAGCCGAAAGACACAACAACAACAACTTTTGATTCAGCTGACAGAACATTGACTGCCAGCTCTCCTTCACCCACCATGGATTTTAATGTGGTCAGAAATCTGATTAAAGGTACTGTTAACCTGTTTTCTATCTTTTCACAAGTAACTCAAGTATCATTGGCAGGTGGCCATGATGATACTACTGAGTCTTCTTGGCATTCCAGCTACAACCGATAGACACACTGCTACTACAGTAGCATGAAAACAGAAAAAAACTGGAGAGAGATGCTTACAGTAATAACATTACTTTGTCATACCCAGTGCCATAATATAATTCTAATAGAGGTGTGCTCCGCATTTCAGTGAACCAAAAATAAATAATTCAGACACTTTTTCTGTGAGTCCATAGTTCCTGGAGGATCTCCACCTCTACCAACACAACTGCAAAATGCTGACAGTTTCAACTCCAATTTTCCATCCAAAATATTTGAAGAAGGTTCTTTACACCTATACTTGAGCCTGTTAAACAAACTGACAGCCACAAGCTACAGATGCAGATTGAAAGTGAGAGGAAAAGGATAACACAAGAAGAACTAAGTTGCCCAATTTTTAATCTTGGTTCTAAACAAATTTCCATAGATCAATGCAAAGTTCTTGCAAAAAGGATTTTCTTTCATTCCTGCTAAAAGGGCCAGCTTCACTCAGTTAGTAGTTGATTTTAAACTAGTTGTAAGAAAACTAAACCAAAAGTTTATTCTTAATTCTGTCCATCAGTTTTGCTTTGGGAATTCATATGTTTTACACAAAAAAGTACTTAAAGCCCAGCATTACACAACACTTAAAGTGTCTTTTCTGATGCTTGTATATCAGATTTCAAACACGTATTAAATAACAAAAGCATTAGCAAAAAAAACATAATATGGCTAATGCAAAATCTAGAGCATTATATGAACTTAGTAATGATAGGCAATTAAGAATAATTTATTTATTTTTATTTAACATTTGTTTACTGGGAAAGTCCGATTGGGACAGAGCCCATTTTCAGCGGAAGCCCGGAGAGAAATGGTCCCACCATATGTCTTTGGAATATGGGAGGAAAACAGAGCACCTGGAGGAAACGTAAGCAAACACAGGGAGGACATGCAGACTCTGCACAGAGGGCACCCTAGCCAAGAATCGAACCAGAGAACCTTTTGCTGTGAGGCAACAATGCTAACCGCAGCAACACTGCACCTCCCAATTCATGTGAGTTGATAAAGGAAATGGTATAATACTAATAGATACAGACAAGTATGATAATAATATTTTTGATATACTGCCTGACAGCAACTGTTATAAACTTGTGTCAAAACAATATGTTTCAGCACAATAAGTTAAAGTTGATATGTTGTTACTTGATCTTATGACACAAGGTTTCACTGAATATGAAATTTCTGAATTTCTGAAAAATGACCGTCCAAGATTTGGGGTCATATTTGGTATCCCCAGAATACATAAGGATACTGTTAATCCTCCTTTCAGAGTATCAGCTCATAATAGTAAGACAGAATTCATAGCTATATATATAGATTTTATCCTCAAGCTGAGTGCAAAACTCTACATTTTACTTACAAGATTCTTGGATTTGCCTAGAATTTTTATACAACTATAAGTTCATAGGTACAGAAACTATTTGTAACAACAAATGTAGTGCCTCTATATAATGTTATTCCTCGGGAAACTGGTATAGAATTGGCTAGTTCATATCTCAGTAAATTTCTGTTGTTACAGATAGTCAAATCAATACTATTTATTTATTATTATATTTTGTTTTAACTAATAATTTTGTCATGTTCCAGGACAACATTTATCAAAAATTAAAAGGAGATGTGATAGGAGCAAGAATGGCACCTGTTTTTCAAATCTAGTAATGGCTTCGTGGGAGCATGACTTTCTGATCAGTCATTCACTTTATCATTATGTCAACTTCTGTAAATGATACACTGATGATTAATTTATTTGGAATGAGTAATGAGAAGATTTCTTGATATTTTTGATAGATACAAATAATAGCACTGAGTATTTTCAATATACAATTAGTGCACATGGATTAACAGTAAACCTTTTGGATCGATTATCATTGCCTATATGCAGAGACATGGAACATATCAAAAATATTATTAATACCCATTGGAGCATCACTTTGGGTACTAAGGAGGCAGTTACCACAACAGGTATTACACTTAGTTTTACTTGTAAAACTGTGTTAAATTATTTTCTTTCTTTAATCAGACCACAACAAAATTGATACTCCAAATGTTTCTGGACCTTTTGGTATATTTAACTGTCAATCTTGCAAGTTTTGTAGAATATGTACAATAGTAGTACAGTTGTTGAGAAATTTCAGGCAGAATTTTGGAAGCCAATAGTAGATATACCCATAAAACTAAAAACACGGTTTACTATGCTTACTGTGATTCACTTTCTGTTTTTTGTAAATGAAAAAGAAATAGAAGGCTTGCTGACAGAGTAAGACTAAAGCTACAACAAATGCTTTCGCTAAGCATGCCATTAATTGTATTTCTTTTAAAAAATTAAATTTTTTTGTTTTGGATAAATTATTTAATAACCTCCGTGGCAAACACACACATATATATATATATATATATATATATATATATATATATATATATATATATAGTTTACTTGAATGTAAAGAAACTCAACGCCAAATTATTTTAGAAGCCAACAAATTTCCAGGTTTAAATGAACACATTAGCAAAAAATGTTTTTTTACAGAGTCTTCTTCTTCTATCGGCTGTTCCCGTTAGGGATCGCCACAGTGGATCATCTGTTTTCATTTATTCCTGTCCTCTGCATCTTGCTCTGTCACACCAACCACCTGCATGTCCTTTCTCACCACATCCATAAACCTTATCTTAGGCCTTCCTCTTTTCCTCTTACCTGGCAGCTCCATCCTTAGCATCTTTTTCCCAATATACCCAGCATCCCTCCTCAGCACATGTCCAAACCAACGCAATCTTGAATCTCTGGCTTTATCTCCAAACCATCCAACCTGAGCTGACCCTCTAATATACTGATTAATACTCCCGTCCATCCTTGTCACACTCAAAGCAAATCTTAAGATCTTTAACTCTGCCACATCCAGCTCTGACTCCTGTCTTTTTGTCAATGCCACTGTCTCACTACCCTCTTTATAACTTCCCTTTTACTCTTACTGGTACCCATCTGTCACAAATCACTCCTGACACTCTTCTCCACCCACTCCACCCTGCCTGTACTCTCTTCCACACTCAGCATTACTCTGAAGTGTTGATACCAAGTATTTAAACTTATCCACTTTCACCAACTCTACTCCCTGCATCCTCACCATTCCTCTATCCTCCCTTTCATTCACACACATATATTCTGTCTAATCCTGCTGACCTTCATTCCTTTCCTCTCTAGAGCATATCACCACCTCTCCAAGGTCTCTTCAATCTGTTTCCTACTCTCACTACAGATCACAATGTCGTCTGCAAACATCATAGTCCAGGGGACTCCTGTCTGATCTCGTCTGTCAACCTGTCCATCACCACTGCAAATAAGAAAGGGCTCAGAGCTGATTCTTGATGTAATCCCACCTCCACCTTAAATGCATCCGTCATTCCCACTGAAGACCTCACTACTGTCACACTACCCTCGCCACTCTTACATACTTCTCTGCCACTCCCGACTTCCTCATACAATACCACTACTCCTCTCTAGACACCCTGTCAAATGCTTTCTTCAAAGTCCACAAAGATACAGTGCAACTCCTTCTGACCTTCTCTATACTTCTCCAACACTCTCAGAGCAAACACCACATTTGTACTGCTCTTTCCCAGCATGAAACCATACTGCTGATTACTAATCATCACCTCCCTTCTTAATCTAGCTTCCACTACTCTTTCCCATAACTTCATGCTGTGTCTGACCAATTTTATCCTTCTGTAGTTACTACAGCTCTTCACATCACCCTTATTCTTAATAATCGGTATCAAAACACTTTTTCCTCCACTCCTCAGGCATCCCCTCACTTTCCAGGATTTCATTAAACAATCTGGTTAAAAACTCCACTGCCATTTCTCCTATACACCTCCATGCTTCCACAGGTATGTCATCTGGACCAACAGCCTTTCCATTCTTCATCCTCTTCATAGCTGTCCTTAATTCCTCCTTGCTAATGCACTGCTCTTCCTGATTCACTATCCCCACATCATCAAACCTTCTCTCTCTCTCATTCTCTTCATTCATGAGCCCCTTAAAGTACTCCTTCCATCTGCTCAACACACTCTCCTCACTTGTGAGTACGTTTCCCAAGAGTAAAATATTATATAGGTTTATATTTTGTAGCTTCCAGTTGTATTATTTTTTGTCTTTTTATGCTAATATACCTTTAAGTGTGTACTTATTCAAATGATTTACTGATGTCACGTAATTATTCATGTGCCATGAGTGGTGGATTTTTACACATGATCATGATGAAAACTTTTAAATTGTTCTTTTACTTTTTGTCCTGGTCTAATGAAGTTTTATTAAATAAATGAAAGTGCTTACCATACAATTAGTGTGAAAGTGGTGTCCTTTTGACCATTCGCATTTTCTGACTGAACACTTTTACTTCGTGTTTTACTGTACTTAGATGCCATGTCTGCAAACAATAAGACTGGTATTATGTCAGACATCCAAGATGGCTGCACACCAATCAAAAGGTTGGTACTGGAGATGACTTCCAGTGATTTAAAGGGAAAAAAATCAAATGCTCTTAGGGTTGTCTAAAGTAAGTGAAGCACTAAAAGAATATACACAGTCAAATAAAAGGCTGGAAAATAGAAAAAAACTTCAATTAGCTCTTCAGATAAACTGATAAAACTGCAAAAAATCAGAGGCTGAAATGAAAAAAAGACTAGCTGAGGATTACGCTTCTCAAGAAGATGTGCTTCAAAAAACAATAGAGTTAGAAAGAACAGCACACATTAGCAAAGGCTTTCACTGGGAGACAAGAAGTCTACAGGTGCAAGCAATTAATCATGAAGGGACTAAACACTGTGCTCTGTGTGCAATTTACAATTATTATTTCAGACATTTGCAAAATCAATAGTTTTTATTACTACCAGCTTGAGGAAAGAATCTATGGATGCAAGTAATTATCCATGAGGGGTAGGAACTTTCTGTGAAGAATACTACAAGACACAGTGTAATTACATTTAAATGTGCAATAGCAAGCAGTTCAGTGAAAAATAAATCAAGTCTGAAACTGTGGGAAGTAAATATGTTACATAAGTAGCTGCATTTCCAGCAGCCTTAGTACTTTAATGCATTTAATATAATAGTGGGATTTGGGAGTTGGCAAAATGGTCAAGGTGTTTACCTCACAGAGACAAGTTATGGGGTTTGATTCTCACCTCTGAAAGGGAAATTGACTAAGTTTAAAATGCCCTATTTTCTCCTTTTAAACCTACATAATTATTA
This sequence comes from Protopterus annectens, assembly GCF_019279795.1. Classification (NCBI taxonomy): domain Eukaryota; kingdom Metazoa; phylum Chordata; order Ceratodontiformes; family Protopteridae; genus Protopterus; species Protopterus annectens. The sequence continues at coordinate 1,298,370,055 of NC_056733.1, forward strand.
GTAACATTCGCTGTCTCAGTCTGACAGCTATTGTTTTCTATTAATCAAGTGAACTATAAAAATATATTTCTGGGATTCCTTAATAAATTCAAACATTCTTCATAAGTTCATAAGTTACCATTTCAGCATTAAGGCCCAAAGGCCACCCAAGAATGATGTTTCAGTTAACTGAGGATCATACATCAAGCCAAACCATTTATCTAACTTGTTTTTGAAGGTCAAAAGAGATTCAGATTTTCTTATATCGGGGGGAGTTTATCCCACAGTCCAGGCAGTATCTGTGTAATATACTTAGCTCTCAATGAGGAATTGTAAAATGTTATTTTACACACAAAATTATGTTTATACATTTTAATATCAAACACTGCCTGTACCATTTCATTTCTAAAAACCTTACAGCCAAATATAAGCTTCCGTTGTAATTATCTGTAGTGAATAGTAAATAATTTTAAATGAATATCTCTCTCTCTCTTCAAAAGTATAGACCTTCAGCGATTTAATTATTTTTGTGAATTTTCAATGTATTCGTTCAAGTTCTGCAAGGCGTCCTTTACTGTAAATACTGTCTAACATTTCCTCACTTTCTTGCTTCACCCTTATCACTTCTCCTTTTAGTCAAGTCACCATCAGAAATTGTTTTCTGTAATTATGCTACGTGGTCTGTCCTCCTTCTTAAACCTATTCTGCTTATTCTGTCCCATAAGAAATAAAACCCTTCACTTCACAACTCTGTTTGGTCTTGAATGCAACCTACCCAGTCATCAATACTTATTGATTCTGACCCTTTCTGCCAGTTTATTTTCCACTTACTGGTTACAAAGAGTAAGAAATGCTTTTTGTTTAAGATCAAATGACAGAAAATGACAACATCTTGTATGGCAAAAAGGCACTAGCATGCACAAAACACAGCCCAGATGTTAATTATCTGATACTACTGCAACATGAATCTTTACTGCTCTCACTAAATACATACTTATCTCTTTTCTAATGCTTGGCCTCACATAGCTCAATCTGCAATACATCAAAGTTCCACACTGTGTCACTTCTCCTTCCACACCAGTGTCTATTAAATCCCCTCCTTTCCTACACGTGGCACTGGGTAAGGTCCATCTAATTCAAAGAGAAAGAATTTACATATTTTACTCTGAGACCACAAAGATGAATACAGCTTAGAAGGAACCTTTTTTCAGATTTCAATGCCCACAGTGCCTTCCACTCCACATATTACGTACTCCCAATCAGTAACCAGGCACACCTTTTCAGGCCATCTCCAGAACCTTACCTTAATCTACGCAGGCTTAGCCTTGCTTGTGGTAACATCTTCATGGATCCTGTCACTCAAATGGATATTTTGTCTCCCTATATCCTCCTACCATGGATGCAGTAGTGTCACAGCACAGGATGCGCCATTGTGCCTGCTCACATCAATGCACTTCTGTGATCAAAGCCCTGCATTTGTGAAGTCAGGCATTGCTACATACTATAAGTCCTCAATCCACCCAAGCATTTCCTAAGAAAAAGAGAGTAGGCTACCAAACTGATTCATCTTTTCTCCCACTCCTGATCAGCTTTATCAATGGTCCAGATTTATTCCCAACCCCGGAGAAATGATGGCACTATTAGGCACCTAAGCTCAAAAGGGGTATGTGAAATGTATGGGTATTACTGCAATAATGATTACATTTAATTTAAGGCAGAACATTATTAGCTCTGTTGCATGTAACAAAATATTGAATGAGGCAGAGTTTGCACACAAGATTCTCTCTTTAAATTCCAATTCCAGTTCCTTGGTATGCAGAGATTAAGCCAAGATCAACCTACTAAAACTGAGTAATGACCTGGTTAAGTTCAAAAGCCCTTTTCATCTTACCTATGTGGAATCCTATACTGAAACATTCAATGCAACAGCTCCACAGAGTCATCTGTCCTCCAAAGAAACACACACAATGCCAAATTTAAAAATAAATCCCTTTAGTAGAACCCTATTATACACAGGCTCTATAATAAAAGAAAAAAAATGAATTGCAACAAAAATAAATTTAAGTCTAAAAATGCCAATAACACTCTTGCTAACCTTAATAAGAAATGTTGGACCCTGATCAAATCAACCAAAGCATGACAGGAGGTAAAAATAGCCAACCAAGCAAAGGATAACCCAAAGCCTTCTTTACTATATTAAAAATCTCAGAAACAATGCCAAGCTCTGCTCAGAGCTAAAAGTAAAATATATCACATACAAGGACCCAGAGAACATTGCCAATATACTAGAGGACAAATTTAGTTCAGGTCTATGGTTAGCAACTGAACGGAATATTCAGCAAACCACTGTTTATGGTATATAAACCTGTGAACGTTCCCTTTATCGAAAGGCCAAACCGCAAAAAATTACATCGAACAATCATAGTTGGCCAACATAAAGGGAATAGAAAGTAGTACCTATTTACCAGTAACGGAGGGTAAGGAAACCTTCCCCTTTCCCACTTTAGTGTGATCTCAGAGTTGGTAGAGATATATATATATATATATATATATATATATATATATATATATATATATAATTAGCGGGGGCACCTCCCCCCACAAGAAAAGGATTCAGTGAACACTGGGCTCTCCTTATTTGTGGGGCTGTACCCTCCCCGCTAATTATATATACCAACTCTGAGATTACATCCCGTGTTGTTTCTGGTCTTCCATTTGTGAGCGATAAATAGAAGTTGGTTCAAATGGAACAACACTATTCATCAGTGGCAAGATCATAGGGAATGTATGAGAAAGTGACTACTTTTGAGTTGGTCTGAAATAGAATCAAAGGTGGAAAGAATGATTTTGAATGAAAAGTTTGCTTTTAAAACTAGGGATACCATGGTTTGCAAATATTTCAAGTAAGAGTTTAAATATCATTGTAGCAATTCATTGCTGAATTATCACCTGCGAACCAAGCATGCATTTATTGCTGACAATGAGCTATCAACATTGGCTACATTGTCAACTAAAGTTGAATCAGCGTGTCGCCAGACTACATTAGTTGAACTTCTGGAGATGGCACAACCAATGGATCAATGGAAATACAACATTACTAATGCCATTGCAAAATGGATTGCTGAGGGTAGTCGATCAATTAACATTGTCACTGATGGAAGGTCTCCAGGATATTATTCGTGTCACCAGTGGAAATCATATACTTTGCCTTCCAGGTCATCATTAGCAATCGAACTGATGCTTTGTACGAGGAAGAGAGAGAAAATAAGTCAGGATAGGGCAAAAGTTGAATTTCTAGCTTTAACAGGCAACTACTGGTTGTCCATGGCTAATGCTAGCTACCTTGACATTACTTGTCATTTCACTGACAAAGATTTGGTTTCTCACTTCTTTGCACTGTGTGTTAACAAACTGAAGAATAACACTTATTCAGAAAACTCTGCAGAGCACTTTTCATCAGTGGCAAGACCATGGGGAATTTATGAGAAAGTGACTACTTTTGGCACAGACAATGCACATAATGTGACAGCTGCACTAGGAAGACTGCCATTTCAGAACATGCCCTGTGCAGCATGCAGCCTTCAGTAGTCCATAAATAAACAGTTGCAGAGTCTGAAATTGAAGGCCTCCTAGCTAAATGCCACAAAGTTGTGAGACATTTTAAACATAGTCTTGCGAACAATTCTGAGTTGACAATGCAGCAGGTGAAACTGTATCAGCGACGGGAGAAGTTAATTCAGGACGTTCCCACACGTTGGAATTCATCTCTTCAGATGACTGAACAATGTCTAAACAGCAAAGAAGCTGTGCTGAAAATTTTAGTGCAGCCAGGCCACAAACACAGGCAAACTCTACCAACAGAGACAGAGTGGGAGAAACTGTGTCTGATACAAAAGGTTCTCAATCCTTGTCACTATGCTATAGAATTACTGGGCAGAAAGCAGTATGTTTCCTGCTCAGTGACACTTCCAACCTTCTGCCACCTTGAAGTCGAAATGGTAGTATCTGATGATGACTCTGCTAGCATCATATGTTTCAAAGCATTTCTGATGGATCTAACTATCCTAGTTAGAAATTGCGATTGCACCAGACATAGTTCAAAAACATAAATGCTTGCAAAAGGACAAAAGACACAAGGTTTGGCAAGAGCTAGATGTCCTTGTGGAACATTCTGATTAACATGATAATCATCAACCAGAAGAACCACCAACAAAGAGAATGCAAATGCATGAACTTTCATCAGACTCTGCAGATGAGCCACTGATGCCTCTCTCTTCCTCTGAGAAAGCAGCTGTTGAGCAATACAGACTTGAAAAATAAATTGACACTGACTCTGATCCATTGTAGTGGTGGAAGCTACACAAGGACAATTACCCAGTTCTGGCTAAGTCAGCCAGAAAATATTTAGCACCTCCATCCAGTACTGTCCCTTATGAATGCTTGTTTTTGGTGTCTGGATATGTTGTCAGTAAAAATGAGCATCCCTAATGTAAATAAACTGGTCTGCTTAAGCAATTGGCTGAAAAAATAAAGCAAGTGATAACATCAATGTCTTGATTTTTTTTGCCTTGTCTTCTTTTTTATTCACTCTCAGTTTACATCAAAGTGCTAGACTAATACACTTGAAGGAAAAAAATGTTGATTAATATGCAGTTAATGTTGATGAAAAATTTTCATCAGGAGATTAATTATGATTACATTTTTAATTGAACAGCAGACCTAATATTTAAATATATATATATATATATATATATATATATATATATATATATATATATATATGTGTGTATATATAGGAGCACTTTACATGCTAAAATTACTGAAAGCTCAAATTGCATATGGTCGAGAACATACGCTCGAGCTTTCAGTAACTCGAATGTGTAAAGTGTTAAAAAATAACACTTTACTTACCTTAAAACATTACTTACACACAGAGGCAAGGAGCCCTGTATGCTCTGTGTGTAAGTAATGTTTTAATTTTTTTTGCGATGTTGACAGAAAACGGGAAATCTCCCGTTTTGCACTTCCACATACAGCACGAAATGGGAGATTTCCCTTTCCCCCAATGTAGCGCGATGGAGTTGGCATATTTAAGTAGGGGGGTGTGGGGAGTGCAGGGGGAGTGAAGCCCCTCTACAAAAGTGATGTTTGACTTTTTTTGTTTTTTTTTATGTTTCATTGTAGGAGTTTGAGTTTCCGAAAATTTAACTTATGGTCTCGACCATATGAAGTTTGGGTTTTTGGGAATTCGAGCTTCTAAAGTGAATCCATATATATAAATATATATATATATATATATATATATATATATATATATATATATATATATATATGCAAGGCACTGTCCTGAATATATTCCAATTTCTTATAAGATTGCGTCTTATGAGAAATTGGAATATATTCATAATGGACAGCACCTTGTATTCAAGAATGGGAGAAAGACCGACAAATGTGCTCAGGAGGGACAGCTCTTTTTAGAGATCGGTTGGAGCGTTATAAAGTTAAAGAGAATACAAATTTAACTAATAAAAGGGAAGGTATGTTTAATTGTGGTTATTGTGCCCAGTGCCCCTATGTAAAGAAAACACTTGATTCTGAAATTAGAAACAAAATATATATGAAATGAACTATTTCACTTGTCAATCAGCACAAGTTATATACTTAGCATTACGTGATCAGTGTCCTGCATTCTACGTAGGAAAAACTAGTAGAACACTAAAAACAAGAATATACAAACATCTTACAGATATAAAAAAATAGAAAAATATCAACGCTTTTTACAGGCATATTCAAATGTTTGCTGAAAATAAATTTAAATTTATGGCTATCGATCAAGTATCAGAGGACATAACGTGTCGTAATGGGTGAACATTTAAATAAAACATAATTAGAATAGCAATTAAGGACAAGTGTTCCTGGGTTCAATGACTCTATCGATTAATTCAGTTTTCAGGCTTAAATATTTGAATGGTTAAAAGTCAGCAATGTCCTAATTAATTGTTTTTAATGGGTTTAATTGAATTGGATTGCTCATTGGTTAGTAACATGTGATTTTAGATTTATAGTATTTAAATTCAAAATATGTGTATGTTGTTAGTTCTGAAGAAGTCCCACTAATTTGGAACGAAAGTGCTCAACCTCTGTAAGTGTAATAAATAAAAGTTTTTAACTGAAGAATTCTCTGTGTTTTCTGGTTGTTCTATGTACATCAGGTGATATTTTATTATTTTAATGATGTGAATGAGCTATGTAATGTTTGACTTATAATGACTGGGTAGATTATAAGAGATGAATAATGTTTGCAACTGAGATTATGTCATTAGGGTTTGTTTTCATTTATATAAATGTATGATTGCCTATGTCATAAGTGATAATTTAATAAAGATGTTTCTTGTTTAAAAAAATAATCCTCAGATACTAAATAGAATTACAAGAGTTAAAAGGAAAAAAAAAATCAAAAGTCTAACCTAAACTACATATGAATAAATACACACACACACACACACACACACACACACACACACACACACACACACACACACATATGATAAGTAGATATAGATATGTAGTAGGGATCTATGTCAAAATAACAAATTACCATAACACTGAGTTGCAAAACGGCGAGAGGAAAACAATGACAATCTATATTCACTAACGTCCAGATCGTCGTAAGTTTTCCCCTTGTAGGTAAACAATCAACCAACAAAACTTAAACAAACCAAAGAAAATAAAATTCACCCAAATGGGGGGCTTCGCCTCCCACACCCCCTCAACTGAATATACCAACTCCAAGACCATACTACAGTGGAGAAAAAGGCAACTGACTCCTTTCATGGTGAAAACTTACGACAATCTGGATGTTTGTGAATGTAAACTTTTGTTGTTTCTGTCTCACCATTTTGCAACTCGACGTTTTGGCTTTTCAAGAATTTAAATTAGATCCATATATAGATATATGTAACATTAAACACCTAGTACTAATGATAAAAATGAAACAAAGTCAAGCATGGCCATGAAATACAAAATAAAAAAAAATAAAAAAACTTGTGCTTTTAATAAAAGTTACTATGATCCAATTTCTTTAACTTGAGAATACTCTTAATGGAGCATGTCTAATTGAGTCCGGGTTTCCAATAAGCTTTAAGTGAAATCTGTCATTCAGGTTCTTTTTTCTCTAGCTTTACATTCAGATTGCCGTGTAATGACCCTGAATTGAATCTCTCAATGACATGAAAAACAAACTATGCATAAGTCCTGCAGACCAAGCATGTCTAGACAGTGGGCTGTTGAAGTGCTTAAGCCTGATGTTTGAATGGAGTTTGGTCACTCTTATTTTGAGAGGGATAATTGTTTTTCCAAAGTAGAATGCCCTGCATTTTGTGCAGCTTGTCGAGTATATCATAAAGTTACTACTGCAGTTATCTGCCAGTGCAGATGTATCTCTTTTTCGAGTTTTGACATATACAATAATTCTTTTGTCTCATAAATGCACAGCATCTGGAGCCTGGGTGGTTGCAGGGAAAGGTTCCTACATGTAGTTCTGTGGATGCACTAATTTCTTTTCTATTTTCTACCCAACTTCTAATGTTTCTTCCTTTTCAATAAATGAAAAATGGTTGTGGTTCCAGAAATCTGACTGACAGCATGGTTCCCCTTATGATGCTCCAGTTTTCGACCATTTTTCTTTTTGCTACAAGTAAATCCTTGAAATAAGTTAGGATCCTGCATCTTTAATGTTTATTTCCTTCACTGATACTTGGTTATGTAGCTTCTGACGGTTTCCTTCGAGGAGGGATTCACCAGACTTGGACCAGTATTTTGTTTGAGGAGTTTAAAGGGTCCCAGTTTGTTAGCCACCAAATTCTTATTGTATCCTTTTTCTATAAAATCTTGCAGTTGATCTAGGCTGGTGAGGAATTTGTCCATTTCTCCAGAAACTCTGTCTCTCTCGTTCCCTGTGATTTGATGACATTTTTCTTAGCAACTTTGGGATGCATGCTGTTAACATATAGAAGTAGATTCACTCATGCAGGTTTTCTGTACAGATCATTCTTAAGCTTCTCCTCTTTTCTGTCCTTATAGAGGGTGTTGCCCAGGAATTCCAGCTTATCATAACTACAGTGGTTATTTACGTGTTAAAAGTCTGTGGCGCTGTCAATGCTGAAGAAATACTTACGCAGTTTGCCCAGGGAGCCTTTCTATGTAATAAAGATACCATCAATAAAAACGACAGTAACCATCCATGTATTCAACAAAACCAGCTTTGAATGGTTGTAAATCCAATGGACTCAAGTAGGCACAAATAGAATTAATTAAATAAAATCACTGGAACCACTGCAGACAAATTCCTTTAATACAAATTGCAAGTTAAAACTGGCAGGAATTTGTCTGCAGTGGTTCCAGTGGCTTTATTTTATTCATTCAACCATCTATGTACTGACAGAATTCTGAGAAAAAATGTAGTGCTCTTCCCACCTTGCCAAGGCTATACTTGCTAAGCTAGAGGCCACAGCAGGTCCCACAGCTATCCCCCTTGTTTGTTTGTACCATTTCTGATTGATGTGAAAGTAGCTGTTGGTGACTATGGTGTCCAGCATATTCTCAATAGCTTTAATTTCTCTATGGATGGTGTTGGTCCTTCAGCCGATGTACGCTTTCACAGCATCAATACAGTACTTATAGGGAAGAATGGTGTATAGGGCTTCCACATCAGTCATGACAAGTACCATCTCCAGTTGTATTTTTATTTCTCTAATTTTTTTCAGGAAATCAACTGAGTCCAAAATGAAGGAGGGAGCACTCTTAGCAAGCTCCTTAATCTTAAATTCCATACAAATGGATAGTTTCAGTGGTTGAACCACCTCCTTCTACTACTGGGTGATGAGGATTTTGCTGCTGACCTGTCTTATTTGCTGGAAATCACTCGGTTTGCATGTACGGGACCACCTTTGGGCAGTCAAGGTTCCAGACTGTACCACCCATTAAATGGTTTTCTATTAATCTTGAACTCAACCCTGCACTTGTACTTCCTCTAGCCTGCTGACCTGTCTTACTTGTTGGAAAACACTCTGTTCTCATTTACGAGAGCACTTTTGGGCAGTCAAGGCTCCAGACTGTAACCAGCCATGAAACGGTTTTCTATTAATGTTGAACTTAACCCTGGGGTGGCCCTTCCTCTAGCCTGCTGACCTGCCTTATTTGCTGGAAAACACTTGGTTTGTAGGTACAGGAACACCTTCAGGCAGTCAAGGCTCCAGACTGTAGCCACCCATTAAATGGTTTTCTATTAATGGTGAACTCGACCCTGCACTGGGCCTTCCTCTAGCCTGCTGACCTGCCTTATTTGCTGGAAAACACTCGGTTCACATGTTCGGGAACACCTTCGGGCAGTCAAGGCTCCAGACTGCAGCCACCCATTAAATGGTTTTCTATTAACGTTGGACACGACCCTGCTGACCTGCCTTATTTGCTGAAAAAAAAAGAAGTTATGTACTCACCATAACGTTCTATCTGAGTAGGTAACTTCATTTGTCAGCAACCTGTAGGTATCGGATCCGACTTGGATCCAAGCCGGCAGCTTTCCAAGCTAGAGATCCGAGCTCCAAGCTCCTTCCCCTTACCCATAATACCCTGCTACCTCCTTCCAATCCTCAGATCACGTTTGCCCACCTATATAACCTCATAACCACAAAACAACAACCTGAAGAATCCTACCCTAAGGATTAACAAAGGACCTGATAAACCATCCTAGGGTCCAGGTAATCAAAGAACCAGGTTAGGGGGAAGGAGGAAGGGTCGGTTGCTGACAAATGAAGTTACCTACTCGGATGGAACGTTATGGTGAGTACATAACTTCTTTATCTGAAGTAGTTAACTTCATTTGGTCATCAACCTGTGGGACAGAGTCCCCAGCTACCAAAAAACTTGGGAGGTCCTCAATGAAGGATATTCCGGAGCACTGCAGAGCCAAAAGCCGTCCTTTCTCCGGACACTAAATCCAATTTATAGTGAGAGATAAAGGTATGAGAGGATGCCCAAGTAGCCGCAGAGGAAATGTCATCCAAGGGAACCCTAGACCAGAATGCACCAGATGTAGCCATAGAGCGAGTAGAATGATCATGAACCCCTATAGGCTCTGGTAGGCCATATAGTTTGTATGCGAGCAGAATGCAATTAGAAATCCATCTGGCCAGAGTCACCTTCTAAACTGGCTTACCCAAGAAGGATTTTGCAAAGGAAACAAAGAGCTGATCAGACTTGCGGAAGGCAGCTGTTCTGTGTAAATAAAAGCATAACTGTCTATGAACATCTAACAAATTAAGTTTGTACTCCCCTTTGTTTTGATAGTTAGGGAAAAAAACTGGGAGATTAATGGACTGATTGATGTTCGCCTCGGAGGCCACTTTGGGTAGGAAAGATGGATTAGTCCTGAAAGAGACCCTGTCCTTATGAAATTCGAGGTAAGGAGGCTTAACATAGAGGGCCTGAAGCTCCGACACCCTTCTAGCTGAGGTAACAGCTACCAAAAAGGCAGTTTTCCAGAACAAGAATTTCAAATCATCAGAAGCTGCAGGTTCAAAAGGTGGTCCAGACAGAGCCTGAAGGACCAAAGTTAGATCCCATGGAGGGGCGGAGTCCCTAATAGGAGGTCTCAAGACAAACATACCTTTCAGAAAGGTCTTACAAATCTTGGTGGAAGCGAGGGGACTGAGATTGTCTCCAATGTGAAAATGGGAGATGGCAGCCACTTGAACCTTTACAGTAGAAGAACTGGCCCCTTGCTGAAAAATATGAGAAAGAAAATCGAGCACTGCTAGGATGGGAGCAGTGAAAGGGTCCAAATTCCTATGAGATGCCCAAATGGAAAACCGCTTCCCTTTACTATTGTTAACCTTCCTGGTAGAAGACTTATGCGCCGCTACCAGGATAGATCTAACTGCAGACGAGATACCGGGAGTCCTATCAACTAATGGAACTGGATCAACCAAGCTGAGAGCTTGAGATCGACCAGATTCAGGGGTTTCAATCCAGAAGGATGAGATATCAGATCCGGGATGGGATCCAAGATCCAGAGAGGAGCTATAAAATGAGACTGTAGGCACGGGAACAAGGCTTGACAAAGCCAGAATGGGGCTATGAGGATAATCTTGTCCCCCAACCGACGAGCTTTCTGTAAGAATTTTGTCATCAACGGTAGAGGAGGATAAGCATGAAGAAGACCGGGTGGCCAAGCATGGACTAGAGCGTCTCTGGGGCTTTCCCCCGGCGGGGGGATTAGAGCGAAAAACTCGCTGTACTTCGCGTTGGAAGGTGACGCGAAGAGATCGCAGCAAGGGTGACCCCACTTGCGGAATATCTGTTTCGCTACTAAAGGATTCAGAGACCACTTGTAGGGTGAGAGGATAGTTCGACTCAGTTTGTCCGCTAGGATGTTGGACCGACCCGGAATGTGCGTTGCTAACAGAAAACGGTTGGTGGATATCGCCCAATCCCAAACTCTCATGGCCTCTCGGCAAAGAGGGTAAGACCTGGTTCCCCTCTGTTTGTTGATGTACCAGACCACTGACATGCTGTCTGACTGAATTGCAATAGTCCCTGGAGGGAGAAAGACATGAAGGGCTTGCAATGCTAGAAGCACCGCCCTCATCTCCAGAACATTTATATGCAGAATGGTCTCTGTCCGAGTCCACGTACCTTGGACAGTTCTGCCCACGTAATGCCCCCCCACCCAAGGTGGGAAGCGTCCGTGGTCAACATGGCTTGGGGTTGTGGCATAATAAACGGTCGTCCTTCCGGAAGCTCTTGAGATTGGAGCTACCACATGAGGGAATTTCTGCAAACTCTGCTGATAGGAATCGGTAAGTCCAACGGGTGGTGAAGGATGGACCACTGAACCTGCAAAGTCCACTGGACAAACCTCATGTGCAAGTGAGCTAAGGGCGCAAGACTGATTGCTGCTGTCATAACTCCGCTGACGGGGCAGGTGACTGAAGAAGGGCTAAAACGTGTAAGGTCAAACTGCGAAGTCTGTCTGATGTCAAGAAGGCCTTGGTCTGAAGCGTGTCTATTCTGGCCCCTATGAACTCCAAGACTTGAACTGGTTGAAGGGATGACTTCTTGAAGTTTATGGTGATCCCCAATTGGGATGCTAGTAGTAGGAAGCAATCCCTGGCTAAGCAGAGTAGATGCCTGGTGGGGGCGGTAAGGAGCCAGTATTCTAGGTAAGGAAAAACCTGTATTTCCTGGAGTCTCAGGTGGGCCGCTACAACTGCCATGACCTTGGCGAACACCCTGGGGGTTGTGGTGAGGCTGAAGGGTAGGACCTTGAACTGGTAATGACTGGCCCCTAGCCGAAAGCAGAGGAACCTCCTGGCTCGCCTGTCTATGAGAATGTGATAGTATGCATCCTTGAGGTCTATGGAGCACATCCAGTCCTTCTCCTGCAAAAGGGGCAGGATGGATTGAAGCATGACCATCTGGAATTTCTTCTTGGCAATGAAGAGGTTCATTGTTGAAAGGTCGAGGATCGGCCTTAAGTCCCCCGTCTTCCTTGGCACCAAAAAGAACCTGGAGTAATTGCCTAATCCGGACTGGCCTGGGGGACATGCTGGATGGCTCTTTTTTCTAGCAGCTTTTTTACCTCTAAAGCTGCAGCCTCCCTCTTACTGGGTGGTTCATCGGGGAGGAGCCTCGACTGAGGAGGTAGGTTTATGAAAGGGATTGAGTAACCTCTGGATATTATTTGAAGCACCCAGCGATCTGTTGTGATGGACTCCCATTGAGCCAGGTGCTTTGAAAAACACCCCCAACTGCCTCCAGAGAGGAACAGTCGGACAACCCCTCAGGGCTGCTGCATGGGTCGGTCAGAAAAGGGTTGCTGAGACCCAAACAGGGTAGAACCGTCGAAGGGTGCATTCGCGAAGGACGCCTTGAAAGGTTCTGAAAAGTCACAAAGCCGGAGCCAGGCGTGACGCCTTAAGGCGATGCCGGACCCACTGGCTCTAGCTGCCCCTTCTGTGGCATGAGAAAGTAGCCGCATAGACATGTTTGAAACAGATTTCAGAGTGGCCATGCGAGCCGAGAAAGTCCATTTGTCCTCGGCCGACATGGACTCAGGGGGAGACTCAGCGTGTTCTTTCACCAGATCCCGCTGAAGTCTAATTACATGGGCCAAATAATTCAGCACCCTTATGGAAAAGGTAGCTGAAGCAAACATCTGCTTCCCGATACGATCCATCGTCCGAGACTCCTTATCAGGGGGATAGACCGAGGAACTATCCTGGGCAAGTCCCACCATGGCATCCACCGGGGAATCCTTACTCCAAGCCGTCCTATCCGCAGGGGGACTAAGAATCCTATTTGACCTCCTGGGGATTGACTGTACAGTGTCTGGTTCCTTCCATGCCCTGGTAGCGATGAGGTCAACCAGGGGGTCGGCCAGAGGGGACACCCAAGAGGTAGATGGGCCTGCGTCGAACACCTCCAGGAACACCGACTCGTCCGAGGAAGATTTTTGGCAAAGCATTTCCATAATATCTCCAAAGGAGACATCTTCGGGGGGGGGGGTGACCTGGGGGAACCTTCCCCTTCCTCCAAATTGGTGTCCTCCGTGAGGGACTCAGGGAGTCCAAGTGCCTCCTCTTACACTTATGTTTGTGAGGGACCTCCTCGGTGGGGCTGTCCGAGGAGGGCTCACCAACAGGGTCATGTTCCGCCACTGGAACGGGCTGGGGCATCAACGCAGGCTGTCCCTGGGACTGGACGATGGAAGACAAGCCCAGCTGCAAGGGAGTGGGGACGGATCCCAAAAAATGAGTAGGGGGTCTCGAACCTCTCGAGAGAACCCTCTCCACCATAGGTTCATAGGTTCATAGATTAGTACTAAGCTAACTGCCCTTGTGAGCCATTTTAAGCTTAGCCAATTATCCCTTGTGAGCCTCAAAACCCACCTTGTGTTGTGTGTGGGCAACACCTTAACCATTAGGCCACCCTCCCAACCCGTCATAAGTGTGTCATGTCATGTGTGCCATGTCATAAGCCGAGGGTGAACCAATCCCTTTGGGCACCGTGGTTAACACCCTCAGATTGGCACGGGGATTGGCGTCGGAGCCGAAGCGCTCGGACCTGAGAGGGAAGTGTGCTCTGACCGAAATGGAGCCGAAGACACACTGGCCCCCTCGGATCCGACCCACGGCTCTCGGCCCCGAGAGCTCAGATCCGAAAAGGGATCCAACAAACTCGAGGGCATGGCCGGCGTCAAGGTAGCGATAACCATCGGCGCCGACTCCCTGACTCCGAGACTCCTCGGATCCGAAACCCAATAGTGGATCGGAGAAGGAGCTATCAGGACAAAAAGTGGGTTTGAACACCCCCCCCGGAGGGGGGGAGGCAGCAGCACTCCCATCTGCAGTTGGGTTTGGAGAAAGTGACGCATCAGCGTCGGAGAGGCTACGGGTTGACCTTGAAGAGGCTGCCAAAGCTGGCCGGGAGGGCAGCCGCAACAACCTTGAAGATGGCCGTGCCTCCTCCTCCGGCTCCGGGGAGAAGCGTGGAGAACGGAGCCGAGGGGAGGAAGGCCCGGAGACCTTCTGGGGTGAGGAGAGCAGCTTGGCAGGCGGGGCCGAGGGGGCTGAGTCGGCCCGCCACTTTTGGCTTCTGTACCTCTCTTTCTCTCTCTCTCTTTCTCCTTCTCTCTCTCTCTCTCTCCTCTCTCTCTTCTCTTTTTTAGAGTCCCTCTCTCCCTGGGAAGAAGTGGGAGGTTGATTCCCAGCCAGGGGAGGGGGACAGCAGGCTGAGCAGCCGCGGCTGCAGCCACCAAGGGAGAGGCAGAAGAAGCCGACTCCGCTGGTAGGAGACCCGCCAGAATCAGCTTATTCCTTCTATCCCTCAGGGCCCAGGGGTTAAAGGCTGTGCAAATCTGGCAGCCCGAAGTCAAATGTGGTACCCCCAGGCAGATGACGCACTGAGTGTGGCCATCCGCTGGGAATAGCTTATGGCCACACTCAGTGCACTTAGGAAAGATGGCCTTTGGGGCCTCAGCCATGATTTTTAAACAAAAAAAACACACACACACACCCAAACAAACACCTAAGGGAAAGGAGGGGCCTACTAGGATTTAAACTACGAGTGAACGAGGGAGTAAATCTCAGGGATTTAAACTATAAAAGTAAACTAACCACACACACTAAAAACTAAGAGAGATTTTAGGCAAAAAACACAAATCGCCTGAAACGCTAGGAGCTTGAAAACTCGTGCTTGACAAAGCTGCAGCAAATGAGATCTGGAAACTGGAAGGAGGTAGCAGGGTATTATGGGTAAGGGGGAAGAGCTTGGAGATCGGATCTCTAGCTTGGAAAGCTGCCGGCTCGGATCCAGGTCAGATCCGATAACCACAGGTTGATGACCAAATGAAGTTAACTACTTCAGATCACTCGGTTCACATGTACGGGAACACCTTTGGGCGGTCAAGGCTCCAGACTGTAGCCAACCATTACATAGTTTTCTATTAATGTTGAACTCAACCCTGCATTGGCCCTTCCTCTAGCCTGCTGACCTGGCTTATTTGCTGGAAAACACTCTGTCACGTGTATGAGAACACCTTTGGGCAGTCAAGTCTTCAGACTGCAGCCACCCATTAAATGGTTTTCTATTAATGTTGAACTGGACCCTGCACTGGCCCTTCCTCTAGCCTGCTGACATGCCTTATCTGCTGGAAAACACTGGGTTTGCATGTACGGGAACACCTTCGGGCAGTCAAGACTCCAGACTGTAGCCACCCATTAAATGGTTTTCTATTAATGTTGAACTCGACCCTGCACTGGCCCTTCCTCTAGCCTCCTGACCTGCCTTATTTGCTGGAAAACACTTGGTGCACATGTACAGGAACACCTTCAGGCAGTCAAGGCTCCAGACTGTAGCCACCCACTAAATGGTTTTCTATTAATGTATGTATGGCTGGTTGGTTTATTTTAACTGCTATCCCATCCTATTTTAATTGTACCAGCTCCTTGTACATCAACACACCATGCTCTAACCCCTCTCTTCATTCAACAAACAAACTGGGCTACAGTGCTTACACAGTCAAAAATGAACTCAAAAAGTCACCAAAGCACTTGGAAAACCCCCACGAAAACCTCTTGGTGTGATAAAATATATTTAATTTTCACTCCACTTCATAAAAAAATAAAAAACATTTAAAAATACCCCTTTGGGCCTCAGTACATAAAAAACATTTAAAAATACCCCTTTGGGCCTCAGTACATACACATTAAATCTTTTACAGACCAATAACCAGCGTTTTCATCTGCAAACAGACTTCTTCAGATGGAAAATGCATACTGAGCACTAAACTCCGTTTTAATACTAATTGCTTAATTGATGAACACGTTTCATTTTTCATATATAGTACGATATATGTACATTTTTATATACATATATATTTTAAGTATTTATAAATTGTAGAAATTTTAATTATTTTTGAGAATTTTACAAGGAATAGGTTGTGTTTATGTTATTGAGTTTAACTGTGCTTTCACTGTGTGACTTTGTAAAAGAGTTTTAGCATTTAGCCACTAGATGGTGCCATTAGACAGCTTTTGTTAATGCTGTATTTAGGTATTTGAGTTTAATATTTATGAGAATAATGATTTTATATATATTTATTTAACAACAGTATAGGATAAATTATATTTGTTGATAGCTATCTATTTATTGTATATTTAAGCATTCTGGAATAGATTAAATCTACTTTTATGTGTGTCCTATATGCACTTATTGTCACATGATGGCCTGCAAATGAGAAGTGTTCATCAATTAAGCAATTCGTATTTAAACCGAGTTTTGTGCTCAGTATGCATTTTCCATCTGCAGAAGTCTGTTTGCAGATGAAAATGCTGGTCATTGGTCTGTAAAAGCATTAATGTGTATGTACCGAGGCCCGAAGGGGTATTTTTAAGTGTTTTATTTTTTTATGAAGTGGAGTGAATATTAAATATATTTTATCCCTCTTTACATTCCCTATCCACAGCAGCTTCCCTCAGACTTTGGAATTTAACTGCCTACATTGCAGGTATTACTTTGCCTTCTCCAGACTGCTGTGTTTCCTTCCTACTGCCTACCCCCAACCCCCACCCCTCTGTAGTTAAGCAGCTTGCACCTTTCTCTACCTGCTTTTTCTCCCACCATTATTCTTTCCCTCCTCCCCTATGACTTTTCTCCTTAATTACCTCACTACTTCACCTTTAACAGACATTACTCCCATCCCGGGATTATTCCACTAAGCCTTCCCTGCAGTTCTTTATCTCTCAAGCTTCCTTACAACTTACCTGATTGTTTTTTTTTCTTTTTTGCTCACTACCCTGACTGAGTCCATCCTGCTCTGTTCGTCCTCGCTATGCTTGGGCCTCACTCCACTCTCCTACCCTACGCGCATTCCTACACATCCCTGGATCACCTAGACTTATACTCATTTACCCACACCCACTGCACACTCAACCAATCACAAACTAGTACCTCCTCCACATTAATTCCCACCCATACAACCACAGACTATCACCTCATCACTATACAACATATATTACTAATCCAAACATTAAACATCCCCTATTCTACCTCACTTTCCATTTGTATAGAGCAAACATACGAAACAAATAACATTTATACCTTAACACAGATCACCCTACATTGTCACCTCTCCTTCTACTTTTCTATTGACTCTTACTATTACACTTGCTTCCACCATTACATCACCCACATCATCTCCATCATTTCCCATTATAACTCTCCAGTACCTCTTTTGCTACAGTCCACCCAAACTTGTTCTTATACTAACTTCATATTTCTGACCAAAAATGCCTTAATATACCACCAGACTCATTCATACACTCCCCCTCCACACTCCACACTACACTACTAATATTCTGCTCTTAAGCTTACTTCCTATCATATTAAACTACACAATCACACTCCCCCTCCCTTACATGCCACATCACATCCCCTCAACCTAACAACACTGCTCCTGCTCCCAATCTCTACAGCACCACCTACATTGATTATCTTCCATTTAAATTCCTCCCAATGAATCCAAATACTCACACTTCTCTCAAACACACCGAAGTCATACTGAAACTCCAAAAACTTCTGCTACACATAAATATTCAGTTACAACTCTCCGACGATATCTAACCCAACCCAGGATCCAACATAGTACATCTGCACAATTATAACCCATTTTCATTACCTCATTTTACTAACCTGTTACCTCATCACAGTAACTCCAACCTGATAATTCTAAACTTTAAAATCAGGAGCATAATAAATAAGGTTCAAGAACTACATGCTAAACTCTCACTTTACTCTCCTGATATTGTAACTGAAACCTGGTTAAAGCCAATCAACAGTAACAATGAGATTCTTCCTCCTGTATACAATATCCTACACAAAGATAGAACAGCCAAAAAAGATGGCGGAGTAGCAATCCTATTTAAAAACAACCTGAAAGTAAAGGCTTTTGATCTGACCACTGACAACTTCCATAACACAGAAATACTACTCTCCAAACTAGAAATGAACTCCAAGAAACTCATTAACATATTTGGATGCTACATCCCTCCAGGCAAATATATATCTACCCTGGAAAACCTACTGCATTGGACCTCTGACTCAAAACCTCATGAAACTATCATCCTGAGTGACTTCAATATTGACTGGTTGTCTGCTTCTCTCAAAGCCCAACAAATTCTATCAAACTTTATGGATTTACTCAGGTCATCCAATCCCCCACAAGAACAGACAAAGTATCCAAAAAGGAATCTACCCTTGACTGGATACTAACAACTAGACCTACCCTTCTCCTCAGTCTGGTTGCCTCCCTGACAGCCTAAGTGACCATAAACGTACCTTTCTAATAAGGCACAGGTTTCATCATAACAAACAAGCAACATACCAACTAATAAGAAGCAAAAAACATTTTAACACCACCAATTTCTTATCTGCACTGCAAACATGTAACTGGACACCTGTAAACCTACTCCTCTAGATGAAGCAGTTTGATTCTTTACCACCACCTTTTTAGATATCTTGAATACACACGCACCTCCCAGAACCAAATCAAAGTCTGCTCCTTGGCTAAGTAAAGAAACTAGATCACTACTAATAACCAGAGACAAAGCCTGGAACCACTGGCATTCTGCCAGGTCTCTAACATCAAGACAATTATACATAGAACTCCAGAATAAAGCTAAAACATCTATTAAACAAGTTGAAATTAATAATACCAAAACAGACACAGGAAACACCAAAAAATCCTCAAAAGTTCTGGGCAGCCATTAGCAATATTCTCAAACCAGGAAAATCAACCACACCCTCCCCATCAACTAATAACACCACTGAAAACATAGCTGCCCAATTCAACAAATATTTCATGAAAACCATACTTGCCTTATCTAATTTTCAAAACTCCCCCCTTCCACTGAACTACCCAAAACAATCATAAATAGCAACTCCTTTACTTTCCAGTCTCCATCAACAGCATAAATAATTGCATAAAAAACAACCCTAGCCGCAAACAAACTTCCAGCAGAATTTCTGCAAAGTGCTGCCGACTCAATAGCCTATCCTGTAACTATCCTTATCGATAGATCTTTGTCCGAAAATAAAGTCCTTGAAATTTGGAAAATCTCCCGCATAATACCCCTATACAAAGGAGGGAATTCTACAGAATTGACTAATTATTGTCCTATAGCCATACTATCCCCCCTCTATCCAAAATCCTAGAAAGATGCGTTCATAAACAAATTATAGATCATTTACACACACACACACACACACACACACACACACACACACACACACACACACAAACTTTTATCAAACACAGAGCATGGCTTTCGGCCCTCCCACAGCACCACTACTGCCTTAATGTCTTTCATCAATATAGTAAACCACCACAGAAACAACAGGACATTTTGTATCTGCTATCCCGACCTTTCCAAGGTCTTTGATATGGTCACACATAGTAAACTTATCCAAATTCTTTCTTAGTTTAATATCAGTCAACCCACTTTCACTTGGTTTCAAAGCTATTTATCCAGTCGCCAGCAGGTGGTCCAGTGGCAGAAAGACCTCTTCCCTCTTCTTCCCATGACAATAGGAGTTCCTCAAGGCTCCATTCTAGAACCGTTCCTCTTTTCACTTTTTACTAACAATCTCCATTCCTCCTCTCTTCACTCTTTCATTATCTAATATGCAGACAACTATAACTTACTCTGTTCTGCCTCCTCTCTACAGGAACTCCAATTACATAAGATTTCTTTCTCTCAGCTGAAACATGGCTCACTAACCCCAAGCTAATTCTAAACCATATAAAACTTCTACTGTTAAACCCAACAAGATCCACCATAGCTAGCTCTTCTTTCAATATCATGCCCAAAAGCAAACCCATAATTTCTCCTGTTATTCACACTAAACTTCTAGGGGTAGAAATTGACTGTAATATGAAATTTGACATCCATATCTCTCAGACCATTAAGAAAGTCCATAAGAAATTGGCCCTTCTATACAGAAATAAACAATTCCTCACTAAGCAGGCCAAATCCACCACTGCACAAACCCATCTCATATCTACACTCCTATACACTTCCACTATATACATGAACTTGATAAAGACTGAAATGGCCAAACTCGATTCCTGTTACAATAAAACAGCCAGGTTTGCCACAGATTCTCCTTTCAGGACTCATCATTGTTCAGCTCCTAAACACCTTCATTGGCTTGAACTACCTAAACTCCCTCTCCATAACCAATTGATCTTTGCCCACAAAATCCTTCACCAACCTGACAAAACTCCCATCCTCCAAAATCTGATACTTCCACAATCAAATAATAGAACAGTCCACTCTAATAATAGAGTACTATTACAGGTAACTAGGGCCAACAACCCAGTTGGTGATTCTCTCTTCTCCAACTTAATATCTAAAAAATGGAACACCCTGCCCCATGATATAGTATACAGTATAACAGTGATTTTTATTCCATCAAAATAGAACTTATATGCACTTTACTAAATCTTATTCTACAAAATAATGTATTTATTTTTGATAAGGGCATTTATTGGCAGAGATGGAGTGTAGCTATGGGCATACCCTGCACCAACAGCTATGCCATGTAGCTATGGGCATACCCTGCACCAACAGCTATGCCAATCTGGTATTAGCTGATTGGGAGACATCCATGGTATTGAATGACAACAATCCATTCAGATCAGCTGTTAGGTTCTATAAATATTTTGTAGATGACATATATTTGATATGGGGAGGCACTACTACCATGCTAAAGGACTTTGTATCATACTTAGAAATGACCACAGACTTTTTAAGGTTTACCATCCACTATTCTGCCTTGGACATTAACTTCTTAGATGTGAAAATCTTTATGGATAACAAAGGTGATATGTGTACTGGACTTTACAAGAAAGGCTGTAGGAAAAACAATCTTTTGCACAGATGGGGCATGCATCCACAGTTTTTTTTTTTCAGTGTTATAAAGAATCATATCTATAGATCCTCCAGGCTCTGTACTGCTGATCAAGACTTTTTAAGGCAATGGGCAATTTGGGCCTGGAGTTTCAAGGCAGAGGTTATAAATGACAAGAAAGAGAAAAAGAGATGGTCGATATAAATGTGGTATGGGGAAACTAAAGCAAGACCATACTTTAGACATAAGAGAAATTGTTTGACCTCATCAAATAATACAGAGGAAACTGAAACTACTAAGTTGAATATGCCCCCTACTCAGACATACTTACTCTCACTTACACCAGTGATGTTAAGCATATTTGCATTATCATTAGGAATAAATGGAAGATATTGCTACTTGACCTGACCATCAAAGATATTGTTGGCACTGAACCTTCATTTAGTTTGAAGAGAAATAAGAAAGTCAAGCAGTTACTTTGCTATACAAATAATGTCATGGACAAGGTTTATTCAGATAGGGTTGTTACATTTCCATGCAGGTCCTGTTCGAATTGTAGATATACTTCAATGGAAAATGAATTTACACATCCAGTCTCTGGGAGACGCTACAGATGTCATGAGTATGCAGATTGCAAGACACGGCACGTGATATATATAGTGACATGTCTCTTGTCAACGTTTTTCTTGGGTAAAACTAACAGACAGTTAAAGGAATGTATCACCAAACATATTAGCGAAATTCAGCTAGGAGATATGAAGAGTCCATTATGTAAACATATTTCTGAAAATTCAGGACATTCATTTTTGTTTATGGTCATGCAAGTAGTAAAAGAAAATGTTCAAGGTGGTGACTTTACAATACGAACTGAGCAGCATGAAATGAGATGGATAGCGGAACTACAGGCATACTAGACACCTATTCTAAACACCAATTTACCTCTCAAACCTGCTCTTAAGTGGCATAAATTGTGTAGAAAGTTATGATCGGATGTAAAATAGGCAATGCCTGAATGGAGATATTTGATCCGCATTATGAATATCCACACCCCTCCGTAACCCACTCAGGATTATTAAAGATAAATTGTAAGAAGAAGAAATGAATAGATATTGTAAAAATTTTAAAACATGTTGGGCTATTATTATTATTATTATTATAAGTAGTATCATTTATGCTATTTATATCTTTTTTACTCTTACTATTTCCACTTATGACTTTAAATTCAGTGAAAGAAAATCCAGCTATGACACTGTGTGATTAGTTGTATAACAGAACTACAATTTTATTGGATATTTGTCTTTAGTCAGGGCCTATCCACATTGAAGATGTGTAGATTCATCCAGAAGACGCTGATTGGTCAACTGAAAGGCAGTGTCTGAAAAAAGAAGTTATGTCCTCACCATAACGTTCCATCTGAGTAGTTAGACATTATTTGTCAGCAACCTGTGGGTTCCTGATCCAATAAGGATCTGAACCGGCAGCTTACCAAGTTAAAGATCCGAGCTCCAAGCTCCTCCCCCCTTACCCATACTAGACTGCAACCTCCTTCCAATCCTCAGATCGAATTTGCCACCCAGTATGTGACACACAACAACCTAAGACACCAAAAACCTGACCCGAACATATACACCAGGCTCGTCAAACGACATCAAGCCCAATAAGAGAAATAACCATCAAGGTCAGGGGGAAGGAGGGAGGGAAGTTTGCTGACAAATGAAGTCTAACTACTCAGATGGAACATTATGGTGAGTACATAACTTCTTTATCTGAAGTAGTTAACTTCATTTGATCATCAACCTGTGGGACAGAGTCCCCAGCTACTCGAAATCTTGGGAGGCCCATAAGGAAGGACATTCTGGAGCACTGCAGAGCCAAAGGGAGACCTTCCTCTAGACACCAAATCTAGCTTATAATGAGTAATAAAAGTGTGAGAGGAGGCCCAGGTAGCTGCTGAGCAAATATCATCCAGGGAAACTCTAGACCAAAATGCAGCAGACGTAGCCATAGAATGGGTAGAGTGAGCATGAACCCCTTCAGGTTCTGGTAATCCCAAGTTCTTTATATGCTTGTAAAATACAAAGCGAAATCCATTTAACAAGAGTCACCTTTGAAACTGGTTTTCCCAAAAAGGGTTTAGCAAAGGAAATGAAAAGCTGTTCAGATTTACGGAAGGGTTTGCACCTATGCAAGTAAAAACGTAACTGCCTGTGAACATCCAGCAAATGAAGTTTGTATTCCCCTTTATTTTGAAAATTATGGAAAAATGCAGGCAAATTAATAGACTGATTAATGTTGGACTCCGAAGCAACTTTAGGAAGAAAAGATGGGTTAGTCCTGAGAGATACCCTATCCTTGTGAAAAACTAGGTATGGGGGATTCATACATAGCACCTGAAGCTCCAACACTCTCCTGGCTGAAGTAATAGCCACCAGGAAGGCTGTCTTCCACGACAAGAATTTCAAGTCAACTGATGCTGCGGGCTCGAATGGGGACACTACTAAGGCCTGAAGAACCAAAGTCAAATCCCACAGAGGGGAAAGATTTTTGATAGGGGGTCTCAGAAGAAAAGTACCTTTCACAAAAGTCTTGCAAATTCTGGCAGCAGCTAGGGAACCTGAATTGTCCCCTACATGAAAATTGGAAATAACCACCAGCTGGACTTTTACTGTAGAAGAGCTGGCCCCTTGCTGGAAAATATGAGACAAAAAGTCTAACACAGCTGGAACTGGAGCGGTAAAAGAATCCAGATTTCTCTGCAAAGCCCAAATGGAAAAACGTTTCCATTTACTACTGTAAACTTTTCTGGTAGAGGACTTGTGTGCCACTATCAGAATGGATTTAACTGGGGAAGAGATATCGGGAGTCCTGGCAACTAATGGAACTGGAGCAACCAAGCTGTGAGCTTGAAGTTGTCCAGATTCAGAGGAGGAATTCCCGAGGGATAACGAATAAGATCCGGAATAGGATCCAAAATCCAGGGTGGAGCTAGAAGATGAGACAAGGGAGCCAAACTTGATGAGGCCAGAATGGGGCTATGAGGATAACGCTGCTCCCCAACTGATGAACTTTCTGTAAGAATTTTGTCATGACAGGAAGTGGGGGATACGTGTAAAGAAATCCAGGTGGCCAAGCATGGACAGGAGTGTCTCTGGGGGTTTCCCCAGTCAGGGGAATCAGAGTGAAAAACTCGCTACACTTCGCATTGGACGGCGATGCGAAGAGATCGCAGCAAGGCTGACCCCACCTGGGGAAGATCTGTTCTGCTACATAAGGGTTCAGAGACCACTCGTAAGGCGAAAGGATAGTCCTGCTCAATTTGTCTGCCAAAATTTTTGGACCGGCCAGGGTTGTGTGTTGTATCAGAAAGCAGTTAGTGGAGATCGCCCATTCCCACACACTCATGGCCTCTCGACAAAGTGGATAGGAACTGGTTCCCCCCTGTTTGTTGATGTGCCACACCATTGACATATTGTCTGACTGGATCGCAATAGTTCCCAGAGGAAGAGAAGTATGAAGGGCCTGCAATGCTAAAAGGACTGCTCTCATCTCTAGAACACTGATATGCAGAATGGTCTAGCTTGGAGTCCATGTGCCTTGGACAGTCCTACCCGAACAATGCCCCCCCACCCTTGGCGGGAGGCATCCGTGGTCACCATGGCTTGGGGCGGAGGCATAACAAAGTGGTGTCTTTCTCGCATATCCTGGGATTGAAGCCACCGCGACAGAAGTTTTGCATACTTTGCTCAGAGGAATCAAAAAATCTAGAGACTGATGTAGAAGAGACCACTGAACTTGTAACATCCACTGTAACACTCTCATATGCAGACGTGCACAGGAGACCAGATTTATAGCTGCTGCCATGGACCTTAGGGCTCTCAGGACTAACTCAGCTGGGGGTGCTGGAGTCTGAAGGAGCGCCATGACATGAAGGGCCAGGCTGTGAAGTCTGTCTGGGGCCAAAAATATCCTGGCCTGAAGAAAATCTATTCTTGCCCCTATGAAGTCTAGAATTTGAACAGGTTGAAGAGAAGACTTCTCGAGATTTATTGTGATACCCAGCCGAGTCGACAATTGAAGAAAGAAATTTCTGGCTAGTACAAGTTGATGCCTGGTGGAGGCAGTGAGAAGCCAGTCATCCAGGTACAGAAAGACCTGAATGCCCTGAAGCCTCAGGTGGTATGCTACAACTGCCATAACCTTGGTAAACACCCTGGGGGTTGTGGTGAGACCAAAGGGTAGGACCCTGAACTGGTAATGACTGGCTCCTAGCCGAAAGCGGAGGAACCTCCTGGATCGCCTGTCCATCAGGATATGGTAGGATGTATCCTTGAGGTCTATCGAGCACATCCAGTCTTCCTCCTGCAAGAAGGGCAGGATGAAATGTAGAGTGACCATCCAGAACTTTTCCTTGGCAACGGACAGGTTAATTGTGGATAGGTCGACAATCGGCCTTAAGTCCCCCATCTTTTTTGGCACCAAAAAGAACCTGGAATAGATGCCTGACCCGGACTGGTCTGGGGGCACTTGCTGGATTGCTCTTTTTTCTAGGAGCTTGAGCAGGTGGGATGTCCAGGAGGCGCCTTGTGTATACGGGACTGTTTATGAAGGGAATAGAATAGCCTCTGGATATTATTTGAAGCACCCAGCGATCTGGTGTGATGGACTCCCACTGGGCTAGGTGCCTCGAAAAATGCCCCCCGACTGCCACCAGAGAGAAGCAGTCGGACACCCCTCAGGGCTGCTGCATGGGTCAGTCGGAAAAAGGTTCCTCGACCCAAAGTTCTTCGGTCCCCCTCTGTCTCTGGGCCGGTGTCCACCTTGTCCCCCTCTGCCTCTGGGGGAGAAGGAGTCTGAAGCATTCCAGGACTGCTGAGATTTCCGGAACCACAGCTTCTTTTGCCCTCGCTGGTTCCTGGAGAAGGACATTTGAGGGCTAGATAAACAGATCCCGATGGCTGACAGTGTTTTCCCATCCTTCTCGCTCTGGACAAGCATATTTCATATGGTCTTCCCAAACAGGGTCAAACCATCAAAAGAGGCATTAGCGAAGGACGCCTTGAAAGGTTCCGAAAAATCACAAAGCCAGAGCCAGGCATGACGCCTCATGGCAATACCGGACCCAGCTGCCCTAGCGGCTCTCTTGGTGGCATTAGAGAGTAAACGCATGGACGTCATCGAAACAGACTTGAGAGTGGCCATACAAGCTGAGAATGTCCATTTATCCTCGACCGAAACAGACTCTGGTGGAGACTCTGTGTACGCCTTCATGAGGTCATGCTGCAGTCTAATTACGTGGGCCATGCAATTCAGTGCCCTTATAGCAAAGGTAGCTGAAGCAAATGTCCGCTTTCCAAGACAATCCAATGCCCTAGACTCCTTGTCTGGGGAATGGACCGAGGAACTTTCCTGGACAAGTTCCTTTTTGGTGGCCGCCGCCACCACCATGGCATCAACTAGGGAACCCTTACTCCAAGTGGGCTTGTCCACAGGAGGGCTCAATACTTTGTCTGGCCATTTGGGTATTGGCTCTACAGTGTCCGGTTCCTTACAGGCTCTGGTGGTAATGAAGTCCACCAGAGGGTCGGCCGGGGGGGAGACACGCAAGAGGTAGACGGGCCTGCGTCGAATGACTCCAGAAATACCCACTCATCCGAGGAAGGTTTTTGGGCGGACCAACCCCCTCTCTGGTGAAGAATTTCCATTATGTCTCTGAAGGAGACGTCTTCGGGGGGCGAACTGGGGGAACCTTCCCCTTCTTCCAAGTCGGTATCCTCAGTGAGGGACTCTGTGGATTCCATGTGCCTCCTTTTGCATTGGCATTTGCGAGGGGGCCTCCATGGGGGGACTCTCTGGGGAGGGCTCGCAAACTGTCTCGTATTCCTCAAGGGGAACTGTCTGGGGTGTATCAGACACAGGCTGTCCCTGGGAGGACTGGATGATGGAAGACAAACTCAGTTGCGAGGGAGCAGGGGCGGACTCCGAGGAAAGAGTAAGGTGTCTTGATCCTCCAGAGAGAACCCTCTCCACAACATCAAAATCCAAAGGGGAACTGGCTTCCCTGAACTTGGGGGTGTGGGTAGCCGTGCATCTCGGATCCAACGAGGGGATCGGAGCTGAGGCCAGAACAGCTGGACCCAAGGAGAGGGTATGCCCCGACCACAACAGGGCCGACGACACACTCATCACCTCGGATCCAACGCCCAGATCTCGGATCTCCGAGAGCTCGGATCCAACAGTGGATCTGACAGGCTCGAGGGCATGGCTGGCATCGAGGTAGGAGGAACCATCGGTGCCGACCCCCTGACTCCGAGGCTCATCGGATCCATGGACTCCGAAACCTGAGGGTGGATCAGAGAAGGAGCTATCGGGGCAAATGTCAGCGTTGAACTCCCCACTTCGACTGGGGGGAGCCAGCAACACTCCCATCTGCAATTGAGTTTGCAAGAACCTTCTCATCATCCAATCTATATCAGCTTCAGAGAGGCTCCTTGTGGATCTTGAGGATGCCACCGACACTGGCCGCGAGGGCTGATGCGAGGACGACCTCGAAGCGGGCCGAGCATCCTCCTCCGGCTCTGGGGAGAACGAAGCCGAGGGGAAGATGGTCTAGCAATTTTTTCTGGTGTCAAGATCACCTTGGGGGGGGGGTGACAGATCGGAGTCCGCTTGTCTCTTGCGAACCCTCTCCCTGTCTCTATCTCTGTCTTTTTCTCTCTTTCTCTTTTTCTCTATGTTTATCTTTCCTGGCCTCTCTCTCTCTCCCTGTTTAGAGGTGGGAGTGGGAGTCCCCGACAGGGGAGGAGGGCTGGAAGACTTAACAGTCACAGCCATAACTGATGAAGATGCTGCAGAAGAGGTAGCTGACTCTGTGGGTAAAAGACCTGCCAGAATCAGCTTGGTCCTGCAATCCCACAGGGCCCGGGGGTTAAAAGCTGCACAAATCTTGCAACCGGATGTCAGATGGGGAACCCCCAAACAAACTACGCACAGAGTGTGACCATCGGCCGGCGACAGCTTATGGCCACACTCTGTGCACTTAGAAAATGTCGGCTTCTGACCTTCTGACATATCTAACTTAGACAAGCTAAGTAATCAAGCACACACACGCACACACACTAAGGGCAGGAAGGGGAGGCCTACACAGATAGAAACTTCAGAAACTTTCTTACTCCACTACTCTATTTTTTTATTTTTGAAACGCAAAACCCAGGGTAAATAAGGACAGGGTTTTTAAATATTTTTAGCACTCGAATGAAACACACACAGACCGAAAGTTAGTTGAAAACCTAACAAACCTGCCTGGAGCTCAAGAATCCCGTGCTGGCGAAGCCGCAGCAAATGAGGTCTGAGGATTGGAAGGAGGTTGCAGTGCAGTATGGGTATGTGGGAGGAGCTTGGAGCTCAGATCTTTAGCTTGGTAAGTTGCCGGATCGGATCCGTATTGGATCCGGAACCCACAGGTTGATGATCAAATTAAGTTAACTATTTCAGTTAAAGCTAATAGATTTGTTAAGTCAGTAATAACATTACACAATTAGCTGGATAAAAGAATCATAATCTTATTGGGCATTTGATTTGAGTGTGAACTTATCCACGTTGAAGAGGTGAAGATTCATGTGAAAGACACTGGTTAGATAACTAAAACGTGTCTGAAAGCAACAACTTTGATTTCTTAGCTTAACTATAAATGTTTAATTTTACCTTCTAATGGCAGGTCTGAAGAAGGGTTTAACCCGAAAGAGCACATCCATGCCATTTTAAATTTTTACTTCTCATTTTTTATTAATAGAAAAGTTTTATGATAGTCAGCCTGGTGATTGCCTTGGTTTTGTCTTTTTTGTTTTTATATATATATATATATATATATATATATATATATATATATATATAATATATTGGTTCCATCAATGACCAAGGTCTTCATGGGACTATCTTTGACTTACTCCATGCTCCTAGTTTCAAAGGGAATTTATATAATGGTAGCACTGTAAGCCCCCCGCCCCCCGCCCAAAAAAATGAACAACTTGAAATAAGGAAAGCATGGAAATATAGCTAAGCAGAAATCGTAAAAATAAGTTCCAAGAGGGTTTAGAATTAACAAAAGATCCATATGGAATAATGTAGATCTTAACCTCAACAAGAAATGGCATAATTTACTGGAAGAAACAGGGTTGAAACTAACTGAAACCATACTGGAGAACAACAAGAGGCAGCAAGCCATAGTGGAAGTACCCATTAAGGAACTGGAAACTAAAATTAGACATTCATTTCAAAATATTTTCACATCAGAAGCACTGAAAATCATAAAAGACAGGGTGGCCAAATTTGAGCAAAATGTCAAAATCAGAAAACTTAATAAGCTGACAAGAAACAAAAATGACTACAGCCACAAAAACTAAATCAAACAGAGAGAATATTAGCAAGGCATAACTGGCATCCAACATGATGCAGACTTTGAAGACTCAAAAACTAGTCCTAGTACAAGTCGAACTGACACAAAACTACCAGCCTTATCTGCGTACTCTTCCACAGGCAAAGAAGTAAATTTAGCACATGACTTTTACAACTCATAGCAGGATTTTCCAATGGTCCGCAGATCATTGCCACCAGGCAAAACCCCTCATAATCAACAAATGAGGAGAACATCACAAGTATATGCTTTCAGCAACAAACACCCATTCAGCAGAGCAACAATAGAAAGACTCACAGGAGACCCCCCCCCCACCCAAAGGAAAAAAATGACAACCACATAGGGCAACAAGGGATTTCCAGGACACAAACAGAAAAGGACAACACACACCAGCCTGGACCAGACCAGAGGAAATCAGACCAACCCTCCACAAACACGTACAAGAACAAAATTTGAAACCATTCAAGGACACCATTAATAGATGCAGAAACCAAAGTACTAGAAAAAGGACTTATTTTTACTCTACAGAATAGAAGCAACCTTGTCACTACAGTCACTGACATTAAACTGTTTTGTAGAAAATTGAATCTTAAAATATTTTTATATGACAGTGAAAAGAGAAATAAACAATTCGGAGAAGGCAATGATCTAAGGACAGAGCTGCAGGCAATAAACAACATGAACAAATGAAGGAAACCTAGCACCTTCTGCCCCCCACTTCACCCTACTATTTGGGTATATGAAGAGAAATGTGAGGACAATGGCATTAGAATTCTAGCTAAAGCTTACAAGAGAAAATTTTATAATCTCAACTGTCAGCTCTAAAACAACTCAGTGAAGATAAGACAAGATGGATTATAAAAGTAGACAAGGGTGACAGAATCTTCATCACAGACACTGATAAATACAATCAGAACATTGAATAAATGCTAAGGAATCATTACTTCTACAACAAAATGGATATTGAACAAGTCA
Organism: Protopterus annectens; assembly: GCF_019279795.1. Taxonomy (NCBI): domain Eukaryota; kingdom Metazoa; phylum Chordata; order Ceratodontiformes; family Protopteridae; genus Protopterus; species Protopterus annectens. The sequence goes on from NC_056733.1 coordinate 1,298,400,890, forward strand.
CAAAAGCTTACAAGGTCAAACTGGCTAAGTTTAACTCAGAGGAACTTCTAGACAATGATTTGTTCAGCTTTCAAACAATCCTCCAACCTAGGATACCACAATTTTTTGGCATCCAAAACCTCACAAAAATGTGGAAAATATATTTATTTATTTTACAATTGCTAAATGGGAAAGTCTGACTGGACCCAGATCCTTTTGCAGTAGAGGCCCGGGGAGAAAAGTTCCACATGTAAGTACAAGATACAAATACAATTCAAATTACAGTTTGAAGAAAAATTTTGAATGTCAAATTAAACAAAACAACATATAACATACAATATATAATGTTGTGATGCAGGAAGTATGACAGAAGTTACAGCTGATGACAGGTGCAGGTTGCAATATATATATATATATATATATATATATATATATATATATATACACACACACACACACAAAAAAAATGCAAATAATAAGGCTGAGGTGACCCAACAGCATGCACAGACTTATATGTAGAGAGTACAATACAAGACCTATTGTGGTGTTACATACTAGCCCTAGGTTCAAGAGTTACTATACACAACACAGGAAGTTCACAGTCATGCTGATATATAGTATTACAGAGAGCACAAGTATTTGAGAATCAGACTCTCAGAATACAGAGGTAGTTAGTTTGGTAGTATAACTGATATGAGTGGGTTAGAAGGCTTTAGAAATTGAGGATGAATTAACCAGGGCTGGAGGAGGAACATAGACAAGCATTTCCCAGATAAGTTTTTAGCATATGTTTAAATTTATTTAACATTTGTTGACCAGGAAAGACCGACTAGGACAAAGCCTATTTTCAGCGGAGGCCCTGGGAGAAAAGCTCCCGATACATATCTTTGGATTGCGGAAACAAACCGGAGTACCTGGAGGAAACCCACACAAACGCAGGGAGAACATGCAAACTCTGCACAGAAGGCACCCCAGCCGAGAATCGAACCGAAGAACCTCTTGCTGTGAGGTGACAATGTTAACCGCTGCACCACTGTGCTGCCCAAACTTTATTAAGGAAAATTGCCAGAAGTCTATGAATTCAATGGACACTAGAGAAAATCATCTAATGGTCACTTTAGACGTCTACAGTCTTTTCACTGTTATACCAAATGACTATGGTGTCTCTTCAATTGAAAAGTTTTTAGCATGTAACAGTGATTTTGATTCCATCAAAATAGAACTTATATGCACTTTACTATATCTTATTCTACATAATAATGTATTTATTTTTGACAAGGGCATTTATTGGCAGAGATGGGGTGTAGATATGGGTACACCCTGTGCCAACAGCTATGCCAATCTAGTATTAGCTGATTGGTAGACATCCATGGAATTGAATGACAACAATCCATTTAGATCACCTGTTAAGTTCTATAAACGTTTTGTGGATTAAATATATTTGATATGGGGAGACACTCCTACCATGCTAAAGGACTTTGTATCATACTTAGAAATGACCACAGACTTTTTAAGGTTTACCATGCACTGTTCTGCCTTGGCCAGTGACTACTTAAATGTAAAACTCTTTAAGGATAAGAAAGGTGATATGTGTACTGGACTTTACAGGAAAGACTGTAGGAAAAACAATCTTTTGCACAGAAGGAGGATGCATCCAATTTGTTTTTTTTTCCAGTGTTATAAAGAATTATATCTATAGATCCTCCAGGCTCTGCACTGCTGATCAAAGCTTTCTTAAGGCGATAAGTAGTTTGGGTCTAGAGTTTCAAGACAGAGGTTACAAACGAGAGGAAACAGAGAAAGAGATGGTCAATATAAGTGTGGAACTGGAAACTAAAGCAAGATAATACTGTAGACATAAGAGAACTAGTTTGTCCTCATCAAATAATACAGAGGAAACTGAAACTACTAAGTTAAATATGCCCCCCACTCACAGAGATCTCCCTTATACCTGTGATGTTAAGCATATCTGCATTATCATTAGGAATAATTGAAAGATATTGCTACTTGACCCAACCATCAAAGATACTGTTGGCAATGAACCTTCATTTAGTTTCAAGAGAAATAAGAATTCTAAGCAGTTGGTTTGCTATACATATAATTTCACGGACAATGTTTATTCAGATAAGGTTGGCACGTTTCCAAGCAGTTCCTGTTCGAGCTGTAAATATATTTCAATGGAAAATTAGTTTATACATCTAGTCTCTGGGAGATGCTACAGATGTCACACGTATGCGGATTGCAAGTCAAGACACATGATATATACAATGACATGTGTCTCTTGTCAATGTTTTTACTTGGGTAAAACTGACAAGACAGTGAAAAGAATGTATCACAAAGCATATTAGCGACACTCAACTAGGAGATATGAAGAGTCTACTATGCAAATATATTTCTGAAAATTCAGGACATTCATTTTTGTTTATGGTCTTGCAAGTAGTAAAAGAAAATGTTCGAGGTGGTGACTTTACAATATGGACTGTGGAGCCTGAAATGAGATGGAGAGCGGAACCTCAGGCATACCGGACACCTGGTCTAAATGCCAATTTCCCTCTCGAACCTGCCTTTAAGGGGCATAAATTGCGTAGAAAGTTATGATCAGATATAAAATAAGCAATGTCTGAAATTAGATATTTCATCTGCTTTATGAATATCTACACCCCTTAGATCTTCGCACCCCACTCAGGATTAAAGATAAACTGGAAGAAGAACTGAATATATATTGTAAACATTTTAAAAAGTTTTGGGCTATTATTATTTTTATGTATTTATTACTTTTATTATTTCCACTTATGACCTTAAGTCCAATGAAAATAAATCCTGCTACAACACTGTGTGATTAGTTGGATAATAGAACTACAATTCTATTGTATATTTGTTTTTAGTGTGGACCTATCTGCATTGAAGAGGTATAGATTCATCCTGAAGACACTGATTGGTCAACTGAAAAGCAGGGTCTGAAAGAAGTTATTTGATTTGTTAAGTCAGCTATAAAATTATACAATTAGCTGGATAATAGAATCACAATCATATTGGACATTTGATTTGAGTGTGAACCTATCCACACTGAAGAGGTGCAGATTCATGTGGAAGACACTGATTGGATAACTAAAAGGTGGTGTCTGAATGGAGCAACTTTGATTTGTTAGCTTCAACTATAAATTTTACCCTCTAATGGCAGATCTAAAGAAGGGTTTAACCTGTATGCATTTATCCATGACATTTTAAGTTTTTATTTCTCATTTTATTTATTAAAGAAGAGTTTTGTGATAGTCAGCATGGTGATCGCCTTGGTTTTGTCTTTTTGTTTTTTATACGTTTTATCCAAGTGTGTATCTTTGAATGCTGAACAGTATGTTTGTGGATTTTTATATATATATATATATATATATATATAAAGAGAGAGAGAGAGAGAGAGAGAGAGAGAGTTAATGTTATTTACTCTGTTGGATCAGCAATTCATCAAAAGAGTGATCGACTCTGAAATGTGAAGGAGTATTCTGTTCACTGAACACTGAAGATATCAGAAGCAGGAAGATCGAATACATGTGGTAAATTATGTGTAGGCTTGGGATATGAATAATGAAACTTTTAGATATACTGAAGGCTTTCGTATTAGGGGTGGGAGGGTTTATGTGAGTGTATGTAGGCTAGGGTTACCGTAAGGGCTAAATAAGGTAATAGATTTAGTGTTGTGCATGTGTGTTGGTGAACATGTGTGCCATGTGTAGGTGCAGTGTTATGGAAAGGGTTTTTCTAACATAAGGTGAGGTACAGGGTTTGGATTAAGGGCAGGGACCCTAGCTGTAACACTACCACTATTGAGACAGCTTATGTGTAACTATGGTGTGGTGTTGGTGATCAGATCATAAAAGGAAACAGTTTCCTTTGGCAGTCGTTTTCCCCAAATATCTTCAGTTTTCGGTATGTTGTTTTTAAAAATGTCAGCATCAATCAAAAATGTGTTTGATGCTTGTGTATTTTGATGAATCAACATATGTTCATATAGATATAGATAATACATATATTTAAATTCAAGTAGTCATACATTTGTTACCACTCATTAGACCTATGTTTTATAACCTGATTAAAATGCTAACTGTTACTGTTGATTCCAGTTGTGCAACTTGTAGCTGATTGATCACAACACAGTTTTTTTTATGTTATTTACTGTGTATTGTCAATTAACTTAGGATGAGATTCAGAAACCCATATTGCTATGTGAAAACCTGTTTTGAGAATGTTTACTTAATGTGATATGGGTTTTTGATTCAAAGACATGTATAGATACAGTACGGTGAGGAGGCTCTGGTCTGTAGCACTACAACAATCTCACTAGCAAAGAGCACATGCAAATGTGACAGTTCAGAGCCATGGCTACTGAAGACTAGCCATGTGTGCTTCTCTTGAACTTTTCAACAGGATCAGAATAGCATAGTAGACAGATTCAAAGAGTAGGCATACTATACTTTTACAGTTTGAAGAGAGAAGTGAAAAAAATGGCGTATAGATTTTCAGTCCTATGACAGGACTGTGTCTGGTAGTCCCATGGGAGGTAAGTACCGCAAAGATGTGTGTGTTTTTGTGTGTGTGTGTGTTTGTGTGTGTGGGCTCGAATGCTTGTGGGTGTGTCCACAAGGACTGTTAGCGGAACACTAGAATAGTTACCTGTAACAGTGCACAGTGAACCTAAACAACATGTCCTATATGGACTGACTCAAAGCCCTGTCACTATATTTGATATCCTACAGAATGCTAAGAGGTGACTTGTGTCGAATACAAGGCATCCTCCAACTTATTACTGATAGATTTAGTGCACATTAGCAAGTCAAATGGCATCAGAAATACTCAGCCTACAGATGTAAACCCCCTTCTGCAACATCAACAGAAAGGTTTGGACAGACAGGCATATTTCTCAGAGGACACCGCTGCTTTGGAACAGACTCTCCATCCACATAAAAAAACAAGTTATATCTCACCATAATGTTGCATCTGTGTTGTCCATTTTCATTCTTCCTCAACTGTTGGGTTTGGACTTAATCCTCGGATCCGACTCAGCCATTACTAAAGCTCATGGTAACCAAAAAGCTCTTGAGCTTCTCCCTTACCCATAATGCACCAACTCCTAACATACCTTACATCTTGCTTATTGATTTTACTGGAAGTGGTATCTATTAACATGCACATACAAATAAGATACTTAAAAATGTATGTGTCCTATAGAGGAAACTATATTAGGAACTCAATCAAAAGGACAGTGGTGCCCTTATAATATCTTGCTCATCCAGAAGTTTGCAGGAAAAAAGGATGGGGCCTGGGGAGCATGATGTTGAGAAAGAATGAAACTGGACAACACAGATGAAATGTTATAATGAGTGCATAACTTTTTTATCTGATTTTAGTCAATTTTCTTTTTATCCTTAACTGTTGGGGCAGAGTGCCCAGCTACCTAAAACTCTGGGTGGACTCTAAGGAAGGATATTCCTGAGCAGTTGAACCAAAGATTCTCTACCCCTCATGGCCATAACTAATTTGTAATGAGTGATAAAGATATGAGGTCTTGCCCAAGTTGCTGCTGCACTTATGTCATCCATGGAAACCCTGGATAGAAATACTGATGAAGTTGCCATGGATCTAGCTGAATGGGCTCTTAAAGGTTTAGTTAAGGTAAGACCCAATTTGTTATAGATACAAGAAATTCAGTCAGTCAGCCATCTGGCTAATGTTACTTTTGTGACTAGTTTACCCAATTTCAAATCTGCAGAAGAAACAAACAAGTGGTCTGTTTTCTGATTTCTTTTGTCCTATGTAGATAAAAATATAATTATCTGTGAGCATTCAATAAATGCAACATATATTCACCTTTGCTTGCAAATTTAGGAAAGAATACTGGCAAATTAATGGACTGATTGACATTAGTTTCTGACACCACCTTGGGAAGGAAAGAAGTATTGGTTCATAATGTAACTCGAACCTTATGAAAAATCAAGTAGGGAGGTTTTGAAGACAACGCCTGAAGTTCTGAAACTCTTCTAGGTGAGATAATGGCTATTAAAAAGACAGTTTTCCAAGTAAGAAACTTAAGGTTACGTTTAGCTGATGGTTCAAAGGGGGACTGTATTAATGCTTTCGGTACCAAATTCAAAACCCATGGTGGAGTAGGGTCTTTAAATGGTGGTCTCAAAAGAAGAGTGCCTCTCACGAATGCTTTGCAAAGTTTAGCACAGGCTACTGAAGAACCTTCAAATCCAATATGAAAATTAAATATTGCTGCTAACTGAACCTTAATGGTAGTGGAGCTCGCCCCTTCTTTAAAGAGTAAGGCTAAAAATTCAAGAATGTTATATATCAGAGCTGAGAAAGGATCAATACAATTTTGTTGTGCCCAGTAAACAAACCTTTTCCATTTACGTGTATAGAGTTTTCATGTTGACGGTTTATGGGAAATTAAAAGGATATGGCAGACAGTGGAAAAGAGCATAGGTTGTCTGGCTATTAGAGGAATTGGAGAAGCCAGGCTGTAAGCTTGAGGTTTGAAATGTCTGAGAGAATCATGCCTGTCGGGTGAGACAGACGGTCTGGAATCAGATCCAACATCCAAGGCTGGTAAAGTAGATGAGGCCATAGGAAGGGGAAACAAACCTGTTGAGGCCAGTAAGGTGCAATGAGGGTGACTTTGCTCTTCAACCTGGCAGCTTTCTACAGAAATATTAGAATTAATGGAATTTGCAGGTAGGCATAAAGCAGACCAGGAGGCCAACTGTAAAGTAGAGCATCCCTCGGTGAATCCCCCTGTGGGGGAATTAGTGTAAAATAGCTGCTGCATTTGTTGCTTAGGGGAGAAGCAAAAAGACTGCAGCAAGGCTGGTCTCATTGATGAAAGATCATTTCTGTCACCTTCTTGTTGACAGACCATTTGTGAGGTAGAATAATGTACCTGTTCAGTTTGTCTGCTACCACAATAGACTTCCCCTGAATGTGCGTTGCTATGAAAAAGGAGTTGGATGAGCTCACCCAGTGCCACACGCTCAGTACTTTTCGACACAAGGGGTATGATTTGGTTCTTCCTTGTTTGTTGATGTACCAAACTACTGACACATTGTCTGTTTGAATAGCAAATTTTTCTGTAGGGAGAGCATTCTGGAGGACCTGCAATGCTAAAAGCACTGCTGTCCTCTCTACGACATTTATATGCAATTTGGCCTCTTCGGGGGACCAAGTGCCTTGGACTGTTTTCCCCAGAAAGTGCCCCTACCTACCCAAATGGGAAGCATCCATGGTCACTATGGCCTTGGGCTGAAGGAGAATGAATGGACGGCCTTGTAGAACCTTAACTGATTGAATTCACCACCTGAAATCTCTCTTGCATGCCTGAGTGATTCTTATTTGTGCTGACATTGGTTGGTGAAGAATCAACTTCCTAACATCCATTGAAGAATTCTCATATGAAATCCGGCTGGAGGTACTAGTGTTATTGCTGCTGACATTGATCCTAGAGCTCGAAGGAACAAACAGGCTGAAATTGGTAATGCACATTATTTTTCTGACCTGTAATGCGACAGTCTGTTCTCTCTCAAGAGAAAGAGAAGCTATCACTGACTTCGTGTTGAAAGCTGCTCCTATGAATTCCAAATTTTGAGTTGGTTGTAGGTGAAATTTGTCGTAATTTATGGTTATCCCCAGATGACAGCAAATCTGGAGTACCCGATTTCTCTCTCTTATTAACAGAGGCCTGGTCAGGAAGGTAATGAGCCAGTCATCTAGATATGGAAACACCCGGAATCCCTGCAGTCTTAAGTAAGCTGCTACTACTGCCGCACATTGGTAAAGACCCTGGAGGCTGTGGTAATGTCAAAGAGCAGAGCTCTAAACTGGTAATGACTGTCTTCCAGCCAGAAGCGTACATACCTTCTGGATTGTTCATTCATCTTTATGTGATAGTACGCATCCTGAAGGTCTATTGAGCATATCCAGTCATCCTTGCCCAAAAAAGGGAGAATGGACTGAACCATGACCATCCAAATCTTTGTGTATCGAACAGACTTGTACAAGTTGCTGAGATCTAAAATTTCTCTACAGTCCCCTGTTTTCTTTAGCACTAAAAAGAATCTTGAGTAAGATCCAGATTCTATCTCGTCTGATCAGACCTCTTGGATGACTCTTTTTTTCTAGCAGCCTTTGTATTTGTATTGCTGTTTCTTTCCTCTGATTGGGTGGAACATTGGAAATTTTTCAAAGAGTTGAAGGTGGAAGGAAAAAGGGTATTATATAACATCTGGAAATAATTCTCTGCACCTAAGTATCTTTTGTTATATCTAGCCAGGCTTCCTGGTGCAGGGATAATTGACCCCCGATTGCCTCCAAAGGGGCACAATCAGGCCTCCTTTCAGAAGCTCTGGTAGGGTCTGTCATAGAAAGAATTTCTAGACCCCTGGTTTTGTGGGCCTTCTCTGCTGCAGGGGTATTGTCATCCTTAGAGTTCCTCCCTCTGCCCCTAAGGGAACGTTCTCCAAATGTGATCCTGGGACTTCCAGAACCACATTTTCTGACTGCCTTGTTGATTCCTCGAAAAGGATCTTTGATGGGTCGAAAAAAATACGCCCACTGCAGAGACGGTCCTTCCATCCTTCTCACACCTGGATAATGTGTCCCTCACTTTGGAGCCAACCAAAGAAGTGCTGTCAAAGGTAGCACTGATGAACGAGGACTTGAAGGGCTGCACAAAATCACATAAGTGCATCCAGGCATGCCTCCTAATGGATATGCCTAAACCCGCTGCCCTTGAGTCACCTTTGGCTGCATGCAAAATAAGCCTCATGGATGAATGTGAGAAGGTAGCCAACAAGCCACAGACAATTAGGCCTCAGCAGAATGGTTCCTGAAAGGGAAGTTGAGAGTTCTTTGATCAAATCCTTTTGCAGCCTAGTAAAATGTGCCAAATAGTTCAGCGACCTAAGGGCAAAAGTCGCTCTAGACTTCCTGTTAGGGGGATGAACAGAGGAATCCTGCTCTGCAAATTTCTTCTTGGTGGCCACTGCCAGGACCATGGCATCCACAGGCACCCCTTTAGCCCAAAATTCCTTCCCTGCAGGTGGAGCTAGAATCCTATCTGGCCTTTTGGGTACTGGTTCAACTGCATCAAGCTCCTTCCAGGCCCAACAAGAGACAAAATCAATAGGTTTGTCGGTGGCTGGAGTAACCCAGGAGGTAGATGGGCAAGATCCAAAAGCTTCCAGAAACACTGACTCCTCAGGTGAAGGGTTGCTGGGGTCCAACCCACCTCTCTGTTTCAGGCTCAAGGATGTATTTAAATGATGTGTCTTTTAGAGGTGATTGTGGGGACCCTTCACCCTCTTGAAATCCATATCCTCAGTGACTGACTCCTGTGGAGAGTCCAAGTGCCTCACCTTGCACTTTCTGTTCTGAGGGACTTGAGGAGGTGTCAGAAGAAACTGTAAAACCTTGCTGGATAGTCAGCAGGTCTCAGGCTGGCTGTTCCTGTGGCACTGAATGATGAGGCTCCAAGCACAGACACATCTGGGAACTGAATTGGAAATCAAAGGGGGTTGGATCCATCAGTCCTGTCAAAGCAGAGAAAACCCTCTAAACAACCTTAAAGGCAGACTTCCCTGGACAGAAAGAAAACCTCGGAGTTGAAAACACAGGCGTCTAGACTATTGTCTCCTCCCACCCCTAAAGCAAACACCCAGAGGAGGAAGTAGGAGCCGAGCTATCCAGTGCTGAAGCAACAAGGCTGAGACAGCGCTCCAGAACCTTCAGAGTTGACTCCAGAGCCTCAGATCTGACAGGTTTCAGCTCCAATAGTCCTCTGGATTCGAAGGTGTCAGAGCCAGGGCACTCAGAGTCAGCTTTGGATCCGATGACAATGTCATCCTCAGATCCAAGCCTGATGGAACCGGAAGACCCGGATCCAGGGACTCTGGAGCAACCAAAGGAATCAGAGAAGAAGTCCAAGGTGGTGGAGTGGTCAATGGATGGGCTTCCTGACCCAAAATGGTAGGAGCCGATAACCCACCCATCTGGATCTGCAACGAGAAAAACTTCCTCATCATCCAGTCCATGTCTTCTTCAGTCATACTCTTCTTTTTTTAATTTCTCCAAGTCTTTTGGTTTTTAATACCATGATGGGAATGGACCCCATTCCTATATCAACGTATGATTAAAGTTCATGAAATTAGTATTGTTTCACTCTTTGATGTCAGCCAAAAGTGCTCTTCGCAGCACCCGCAATGTGCCCAGTAATGACTCCTTCTGCAGTTCATATGGAGTTACATGTGTTGGTAACATAACTAAATATGATTCTAAGTTTTTTTTTTATAAGACCCATTGCTCCTACTACTATTGGAACTGTCTTGGTATCTTTCTTCCACATTGCTCTCGTTTCTGCCTGCAGATCCTAATACTTTATGACTCTGTGTACACAAGACACTGTAGTCACTGGGTGTGGCAATTTCAATGATCAATGCTACTCTTGTCTTATTTTCTTGGACCACTATATCCAGTTTTCTAGCATCTATCTTTTGAACTGTTGGTAATGGAAGAACCCATGTGATGTAGACTTCTTCATTTTCTATGATGCTTTGTGGCTCATGTTTCCAATGTTTTTCGGCCACTTCAGTACCATAATGTGTGTACAATCCCCAGTGCAACAGTCTTGCCACATTATTACGCCTTTCAGTATAAAGTCCTTCTGCCATTAGTATGTCACAACCAGCAACGAGGTGTGCAACTATTTCCAATTCGGTTTTGCAAAACCTACATTTGTCTGTTTCTCCCACATTTTCAATGGACTTTATAAACCAATGTGTACACAGCCCACTATCTTGGGCCACCAATATTAACCTTTCATCTCTTGGTTTGAATTCGCCTCTCCTTAACCATTCCTGTGTTCATTCCTGATCAACATAAGGTTCTTCCAGAAGTTTTCTATACTTGCAATTATATTTATGCTTTTTCCACATTTCCTGCCTTCTCATCTGATCCTCCACCTTATATTCTTTCTTTTGTTTTTTGGCACATTCAGTTGCTGCCTAATTTTTATCTACTTCTGGCTTGATTTTCATTCCTACTTGATGCATATAAGCTTTTGCTAGATTAAGCAGAGATGCCATCTTAGACTTATTCTTCTCATGTTTCAAAGCTTTCACTACATTTGGGTCTTGTAAGGTCAGTAGATGTGTGTGGAGTCCCACAATTGCAGATCTATACATATAATCAATTTCAAGAAGGCCCATCCCTCGTTCAGAATGGGGAATTTATAATCTTGGTATGCACTGATTTTTATAAACCATTTGGTGAACATGAAGCATCCTTCTTGTTTTCCTATCTAATATATCCAACACGTTTTGGGGCCACTCAATCACTCCAAAACTGTAAGTTAGGACAGGAAGAGCAAATTGGTTTATAGCTTGGATTTTGTTCCTAGATGTCAGTGCTGTTTTCAGAATTAAGTCTTCTGAAGTATTCCTTACTAAGTTTTATTTGCATTTTTCACGCTTTATTGTTGATCCTTCATCAGTTCCCAAATATTTATATACTCCTTCTTGCTCAAGTTCTTTATATCACATTCTTGTACCAAACTGATGTTTTCCTGGCATTGCAGTTTTCCTGCTTTAAAGATTGCTTTTGCACATTTATCAAGACCAAATGACATTCTTATATCATCTGAAAAAGTTTTGACTACTTGCAATTCTGCTTTCAGTTCAAACTCCTGGATGAACGAGATGATGCCAGAGAAGATGACTTTGTATGGTGCCTTTAAAAAAATGAGGAAGGCAGCCTAGAAGGTACAGGATCAACAGATGGAGAATATCCAGAACGTCCTAGGTAAGACTAATGGATCCTGAGTACTTGAATCCAACAGTTTCTTAGTCGCATCCGGGAATGTAAAATCTGATGACCTCTTTTTCTTTGGATCCAAGGGGGAAGAGGTTTGAGACTTCCTCAAATCTAATTTAGTCCTTTTCCTGGAAGGCTCGGAAGATGGAGCTGATGAAGTAGAAGGAGCAGGACATTTCGACCCCTTGGACTTCATTTTGGGGGATTGAGCCCATGTAATAGCTTCTCTGAAGGATGAAGGTAACATACCTTTGAATATTAATTTATTTTTTTTATACACTAACAAACGTGGATTAAATTTGTGGCAGACAGAGCAGTCTTCTTGAAGGTGCTGCAGACCTAAGCAATAAACACAAAGATTGTGGGCGTCTGAGATAAGTAACTTGTGCCCACACTTCAAACACTTTTTGAAGCCAGAAGGACCCTTCTCAGTTATTCTTATGACAAAAACAAAAACAAAAACAGCTATATATTTTTTTTAAAGCAGGAAAAAGTGAAGAAAAAGAGAGAGATTACCAATGATGGTAATGAAGGGTACACTAACATGTAAAGGAAAAAAATGGAGAAAATATACCAAAGACAATATTTATAGATATTCTAAAAATACAAGGGTAAAGGAATGATAGAAAAAAGGCAGCATATAAGGTTTAAATGAAAAATAAACTAACTTATTTGAAGAGTTCTGTGATGAAGCTCAAGAACTATGGCAACTATGTGTTTTCGCAAAAAGTGGCAAACAAGATCTGAAGTATGTTAGGGGTTGGTGCAATATGGGTAAGGAAGAAGTTCAACAGCTTTTTTGTTATCACGAGCTTTAGCAATGACAAAGTCGGATCCAAGGATTGGATCCAACCCCAACAGATGAGGATAGAATGAAAATCAGATCAGAGTTCATCCCTGTCCATTTTCAACCACAACTTAGATCTATTGATGGGAAACAGAAAATGTACCCCAGGACTGCTCCTGGTACTACTAATGGACAGATACAGCTCCTAAATGTGTTATCCCAGTATGGGTCTCCTCAAATTATCTGTTATGATCCCAATTATTCTCATTAGGGGTAATATACAATTATTAATCATGAGATGGGCAAGACCAATCTTTAACCAAACATGATAGGTTATTTTGAGCATAAAAGCAAGGGCAGCTAAGCTAGTACTTAACTATGAACTTATGAACCTATGAACAGTGCGGTATTCCATTCAGAAACATGACAATGAGCCACTAACAATGTGCCATGAGCCACTAACAATGTGCTGTTGGTCCATGTAGCATGATCATGTATCTGAATCACAGTATAATGCTGTCATACTACTTGAGCACTAATGCCTAATGCTGTGATAAGCAGGAATTCCCGTGTGAACCACCCAAAGCAGAAGCATAATGCCACTCAGTTATACACCTCTTGAATACTGCCTTTACACCTAAAGACAGAGCTGGCAATGGTCACATTTTAGTATCTACCTCTATCCAGCAATTTAGTAAAAAATATTATAAGAGGTCTGGAAATGTTTTACTGAACCCCAGATAGTGTTGTTTTAGTCAAGCCTATTGCATATTTCTGCAGGTCTCCTGTGTGGTGCATTATCCTGAGATTTAATTCTTGTTTCCTTTTTTTCCCAGTTAACTCTTCAGAGATAAACATCTTCAGGGTCAGAAACAATAACCAAATGCAGGCTACCAACTGTGGAGCAGATACCCTTATAAGCTCTCCAAACCCAGTGGAGTGGCTGGTTCTCTCCAGGACCAACAAGTAAAAAGAAAAGGAAAAGTTTTTTTGTTTGAAGTAATCCCATATTGTGAATACAACATTATAAAGGTATTTTGCAGGCGAACAGCTAATCAGAGTACAATGTAAACATTCTCAAAATCAAGTAATAAAAATGTGAAGCAATCCTTCTTTGAGCCTTGAATAGTCCAGTTTATTCAAGATAATGAGTGCTTTCATCTATCAGACTTCATCAGATAGAATTTAATGTATGCTTCTAGAGTCCACTACTTTTGAATATACCACCAAAGAGGATAAGGCTCTGATGGAATTAGGTTTATAGCCAAGTAATAGGATAGATGCCCTTGCAGGCCATTTAAGCCTACCCAATTTCCCTTTTTGTGCTCAAAATAATGTGCTCCATTAGGTTATAGATTGGCCTTAACCTTTCCTGAAATAGATTTACCATACTGGAAGAAACGAAAAACAATACTAGTGGACCTCCAATGAGCAATTGTTTGCTTAGACACAAGTTGATCCTTTTCTCGAGAAAAAGGAAAAAACAGCTGTTCAGCTTTCTTGAAGGGCTTAGTTCTGGAAAGGTAGTACCACTGCTGCCTGTGCATATCCAAGGTTTGTAGAATCTTCTCTCCCTTGTTTTAGGTTCCAGAGAGAGAGAGAGAGAGAGAGAGAGAACTAGGGAGACTGATGGCTTGACTCAGGGTAAATTTAGAAACAACTTCTGGCATGAAAGATGCATTAGTGGGTAAAGCAACCTTGCCCTTGTGGAAAATCAGATAAGGTTAGCCTACCATGAGGGCTTGCAGCTCAGAAACACACCTTACAGATGTCAGAACAATAAGCAAAATGGTTTTCCAGGTGATGAATTTTAACTCAGCCTGAAAGGTCATTTCAAAAGGAAATAAGGTCAATTTTTCAAGAACACAGTTGAGATCCCAAGAAAGAGAAATCAATGCAACACTCCTTTAATAAATAGTTTGGCCACAAAAAGAGACAAAAGAGGGGGATCTATGGCCAGACCAGCTGAAATGATCACAGGAAGCACCCTGATAGATGCATAAGATAAAACATTGTTGAGTAACTCGCACAAATATTTTAAAACCAGCAGGGTTGACACCATACTAGGTCCTCTGTTATTGGTTAGGCATCACCTAGAACACCTTGTAAATGTAAAATTTCCCAGTTGCAAGTTTTCTTGCCTACTTCAATACCTGCTGCACATCCTCTATGGAACAAGTGCCTAAAATGTATCGAGACAGAATCATCCAGGCTGTCAGTTGCAAATACCCTTAAGCTGGGGTGCAACAGTCGCCCCTGATACTGTGTGAGCAGATCCATAGTGTGACGAAGCTTATGGTAATTGCTTTTCTATAATCCCATTAAAAGGAAGACACAACTTTGCCTGAGCCAAAACGAGGTAACTACAATGATCTTTGCAAATTCTTTCTGAATGCTCAGAATTACCTTGGGTATCAGTGAAAAGGATGATAATGCATAAAGGAATATTCCAATTCAAGGGAATAAAAATCTGTCTGTCCTCCAAGCATGGTTGCAAGGATGCCTCAAACAGATTTTTTCCAAATGTCTGTTTTGAAAGGAAACAAACAGATCTGTTTGAAGTATTTCCCACATCTGAACCAAATCCTGGAAGATTTCTGTTCTGAGTTTCCACTCATGAGGGTCATCAGGGATCTACTTAGTCTCTCCGCCACTATGTTTTGCTCTGACAGGATGTATGAAGCCTGACGCATCACAGAATGTTGTAACACTGGCTCCCAGGCCATCACTGCTAAATGGCAAAGAGGGTATGACCTTGTACCCCCTTGTTTGTTCAGGTACCATAACTGTGGTTTTGTCTGTCACCACTTGAAGACAATAAGTGGTGGTGAAGAACTTTTAAGCCCTAAATCACTGCTAACATTTCTTTGACATTTATGTGCTTTGGTGTATCTGTGGCCGAGACCTGGTTTAAGGCTCCAGAGAGCACCCCAGTACTACCAGGCTGTAATTCATACCACACCTTTCGGCCCCTAAACCTGGACCGAAGCACTAAAGGCAGTGGTGTTTCCATATTCATAAGCCCAACATAATGTATCAGAGATACTTCAGATACAACTAACACTGGGTAAAACTGCAATCCAGGTTGCAGCCTGCTATAGATCCCCCACCATGTCCCAAGACTCCCACTCCACATTCCTAAACACACTGGAAAATATTAGGGTACAACCCAATGCCCTTATACTGGGAGACTTTAACTACCCCTCCATTAACTGGGAAAATGACTCATGTACCAACACACTTGCTCAACGTTTTCTGGAATTCATTAATTCCAGTGCCCTAGACCAACTCATTCTTACCCACACCAGGGGAAGAAACGTCCTTGACCTGGTCATTACTAACATGGACAACTGTTGCTCTACACCAGTAATCAACTCCTCCCTGGTCAGATCTGACCACAAGCTAATCACCATGAATATCTACATCCCAGCCTCACCCCCCCCAAAAGGAAACCACCATAAAAAACTTCTCCAAAGCCAGTTCTGGGCTTCTAAAAACAGAGGTGGCTAATTTCAAGAAGCCCATACAAATGGAAAATAGGTGCATGACTGCTGAATCATACAAGTTAAAACACATTAATATGTTCTTTCTTTAAAATAAAATTGGTTAAGTGGTTGAACATAGAAGCAGTTAAGTTAGTATCTAATATATGTATTGTTATTTATAAATATATTTTCTTAACAGATTAAATGTTTATTATATATGTGTTTTTATAGGAGAATTATTCATGTATTACACATAGCTATATATTTTTAAAGAAAAAACATATTAATGTGTTTTTAACTTGAGAGCACACTTAACTAATTGATTAATTTAAGTTAACTGATTGTGATTAATCAATTGAAATGTATATAAGGGGGAAGTGTGTACGGCTTTGTATCTGATGAAGTTCCGTTTGTATCGAGTGTGAATAAAGGGAATGAAAGCACTTATAACCTTACCCTGCCTGGTGTCTGGTTCTTTTCAAGGAAAAGGTATCCTGTGACATTTTTGTTGGATTATTTGCTTTTATGTGTTTTACTATTGACATTTACATAAATGAAAACAAACCACACCAACACAATCCTAGTCGCAAGCATTTTACATCACAAACCATACTGACACATTCCCAGTAGCAAACATTATACATCACTTATAATCTACCCAGTCTCTCACTCAAACATTACATAGCTTATTTAAGTCCTGCTTCCTTTTAGATATCATTCCTCCCTTGTATGTATTGTTCCCACAGTTCTCATTTTTTCCCTATGTAGTTTGCTCCTACCTTTTTTCTAAAGATCTCAATTCCAGTTGTTTCATCTCTGTGACTATGTTCACTACTTCCAGTATAGTTGGTTTAGATTTTGATTTCCATTTTCTAGTAATTGCTTTTTTGGCAGACACCATTATTAGACAGAGCAAGCCCTTACCATGTCTAGACAATTTTGATTCTGTATCATAGTTCAGAGTCTTCTGTATTATTTAATACAACTGGTCTCCCATTCTGTATTTCTCCCTTCTCTCCTTTGTTAAATATAAACCTAATACCTCTGCATAGCTCTTTATACATACAATATTTAAGTAACCATTCATTTAATACCTTTATAAACCATTTTTTTGCTCTACAGTTATATTTGTATACATCTTATAGTCTATTCCATCCAGTCCTGCAGCTGAATCTAAATTCATTACTTTTAGTACCTGTTCTAGTTCTTCTGCATTTATATTTTTTCTAAATCCATACTCTCCATGTCAGAAAATGCAGGTACCTTCCATTCTTTCCATGTCCTTCTTCTCTGCTCTTTAAATAATGTCCTAATATTTTCTTTTACTATATTCATATTATTCTCTTGAGTATTATACATTTTACCTGAATAATCTTTCATTTCTCTCATTACATTATTATTCTCTTTAATTATTTTACTTAAGTATGGTGCAATTTCTTCTCTTTTTCCTTTCAGAAAATATCTTTGTTCATACAACAAATATTCTATTTTTTATTCAATTTATATAGTTTCTCTTCCTTGATAAAGAAATTTGCATCAGTCTTCCTTACATAATCAATCATATTATTGCTTAGATTCTTATAATTTATTTTTCCCATGTATATTTTCTCTTTCTCCCATGTTACATAACATTTTTATATTTCATTTTCAAATGTAATCACCATTCTGACCAATCTTTATAAAAAATTCTCATCTCTACATGATCTTGCCATAATCTCATAACATCTTTTCTCCCCTCAACATCCCATTTCACTTCATTTATTCTTTTTATACCTTTCCCTGCTTTTATATAATCAACATTTCCTTTTACCATATTCCAAACAGACCCATGATCTGCAAACCCTGTCAGTAATACTCCTTATTTAACTACTACTAAGCTTTATGGCAATAAAAAATAATTTCTGTTTTTTTTTCACCCCTTCTATAAGTCCACGTCTCTAGATTCCAAATTCTTAACTGTCCGTATTTTATATGTCTTTTACTAATTTGACATCATATGCCTTCTTGTTTTGTTGTCTTAAATTACAATTAAAAGCCCCTGCTACGATTCTCTCCATATTAACTGCTACATATTGAATTATTTTTCTGAACATATCTTCCCTCTCTTTTTTATTACATATGCATATATTGCTATAACTCTCATAACATGTTCCCTCCATCTTACATCAATAACAGTAATTCTACCTATTATAACAAATTTATTTATGTATTATTTATTTCCAGTTTGATGACCGGGGATGTCCACTAGGCTCAGGGAGCCCATTTTCAGTGGAGGCCCAGGGAGAAAAGCTCCACATTACAAAGTTTGGATACAGATACAATACAGAAAAGAAGGACAATTTACAATTATATTTCATGCTAGAGAGCAGGTGTAATTTCTTAGGTACATGTTACCTTTAAATACAGACACAATATTATTAATGAACAATGTACAGTTACATTTCATGTTAGACAGCAGGTGTAAATTCTTAGGTACATGGTACAAATTTGATATTTACAATATGTACATATGTGTGGTAGCCTACAGATCATAGCTAGAGAGGCTAGTAATCATAGCTGGACAGGGGTTTAGAGGTGGAGAGAGAATTATAGGACTAGGTTCGGAGAATGCAGTTGCATTTTCTGTTAGAGAAAAGGTAGGAATGTAACTGAGATTTAAAGTTTTCAAAGTTTGCACAGGTCCTTAGAGAGGAAGGAAGAGAATTCCATTTTTTTGCTATGGAAAGTGATAGCAGGAGCTGACCAGCAGGGCGATTGGGTTTTCGGACACAAATTAGGTTTTGGTGAGTAGATCTGAGAATTCTCTGAGGGGTGTAGGGGAGAAGGATGTTGCACAGAGCAGGATACTTAGAGGGTTGAAAGATTAGTTTGTGGGCTGTGGTAATCTGAAAATAGTCTAGATGGTTGGAGAGTTCAAGCCAGTTTAACAAATTAAGGGCAATACAGTGATGTTACAAATGTAACATCTAACACTTTAATTGTGTCTTTATATATTATTCCTAAGCAGGGCTCCTTCCCACAGTTCCACATCACTTTTTTCCCCACCACATGTTGGTTTGATATCTAATTTTGACAAAAATCTACTATCTTCTAGTATAACATCACTATCCAGCTTTTCACACCATTCTAAAATCCCTATCCTTCTTTCCAACTTCTTAAAACTATTCACATTTAATGAAAGAACTTTACAAATAACTCTACCTTAAATAATATGTATTCATCCTCTCCCTTTCTTTTTTTTTTTCTTTTTTGAAGTCTTCTATGTTCTTCCTCTTCCTTTCTCTCATCCTTTAACCAATAAAATTTATTTTCTGTTTAACTACATTCCATTTAATATCATCATTCTCACTTAACCCTGACTCTTGTTCTTCAATATTTTCTATATTTAAATCTTCCTTCACTCTGCCTTTTTGCAATATTTGTTCTCTATACATAACACTACTATCTTTTTGTTCCCATTTCTTCCTCTTTTTCTTCCGGCTGCTCCTGTTAGGGATCACCACAGCAGATAATCTGTTTCCATTTCTTCCTGTCCTCTGCATCTTGGTGTGTCACACCAACCACCTCCATGTTCTCTCTCACCACATCCATAAACCTTATCTTAGGCCTTCCTCTTTCCCTCTTACCTGGTAGCTCCATCCTTAGCATCCTTCTCCCAGTATACCCAGAATCCCTCCTCAGCACATATCCAAACCAACGCAATCTCGCCTCTCTGGCTTTATCTCCAAAATGTCCAACCTGAGCTGACCCACTAATATACTTATTTCTAATCCTGTCCATTTTTAGCACACACAATGCAAATCTTAATATCTTTAACTCTGCCAACTCCAGCTCTGACTCTTATCTTTTCTTCAGTGCCACCGTCTCCAACCCATGCAACATAGCTGGTCTCACTACCATTTTATAGACCTTCCTTTCCAATCTTTCAGGTACCTTTCTGTCACAAATCACTCCTGACACTCTTCTCCACCCACTCCACCATGCCTGCAGTCTCTTCTTCACCTCTCTTCTACATACTGCTTCTAATTCCTTTCTTATAACTTGTCCTTTTTACCTTGTTCTGCTACTTCTTCCATTATGTCCAAATCTACTTAATTTCTTCTTTCTTCACATTCCCCCATGCCAAATGTCCTACTTTCTTACATTTATAACATTTTGGTTCACAATTCCTTGCATCATGTCCTATACCTCAACATGCAAAAACATCTCCTTTTCTCACGCTTATTAATTAAATGATCCATTTTTCCACACAAAAAACATGTTTTTGGCTGTCCCCAATATCTAACAAAGCTTATGTCTCCTTCAACATTAATAATACTTGGAATATGCACAATACTGTCATTTTCTGCTTTCAATATCATATTGCAATCCATAAACCCCTATTATCATAAACTTTTGATAAATTCACAATAAAAAAGATTTAATAAATGTTTTTTCAAAGTCTCTTTTTCAACTTAATTCCTGAAATGAATATTAATTTTTTTCTTAGACTCCCTAAAAAGGGCTTGAGTACATATAAGTTCCACTGTGAACAATTTTTCTTTTTCTCATACTCCTTTGTAAATTCTGCCATTATCTGCCCAGTCTCAAAAATAATGTCACAAAAATCTCTTTATGAATATGAATAAAGCTTTTACCTAATTTGGTTTTATCCCAAGCATCTTAACTATTTCTTCCCATACCTTATATCTGTCCATTTTGGTCTCTTCCTTCTTTTTGATTTGAACCTTAAACAGTCTTTTTCTTTTAAAACTCATTTCTTTCTCTTCTCTTTTACCATGCATCCCTTCTTTGACAGTATCAACATGCGATTTTTGTTCCACCTGCATATCCTCATTCTGCTGTACTTCTTCCTTCTGTATTCTATCCATCATTTCTCCCTATGACATGTCCTTTCCATTTTCTGGCTCACTTTCCTCCATTATGCCCAATAATATATCATCCTGCAATCCTCCCGACTGGAGGGTTATAAAAACACAATCTTGTATTGTAACTTCTGACTCAAAATAAATTCTGCTGGAGCAAGTCTTCAGAATCAGCATCCAACATGTTAACCTGCCTTTGAAAAGGCTCAACTGCCGTTTCCACTATCTCCATCAAACCATATTCTCCTCTTGACCTCTCCTTCACCTCCGATTTCTTCTCTGATAAATCTAACACATCCGCTGTTTGAATAACAGCATCATACTCTAAAACCACCTTGTTGCTGTCTCCTTCAATCTCCATGTTTGCTGCGATTGGGTTCCTGCTTCTCTGAGCTGCCTGTGTGTCTGGACCGGAAGATAGGGAGCACCACAACGAAAAGAGCCCCATACACGAAAAGAGTAGGGGAAGTTCCCCGATGCCCTGACCAAATTTCCATTAATAGTATATATATATATATATATATATATATATATATATATATATATATATATATATATATATATATATATATATATATATACCATCTTGGGTCTTCCCTGAAAAGAGTCTATTAGGCTAGTGGGACCGACCCAGTCAACAAAGGATAAATAAATAAATAAAAAAGAGTCACCCACCTGCGGCTGAGGCAAACTGCTAGTCTGCTGTGGTGGCAAAGGCTGTTTGCTTAATGTTTTCTTTTTGTGGCTGGAAGAAGGACCAACCATGGGATTGGTAATCTGTTCCATGGTCAAGCTGAAAATGGTGCCTCTTTCCCATGGAAGACAAGCAACAATTGCCGGTAAACATTACCAGTCCACAAAACTTACTTTTTTGACAGAATAAGATAGCAAAAAGCACTTTAAAACATTATGCCAGCCCCACAAAAGAAAAATAAATAATTTCTTTACAGAAAAATGTTTTTAATTACTTTACACTACTTTTAAACTGACTGGAAAAAAACAATGGCTCCATTTAAAAGGACATTACAGTCTCAAAACAGTCCATTAAAACAAAACACTCCCAGCTTTAAAATTAACTTTCCTGATGAGAAAAGTAATAAAATATCAACGAAATTAAGAAAATGGAAGTTTTTTCCCCAAAGAGAACTTATCTGCCCAGCAAAGAAAAGCAGAAGCCAACCACCAATCCTTGAAAGCCTCAGAGGAGCACACTCTTTGGTGGCAGTAAACCACTGAAGGGCTTTGCTCCCAGACTTGTCTTTTATTCAGCTCAGCTTAAGCTGCTTGACAGTTTGGGTGCATGAAGTGTGCCCTGAAGCTTTGGAAGCTGGCCGGCTGTTATATCCCTGTCAGTATATAACTCACACAGCTAAGGTTACTGCAGCAGTGATCAATATGATGCACATAATGTGGATACCCTGGGTCCTGCAGTAAGCAATCATTGTAGCCAGGCACTTCATGAATACTCAAGGCACAGTAGATAGCCCAAAGGGTAATGTAGAAAACCGATAATGTGAGCCAGACAAAGCAAATCTCAGACTCCCCAGACTCTGGAATAGATTGCCCATACATGTCAAGCAGAGTGCCTCTTTGGACCTCTTCAAGAGGAACCTTGACGATTGGATGGGAGAAAGGAAATTCACCCCAGGGAGCACGTCAGTCACCCTGCTAGACAGGGTCCAGTAAATAATGTGGGAAGAAATAGCCAGGGAATTGTTATGGCTAGGCTTGTATAGGCCCTAGGGCTGATAGCCTAGTACCAACCTATGAACCTATGATATTTCCTAACGTTGGGAGAAACTGGAATGTAATAAGGATCTTTCAGATCTAAATTCACCACGAAACAGTGATCTGGAAGAAGGAGTAGGACCATCTGCACAGTGAGCATTTTGAATTTGGATATTTTCAGAAAGGTATTTAGATAAGACAAATCTAACACTGATCTTCATAATTGCTCCATTTTGGGTACCAGAAATATTCAGGAATAAATTCCTTTTCATTTTTGTGGTGCAGGAGCTGGTTCTATAACCCCCTGCTTGCAAAATATAAAGGAGTACAGGACAGAACAGAAGCATATGAACTGGCAGCTGTGCTCAGGACTAACTGTAACCTGTGGAACTTGTTTAACTTGCTTACTTATGTAATCTCTGTAAATAGTCTGTTTGTAATATGTAATGCTGGTATTATGTAATGCTGTATCTGCTTATCCTTGGAGCTTTTCTCCCCGGGCCTCCGCTGAAAATGGACATGCATCCAGACGGACTATCCCGGTCAACAAATGTAAAATAAAAATAAATAAATTGTGAGGGGATTTCCCTGAAGGGAGGGTGATTTTCTGTCCGCTGACTCTCTGTATCCTCTCTGAATCATTATTTTGTTAGAATGGGAATTTTCTTTGTTCTTTCCATTGGATTTGGATGTCCTGTTAGGGAAGAACCTGGGAATATGAAACATTCTAGATACCCCATGCATCAATTTAGCTCTATCATCCCATTGTTTGAGAATCTGGGGTAGCAGCAGGACCACTCAGAACTTAAAGGAGCGTTCAAAATCTCATTTTTTTAAATCCTCAGAAAAAATTCTCGTTATGTGACTAAGCACACCTTCTCAATACAACAGAAGTGGCTACATTTCTAGAAATTGTGTCAGTACCTTTCAAGACACTTCTCTAATCATGTTTTAAAATATGAGTCACACAACGTCATACAACACACATCTGTTCAGCAGACAAAGATGCAAATTCATTAAAACTGTAAGCACATTGCAAAATAACGTTCACCTAAAGACTAGATCATTTAGAATTGTGAAGACTAAATTACTAGGCTGAGCCAACCTTTTCCCTGAGATTCTAACCTCTTGCCAATTTTATCCAGTGGTATAGGACTAGAAGAAGCCAAAAACCTCTTTTTGGTGTTGGAAGCTAGAGAAACCATAGCTGGGTCATCTAGCAAAGGAACAAAGATAGCTGCAAGATCACAATACACATTGTATATCCTCATAGCCTTTAAAAAACTGGTTCACTACTCAAGGGTGTTTTACATCACATTTTACAGACATCTTCTAAGGTCGGTAACAGAACAGGAACAGCCAAAACGTTAGGAATCCCATCCTCAATAGGATCAGAAACTCTGCCATTCTCTGGCATAGCTCTAGACTGCTTTGAGTCAGTTACATCTCTAAAACTACCTTCTTGGGTTTTTCAAGCTGTTCACATTGTTCACATTCTGAAGAATCAAACTGGATGGACTCGTAGTGTTCATTATTGTCTGCATCAGAGTCTACATCAAAATCTGCAGTCATAGCTAAGCTCAAGAGAAGACAGTCCCATAATCAGTCTGAAGAGGAGCATTATCTCTGAGATTAGCTGACTGTGCTAACCTGACTGCCTGCAGTGTAGTGAAGTTTCTGTTTCGTATTACTGTGAATGACACTAGTGGACAAAATATATCTGGGAAGGGATCTTTTAAGCCAGCCCTCTCAAGCTCCCGTACACGGGTGAGGTACTGTAACAGCCCCTGGAGATGGGTCTGACCCCCCCATACCATAGAGGGCTGCGGGCTCACATCAGAGAGTGATGGGGAAAAAGCTAAGTGGTCTGCGGGCTGAGTAAGGCAACAGCAGATTCACAAACCACAGACTGAGGTGTGTTTTTGTTGAGTCTTTTTTCTTTTTAGGTGCAAATGAATTGGGGGGGGGGGATGGCCATATCAGGATCCATCAAGTCAGGGGGGAAAACAACAGCCAGAATAACACATTGACACTATCAAGGGGTGACTAAGGGCAGCAATAATAGGAAATATAAACTGTGTCCACACATCAAATAGGGATAAACTGCTAACATATAGCAAAATTACGTTTTAAATGTGCAACCTACACAGTGTAATAAATAACAGAACACAAGGCAAGAGTACCACATAAAATTCAGCTGTCCAAATAGTGCCAAAAATCACATATATGTCCTTAAATCAAATAGAAACATTCTAAAGCAACATAAATATGTGTTTACTTAGAGATTCTCTTGTCAGAAATTAAACAATTCTGCACTGAAAATGCAAATAAAGTAATTTGCAGTAAAATTGCAATTTAACAAAAAAAATGGCCACAGCAGTGTTAAAACATTAACAAATATCATATAACTGAAGAAAAAATAAAAAAAAATCAATACTTACCTGTCAAAACTCCAAAATGAAGCAGATAAATGACAGAAACAACAGGTGCAAGGCAATCCCTAGTGTTCAGCTGACACCACAGAATGTCAGTTTCCCAGTACACGTCAAAAAGCACTTTAGAAAAGCAGCGTTACGCATACAAACAGCACAGTAGTAAGTGAGAATTCTGAGACATTAATAACAATAGTAAATTGCAAGTATATTAAAATAAAACTTTAATATGCACCCCCCCCCACACACACACACACACACACATATATATATATATATATATATATACACATATATATAGTATAGTATAGTTAATAAAACAGAAAGAAATCAAAAGTATCTAATAATGAAGAGGAAGATTGGTTCCCAAAAGGATCTTATTTGAGTCTAGACACTGTAATCCACCAAAGCAGGCTGCTGAGGAGATTTAACTGTGTGATTCCTACAGCTGCCATTAAAAGACAGAACAAATTGGGGCTTAGACAATCCCCTTTTACAGGTAGTCAGAGCAGGGAATTCTGAGCTCTGAAAGCTGCTAGTATGTATTTATAGAGGCACAAAACCCATTTGCCACTGAGGCAGTGTGAATGATGAGCATCATAACGGTAGTACACATTAACCACAGTCACTGAAGTTGTTTCATTTTTTTTTTGACATATGACAACGTACTTCCCAAAAATAACTGCAAAGCAACCCTGGGTTGCAAAACACTTTAAATAACTTATTATCAGTGCTGTTTAACACCCACATGACTGTATTTTCCTGAAGCTCAACAGTACCTCTTACCCCACAGTGGGTTTATATATCCTGCACCCCACTGAAAAATCCTCTTCAGCCTAGACCAGTCTGAAACATTTCTTAGCAAGAAAGCAAAACCTCAAAGCAGATGCACAGCAAGGGTGTAGTTAGGTGTATTCAGTGTACTCAAATAAGTACCTGTTTTCTAAGCATCTCCTGGAAAAGTCAACACTCAAAAAACACAGAATGTTTAGGACTGTGCAAATGAATATTTAGAGTACGGAGGTATACAAAGAATACTTATGCGAAAGGAACACACCTATAAAAACAGCATTTTATGGGAATAAATGGGAATACCTGAAAACAGCATGTAACCTTCCTATATATATCAGGGGTAGCATTTTGCGGGTTGAATACGTTTTTATAATGATAGGTGGGTGGTGGAGGCAACATTGTTAGGTTTGACAAAAAGAAGCTATGTACTCACCATAACGTTCCAGCTGTGTTGTCGATCTTTATTTATCCTTGACAGATGGGTTCGGTTCTGATCTCGGAACCGACTCAGCCGTTACTACAGCTTGCACCAGCCAAAAATTCTCGAGCTTCACCTCTACCCAGAATCCCTCTCTCTTAATTACCTCATTTCTAGTTTGCAGAAAATGTGTAAACATTTGAAAACATATATACATCTATATATACGCATACAGGATGTAAGCCAGATGGAAGCCTTATCCACTATATTTGGGTAGCATAACAGTTCATGTGATTCGTTCCATCGAAGATCCTTTAAGGATGGGGATGGAGGCGGGGAGGAGTCAAGGATAAATAAAGATCAACAACACAGATGGAATGTTATGGTGAGTACATAACTTCTTTATCTGATGTTGTCAATCTTCATTTTATCCTTGACAGATGGAACAGAGTCCTCAGCTACCTAAAAAACTTGGGTGGACTCACTGAAGGATATTCCTGAGCACCATCAAGCCAAAAGATGATCTTCCCCTAGAGACCCAATCTAGTTTGTAATGAGTTAATAAAGGTATGGGGAGAAGCCCAAGTTGCTGCTGCATATATGTCATCCACTGAAGCACTAGACTGGAAGACCGGTGAAGTGCCTACAGACCTTGTAGAATGTGCTTTGATAGGTTTAGGCAAGGTTAACTTGTTTTTATCATAAATGAAAGAAATACAATATATTTCAGCTACTTAGAGAGGGTAGTCTTGCTGACTGCCTTGCCAACTTTGCAGTAGAAAAAGACACAAACAGTTGACCTGATTGTCTTATCGCTTTTGTTCTGTGAAGATAAAAACATAATTGTCTATGGACATCTAGTAAATGTACAGCATATTCTCCTTTGTTAGAATGATTAAGGAAAAAGACCAGTAAATTAAGTCTGGTTGATATTAACCTCTGACACTACCTTGGGCAGGAAGGAGAGGTTTGTTCATAAAGATACCCTATCCTTGTAGAAGACTAGGTAAGAAGGCTCAGATGATAAAGCCTGGATTTCTGAAATTCTTCTAGCTGAAGTAATGGCTACCAAAAAGTCTGTCGTCCAAGACAGAAACTTCAGATCGCATTTCGCAGAGGGTTCAAAAGGGGTATGTACTACTGCCTGTAGTACTAAATTCAAGTCCCAAGGAGAAGTCGGATCTTTACACTGGGGTTTTAACAAAATAGCCCCCCCCCCCAAGAATGATTTACAAAGCCTGTGAGAGGCTAAAGAACATTCTTTTAAATCACTGTGAAAATTAGAAATTGTCACTAATTGTAGTTTGATGGTGGATGGAGAAGCCCCAGCACTGAACAGAGATGCTAAGAAATCTAAAACATACTCAACTGAAGCAGAGAAAATGTCAATTTGTTTTTCATAGGCCCAAATTGTAAATCTCTTCCACTTATTTAAATATAATTTTCTAGTAGAAGGTTTATGAGCCTTTAAGAGGATGTGATGCACTGGAGAGGACATATTAGGACACCTAGCAACTAGTGGAATTGGAGGAATCACACAGACAGCCTGAGGTTCAAAATGTTTGGGTGAACAAGGCCATCTGGATGGGACAGGAGATCTGGCACTGGGTCCAGAATCCAAAGTTGATGAATCAAGTGAGGCCAAAAAAAGGGGAACCAAATCTGTCAAGGCCAAAAGGGGGCAATGAGAATTACTGTACTTTTCAACCTGAGTGCTTTCTGTAAGAATTTCAGGATTAACAGTATTGGGTGAAAGGCAGACAGTAGACCAGCGGGGCAATCATGGAGGAGAGCGTCCCTGGGTGACCTTTCCAGAGGAGGAACGAGGGTGAATTAACTGCTGCATTTGTTGTTTAGGGGAGATGCACACAGATCATATCAAGGTTAACCCCAGTGATGAAATATCATCTTTGCCACTTCTGGATTGAGAGACCACTCATGAGGCTTAAGGATACATCTGTTTAGCTTTTCTGCAATCATGCTGGAGCTCCCCAGAATGCGCGCTGCTATTAGAAAGTGGTTGGATGAGGTCGCCTACTGCCACACTCTGAGGGCTTCTCGACAAACTAGGTATGATTTGGTTCCTCCCTGTTTGTTGATGTACCAAACCACTAACATACTGTCTGATTGAATTGCAGTAGTCCCCTGAGGAAGAGCTGTCTGAAAGGCCTGCAATGCAAGAAGGACATTGATGTGCAAGCTGGCCTCTAGTGGGGACCAAGTGCCTTGGATCGTCTTACCCAGATAATGACCCCTCATCTCATCTGGGAGGCGTCCATGATCACAATGGCCATGGGCTCTGGAAAATCAAAGGGACGACTATGAAGAATTTGTTCGGAATGCAGCCACCAAAGAACGTCCATTAAGGTCCATTTTGCAATGGTTTGTGACCAAGATTTGGTCTGACACTGGGTGATGAAGGATAGATCACTGGGAAGTTAGTCGCCATTGCAGAACTCGCATATGTAACCTGGCTAATGGGACTAGATTTATGGAAGCTGCCAAGGATCCTACAGCTTGTAAAACAAATTGTGCTGGAACCTATGAATTAACTTTTGAACCTGTACCACAATTCTCTGATGTCGTTCTGGAGGAATTGTCATTTGAGTATTCAGTACTGCCTCTATGAATTCTAAATTTTGTGTCAGGGTTAAATGTGACTTTTCTAGATTGATGGTAATCCCCAGATAGGCACAGGTGTGGAGGGTGTAGTCTCTGGCTAATATTAACTGATGCTTGGTCGAAGTGGTATGAGCCAATCGTCCAAGTACAGAAACACTCAGCATCCTTGCAGTCTCAAGTGAGCTGCTACTACTGTCATGCATTTGGTGAACACCCTGGGGGCTGTGGTGAGTCCAAAGGGCAGTACTCTGAATTGGTAATAACTAGCTTGAATTGGTAATAACTAGCTCCTAGCCAGAAGCAGAGGAACTGTCTGGAGCATTTGTCCATTTTGATATCGTAATACACATCCTGAAGGTCTATTGTGCACATCCAGTCATCTTTCTTCAGAAAAGGGAGAAAAAACTGTACCGTGACCATCCAGAACTTTGTTTGCCAAACCAATTTGTTCAGCAAAGTGAGAGCTAGAATCAGTCTCCAGTCCACCCTCTTTTTTGGCACAAAAAAGAATCTTGAGTATGTTCCGGATCCTTCTTGGTCTGGTGGGACTTGTATGACTCATTTTTCCAGCAGTTTCAGAATTTCTTGTACTGCTGCATCCCTCTGATTGGGTGGAACATTGGGGATATTCTTTTGAATGCGGGAAGGTTGAGAAAACTGACTGATATAATCTCTGGATATGATCCGCTGCACCCAGGAATCTTTTGTCAAGTTTAGCCAGGTGTTTAGGTGCAAGGATAAACATCCCCCAACTGCCTTCAGAGGAAGAAAATTGGGCTTCTCTTCACGGATGCTTAAAGGGCTTGCCTGGGAAAGAATCCCTGAAGTCCTGCTTTTGTGGACCACCCCTGCCATAAGGATGGCATCTTCCGTTATGGTCCCTCCCCCTCTGACCCTGGGAGAACTCTCTCCACATGTGGTTGGAAAGGCCCTTTGGATTTCTTGAACCATAATTTTCCACTGCTCCTCTGGTTCCTAGAAAAGGACCCTTTGAGGGGTGGAGAAACATACGCTCACAGCAAATAGGGTCTTACCATCCTTCTCACACCTGGATAAAGTCTCTTGTAGTTTAGGGCCAAACAAAGAAGTTCTGTCAAAAGGAGCATTGACAAAAGGTGACTTGAATGGTTCCGCAAATTCACTTATGTGTATCCAGGTGTGCCTCCTTATGTCTACACCTGTATCCGCTGCTCTAGATGTCCCTTTGGCTGTATGAGCGATCAGCCTCATGGATGAATGCAACACAGATTCGAGGGTGGCTAACTGGGAAGCCACTTCTCTTGGACTCCCTCAGCTACAGCTCCTGCCGGGGTGTCTGACAACTCCTTAATCAGATCCTGTTGGAGTCTGGTGAAATGTAACAAAAAAATTAAAGGACCTTATGGCGAAGGTCTGTGAAGCATAGACCCACTTCACAAACCTGTCCATGGCCCGAGACTCTCTACTGGGTGGATGGACAGAAGAACTCTCTTCAACAAGTTCCTTTTTAGTGGATGCCACTACGACCAAACCATCTACAGCCAACTCCTTAGCCCAAAACTGCTTGTCTTCTGGAGCAGAAAGAATCTTGCCTGGTCTTTTGGGGATGGGCTCAATGGAGTCCGGAGCCTTCCATGCCCACTGAGAAATCAAATGAATGAGTTTGTAAGCGGGCGGAGTCACCCAAGAGGTAGATGGGCAGGTGCCGAAAGCCTGCAAGTAAATAAATTCCTCAGAGTAAGAGTTTTGGAACTTCCAGCCACCACTCTGTGTTAAAATTTCCAAGATGTCTTCAAATGAAACATCTTCAGGGGATGACTGTGAGGACCCTTCCTCCTCATCGAAATCTGTGTCTTTGGTGACTGATTCATTGGGGAATCCAAGTGCTTCCTTTTGCACTTCTTCTGAGGGACCTCCTCAGGTGGATAGTCTGGGGACATATCAGAAGATGACAGTAACTATGCCTGTGATACCTGTGGCTTCAGTACTCGCTGTCCCAGTGGAGAGGCAGTAGGAATAACAGAACTAGAGGGAGGAGTCTGTTCTAAACGGGAAGGCGCAGATGGGGTCTCTACAAGAGAGAGGGCCCTCTGCATAGCCTCGAAGGCTGGTCCCCTGAAGAAGCAAAGGAGCCTGGAACAGAGAAGGACTGCCTTGGAACCAGGGTCGCTCCCTGCTCCAAAGAACTGACCCCCGAGACAGAATCTGGAGCCAAACTAACTCGCACCAAAGCTCTGAGGAGCAGGGATGGCTCACAAAAACCTGGAGTTGAAAAGTGTCCCCCAGAACCGGCAGGGTAGCCATGGCCCCGGGAGGTCTCCAGTTCAAAAGAACTGAAGACCTCATGGTAACTATCGGCCCCGAAGAAGCGAGCAGCTCAGGAACCGATACAGTCAGTGTGGGGAGTTCCAGGACAAAGGGCTCTAAGATCTCTGAAAGGTTAGAGCAGGAGTAGTTAATGGTACAAAAGAAGTGTTAGCATCAATACCCGAAGGGGTCAGTACCGAAGACAGGCTTGAAAGCCCTCTAACCCATAAGATCTTATTCATTAGCCTCTCCACATCGAGTTCTGAAAGGCTTTTGCTGGAATGGAAGGATGACACAGAAAGGGACTTAGCTGTCTGCAAAAATACCTCTGGGATTTCCCCAATAAAGGGATCAATAGAAGGACAGTAGATACTTCTAAATAATTTAGTCTTGTCCAGTGAAGCAGTAATCAATTTCTGTACCGAGGCCTTCAATGTCGAAGGGCTTGAAATTGCAATAGGTGCCAGAATGCATGCTGGCACTGGAATATCAACAGCAAAACCTTTGGTTCTGTGGGAGCTGTCGGAGCTGAGGTCTTCAATTTTTTGGGTTTCGGAATGGATGGGGAGGTAGGAACCAAAAGATTTCTTTTCTTCAATTTTTCAGCAGAGGATGAAGAAGACGGAGAAGAAACATCTGTCTTGGCTTTATCTCCAGGGGATAAGGTTTCACCAAAGGCAGAAGGGAGAAGTCCTTTTAAAATAAGTTTATTCTGCCTTTCCACTAAAGAGCGGTGGCTGAAGGCGTGGCAGATGCTGCAATCTTCCTATAACTGGTGAGGGCCAAAACAATATACACACAGTAAATGAAAATCTGAAGAGGGACTTTTATGGTTACACTTCTGGCATTTTTTGAAGCCAGAGGGGCATTTACCCTTGTCAGCCATGTCAACACAGGAAAACTACTAGGTAGATTTGTTAAACAAAGCTCACCCACACAAATAAGAAAAGGGAAAGCAAGCTCAAAAGAGCTATAATGTTTTACTTGTATCTTTATATATAAGAAAAAAGGAAAGAAAAACTAACAATGATGATAGTTTAGATATATATAAGCATGTACAGGGAAATGGAAACTATGATGGGGGAGCTATCAGCAATGATATTTGGGAATACACTAAAGTATTGAAGGAAAAAGTATCAGCGATATTTATAGAAATAAACTAAGTGTAAAAAAAAATGTAAAGTGAAATAAGATAGAAAAAAAAAACAAGAAAATTGAGAAAAATTTACCTAAACCCACTAGCGCTTGACAGTAGAAACTAGATGCGCCCATTTCAGAAAGTGGCAAATGAGCTCTGGGGGGAACTGAGAGAGAGGGATTCTGGGTAGAGGTGAAGCTTGAGAGATTTTGGCTGGCATGAGCTGTAGTAACAGCCGAGTCAGTTCCGAGATCAGAACTGAACCCATCTGTTAAGGATAAAATGAAGACTGACAACATCAGATCAAAATGTAAATTTTTGGCTACACCCCTGATGCACAGTGTACCCAACCACAAAAATCCTGGCAAAATAGAAGAGTCTGGACAGAGTATTCACAGCCCTCTTTTTAAAAGCATCAAAAGAAATGTATAAATGGCACCTGAAAATAAAAATGTTTATGCACAATGACTTAAAAATGCAAAATGACACATGGATCTTTTATAAAACAATCAAGCCAAAAAAATAGTACCTCCAACAGCTTACTTCCTAAATCAGCAGTGTCAAAACTAGAAATGTGAAATGCATAATTCAGCGTCTTTGTGGCACTTCATTAACCCAGAGGAATACAAGTACTACCAGTTCCTTATCTGAAGTTCACATTAGTGTTAATAGTGCAAAGCACAAACTGCAAACCTCAGATGAAACAATATTTGATCATTTAAATCATTGCAGTTAGTAACAATATGTAACAACATGCTCAATGTTTTACTTTGCAGAAATCTGGCACATGATGAGAAATTTTCCACTAGAGTAGCACAATTTAAAAGCTGCATGTGCTTTAACAGATCTCATATTGTGGCCAACTGCAGATGCAGGAACAAGATGTCCACCTGCAGCACCTGTGACACAGGTTCAAGATCAAGCATAGACTACTGGTGGGATGGTTGTGAAGATAAATGCCCTACAAAGTGATCTCACTCTCTATCACTGTCTAGAGTTGGTCAGCCCAACCCTCAGAGAAAGCTGAAGGACTTACATTGCCTGGTGGCAGACAAGAAGGGGATGAAAGGAACAGATTGTTAACAAAGCATTTGATAAGGGTGAAGGATGGAAGCAGAAATGTGTTTTCAGCCACAGTATAATGTCTGGCTATCAACATTTCTCTTGCTCTGACTGCCTGCCAGTAATTGTGAGAATATGTAGCTGGAACAAGGGAAGGTGCTTCAGTGAAGAAATGATGGCTAGAAGTGATGGTAGAATAGTCAACTAGACGGTCAATGGAAAAATGGGGAGCAGTACTCAAAAATATGTGGCATGATGCAATACAAAATTAAAGAAACACACAAAAAAAAACCAGGAAGAATACGCAATTTACTAAAAACAATACAATGCTCTTGTTCAGGATAAAAATCTACAGTGCTCTGTTGCTACTGACATACAAAGTATCACAGTAAAATGCAAATGGCAAATGCTGCAAATGAACACAGATGGAAGTAAATGTACAGCTCTGCAATACTACTTTTTGCACAGGAGTAGGACTTCTTCAATGGAAATGAATGCAAGGACAGCTGTCTGATGGACAACAGACTGAAAAACAAACTAATGTGAGAACCACATCTGAACATCAGGGAGGATATTCTTTTTCCCCAAGGTGTAGTGATCTCAGGACTGCTTATATTAATTAGTGAGGAAACAGGGGCTCACTGGGGTGTGAGAAGGCTTTATATTCTTTGAAAACAAATATCTTACAGGTAATATGAATGCCATTTCACACTACCTACTTCAAGGGAAAAGAAAAGCACTCACACTCTTGTACTCCGCACTCATGTCCTATACCCACTTTAATGAGACATATATTTTTTAAAAAGTTTTGTTTGCAGTAGTTAACAAAAGTAGAGAAGCCAGACATGTACTTCTTCCATACTGCCCCCCCCTTCCTTAATTTTATACCTGTGAGGGCACAGGAATCCCAACTCCCTTTGAGAGATGCAAATAATTATTCTTGGTTCTGTGCCACACACCACAGCACAACAAATGTATTTATTATGCATAGATTATGTGAGATAGTACTTACAAATGCTAACAAAAATATTTCACATGTATCAGCATTAATTTCTACAGGCCAATGTAGTTTCATCACTGTAAAGCTAACAAAACTAGGCTTATAGAAAAAAGATACCAGCCACAACATTTACAGTTATCTATACATGATATGCTGCTGAGTGCAGCAGCAACCAGATAAAGCAAATAACACCACCACCAAGTTGTCACTTCTGTAACTAAGGCAAACCACATCCATGCACTGACCTCAGGTCATCTTTCATAATGGAAATTGCTGCACCTCAGCATAATAATTAGTATTACACTAGAGGAGGCAAACAAAATTATGTTGTAATCTAACTGGACCAGGATAACAACTGCTGTGGTCTCTTCCGTTAGATGCAGATCCACATAATAATTTTAAAACAACTCTTAGTTATATTATTCAATCTAACATTAAATGACAGTGAAGGACCCCAAAGGAACTTACTAGCTCATATTAGAAATGAAGGAAGCATATATACCTTCAAGAAAGTGAAAGAGAGGGATAAATCCCTGGCTACAGCTCAGAAGACCAGTGTTTGATTAGCAGCTGAGGCATCTAAGAGATCAGCAAGAAGGATGAATGTGCCTACCCTCAGTGGGGAATGGTTGTGTTGAGTATCATCCCATGAATGAGTCCGAAGGGTAAAGGAAACAGAGAAGGCATAACTACCCAATGGTATGATCCTTCAATTGCTATCCAAACTACATGATCCTTCAACTTCCATCCAAACTACAGAGGAGAAACATCAGTACAATAGGGCAAGGACTTAGATCAGGGAAAATCCCCTCATAGATGTGTGACAGCTTCTGCAGTGTCCCATCCCTCCTGCTTGTCTGATATGTCCAGATACCCATTAGTTCCTGTACCAGGTGCAGACATGTATCTCCTTGGAGTATGTATCTCCTAAGGAGGGGGACCCTCTCAGTGAAGGGAACACAGGAGTGGACGCCAGGATGGGACTTTTGGGATAGCTGTAATTGGGCCATTAGTCACGCTGTGAAGATGAAAAGAGAGGGAAAAAAAGAGGGAACATCTGATAGAGAAGCATAAGTCAAAAGGTTTCAGAGACTGTGGTTACTATGTTCTATAGGTATGTTTCACCTACTTCTTGGCATACTGACACTGAATATAAACATTACTGATATTGCTTTCATCATATAATTGGTTTCCGTATTTAAATGGATTTATTATACACACACACACACACACACACACACACACACACACACACACACACACACTAAGTTTACTCATTTTAGTCATGTAGCCTATAAGTTGACCTCAGAAACTTCCACCAAACAAATGTCATGTTGCTACACGTGCCGAGAAAGAAACTTGACGCATGCACACGCATGCACACACACACACACACACACACGCAAAAATAGCATTTTGTGTGGCAAGCTCCCTCGCACCCACCATACCCCCTGTTAATAATATATACTAACTCAGAGACTGCACAATCACTGGGGAAAGGGAATATTCCCTTACCTCATGATTATTGATCTCATATACCTTTCGACCATCTCCATAAATCAACCAAATGTAGTCGATTAAACAGATGTCAACAAACAAGCATTCAGACCAGATGCAGCAGGACCCCCATATATTCTGTGGGACAGGATCATGCCTAAAAAGGGTCTTTAGACCCTTTTATTACCAGGTTAACAAAAAAATAAGTACACAGATGTTGGGTTGGATATTTCAAGGAAGAGATCACATGGATGCTGTGATGAGCCTTCTACTTCACGCATCACAGAAGGTTACATCAGAAACACAGTCTCCAGTTCTGCTGGTCAAATACAATAAAGGACATAGAGCTTGAGTAGGCAAAGAAAAAAGAGTTATCAAAATTCTGAAAGGAATTTGGATCTAGGGTATAAAGAGATGACTGGACACACTTGACTACACAAGAGAAGAAAAAAGAGGAGCCCATGATGTAGAAAACTCTCTTAGTAAACAGAAAGTGAGACAGGCACATCAGAAGATTAAGGTCAGTACAGAGAAAGGAACAGTGATGAATGCTGCAGTACTGTTAAAAAGGATTCACAGTGTTCTGCACAGAGGGTAGGATTCTGGAGCAAGCTAACTGAGGCAATAGTACAGGACGGCTGAAATGAGTGAGGTAAAGGATGGTAATATCAGAAGGAAGTAAAAAGGAAAGGAGGTGGCAGTTCTTCAGCAGTTAGCTGCAACATTAATGAAGCTTTTTTTTAAAAACGTTAATAAATCACATTTTAAATGGTAACACGTTTGCATATATTAATAGAAAAGAAAACTTTCCATTATTACTGTCATGCAGTATACATATATGTTTTTAACAATTTTCATTCACTCCCAACATTATGTAAATTGCAGCTCCTGCCATCCCTTCCTCAGTCCTCCTTCTGAACATTATTCTGCATGCAATGTTCCCAAAATTCCATTTATTTCTATTAAATGTGCCCCATTCCTTTTCTAAGGATCCCACCTTCTGCTCTTATACTTTTTTTTACAATATCTAGAATTTCCTTTATGTTGGGAACAGATTTTGACTTACATTTTATAGTAACTGCTGTTTTTGGCAGTGAACAGCATTAAATTAAGTAAGGTCTTACTATGTCTATGCAATTCAGATCCATATCCCAGCTCAAAAGAATCATTTCCCTAATTAAACTGATTTGTTCCATCAACATTTCTGTCAAATTACTACATAGGGAACTGTAAAAATCTGACAACTTGTTACATTCTCATAAAACATACTGCCAATTACTTCTCTCTTCCTCACCACACCACCAGTATTAGCAATCGATCAGAGGAAAAAAATCCTCTGAATTTTATTTTGATTATAAAAACACCTGTGCAGTTTTTTATACTGAAAGACATGGTCACTGGTCCAAGATTGATAGATTTTACATAATAAGCCAGCACATGAAACATAGCCAAAATCGTTGTCTGACCATGCACCTACAGAACGCCATATATATGTGGCAATGAAAACCATGGGGAGACATTGGAGGGCTGAGAGTGGTTGGTGGTCCCTAGAAACATCATCACATTCAGGCACAATTAAAGGTACAACTGAAAGAATTTCTGGGTGATAACTCCAAGATAACAGAGAAGTGGGTCAGAGTAAAAGAGGCAACAATGGGGCATATGAAAGATCAGGAAATACTTGAAGAATGGTAAAATAAACAATTTGGAAACATGATGCAGAAAATTAAACACTTACAAAGAAAGGGACCCAGTACATCCATGGAGAAAGAGGTGGAACTGAAAATGGAAGGGGACAAAGATGGAGAAAATATTGAAGTGGCAAGCAGCAATTAAGCAGAGATACTTTGCCCATGCCACAGCGCTGCAGAAAACTCTTTCTAATAAATTAAGACAACAAAACATCAAAAGTAGTAGTCTAAAAATAAGAGACTTGAACTCAAGGAGCCTAGGGAGAGATTCAGACTCCATAGGGGAGGTTTTTATAAAGTATTATGAAGAATTATATAAAGAGTAAGAAATGGATTCTCAAAAGGTAAAAGATTATCCTGGAGGACTTAATCTTAAGAAGTTTACAAGAGAAGAAGCAAATATGCTGCTGATACAGAAGCACTTGAAAACACAGAAGAAGACCCCAGGTTGGTATGGGCTGTGAACGGAAGTTTGTGTCTGGGTAAACAAGATCTAATAGAGCTGGTATACATTAACTAATGCCATTCTCTAAAATAAGAAATTTCCCAATTATTGGAAGAACACTACAATATCAGTGCTACCAAAAGAAGGAAGGTATTTAACTAATCTAGACTCCTATAAATAAGCCCATAGCTGTGCTTAATCACAAATACAAGACTTTCACTTCAATGATCGCAAGTAGATCGGCGGAGACACTACCTAGAATTATTAATATGGATCAAAGTGGTTTCATCAAAGAGAGGCAGACCTCTGACAATATTTTGCTGGTGAACATCATTCATAAGGACGCTGAAGCTAAAAAATCTCCAGTGGTCATGGCAGGTTTACATACAGAGAAAGCATTTGATTGAGTTCACTGGGCTTTTTAATAGGAGGTTTTGAGGGAGTACACTTTTCAAAAGGAATTTATTGTACTGCTTCAAGAAATGTACAATGGGCCAAAGCCAGACTAAAGATTAATGGGGGGATGAAGTAAGCAATTCCAAGGAAGCGTGGTGCAAAGCAAGGATGTCTATTATCCTCAATGTGGTTTGCACTTTAACTGGAACCTTCGCTGAGAAAATAAGAATGTTAGAATTACAGGGATGGAAGTCTAAGGTGAAAGAATGCAAGTTAGCTATGTCACCAATGATGTTATTTTATTTTTATCACAGCCAGACAGAGATCCGGGACATCTTTTCCAAATGTTGAGTGTGCTTAGTACTTTAGCAGGACATAACATCAATACACAAAAGACTAAGACAATCTGTGTAAACCATACCCATCCTTTGAGTGGGAACAAAATTACCTAAACTTATGGGGTCATTATAGGCTGACATACCTGAGCATTTGGATAACAGTAGGTGCTAGGGATTTGGCATTGGAATTTTGGAGAGAAATGATGGAGAAAATAAAGCAATATGTTAAAAAATGGGAAAACATTCAAGTAGACATGGACCAGAAAGTACAAGCAATCAAAATGTTTATGGTTCCAATGGTTCTCTATCTGGCATAAGCCTTTTTGTTTACCTCAGAAGATGTTAGGAGGAAGGCACTCATGAAGATATATCTGGGGAGGAGGTAGCCCTAGCATAAAATGGGAGATAATGGTAAGGCCGCACAGTGAAGGAGGAATGACTTTCCCCAGACTTGAGGGGGAGTATTCTGAGGCAGCACAAATCAGACTAGGATATTATGAACCAGATAACAAGTGAGTAGCTAATGGGAAATATTTTATTCTGGATCAGAGAAGTTGGGAATTTGGGCTGTCTCTACATAGAGACAACAGAAAGAGAATTATATGGTTGTCTTGCAAACTTTACTGAAAGTATTCCGAGAAAAGTGGGAAAATAGTGGGGGTTCACACTGAGGCAGATATGTGGGGGAAAAAAAACTTATGAACTCACCATAACTTTCCATCTCAGTAGTTGCACTTCATTTGTCTTCAACCTGTGGGAATTTGGATCTGTATCGGATCCGAGCCGGCAAATATTACTAGCATCAGCTCCGAGCTCCAGACTCCTCCTCTTACCCATAATACACCTTCACTGCCTTCCATCCCCAGATCGAGTTTGCTGAACTTATACTTAGAACGTGACCTGATGATATACTTGTGACCTATACTGCAGCCTGTAGGCAGATCCTGCGCCAAGGTCCGGGGGAAGGAGTAATGGGTGTAGACAAATGAAGTACAACTACTCAGACGGAACGTTATGGTGAGTACATAACTTCTTTATCTGAAGTAGTTTACTTCATTTGGTCTTCAACCTGTGGGACAAAGTCCCCAGCTACTAAAACTCCTAGGAGGCCCTCATGGAAGGATATTCTGGAGCAACGCGGAACCAAAGGATGCTCTCCTTCTTGAAATCAAATCCAATTTATAATGAGTAATAAATGTATGAGATGAGGACCAAGTAGCTGCAGAGCAAATGTCATCCAAAGACATTCTAGACCAGAAAGCCGCAGACGTAGCCATGGACCTGGTGGAATGAGCTTTAGCCTGACCTGGAGGAGACATGCCTCTGTCCTTAAAGACCTGCAGGATGCATGATGAAATCCATCTAGCTATAGTGACCTTGGAGATGGGTTCCCCAAAAAGGGTTTGCATGATCAGATTTACGGAATTTTTTTGATCTGTGTAAATATAATCGTAACTGTCTATGAACATCCAACATGTGTAGTTTGTATTCCATTTTGTTAGTAAAATTGGGAAAGAAGACAGGCAAATTTATAGTCTGATTGATACCGACTGTTGAAGCCACCTTAGGAAGAAAAGATGGATTGGTCCGAAGGGAAACTCTGTCTTTATGAAAAATCATGTACGGAAGTTTGATGGACAAGGCCTGTAATTCTGAAACCCTTCTAGCAGAGGTGATAGCTACCAGAAAGGCTGCTTTACATGACAAAAATTTTAGATCTGCAGTTGCAGAAGGCTCGAAAGGTAGAGTGACCAGAGCTTGGAGAACCATAGTAAGGTCCCACAGGGGGAATAGGATCTTTGACCGGAGGGCATAGCAAAAAAGTGACTTTGATAAAAGCTTTACACAGTCTGGAAGATGCTAAGGATGTAGAATTCTCACCCACATGAAAATGGCAGCCAAATGAACTTTGACAGTAGAAGAACTAGCTTTGTGCTGGAAAATATCAGCAAGAAAATCAAGAATAATGGAAATAGGAGCCGTGAAAGAATCTAAACTCCTCTGAGAGGCCCAGAAAGAAAAACTTTTCCACTTGCTGCGATAAACCTTTCTGGTCGAAGACTTATGAGCAGCTATCAAAATAGATCTAACTGAGGAGGATAGTCCGGGAGTCCTAGCAATTACGGGAACTGGAGCAGCCAAGCCGTGAGCTTCAGGCTGTCCAGACACAGATGAGGCACCCCCGAGGGGTGTGAAATCAAATACTGAATGGGATATAGGATCCAAGGTGGAGACAGAAGGTGAGACCAAAGGAAGGGAAACCATACCTGGCGAGGCCAGAATGGGGCAATGATGATTACCTTGCTCCCCAGTCGACAAGCTCTCTACAGAAACCTCGGAATGAGAGGTACTGGCGGGTAAGCATACAGAAGACCGGGAGGCCAAGCATGAACTAGAGCATCTCTGGGGGACTCCCCTGGCACAGGGTTCAGAGCAAAAAACTTGCTGCACTTCACGTTGGAAGGAGATGCAAAGAGATCACAGCAAGGTTGACCCCAATCGCTGAAGATCTGTTCTGCTACTGACAGATTCAGAGACCACTCGTAAGGCATCAGAATGGTCCGACTTAGCCTGTCCGCTAGGATGTTGCATCGTCCCACAATGTGCGTTGTGATAAGAAAGTGACCAATGGAGATCACCCATTCCCACACTCTCATGGCCTCGTGACAAAGGGGATAAGATTTGGTCCCTCCCTGTTTGTTGATATACCAGACTACTGACATGTTGTCTGACTGAATGGCAACTGTCCCCAGAGGAAGAAAGGCATGAAGGGCCTGCAACTCTAGAAGGACCGCCCTCATCTCTAGGACATTGATATGCAAGCTGGTCTCTATGGGGGACTACAGGACTTGGACTGTCTTGCCCGAACAATGCCCCCCCACCCAAGTTGGGAGGCATTCGTGGTCACTGTGGGTTGGGCCAGGGCTGGAACAAAGGGTCGTCCCTCCTAAATGTCTGGAGAGCTCATCCACCATATGAGGGAAGACTTAGGTGGATAGGGTAATCAATGGCAGTTCCAACAGGGACCACTGAACCGCTAGAGTACACAGAAGAATCCGTATATGTAGCCGAGCACACGGAAGAAGAGTTATGGTTGCTGCCATCGAGCCTAGGGCCCTCAACACTGATTCCGCCATTGGGAGGTGGGAAAAGTAGATCAGGAGACATGCATCCTGAGGTTTTGAATTCTCTCTGAGGTCAGGAATATTTTGCACTGAAGAGTATCTATCCTGGCCCCAATATAGCCTATCACCTGTACAGGATGTAGGAGAGATTTGGATGTGTTGACTGTGATGCCCAAACTCAGGGCAAGTGTCAGAAATTAATCCCTGGTTTGGGAAAGTAGATGCCTGGTGGGAGCAGTGAGGAGCCAATCGTCCAGGTACGGATAGACCTGAATCCCCTGAAGCCTCAGGTGAGCCGATACAACCGCCATCACTTTGGTAAACACTCTGGGGGCTGTGGTGAGACTAATGGGTGGGGCTCGAAATTGATAATGATTGGCTCCTAGCTGGAAGCAGAGAACCTCCTGGACTTTCTGTGCATTTTTATGTGATAGTAAGCATCCTGAAGGTCTAACAAGCACATCCAGTCGCTCTCTTGCAGGTACGGCATGCTGGACTGTAGGGTGACCATCTGGAACTTCTCTTTGACAACAGACAGGTTCAGGGTAGAGATGTCCAGAAAGGGCCTTAAGTCCCTCATTTTCTTTGGCACCAAAAAGAACCTGGAGTAGAAGCCCAATCTGGACTGATCAGGGGGGATGGTTTTGATGACTCGCTTTACTAGCAGCTTGGAAATTTCCTGTGCTGCTGCCTCCCTTTGCATGGGTGGAACATCCGGGAGGTGTCTAGGCGATATGGGTAACCCATGAAGGGGACAGAATATCCTCTGGAGTAGAGCAGCTGAGCAACCCCAGAGGGTTGCTGCCCAGGTCTGTCTGAGAACAGTTCTCGAGACCCAAAGTTCCGCGGACCCCCTTTGCCTCTGGGCACATCTCCAGTTGGGGCTCTCAGGGGAGTGCTCGCAAGCCATCTGTTCCTCAGGAGGAACCATCTGGGGCTCTTTGAGCATGGGCTGTCCCTCTGGTAAGACAATGGGGACCATAGACAGAGCCAAGGGGGTTTGGGAGGAGTCCGAGGGAGCAGTCAGGGGTCTCGATCCGATAGAGAGGACCCCTTCTACCACATTGAACGCTGAAGGACAGTGGACCTCCTGTGAAGCTAATAAGGAGGACAATTTCCCTGGGTCCGACGCAAGAATCAGAGCCGGTCCCGAAGTGGACGGAGATCTGAGGGAGGGGACCTGG
Organism: Protopterus annectens; assembly: GCF_019279795.1. Taxonomy (NCBI): domain Eukaryota; kingdom Metazoa; phylum Chordata; order Ceratodontiformes; family Protopteridae; genus Protopterus; species Protopterus annectens. The sequence continues at coordinate 1,298,444,019 of NC_056733.1, forward strand.
CCCGACAATGTCAGAGCCGATGGAAAAGTTTCCACTCCCTTGGATCCAACACCCAAGCTCCGACACCGAGAGCAGCTCGGATCCGAACTGGTCGGATCCAAGATGCTCCAGGCAGCTATCGGTGTCGTGGAAACAAGTACTGTCGGTGCTGACCCCCTGACCAACGCCAACCTCGGATCCGAGTACTCCAAAGCAGAAGGTCGGATCGTGGAAGGAGAAATGGGTTGAAAGAAAGGAAGTCAGCTCCCCCCTCCAGAGGGAGGGGGGGCTGGCAAGACCCCCATTTGGATCTGTGTATAGATAAAGTGCCCCATCATCTTATCCAGATCCATATCCGATAAAGAGTGGGCTGACCGTGACGAAGCCACGATCTCCGACCTGGCGGGTCAGGGAACCGAGGCCCGGGAGACTGGACATGCCTTCTTCGGCTCCGAGGAGAGTCCCAGATTCGTGCTGACTTGCTCGGAGAAGCGAGATCCAGGGACCTCTTCCTCTTTTACTTTGTCTTCGACTCTCTCCCCCTTTCTCTACCTCTCCTCTGCTCCGCTACCACAGGCTTAGATGCAGGAGTTTGAGTCCCAGCCTGGGAGGGAGGAGAAGCCAGTGGAAGAAAAGAGGGAGAGGCAGTCACAGCAGCTGCTGTGACTGAAGCCGAAGACGAGAAAGGAAGATCAGTAGAAGGAAGAAGACCTTTGAGGGCCAACTTTTCCTTCCTATCCTTTAAAGCTCGGGGGTTGAACCCCGCACAAATGGAGCAATCCACACTAAGGTGGGCCACACCTAAGCATAACACACACAGAGTGTGGCCATCCGCTGGGGACAGCTTATGGCCACGCTCTGTGAAGTGCTTAAAAACAAGCTTTTCAGCCATCCTGAGAGAAAGAAAGAAAGCCTTAAAAAAGATAGGCAAAAAACTTTCTTAACTCCAACACACACACACACACACACACACACACACACACACACACACACACACACACACACACACACACACACTCACCACGCTAGTCTATAGACAACACTGGGGGGGGGGGCACCACAGAACAAACTACTATAACTATTTACCTAATCAGACTAACACTCAATGCCAAAGTGATGGGAGGAGAGAAGGGGTACCTAAACTAACCTAGACCGGTGGAAAAAAATGCAAGTTTTAAACTTACAGTAGTGAAATAACCCACTGCTACCTGGAGCTTTGAAGACACGATGTATAAGCAAATCTCGGCAAACAAGATCTGGGGATGGAAGGCAGTGGAGGTGTATTATGGGTAAGGGGAGGAGTTTGGAACTCGGAGCTGATGCTAGTAATATTTGCGGGCTTAGATCCAATACGGATCCGTATTCCCACAGGTTGAAGACAAAATAAAGTAAACTACCTCAGATCCAGCATTTAAACTGGATACAATGATTGTGGATGGTTGGTATATGAAAAGTAATAATATATGTTTCTGGGAGCACTTAAGGAAAGGGGACACAGGGATAAGATGGGCTGAGGAAAACAGATATATGGTTTACAACAGATAGCTTGGATGTGGTTTTCAGGCCTAGTGACTTTTCTTGAGAAAGATGACAGGGAATTGTTAAAAAGAAACTTGATTAGGCCTCAAGTGATTTAGATTTTACAGGAGACAAAAGTCCAAGCATGATATTAGAACCACGATTATTAGCAGAATTTACTGTGGTCTACTGGAGTGCAACAAAGAGCGAATTATAGAACACTTAACAAGTAAGTGGAAGAAGATGTTAAACATAATAGAACTGAAGGAATACTGGCAGCAGATAAGTGAAATTCTAAAGAAGGTCATCAAAGTAAGGAAATTTCATATACTTCATTGGAAATGTTTGCACAAATTATTTTTTACACACCAAAAAAGTTAAACCAAATGTTCTCAGAGGTCAGCACTACATGTTGGAGATGTGGTAAGAAGGAGCTATCTTTTGGGACTGCAGTCAGCTCAAACAATTCCACCTGGACCTGGGTTGATTGGTAGAGGGGATAGTGGTCTGTAACTGAAAAATGACAGGGCAGAATATTTGTTAAATTTCATAAGGACACAGATTAATCAAGCATTGAACAGAGACTTGGTTTCATTATTATTATGGATAGTACACAAAAAGCAATTACTAGATGGAAATAAGCACCCACCATAGAAGATGTAAAAAATTTAATGAAGGATCTCAAACAACAGAAAGAAATCTGCAAAAATTGGAGGATGGGAAAATACCATCAAAACAAACGGCATCAATAATGCAATAATAAAAGACTGTGGGACTTAAACTCTGAGCTTTGGCCTGCTAAGTCCTACATGAAATCAAATCAACTGGATGAAGTGAATTTAAGTAAATCTTTATCTGCACTTTTTTCAAATAATGCAGCATTTAAATTGATTTATTTGTGTTGCACTGAATACTATCTAGCTGGAAGTTGTGGCTCCGTTTTTTCAGTTAGTTCCCTTACCCACCGTCCCTGCTTTTGTTTTCGTGTTAATCTTGGTGGCTTTGAAACTGCCTGCCCCTCTTGTAAATTTGCATTTGGATACTCCTCCTGGGCCCATCTCATTTGCTCACTCAAAAAAACAGAAAGAAAAACGTGCACTTTTTTCATCTGCTTTTACTGTATTTCTGTTTCTTCCTACTTTATTTTGCTTTTGCATCATCTTAAAAGAACCCAATTGTATCTATTACTGTTTGGTGTAGCTATCATTCTAAGCCTTTTGGTTTAAGCACTTGGGCTTCAGATCAGTTGTTTTACATTAAGACGGTTTGTGGTCTGCACTGTAGCTTACATCCTTCTAAGTTGGGAACTGCTGAATGAAGGCTCAGTGTCTGTTATTCTAAAAGTGTATTAGTTCTGGTTTAAGCACTTGGGCCTCACGCCAGTTATTTTACATTAAGAAGGTTCATGGTCTGCACTCTTGTGGGAGGACAGGCTGGACTCTGCCTTTCTAAGCTGGGAATTTCTGGTTAAAGGCTTATAGTGCCTGCATATAAGCCTTTTGGTTTAACCACTTGGGCTTCAGACCAGTTGTTTTACATTAAGAAGGTTTGTGGTCTGCACTGTTGTGCCAGGACAGGTAGCTTACATCCTTCTAAGTTGGGAACTGCTGATTGAGGGCTCAGTGTCTGTTATTCTAAAAGTGTATTATTTCTGGTTTAAGCACTTGGGCTTCAGGCCAGTTATTTTACATTAAGAAGGTTTGTGGTCTGCACTCTTGAGGGAGGAGAGGCTGGACTCTGCCATTCTGAGCTGGGAATTTCTGGTTAAAGGCTTATAGTGCCTGCATATAAGCCTTTTGGTTTAACCACTTGGGCTTCAGACCAGTTGTTTTACATTAAGAAGGTTTGTGGTCTGCACTGTTGTGCCAGGACAGGTAGCTTACATCCTTCTAAGTTGGGAACTGCTGATTGAGGGCTCAGTGTCTGTTATTCTAAAAGTGTATTATTTCTGGTTTAAGCACTTGGGCTTCAGGCCAGTTATTTTACATTAAGAAGGTTTGTGGTCTGCACTCTTGAGGGAGGAGAGGCTGGACTCTGCCATTCTGAGCTGGGAATTTCTGGTTAAAGGCTTATAGTGCCTGCATATTTGAACTGTTTCTTACTGAAATTGGTGTGCCTTGTTTGCTGTAGCATAGACTAGACCTAGGCCTGCTAAATCTAGCTTTGTTTGTATAATTTGAGCACTAATGCAGGCCTTCTTTTTTGGAGAAGGTTCCCCTGCACCCCAGTGGCAGGAGTGTGCAGTTAGAACTTGCCTGATTGAAGACTACAGGAACAGGTCTCAGTTTTGAGATTTTTTTACTGGTTAATTGGGTAATTTGTTTAAAAGCCTTTTCTGATTGCTTGTAGTCATCTAAAGCTGTTTTAAGTGTATTTTTACTGTTTTTGCCTTATCTTTAAAAAAAAAAAATGTTTCCTTGTTTCCCACCTTTCTAAGCTAGTATAGTCCAGTTTTCAGGCTAGTGCTGAATTCAGGGCTGTAACAATTTTTTGAGTTGCCCATACCTACTTGGATAGAGGGAGGTTTCTCTGCTCACCTGTGAGAGAGGGAGCTTTGAGCAGCCATCTATTCCTGGAGGAGTGGTTCCAGCCCAGAAGTTAGTAGTTTGTGGGCAATTTTGGGCTAATTTCTATCTCTTTGATTTCCCTGGTGTAAAAAACACGTTTGCTCAGTTTTGCACGTCTGAGCAGCGCTGGTTAGCTAGGTTTAAATTTATCCCAGCTCCACCAAGTCTTCTCTTCAGTTTTTCCCTTGAAAGTAGTCTAACTCTCAACCTAAGCACTTAAAAAGCATCCTACAGTCCAGCACTTGCTCAGACCTAATAGCAAGCACTAATACACCCCGACACTTGATAGCCCAGCAGGGCAAGGTTCATTATTCACCCCTCACCAACCAAGTGACTAAGTAGCTCACTCTACTATTCAGACATGACCAAAGGGCAATTTCAGGTATACTCTCCAGTCCAGCTGGTGAACCTGGGTATCCTGAGGCAATGTTACAACTGCCTCATGTACACAGACAACCCTCTCCTCCTACCTCAAAACATTAACATATGCGAGAGATGGAATTATACAACTGGAGGCTAAGCTCTCTCCACCCAAGACTGGAACAAGCAGTCATGAGGCGAAGGTTAACACTTGCACCACACATCCAGCCTCACATAGACACACTAAACCAGCACTGGCAAAAAATACACATAAATACACAAAATCATACTCGGAGGCTCTAAATAAAAACCTGCAAAAGCATCACAGACCTCCAAAGCAGACACCCAAAAAACCTGCACCTCCCGTCACAAACCAGACAACACATAAAACACAAAATCAGTGTGCCACACAATCACAGCCCTTAAGGCGAAATAACATACCTAACACGCTAGTAATAGGTGACTCTATAGTCAGGCACACTGACGTCCCACTCACTAGGCTGGACAAGGAGAAGGTTACTGTTAGCTGCCTGTCGGGAGCCAGAATCCGCAACATAACACAAGCACTCAGGTCACTCCAGAACAAGTACAAATATGACTCTGTCATTGTTCATGTTGGTGTGAATGACCTGAGAAGTACCTCCATGGACGACATGAAAAGAGACACGGAAGAGCTCTCTGATCATGTAGCCCAGGCGGGTATGACCCTGACCCTGAGTAGCATCCTGCCCTCACCAAGAATGATACTGCAGTATAAAGAAAGAATGATCAATTTCAACAATTGGCTAAGCTTCTGGTGTCATTCAAAGGGGATCCAGTGTCTGTCAGCCTGGGACGACATGCTCGACAGGCCTCGTTGCTTCGCAAGAGATGGCTTGCAGCTATCACGGCAAGGCTCAAAAGTCAAACCCACCTCCGTAAACGGCACAAATAAAAAAATGAGGGTTATGCTACTCAACGCCATAAGTTTAAATCTCAAAATGCATGCACTCAAAGCACTCCTAAGTATGGAGAATGTCGACATCTGTGCAGTAACTGAAACCTGGTTCAAGGCTCCACAGAGCACCCTAGCACTACCGGGCTACTACTCATACCACACATTTCAACCACAGAACATGGACCGAAACACAAAAGGAGGGGGTGAATCCATACTCATCAAGGATACCTACACCTCCAGGTTAGTGGCGCAGCATGATACCTCCGAGATCATCCATGTGCAACTAACATTGGGCAAATCTGCAATGCAAATTGTGGCCTGCTACGGATCACCCTCCATGACCCAGGACCACCACTCCACCTTTATGGAGACAATGGAAAACATGAAGGTCCTACCGAACATCTTGATATTGGGTGATTTCAATTACCCTGCCATTAACTGGGAAAACTACTCAAGTACACACTCCCAGGTCCAGCGCTTCCTGGAATTTATCAACTCAAATGCCCTGGATCAGCTGGTAAACTCCCCTACCAGAAGTGAAAACATATTGGACCTGGTCATCACCAACATGGACGACAGGTGTTCCACACCAGACTTCAACCCATCACTGGTTTGATCAGACCATAAACTAATCCCTCTGGATGTCCACACCCCACCACCACCCCCAGCTAAGTAAACCACAGTAAAACACTTTTCTAAAGCAAACTTCACTTTACTTAAGACAGAGGTGGTAAGTTTCACAGCCCCCACGCTAAAGGATAACACAGCCCAAGATGCAGAAACCTTTACAAATGCACTCTATGAGCACCTACAAGGATGCATGGATCATGCCATCCCTAGCAAAACCAAGACTCACTCTCCAAAGAGAAGGAAACCAGTCTGGTGGATCCTTGCCATATACAACAGAAGGAGGAAACTAGTTCAGAAAAAAAGCAAATCCCAATAAGGAAAGACATCCCTGATCAGTATCAGTAAGAAACTAAGGTCCCTCATAAAATCCTCCAAGGCTAACTTCGAAAGAAAAATAGCCATGGATTTGAAAGATAACCACAAAGCCTTCTTTAGCTATGTCAAGAATCTAAGTGGCAACTCACAGATATGCTCTGAGCTAGTGCAAAATAGCACAAAATATACTGAACCCACTGATATTGCCAACACCATGGCAGATAGATTCAGTGCAGACTTCACCCCCCCTCTCACCCCCAACAGAGCCCACAACAATATTAGAAAAGTGTAGTGTCTCAGAAATCACAGATGCACAGGTGAAAATAGCCCTTTCAAAAGCCAACAAGCACACCGTCAATGGGGCCAGATGGTGTCCTAGGCTGCGTCTTGCACGAACTACAGAACGAACTAACCCCCCACCTAAAAACACTGTTCAACCTCAGCCTCTCCACAGGCTATGTGCCCATAGAATGGCGCATAGCAACAGTTATTGCGCACCACAAAGGAGGGGCCACAACTGACCCTGGTAACTATCGCCCCATATGCCTGACTAGCCTGGTCTGCAAGGCTATGGAGCGTATCATCATGGAACTCACTAACAAAGACATTGGGAACCATCAAACACATGACCCAACCCAGTTCGGCTTTGTTAAGGGCAGATCATGCCTACTAAACCTGGTTGACTTCTTCGAGACAGTCACCAAGGCCATAGATGAGGGGAAGGTAGTTCACACAGCCTATCATGACCTCGCCAAGGCTTTTGACACCATTCCCCACTCGGGAATTATAGAAAAACTCACCAGCCTGAACATAAACCCCTATGTCACGAGATGGGTTGCCAACTGGCTTACAGACAGAACTCACACGGTAAGAATAGCGGGCTCCAGGTCTGACTCTAAACCAGTCACAAGTGGTGTCCCACAAGGCTCTTTCCTGGGATCCCTACTGTTCGGCATATACTTCTCAGGCGTACAGGCAAACACAGGAGGACTATGGCTAACCAAGTTCGCCGATGACTGCAAACTGGGAGCCATAATTGACTCACCACTGACACAGACATTCTCCAAAGGGGTCTTACTGAGACGGACACCTGGTATCAAAGTCATGGTCTCAAGCTAAATGCCATAAAATGCATAGTCATCCCGTTTGGGAAAAACAAAACACCCATGAATTACCACATAGGTGGCAGCCCCCTTAATACATAAGAGGTAATAAGAGATCTGGGTACCCAGGTAGATAGTAATCTCTCCTTTGACAATCATATTGCCAAAGTAGTTAGGAAATCCTTCTATGTAGCCCATCTAATTACTAAAGGGTTCGCATCTAGAAATAAAGAGGTTATAGTGCCCCTCTACTCGTCACTCATCAGACCCATCATAGAGTACAATGTCCCATTTGAGATGTACCTCACAAGACACTTCCAACAGCTGGAAAGACCAAAAAAGTACCTCACCAAGAGGATTACTGGTCTCAAACATGTGTTCTATGCAACCCGACTGGAAAAACTCCAGCTGTACTCACTGGCATATCGCCTGACTTACAAAGCCATGTCCAACTCAGAATTGATGGACATGCTCCACCTAAAGAAATCCAAGTCACTGTGAGTCAGTCGCTCTAGTGAGCTAAACCTCGCCACAACAATAAAGAGAACATGCTGGAGAGATAGATTCTTGTCACAGAGACTCCCCATGCTTTGGAACAAAATTCCTAACTCCATTAGGCAGAGCTCCTCACTAACACTCTTCAAGAGAAACCTTGACAAGTGGATGGGTAACAGAAACTATACCCCTGGGATCACTTCATTGGCTCTTCTTGACAGAGGCTCAGTTAATTAATCAATGGGGTGGCGAAAGCTGACACACTCTCGCTAGGCTTATAAATGCCCTCGGGCAGATAGCCTAGTACCTACCTATGAACCCAAGAGTAATAGGGAAGAATATGTAAGATGTAAGAGGAGGAGAATGGGACGAGATAAAATGTCACTGGGTCTCATTCACAGAATGGTGAACAACAAAATAACTTGACAGAACTTAATTTCCCACTATGAATCAGAATAATGTCTGTGATACTATCAAATATCATTGCAAAGGTTGGTCCTAGATTAGCTCTTAGTTTTAAATGTATAATTTTAAGATATATTTTGCAGGAAATTATTGCAACATAAAAAAAAAAATCTGTTACTGTTGATGGAGCCAGTCACTGGCCTTTTATTAGTACACTATACATTAGGATTGCATTATTGTTTGCTAAAAGGTAATAAAGTCAATAAGGGCAATAAAAATACTTATACAAACCCTTCCATGCAAAAAATCCTAAACTTTGTGGACTTTCCTGCATACTTGGGAGACTTTCAGACTTTCAGATTTCTTCCCATTCTTCCTTTGTAAACTGCTTTTCCATTCTGTTTCCTGATCTTTTATAACCTCTTCTAAGAGATTCTTATAATTTATCACACAATATTTTATATGTCCTATTATTTATCCCTTTTTTAACAGAAGCACATGTGCTAGATTCAGCTAAAAACTCTGTTAGAGCTGGTCCTTCACTTAACATTCCCCATCCCTTTCTTTTTGTCTATACTCGTATATTAATCCCTGAGAGGGAAAACAGTCTTTAAACTGCAGTCCAAACTTCTGCATAGCCTTATCCCACTCTGTTAACTTTTCCTCCTGAGTTATATATTCCCAATAACTTGGTTCCCTTGTTAATTTCTTCCAGTAAATTCCAGCCCCCTTTTGCCTATTTTCTATATCTCTACTTACAGGTATCCGTATTATAAAATCTCCTTTCTCAATTCCAGTGCTGGTTTAGTTCTTAGAATGGTTTCTGCTATTTTATGAAAATAACATTCTGAATGTTTTTTGTATTTTCCTTAAAGAGCTGCATCCAAAATCATAGTCTCTCTCTTCTCTCTTTCTCTCTCCATATATATCTTGCCCCCCCCCCCCGTTCATCTTCATCTCTTTCCATTTTGATTTATAACCTTATGCTTAAGTGACTTATCTGAGGATGAAAAGACAACAAATCTCTTCTTACAGCCATACCTCTTAAATGTACAGATTTTTGCAGACTGGCCAGATTTTTGTCTCATATGTTTGGTATGTCCCTCATAAAATTTGTAGTTTTACTGTAAATCACTCAGGACTAATGTCACTAAATAATCGCATACATTTGAGTTTCAGACTTCATATCCTCCAGAAAATACATGCTAATGCAAATCCTGTTATTCTAGCAATTTCCTAAGATGATAGAAGTAATATTTAAAATCTGTCCCTATTTTTGGGCCTTTGTCCCCCCATTACTGTGGTTACTGCCTTGTTCTGTAAAAGTATATTGTCACACTTTAAGAGTGCATCGCAGCAGACAATATTTTTAAAAGCCATGATGCAACTTGTCCTAGTCATTTCATATTTATTTGGGCTGTGTTTTTAACATTCCTATATATGTGGGTCTCATACCTGACGTCAGATCCATTTTCAGCCACTGCAAAGCTTAGGCAGTGCTTATTAGTGCTTAGGCTCTTCCCCCTACCCATAATGTGCATTCACAGAAGGAGCTACCTCATATTGAATTTGCCTGTCTATAACCACTTAAAAAAACCTTAATAAAAAAGGTTAAGTATATAAGCATGCTACATGTGAAAAAAGGGGCAAGTAGCTGTGAAGGTATTGGGCAGATCTCCAGCAGCCAAGGCCACATCAGACAGATGCACCTCAGAGGGGAACAACTGATGATTATCACCACTGACTGCTAGAAGTAATTATGAGGAGGGATGGAGGGAAGGTAGTACATGAATGGTCAGAATACAACAACACAGATCTAACATTATGGTGAGTACACAACTTCCGTATCTGATGTTGTCTTTTTTGTCCATTTCCCTACATGTGAGACAGAGTCCCCAGCTGCTTTAATTCTAGGGAGGTCTCATGGAAGGATATTCCTGAGCACACCTGAACCAAAAGAAGCCCTGGATCTGGACTGAATATCCAATTTATAATGAGTAATGAAGGTATGAACTTTTGACCAAGTAGCTGCAGCACAAATGTCATCAATGGATACACTGGAGAAAAAGGCGGTGGATGAGGTCATGGATCTTGCTGAATGAGCTTTAGGTTTTGAAGGGAGAGAGAACTCCTTTTCTTAACAACCAGTGGGAATACACTGAGCCAACCATCAAGATAAGGAGACTTTGGATACCACTTCTCCTAATTTAGGTTTTGAAAAGTAAAGGAAGAGTTGATCAGACTTTCTGAAAGGTTTAGTACAGTGTAAGTAAAAATGCAGCTGGTGATGTACATCTAGCAAATGCAAAATATATTCACCTTTGATAAATCTGGGAAAAATATTGGCAAATTTATGAACTGACTGATTGAGAACTCAGAAGCTATTTTTGGAAGAAAGGATGGATTTGTGAAAAAACAAAATGAGGGGTTTGAGGAAAGTACGTACAATTCTGAAATCCTTCCGGCAGACATGATAACTACCAAGAATAAGATCTTCCATGACAGAAACTTCAAATTGGCTTTAGATGTAGTTTCAAATGGAGGATCTTTCAAGGACTGCAAAACATCAGTGATATTCCATGGAGGGACTGGATCTCTGTACATGAGATGTAGAAGAAAGGCATTTTGGAGAAAAGCTTTAGATAACCTAAGAGAAGTTATAGGGGTATGCCCTTCATCAATGTGTAAAAAGAAATAGCAGGTAATTGATCTTTGACGGTGGATTTAACTATCTTCAAAAGGTGAGTAAGGAAGTCTAATTCCACTAAAAAAGGGCTGAGAATGGATCCATATGCTCTTGTAAATCTTCCCAGCTGATGGTTTATGTGATGAAGATTAAATGTGAACAAGGTGAAAGCCTAGACTGTTGAACCATCATAGGAACTGCAGAAACCATGCAGTCAGTCTGAAGGCTTGTATGTTTGGGTGAGACCTGCCAGATGGGCAAGATAGTAAGCTTGGGTCTGAGCCTAAGTACCAAGGCGTGTGAACTACATGAAGCCAGAGGAAGAGAAACCACACTTGCCAAAGCCAATGAGGAGCTATGAGGATGACACAAAACTTCAACACTGATGCTTTCTGAAGAAAAACTGGGGATCAGCAGAAACAGAAGAAAAGCATAGAGAAGTCCTGGGGCCAAGGCGGCATCAGAGCATTCCTAGGTGACTCCCCCTCATGGGGGATCAGAACAAAAAACTTGTTGCATTTGGCATTCAAAGGAGAGGCAAAGAGGTCACAACAAGTATGGCCCCAACAGCTGAAAATCTGCTCTGTTACTAATGCATTGAGAGACCACTCTTAGAGGAGCAGAATAGATCTCCTCAACCCATCCACCAGAATGCTGCGCCTCCCTGGAATACGCACTGGTACTAGAAAGAGGCATGAAGATATTGCCCTTTGCCAAACCCTCATAGCCTCTTGACACAAGGATAAGATCTGGTTCCTCCCTATTTGTTGATGTACCAAATGACAGCCACATTGCTCATCTGAACTGAAATCACATTCAAGGGAAGACAGTCCAGAAAGGCCTGCAGTGCTAGAAGGACTGCTCTCAAGATACTGATGTGAAGACTGGCATCTACATGACACCATGTGCCCTGGACTGTCCCTCCCAAATGATGCCCCTACCCACCCTAGAAGGGAGCCATCCATGGTCACTGTGATGTATGGAGGTGGAAAGGTAAAGGACAGGCCCTGCTGAAGAAGAGGGGAAGTTATCCACTAAAGAATGGGTTTCCTGCAAATGGTCATAAGAATGATTGGGTAGGACACTGGTCATCACCTGATCGACCACTGTACTGCCAATGTCAATTGAAGAGCCCTCATGTAAAATTAGGTGAAGCGGACAAAAATTATGTAGACGACCATGGAACCCAGAAAGTGGAGAACCAACTTGGCTGGTGGTTTCTTGTGTGACAGAACCTGTTGGGCTCAGGAATGTATGGATGAGATCCAAGACTAGGGGACCTTCACAATGAATGCTGTCATATCTAAAAATGCTCAGATAAATTCCAGAAACTGGGTGGGCTGCAGCTGATATTTTTAAAGGTTTATCATTATCCCAAGGACATCTAACAAGCGAAACAAGGAATCCATGGCAAGAATTAGCAGATGCCTGGAAATGACGGTAATAAGCCAGTTGTCCAGATAAGGAAACACCCAGAATTCCTGCAGTCATAGTCAAGCTGCTACTACTGCCATACATTTAGTAAATACCTCAGGTGATATACTCAGTCTAAATGGCAAAGCTCTAAACTGGTACTGGCTGTCTCCCAGTCTGAAGTGGAGATACTTCCTGAAATATCTGTCCATCCTGATATGGTACTATCCATCCTAAAGATCTACTGAGCACATCCAGTCATTCCTCCTCAGCAGTGGGAGGTAGACTTAACCATGACCATCCAGAATATGGTCTAAATTACAAATGTGATTAATCGACTTAGATCCAAAACTGGTCTTAGTCCTCATTCTAATTCGGCACTAAAAAGAACATCGAATAAATTATGGATACTCTCTGGTCTGGTAGGACCTTTTGTATCACTTTATGTTTTAGAAGTTTCTCTATTTCTGAAGCTGCAAATTCCCTTTGTGAGGGTGGAATATCCGGAATTCTCCTTTGAGATGGAGGTGCAGAGTGAGTGGGAGTGAAACACCCTCAGGTGATTATTCTCTGCATCCACCTATCTTGAGTGATAGATATCCAGGCTGTTGAGTGCACAGGTAAGTTTCCCAGACTGTCTACAGAGTACAACAGTCAGGTAACTTTTCAGGAGCTCTGAAAAGGCTTTACAGAGAAAGGACCCCCAAAGTCTTGATTCTGATGACCACCTCTACCTCTTGGGTAATGCCTGTTGCTAGAGTTTCACCTACTGCCACTGAAAGCTTGCTCTTCAGAAGTGTCAGATGAAAATCCCTGAGATTTTTGGAACCACATTATCTTTCCCACCTTCTGATTTCAGGAGGCGGTGCTCTAAGCAGCTGAAAATTTGCTCTTCAGGGCAGATAGGGACTTACCATCCTTTTCACTTCTGGAAATGTTTTTTTTTTTTTTTAACATTTGGACCAAATACAGTCGATCCATCATACACGGCACTAACAAAGGATCTCCTATGCCAGCTGCTCTAGATACCCCCTTCTGTGGAATTAGAGATGAGGTGAACAGACACATTAGAGAGGGATGGTAAGGTAGCCACCTGAAAATCAAAAGTCTTCTTCTGATTTGCAGTTAGGGTCCCTGGAAGAGAAGTGGAGATCTTTTTGACCAAATATCATTGAAAACAGGAAAAGTGTGCCATGTAGTTAAGCATCCTCATCAAAAAGGTAGATAAGGCATGGATATGCTTCCCAAATCTATCCCGAGTGCATCATTTTCTATTTGGCTGGGGGACAGATGAGCTTTCCTTAGCAAAAAAATAAAGAAAAGGCTGGCTTAATATGAAACTGCTCAAGAAGAGATGCTTCAAAAAGTAATACAATTAGAGGATAGAACACATAGGGAAAACCTGAGGTTTTCTGCTGTCCCAGAAAAATATACGTGCTTTTTCTTACTCTTGCATAGGGGAATGACTGGATTAAGGCCCTTCACTTGATCTAGTAACAAGTTTTAAGGGGAAGCAAATAAATAAAAAAGAACACTGAATATAATAAATAATGTTTTCTGAAAACTATCAAGTGTTTTCTCAACCTGGGAGAGGAATAAAGATAAGACAAAAACAGACAGCACTTAGTAGAAACACAGGTTGTACCATGCATCTTAGCATGGATAACCTTAATTATAGGTTAATCCAAGTATGAGAGTGTGGTCGTCAGTCTGGGACATATTTTCCTATTAGGAAGGTTAAACTTCAATATTTGAGGATGTACATAGTTTTGTGCATTAGTATTAAATTAATGGGTTTTAGGGGAGTTCTGGGACTTGAGGGATTTCACTAAAACAAAAAAGTTTTGTAAGATGTGACATAGATTCAAATGGATATGACAAGAAGCAACTGTATAAAAAATCAACCTACCAAATATTAGTGTTTGCATGTAACACAAAAAGTGGAAAGTACAATTGTGTACACTTACCATAAATGTAGATGTTTGATTGTATTCACTGTTGCAGTCATCACATTTGGGTTATCCCTATCAGGGTAGCCCTCGGCCGCCCCGAATACCAGAGACTCAGTATTTCTGCATCAGTTGCTGTCGCTTGGGGACTGATGTCAGGTCATCAGTAGTATAAAGTAAGGCAACCAACGCCATTACATCAGTTTTTCTTGCCCTAACCTGTCAGGAGCCCCCAAAGTATGAGGCCAGGTTCTGGTGGAAGAACACCACCAGTGGAAAATAAATACCAATATGTAAGGAAATGAGAACAACAAGGAAGAATGGTAATAAAAGGAGAAAGAGAAGACAGGGGGATGGAGGGAGGGAAACCAGGACTGCAGCAGTGAATACACTCGAACATCTACATTTATGGTACGTGTACACAACTCTACTATGTTCTTCGTGTTTCACTGTTGCAGTCATTGCATTTGGGTAGATTCCAAAAGCTGAGGAAAGGGGTGGAGGCAGTCAAGGAAACTAGGGGCTGGCTAGGATGCCATGCAAGACTGCAGAGACAAACCCTGCCCTGGATTTGGAGAAAGAGTTAGGTGGTAATGCTTGGTAAAAGTGTGAACAGATGTCCAGGTGGCAGTCTCCAGGATGTCCCTGGTGGGGACTCCTCTCAAGAAAGCTGCAGAGGTGGAGGCTGTGCTAGTGGAGTCTGTCCTGACCCCCTTGGGGGAGGCTTTCCATGGTGTTTGTGGCAAAAATGGATGCAGTGTGCTATTTGGAAATGGTTTGCTTGGAGATGTCTTTGCCTTCTGCCGCTGTAGCAAAGCTAACCAGCAATTGATCAGACTTTCTGAAGGATCTAGTCCTGATCAGATAGAATCAGGGCAGTCTGTGCACATCTAGAGAGTAAAGAATCCTTTCCCCCTTGTTCTGGGGATTAGGAAAGAAGGTGGGCAAATGAATGGATTGGTTGAGAGCAACACTGGACACCACCTTGGGGATGAAGGATACCCCGTCTGCATGGAAGATGATAAAGGGTTCCACAGCCATGAGTGCTTGCAGCTCAGAGACTTCTGGCTGGAGTGATGGCTAGAAGGAATGCTGTCTTCCAGGAAATAAATTTTAGCTCTTCAGAAGAAGCTGGTTTGAAAGGAGGCAGGATGAGCTTTTCCAAGACAAAGCTAAGGTCCCAAGCTGGTTTTGGTGCCCTTCTGGGGGGCCTCAAGTTGCTAGCCCCTCTGAGGAACTGCTTGATCAAAGAGTGTGAGAAAAGTGGCTGTTCAGTGGGAAAGTAAGCAGAAATAGCAGAGGAATGAATTTTTATAGAGCAGAAAGAGAGACCACTGTGTAGTAGTTCAGCTAAGTAATCCAGGATGTGAGGGATGGAGGGCTGTGCCATATTGGCCCCTTTAGCCTGGATCCAGGTGCAGAACCTTTTCCATTTATCTGCATAAGACTTTCTTGTGCTAGGACGTCTAGCCTCATGGATAACATCCAGAACCTGTTTACTGAAGATGGCAGATTGGTTCGGGGTTAGGGAATAAGCCAAGCTGCCAAATTGAGTGCCTGTAATTGGGGATGCATGAATTCCCCTTCCCTCTGGGTCAGGAGGTTTGGAATCTGAGGAAGATGCTATGGAGGCCACAGGGACAGGCTGCACAACAAGAGGTACCAGTGTTGTTGGGCCAGTCTGGAGCTATAAGAACAGTCCTTGGTTTTTCCTCTCTTACTTTGAGCAGTACCCTGTGGATGAGAAAAAGGGGAAGAAAGGCATAGACCAAGAGATTGACCCAGGGGAAGGACAGGGCATCCACTTTCCAAGCCCTGCAATGATGCTCCCTAGTGCAGAATTTGTTGAGCTGATGGCTGGTGTGGGAGCCAAACAGGTCGACCTTCAGGGATCCCAATTTCTGAGTTATTGGGTGAGGGTACTTCTGTTGAGCTGCCACTTGTGTGGGTCCAGAAGGTTTCTGCTTAATTGGTCTGCCAGGGAGTTGACAGATCCTGGTAAAAATTGTGCTAACAAGTGTAGTTTCAGGGAAGAGGGTGTGAGCCAAAGAGTCATGGCCAGCCTGCATAGAGGGTAGGAGTGAGTCCCTCCCTGCTTGTTGATGTACCACATCACAGTGGTGTTGTCTGTTTTGATCAGGAAAACCCCTGGAGAGAGAAAGGGTTTGAAAGCTATCAAGGTGTGCTGCACAGCCATCATCTCCTTTTGATTAATGTGCAGCAGGATTTGCTGTGGGCTCCATTGGCCCTGTATGCACCTGCTGTCCAGGTGTGCATCCCAATCATAGTCTGATGCATCTGTGGTGAGGGTCTGGGTGGCGTGGGGTGGGGAGAAGGGCAGTCCCTTGTTGTGGGAGCATGCTGTTGCCCACCAAAGAAATTCCTTTCTGAGGCAAGAAATTATAGGTAGAAGAGTTTCCAAGGAGTTTCTGGTGGATGAACCCCTTACTCTCTACCCCAGGACACAGGTCATATACCTATTGGTCTGCTTATAGGGTGTGATGTCCATGTTATATTTGGGTGTTGTGTCTGTTTCCTGATGCAACACATCCCTTCATGTGTCTCGTCAATGCATGTGTTGTCATGGGTGCAACAGTAGCATCTGGTATGTGCTGATACTGTATATATTATACTAATATCACAGTTGGAGAAAAATGATTGCCCACAAGCTGTAGTCCTACAGGTAGTTGTTTGTAAACAGCATGTGCAATCTGTGATGTCCATCACTTACCTAAGGGGCAGTCAAGGGCCTAACAGACACCCCTGATATGCTGACCTGATCAATGGCCCTCAGATATATGTCATGTCACACATTTCAACATAGTGAGATGCCACGTATGTCATACACTGGTCTAACCATTTGATAATATAGCTGTTTATGGCCACATGTAACAGTGCTAATTATGTACCAAAGATTGACTTTTTGTCAAGTGCCTTCACCTGTTCAAGTTCCACAAGATGATACTGTCGTCGCCATGCATGACCTCAATGACCTCTTTGAGGACATCTATCAGATGTAACGGACCAGATATAGCAGTAACAACTCACACAAGTCTGTTGCATACACCTGGAATACTACTAGTATACATGTAGAAGAGGTCCACAATGACATATTGGTCTACCTCACAGCTGAGGAAAGTTAGGATGTCTCTATACATGCATGCATCAGGTGCTGTCCCCGCAACGCAGGTGGATACATGTTGATGTACACCCAGAAACAGGAACATAGGCTGTGTGGAGGGTGTGTTGAACTGTGTTATTCCACCATATCAGGAAGGTGTATGTGCTGGGTCACACCATAGGTGATCTATGATGTTGTCACAGCACATTGATTCTATGTGATCAGCCTGCAGGAAGGTAAGACAGTGCATACTGCCTACTGGCATCTGGCCTAGGGTTTTGACACAACCACATATGTAGGTATCACTGAAAAAAAAAAACAAGCTGGGGATTACATCTTACGTCAGTTGATGAGTAAACAGAACACATTATGTGACAGTTGGTGAATCAACCTGTACCAGTAGAGCTGTCACCATTGGCAAACCCAGGGATCTGTGCTTGGTCCTTCACTGTTTGAACTGTATTTCTCGACAGTTCAGTCCAAAGTATATGGCCTTTGGCTTACCAAGTTTGCTGATTCTTGCATATTGCATGCAATCACCGAGTCCACCAATGGTGATAACATAGTACAGGAGGAGCTAACACACACAACTGAATGGTGACAAAGGTACACGCTCAACAAATAAATCCAGAAGTATGTGCTTGTGATGTTGCATGTTTGAAAAGTTGAGTTCCACGTTAATCACAGCATTGACAACAGTCCTGCTATGCAGAAACCCAGTGATGCAAACACTGGGAACACATTTAGATAGCAATCTGAACTTTGGCCACCGAGTGTCCACAATGCTATTAAAAGCTTAAGTTATGCACATCATAAGTCATGCCATCATACTGACATCTTAGGATTGTATAACAGGACTGCAGTCAAACATTATTACAGCACTAATAGAGTACAACGCTGTTTTTTACATGTACCTCACCAGACACATGAAGCAGCTGGAGAGACCACAGGGCTTTCTCAGCAAGATAACACAGGGTCTACACACCATGCCATGATGTATGTGGATAGATTAAAAGCAATGTCACTGTAAACTTTATTTTATAGGATGACGTGACCTCTGCCTGGCCCCCAGGCCAGTCTCTGGCCCTGCCCTGTTGGGAGTACTGCATATCCAAAAATGACAGCTGATGACATCAGCAATGTGTACTAAGGACAAGATAACAGTCCCACATACTGGTGTAAAATATTCTCTAATGTCAAACAACAGTATACACACACACACACACACACACACACACACACACACACTCTTGACTGCAGTGAAAATAGAACCCCTACCTACTAAGTACACAGATTACAGAACACAATACTTTAAGCAAGCACCACAGCCCAAGTTTGACTTGGAGTGTGTCAGACAACACTTTATAGCTGATGACATCAGTAGTGTATGGTGAGGAGAATATGGTGATAACAGTTTCCCACATGCTGGTGTAAAAGGATCTCTGTAATGTCAAGCAAGAGCACAACCCCCCCCACATACATACATACATACACACACACACACACACACACACACACACACACACACACACAGCTGACTGCAGTGAGGCTACTAGCTTGAAAGAACCCCTAACTAAGTACACAGACTACATAACTCTATAACTGAGGCAAGCGCCACAGAGCAAGCCTGACTTGGAGTGTGCCAAACAACACTTTATAGCCGATGACATCAGCAGTGTCTAATGAGGAGAATATGGTAATAACAGTGTCCCACATGCTGGTGTAAAAGGCTCTCTGTAATGTCAAGCAAGAGCACCCCCCCAAGTTAACTGCAGTGAGAACAGAACCCCTACCTAAGTACACAGACTACAGAACACAGTACTTTAAGCAAGAGCCACAACTCAAGTCTGATTTATACAGGAGTGCAGGTGAACTTACAGTAGATGACATCAGCAGGCCATATGGGAGACAAGAGGTTGGGAGGCCTGTATGAAATGGATGTACAGGGATGAGCAAGTATTGAAATACTGACACTGCATGGGAGTGGAGAAGTAACTGTAGAATACACAAATCTGCTCTGCTGTCTAGACACACACACACACACACACACACACACACACACACACACACACACACACACACACACACACACACACACACTCATGCACACACACACTCAAGCACACACACTCACCCATCCACCCAGTGGACTGCAGTGAGAACTGAACCCTTACCTATCTAAGTACACAGAGTACAAAACACAGTACTTAATGCAAGCACCACAGCTCAAGTCTGATTTATACAGCAGTGCAGGTGAACGTATAGTAGATGACATCAGCAGACCATGTGAGGGACAACAGGGTGTGATGCCCGCATAGTCACATAGCTTCACAGGTTCATATGAGGCTACTAGCCTAATAGCACTAGCCTAGCTGTGTATAAACTCAAGTACCCTTATTGAGCACAGTTTGATGTTTGTTTTCAGCAGAGAATGTTTATGAGTAGCACTAGTTTGCCCTATTCAAGAGGGACATAGGTACCAGCTCAGAGATGAATGTGTAATCACCCAACCAGTAGTCAAGGTTGCGAGTGAACACGGTCATTAATGAGAAATGCTTCATATGCAGTGGGAGCCTATTACAGCCTCTAGTGTGGCACCTATGTCCTTCATAGACAGGCCCAGTTGTTGCTGCTCACAAAATCACTCTGCTAACAATGACCATCTAAACATGCTTAATAAGGGTACTTGTGGTTTTGCACAGCTAGGTTTCTATTGCCTCATGTATAGTGATAACCATGTATTCCTAAAACTTACCAATACAATATTTGTGAGATGCAAGTAAATAATGACTCTAGAATAAATCCTCTCTCGTCAGGTAACAATAAACCAGATATCAAACAGGCTGTCAGTACACACATTTCACCTCCTCAGCAAACTAAGTGCACAACACATAAACTGAAACATGCAGAGGTACTCATTAGAAGCTTACTGAAAGGACAGAGAACTCTCAAATGCAAACCTTCTGCACACGTGACAGTCCCAGAAGACACCACTACACACAAAAACAAATGCATCAGTGTCTCACCCATTAAGCCCTTAAGGCAAAACACCTCAAAACCAATGTATTGCTCATGGGCGAATCCATAGTGAGACACACAGATGTCCCCCCCTCAACAGGTTGTACAAGGAGAAAGCCATGGTCAGCTGCCTGTCAAGTGCCAGGATCCTCAAAGTCACGCATGCACTCAAGTCTCTCAAGAACAACCACACTTACACCACTGTCATACTCCATGTTGGAGTAAATGACTTGAGACCTACCTCACTGGACTATATGAAGAGAGATATGACTGACCTCTGAGACTGTGTGTCCCAGACAGGTATGTCTTTAGCCCTAAGCAACATTCTATCTTCACCCAGGATGATACGTCAGTACAAACAGAAGAACTGTTGACTTCAACAATTGGCTACTGGTGCCACTACAAGAGTATCCGGTAGTTGTAGGCTGGGATGATATGGTCAACAGATCACACTGCTTTGCCAGGGATGGTCTTTATTTGTCACATCTTGCCTTTTGGTTACTGGCCAAGTTACTTGCCTCCCCCAGAGTGGCCTTTTTAAGCAATATCATAAGAACAAAGTTCCTGATGTACAATATCCTCAAAAGACAAACTTAAGGTTATGCTGTTTAATGCTAGGAGTCTAAATCAGAAACTATACTAAATGGAGGCACTTCTTACTTGAGAAGATGTTGATATTTGTGCAGTCACAGAGACATGGTTTAGGGCTGCACAAATTACTCCGGCTATGAAAGGCTGTAATGCCTTCCACATGTTCAGGCCACAAAATGAACATGAAAGAACTAAAGGAGGAGGTATATCCATCTTCATAAAAGACAAGAACACCTCAAGACTGGTTAAGCAGTATGACTCCCTAGAGTTACTCCAAGTCCAACTTACTGTATGAAACACCCTCCCACATCATTGATAGCTACAGGTCCACCAACATGAACCATGCAAACCACACAGTGCCTCCGTGGACCTGCTTAAGTCACTCATAATACCGCCAAACACCCTAGGCATGGGTAACTTTAATTATCCTTCCATCGATGGAGATACATATATGAGCTCAAACACTCTTTCCCTAACGTTTCAGCATTTTGTAAACACAAATACAATGGAACAGACAGTCTGCATCCCCACAAGAGGCTCAAATGTCCTTAACCTAGTACTCACCAACATGGGAGATCACGACACTACACCATGTGTGAGACCCTCCCAGGTAAGGTCTGACCATAAATCAGTCACAGTCAATGTACCCCCCTTCAGGATCCAAAAGGTGGAAAAATCTCTGCAAAGCATACTATAGCATCCTAAGCAATGGCATATATAGTTTCAAACCTAATGCCACCACTGACAGTAAAAACTCTTATACAGAGGTGTACACAAATGCCCTGTATAAGCACCTTTGCAAGTGTATAGACTTAGCTGTACCAGAATGGATCAAACGTTCCTCACAAAAAAACAAGTCACCCTGGTGGACATCTAGCATAAATAGATTATACAACAAAAGAAAGAAACTGATTTCCAGGAATATGAGGGAACAGTCTCAGCAGAAGAACACCATCCACAGCTTGAAAAAGCAAATTAGACATCTTGTAAAGTCCTCTACAGCTAATTACAAAACAAAATTAGCATCAATAGCTAAGGATAATCACAAGGCATTCTTTAGCTATGTCTGTAATATAAAAGGGAAGGCCCGGATTTGCACAAATCAGACTGGATGGTACCACTCAACCTGAGGGAATAGTCAACCTGTTAGCAAATAGGTTTGGCAACAATTTCACACCCCTGTCTCCAACAATCATACCCCACAGCATACCTGTCAACAGTTCTCTACAAATTATCTCCAAATAACAGGTCATAACCTCACTCATCAGTGCTAAAAACACAGCCTCTATTGGACCACATAATATTCCAGGCTGCTTATTAAACAGTTTAAAGCAAGAGCTAGCAGAACCACTGGGTACTCCCTTCAACCACAGTCTTAAGTACTGGCTTCGTCCTGGCAGATGACAACACAGCAACCATAATATCCTTGTGCAGAGATGGTCCCTCAACCGACCGGCGGTACTATACACTTATAAGCCTGACCAGCCTTGTCCGTAAGGCCATGGAGAGAATTATCTTGGACCTTATCAATATGGACATTGGTGACCTTCAAACTCTCCACCCCACATGGTTTGGGTATGCAAGGGCAGATCATGCCTGTTAAACCTAGAGGAATTATTTGAGAGTGACACACTCTTTGGCCCTCTTCAAAAGGAACCGTGATGATTGGATGGGAGAAATGAAATTCACCCCAGGGATCATGTCAGTCGCCCTGCTAGACAGGGGTCCAGGGATGTAAACAGTGTGGGAAGAAATAGCCAGGGAATTGTTATGGCTAGGCTTGTATAGGCCCTAGGGCCGATAGCCTAGTACCAACCTATGAACCTATAACAAGCCCTGGGTGAAGGAAAATCAGTACATACTGTCTAACTCAACTTGGCCAAGAGCTTTGACACAATCCCCCACTGAGACATCATTGCAAAACTCACCCACCTGGGGATTAACCCATACATCATTAGATGGGTAGCCAAATGGCTCACCAACAGAAAGCATACAGTCATAGGTGGGGATTCCACCTCTACCAGCACACCTGTTACCAATGGTGTCCCACAAGGGTCTGTGCTGGGCACCCTACTGTTTGGAATGTATTTCTCAGAAAATCAGGTGAAAAAAGATGGCCTGTGGCTCAACAAGTTCGTTGATGACTGCAAACCGGGTGCAATCACTAGACCTCCAAACAATGTCAACATACTACAAAATATGCTTACATACATAAATGATTGTTGCCAAAGCCACAAACTTAAGTTAATCCAAAATAATGCACTATTATCCCTTTCAGCAAAGGAGAAGTCCCTGTAAATTATAATATTAATAATACCTCCCTATGTTATAACCCAGTGGTGAGAAATTTGGGAATGCAGGTTGACAACCACCTCACCTTTGATCATCATGCGTCCACAGTAGTAATCAAGGCCCTTTATGTTGAACACCTCATAAGTGAGGGCATAGCATCAAAGATTAAGGATGTTATAACTCCACTGTACTCGTTCCTCATCTGAACAGTAATGGAGTACAATGCTCCCTTTTGCATGTATCTCACCATACACCTGTGGCAGCTGGAGAGACCTCAGAAGTTTCTCACTAAGAAAATCCATGGAATTCCAACACATTACCTACACAGACAGACTGATGGCCTTGTCACTGTACTCTGTATCATACAGACTGCTGAGAGGCGACTTGTGACTGACTAATACATCAGTCTCGAACCCTGCCTTAATGGAAATGCTGCATCCCGCAAATCATATGGGACAAGGCTCACTCGCTCTAGGGACCTAAACCTAACCTGCAACATCAACAGGACATGCTGGAGAGACAGACACGTTTCCCAGAGGCTGACACTCCTATAGAACAAACTCCCAATTCACGTGAAACTGAGCTCCTCGATGACTTTATTTAAGTGTAACTGGGACAATTGGATGGGAAATCATAGATTTACCCCAGGGGTTTCACCTATGTCACTCTTAAGACAGGGTCAGCGAGTGCTAATCATGGATTCACAAATATGGACTACATATCTTGGTCTATAAGGGAACAATGGTCTAACTAGGGCAGGCTTGACAAGGACTTAGAGCTATTGGCCTAGTAACTTCCAATTAACCTATGAACCTAGGGCCAATATGGTAGTAGCCTTGTATGAACCTATGATGCTATGAACCTATGTAGGCCTGCCAACATCTTGTCTCACACATGGGCCACTAATGTCATGTACTATAAGTTCAGCTACAGTCTTGCAAAAGTCAGACTTGTGATCTAGCACTTGTGTTACGTACTGTGTTCTGTAATGTGTGTATTTAGATAGGTAGGGGCTCTATTCTCACTGCAGTCAAGTGTGTGTGTGTGTATACTCTTGCTTGACATTACAGAGAACCTTTTACTGCAGCATGCTGGACACTGTTATTACCATATTCTCAGTGGGCACTGCTGATGTCATCAGCTATATCAGATGTTCAGATATGCAGTCATCCAACCAGGGTCTGGTCAGACACTGGCCTGGTGGTCATACAGATGTCACCTCATTTTTTACCAGACAGATGACAGTGACATGACTTTTAATCTATCCACATACATCATGAAATGGTTTGTATGCCCTGTCT
Source organism: Protopterus annectens (assembly GCF_019279795.1). Lineage (NCBI taxonomy): Eukaryota > Metazoa > Chordata > Ceratodontiformes > Protopteridae > Protopterus > Protopterus annectens. Next base: position 1,298,468,699 of record NC_056733.1, read on the forward strand.
TATCTTCCTGAAAAAGCCCTTTGGTCTCTCCAGCTGCTGCATGTGTCTGTAGAGGTACATACAAAAGAGAGCATTATACTGTATTACTATTCTGATGAGGTTTGACTACAGTGCTGTCATACAATCCCAAGATCTGAATATGATGGTGTGACATATGATATGTACCATATGTTTGTCCTGGGAGATCATTAAAGAGAGAAGTTAGACAGTAATGATTCACATTGCAGTTTCTGAACTCAACACCCTTAAAAGATCATTCACTACAACGTTGTGAAACTTTGATGCTATCAAGTGTCTAACTTTACAAGGCCAATATAAGAAAAAGGTACAATGACAGTCCAACAACACAAATGCAGATGTACTAAGCACTAAGTTAGCTATGCACCCTGAGCATCAGGCACAGCTTTTGTATAACTGAATCCAAAAGATAGAAAACAGGGGTATGGCACCGTCATCTTCACTTGCTTAGGGTGTTGTGTGTGTGTGTGTGTGTGTGGGGGCTTGCTCTATGGCTTGGTCTGTCAGACAGGTGTGAGCTGTGCTCAGCAGAGGTGGCAGTTCATCATTGTCGTCCCTGACCACAAGAACTGGCTCTGCCAGGAGTTGCACTGACACATCCATGCTCAAGGTCGGATGCAGTGCTGCTACCTGAATGTGACTGATGTATGCTGAACAAGTTCCCTTCATGGGAGATGCTCAGGACCAAGGCCCCATGGCCTGACATGTCTGAGTGTGGAGAGCAGACTCAATAATGGAGCAGTGTAACTACTGCCATTAAGGGAGCATGATTGGCAATGGCCACATTGGCTGACAGCAGATGATGTGGCTGACCTATACACACAAGGATTCCATTCATCTTTCAGCAGATGTTCCATGAGAGACAGTGCTCGTTCCATGACAGACAACCCTTGGTCCATCAAAGACACTCCTCATTCCAATGTGTCATTCATCTGATCCAGTGAATCAGCAACATGGTGTAAGCAGTCATGTATGTCAGACTGTGCCACATCCACATGAGCATCTGTCTGGAGCATCTATGAGAACATGCCTGTACCTCCATGATGGCCTAAACATGCGTTCAGTGGCATGGGCAGTGACACCTGCACCAGATAGAGGAGGGACAGCAGGCTCCCTCCGACCACCCCTATCAATCCTCCTGTGTGACACCTCACCCAAGTTTTGGCGATGGACAGATTCAACATGCACTGACACAGCAGTAGCTACACTTCCCGGATCAATGTCCTCACACCCCACATGTCCAATAACTGTAGGTGCAGTGGAATGGGTAGGCATAGGCCTATTGGCTGTGTGCAATGGAAATGCAAGGGATGGCTGTATGTCAACCTCTGTGTGAGATAACCTCTGTGTGAGATACAACCTCTGCACCCCCCGACTGCTCCTCAGTTTGGCCACCATCATCATCAGAGTCTACGGAAACAGTGACATCAGATGGCACAGGGCCCACACTCCCATTCTCGTGATCACCTGTGATAAAAAGCAAGAAACACAGGAATATATTAATACCTGCTCTACTACAGTGCAATTTAGGCTAACAAATTATAGCTTGTTGAATACCTACCATTACAGACAGTACAGCAATACACACAACAAGCCTGAGGTCAATATCACAAACTACAATATTTCTTTAAATTGCTCAGCAATTGTGACATAAAAATATTTGGTTTACAATCTGCAGAAGACATACTGCACTGTACCCCAGACGGTCCTGGAAAAAGTTAAGCAACAGGTAAGGGCAACATCATCACAATTAACAGTAACACAGAGGGATAATAAATTTACCCTTGTATATGTGCATTAACGGTACTTTGAACAAAAATGTGGCCGACATCTCCAAACTAAACTTATAAATGTAGCGATCTTCAATCAACCCTCCAAAAAAAGACGTGATACATAATTAACTTATTAATTTCAATCGTTTTACTATACAACAGTATTCAATTGTTGAGAAATCAAAGCTTACCTGGAATCTCCTCTTGGGAAGTGTTTGCTGTCTCGGAAGGTGTTGCACCCACATCCAGCACATGCTCTACTGCACTCTCCTGGGAGCTGTCTGGATCTCTCAGATTGGCATTCATTGTGGGTTAGCAGTGCTTCCCTAGCAGGCCCTCCCCCAGTAACCATTTGGTTATGGCCCACTGCAGTTGCTCACCTCTTAACAGATGTTATCGTGTCAGTGGCCCTGTGGTACACCTGTTCATATGTTCTGCCATGGCCGCCCAGGGCATTAACCTTCATGAACAATCTGCTGCCATACCAACATCCTTCAGGCCATATCTTCCTGTCCCCTTTCCAGGAGGAAAAACACCATGTTGCCGAAACACATTGACTATGACTTGGTTTTCATTATCAGTGAAGGAGGTTTCTGTGAACTGACACACCTGAGTGACATACTTGTAGATGTCCTAAAAGACAATAGAAGTATAATACACATAAGTATTACATAAACGTAAAATAACTGTTTCTAGATAAAACAGAAAAGGTAGCTAGTCAATATTACCCACTGGAGAAAGGTGAAATACTAACAACAGGCAGAATGCAAAAGAAGGAGGGTAACAAAAGAAACATATCCTTGTTTGTGCCATAACAGTAAGTCACCTTTGCTCCCCCCAAAGAACAGTCCAGTCTTGTTTGTGCCATAACACCAACTCATCCTTGCTCACCCTCCCCCCACAAAAGAACAGGCAAATGACCAATTGTACTAACAAAACATCTTTGAAATGCTAAAAGTGCTATCAAAGGACCTGTCGCTGACACATTTGTACATATTTATCACACATCATCCAATTTTCTTGTATTGTCATTCATGTGTACCTCTGAAATGGCTTGACAAACAGGCCCATGCCATCATTACACTTCTAACTAATGAATACAGATTTGCTTCACACTATTTTTAAATACATTCCAGCATATGCAGGTAGGTGACAAAATGGGAGTATACCTGCTGAAGTTCATTCCTCCTCTGTAAAGATATATCCTGAAGAAAAAGCGTTTTCGCACTCTTCCAAACATATACAACTCTCCTCACCATCAATTTGGCTAGCTACACATCTGCCTTTTTATAACAGTGTAAATTATTAATGGATTTCATCTGTCTTTGTTTCATATGTGTGAATTACAGCATAAGCAGCTGAATTGCATGCTAATCAACCAATCCAACATGGTGGAGCTACTCAACAAGCTATAAAGCATCCATGTAGACTCCATGCTGGTTTCTCCTGCGGATGTCAAAACGTTTGGAGTACAGACACTGAAAGTCTACACAGACAGAATGTTAGGGGCTACTGTTGCTTCAATCCATATGTATGTGCTAGAGGTTGAAGCCAATGCTGCTGCTGCTGCCACTAGGCCAAGGCTGAGAAACAGAAGAGTTTTCAGGCCACATTTAACTTATCACAACCTATGATGTGGAAATTGTACAGCATTAAATGGTAGACAGGGACACACTACAGGAACTATGCGGCCTCTGCCACCCTCAACTCAGAGCCAGAGCCAACCAAGGGGAACCCATCCCAGTGGAAATAAGGTATTAGAATATTAGCTACAGGTATCTTTCAGAGACCAACAGGGAACATGCTGGGGTTGTCACAGGCATCAGCATACTGGATCCTCCACCAATTCCTGGATGCTATGCTCCAACATGCCAGTGAGCAGATATATCGTCCCCATAGTTCTGAGGAGAGGGACAGAAATATGCAACAGTTCCACCAGGTAGCACACTACCCTGCACTACTGGGTGCAATAGGCAGCACTTGTATAGAAATGAAGGCACCACCTGAGGAACAGGGTAGGCTCTACATTAACAAATGGGCTACCACTCTATCAACCGCCAAGTTGTTTGTAATGCCAAGGGAATCATCTTGGATGTGTGTGCTGGCGACCCTGACAGTCACCACAACTCACATATCTGGCACACCTCCCAACTGTACCCCAGATGTTTGCTAGGGGGTATATCCCACAGGGTCAGCTACTAGGAGATGCAGGCTATGCACTAGTACCGTGGCTGATGACACCCATCAGAAATGCAAGCACACACACACACAAACACACACACATAGAAGAATGCCATAATGAGGTTCACTCTCAAACCATCAAACCAGAAATGTCACAGAGTGTGTGTTTGGACTGCTGAAATCACTGTTCCAGTGCCCAGATACATCTGGGATAGCCCTGCAGTACAATCCACAGACATGTGCAAGAATATTCACAGTATATGCCATGCTACACAACATAATCGAGGAAACAGGTGCAGCAGGATCAGCACGTGGAAAGGGTGCACATCACACCAGCAATGCCAAGGTCACCATAGCCACAGACAGATGATGAGTCAGAGGTGGAACCATCAGCTACAGTGGGTGTAGTTAGACATAGGCATGCTCAGTATGCCCTTGAATTGGCTAATTGGCAATGCATAACAAGCTCACTCACCACCTAGAGCTCTAAAACCTACCTTCTACTCACATACATATAGTAGCATTAATGCCAGGCAATTCACACAACCTTTACCTCCCCATATATTGGCTGTGTACTGCTTGCATCAGACAGACTCAGCCTTGGACTAACAGTGTGGCAACTGCTGCATTTAAAAGGTAAGTCCTGAACCTGGAGTATATTGTTTAATAATATTATGTCATATCCTTGTATTTCATTACTTGCTACAGTAAGCAAGACAAAGGTGGGAGATGTGTACCTACATTACCATAACATGCAACAACAGAGACTTATTTGACTTATATGTGTCCATTAGCAAGTAGTAGGCCTCAAGCATCAAAGATTCATGTAGTCATACCTCACAAAAGTACTGATGATCACTACATGCCCTCAGTTTAGAAAGTACAGTTTTGTACCTACCATAAATGTAGATGTTCGAAGATCCAGATTGCTGCAGTCCTTACATAGGGGTAGTCCGCTGTCCTCGGTCGGCCCGAATACCAAAGTATAAGGCTGACGTCGGTCAAGGCGCTTAAAACTGACATCAGGACGTCAGGGTACAAAAGCGCATGACCGACGTCATTTCCTCAGTCTTTTCTTGCCCCAGATGTCAGAAGGCCCTAACAAGACAGGCCAAAGCCAAAAACCAGCAAAACCCAACCAACCACCCGTGCACTAACCATATTTACAATATGTACAACACAAACCACACCACCACCTTCAACAACAGAGGGAAGGAGGGAGGTAAGTGGACTGCAGCAATGTGGATCTTGAACATCTACATTTATGGTAGGTACAAAACTGTACTATGTTCTTCATCTCACATTGCTGCAGTCCTTACATATGGGTAGAATCCCAAAGCAGAGGAAAGGGAGGATGGCAAAACTATAAAGCATTAGGAGCTGCCAACATGCCTTGTAAAATTGCAGTTGCAAATCCAGCCCTAGATTTAGAGTAAAGTGGAAGGTGGTAATGCTTAGAGAAAGTATGCACTGAACTCCAAGTAGCTGCTTCCAAAATATCTTTAGTAGCCACCCCCCTTAAAAGCTGTAGAAGTGGCAGTAGCCCTAGTGGAATGAGGCCTAATCCCAGCTGGAATCTCCTTACCATGATGGGAATAACAGAAAGCAATACAAAAACCAATCCACTTAGAAATAGTTTGTTTTGAAACAGGTCTGCCCTGAGAACCCAAAGCAAAAGAAACAAACAACTGCTGAGACTGCCTGAACCCTTTAGTTCTGCTCAAATAATATCGCAACTGTCTGTGTATATCCAAAGTGTGCAAAATCTTTTCCCCTTTATTTTGGGGGTTTGCATAAAAAGTAGGCAAATGAATAGTTTGGTTTAAAGCCACACTAGAAACCACTTTAGGCATAAAAGAAGGGTTAGTACGCAAAGACACCCTATCCTTGTGGAAAATTAAGAAAGGCTCAACTGCCATAAGGGCCTGTAATTCAGAAACCCTTCTCGCAGAGGTAATGACCAACAAAAAAGCAGTCTTCCAAGATAAATATTTCAACTCTGCCGATGCTGCAGGCTCAAAAGGTTGTAGAGTGAGTTTCTCCAACACAAAATTGAGATCCCAAGCAGGAGTAGGAGCTCTACGTGGGGGTCTTATATTCTTTGCCCCCTAAGGAATTGCTTAAACAAAGGCTGAGAAAATAATGGTGGGTCACAGTCATAGTGAGCAGAGATTGCTGCAGCATGAACCTTTATAGAGGAGATGGACAAACCTTTGTCCAATAACTCAGTAAGGTATTGAAGCGCCACACTTAAATTAGGTTTAGAAACATCAAAGTCCTTTGCTGTACTCCAAAATAAAAATCTCCTCCATTTATCTCGTAAACTTTCCTTGTACTAGGCCTTCTGGCCTCCAAAATAACATTCAAAACTTGTTGTGGAAGCTGAGACCCTCCAGGGTTTAAACCAGAATATGCCAGGCTGTCAGATGAAGAGAATGAAGTTTGACATGGAGTAAATGACCGTTCTCCTGAGACAGCAGGTGAGGAATTGAAGGCAAAGGCCATGGAGGCTCCTGTACCAGACTTCTCAGTAATGGGTACCAGTGCTGTCGAGGCCAATCTGGAGCTATTAAAATCATGTTTGGCTTGTCCTGTCTGACCTTCAGCAGTACCTTTGGAAGGAGAGGCAGAGGTGGAAAGGCATACACGTGAAGATTGCTCCAATTGAATGAGAGAGCATCCACTTTCCAAGCTGAGGGATGAAACCTTTTTGTGCAAAACTTTGGCAGCTGGTAATTTAGTGGAGAAGCGAACAGATCTATGTCTGGAGTTCCCCATAACACTGTCAACCTCTGGAATACATGAGGATCCAATTTCCACTCGTGGGGATCCATAATTTGTCTGCTCAACACATCTGCTAAGGAGTTCTGTGCTCCTGGCAGAAACCTTGCCTGAAGATTTAGCTGTAAACTGAGAGCAGTCTCCCACAAAATCATTGCTTGTCTGCATAGAGGATAAGAATGTGTTCCCCCTTGCTTGTTGATGTACCACATGACAGTTGTGTTGTCTGTTTGAATCAACACCTGCCCTGGAAGAAGTAAATCCTTGAAAGCTATCAATGCAAATTGGACTGCTAACATCTCCTTCAAGTTGATATGTAGATGTTGAAGTCTGGCAGGCCACGTGTCTTGTATCCATTTTCCATTTAGATGAGCTCCCAAGCTTTGTCTGAGGCATCTGTCGTTAAAATCTGACTCGCCTCTGGCCGGGTCACAGAGAGTCCCTTGTTTAGGTGACATTCCTGAGCCCACCACAAAAATTCCTTTTGAATGCAAGGTATTATTTGAATGACAGTGTCCAAATCTTGGCAGTGCTGTGTCCATACATTCTTGAGATACCATTGTAGCTTCCTCATATGCAGTTTGGCATTGGGAAGTACCAGAATACAAGATGCCATGAACCCCAAGGCTTGAAGGACTGTCCTTGCAGTCAGCCTGGACTGATGAGACAACTGGTTGAAGTAAAGAGAAAGATTCTTTTGTTTGTCCGGGGTCAAAAAGGCCATCTGGGATGCTGTATTCAGTCTCACACCCAGAAAGCACATGCCCTGAGAGGGTACTAGACTGGACTTTATTTTGTTCACAGACTACCCCAGGCATCTTAACACTGCCATCACATACTGTAAATGATGAAGAAGTTTGTCCTTTTCTTGGGCCAGTATCAGGCAATCGTCCAAATAAGGATAGATCTGTATTCCTCTTAGCCTGAAGAAAGCTACCACTGGAGCCAGAACCTTCGTGAACACTCTGGGCGCAGTAGATAAGCCAAAGGGCAATGCAGAGAACTGATAATGTGAAGTCCCAGCCCGAAAACGCAGATACTTCCTGCAAGTGGGCCTGATAGGAACATGAAGGTAAGCCTCTTTGAGATCCAGAGTCACCATCCAGTGATCTTTGCCCAGCAGAGGTAAAAGCTGTTGTAACGTTAACATTTTGAACTTGGGAATGTCCAGATATGTGTTGAGGATGGATAAATCCAAAATTGGTCTCCACGTGTTCCCTTTCTTTGGTACTAGAAACAGGCGAGAATAAAATCCTAGGCCCACTTCTGGCAGAGGAACCGTTTGTATGGCCCCTATTTGAAGTAGTAGAGAAATTTGTTTGCGAGCCTCTAGTCTTTGCTGAGGAGGAACGTCCGGCATGCCTTTGAAAGGAGGCAAGGTATGGAAATAAAACTTGTAACCCTGGTGTATGATATCCAATACCCATTTGTCTTGGGTAATCAACATCCAATTTTCCTTGAAGAGTGCCAACCTTCCTCCCAAAGGTGCTGCCAGGCAAGAAGGATCTGGCAGCTGAAAAGTAGGTCATTGGGCCTGTTTACGAAAGGACTGGCCCCTGCCCTCACCAAGATTGTGCAGGTGAACTCCTGTTCTAGGCCTGAAAGAACTCTGAACTCTGCCCCTACCACGTCTAGATCTACCCCTAGACTGAGAATCATAAGAAGGATACGTCCACCCCTTAGCAGGCCAATTCCTACTAAACTGGAGGCTGAACTTGCAAAAAATCTTTAACAGCCTGCATAGACTTAGCCTTGTCTTCCATTTTCTTCAAGACTGATTCCACAGGTGAACCAAACAACACATCAGACTGCAAAGGAGCATCCAAAATCCTTGTCTTAACATGGTCAGATAAATTCTGATCCTTTAACCAGGCGTGCCTGCGAAGAACTGAGCCAGTGGCAGCCACCCTAGATGAGGCCTGCACAGCATCAAAACCACACTGTAAAGAATGCTTACCCACTTGTTCAGAGACATGCACCAAATCTTGCAACTCTTTACACTCAATGCCTTCCGCTAGAGCATCCACCTTAGACTTCAATTGAGAAAGAAGAAAGTTTTGATATTTCAACATATGAAACTGGCAATTCAAAGCCCTCATAGCTAAGGTAGAAGATGTATAGACCTTCTTTCCCCATCTATCCAAAGCTCTGGCTTCTTTATCTAGAGGAACCGGATTTTTTACAACAGAGGCCTTGACACCCTTAGGTCCCTGACTAATAGTTTCTGGGTCCTCCCTAGGACTCTTATAAAGATATTTATGAGCTTCAGGCACCCTGTAATACCTATCCGGTTTAACAGGAGCAGGAGGCAGAGAATCAGGATTAAGTGAAGCCTCTGCAAACACATCTTCCACAACATCCAGAACAGGGGGTATAGCCAAGGGCCTATGCTGGGATAACAGCAAAAACTCCCTAAGCCTTTTCCTAGAATCAGAGAAGTCCTGACCTTCCCACTTAAAATGTTCCCTCATAGAATGAAGTGTCTCTGAAAAGAAAAATCCTCTGGAGGAGAAGCAGAAGGAGTGGAATCATCTGCATCAGAATCAGAATAAGGAGAATACTCCTGCAAGTCTTCAGCTGAAGACTCTGAAATATCCGAAGCCTGCTCAAAACTTCCCAACTCTGGCTCCACCCTAGGCCTCTTATCAGGAGGGGGCATAGAACCTCTAATCAGAGTAATTAAATCTTCTGCCATTTTAAGCATGTGCTTCTTAGGCACCGACCCTGCTGAACTAGGAGTGACACCAACAGAAGCTGAAGCTGGCCTGCCTCTGGGAGAAGCCTTGGAAACAGAAGGAGAAGGCCTAACCACCCTAGGAAGGGAGGGGAGTACAGTAACTTGGGAAGCCCCTTCAGCCTGACCTGCCTCCTGAGAGACCACCTCCTGCAAAATAAAAGTCTCCCCCTGAGACTCCAGAGAAGCCTCCGTTGAAACCACCGGTTCCACTGAAGCCTCTAAAGAACCGGCGTCCGGAACGGACGACTCATCTTGCCTGGGTTTAACTGCTTTGTCTTTGCGCTTCTTCGCAGAAGCGGGCGCCGGAGAATCCGACGGCATATTATAATTGCACCACTTCCCAAAGACCAGCCTAGCACAATCCAACCTTCGCTTAATAGTGCGCTTATTGAACCTAGCACAAAAGCGACACCCAACAACGTCGTGCTCAGGCCCCAAACAAGGAATACACAAAGAATGATAATCCCTATGCGGTATCTGTTTCCCACAAGAAATACAGTTATTCACTTTTTCTGACATCCGGTAAAACACTGAGGCAAGAAAAAACCAAAATAATCCCCAACGGGGTACTTAGCCAACTTGGATTCGGTCTGAAACTCCGAACTCGAAAAATTTCAGAACGCCGAACGGCACTTGCAACGCTGCTTCTGCATCGGACCATGCGGCAAAAAAGACTGAGGAAATGACGTCGGTCATGCGCTTTTGTACCCTGACGTCCTGATGTCAGTTTTAAGCACCTTGACCGACGTCAGCCTTATACTTTGGTATTCGGGCCGACCGAGGACAGCGGACTACCCCTATGTAAGGACTGCAGCAATGTGAGATGAAGAACATCCATTATGTTTATACTGGAAAATCATTGATGAGAGAAATTCAAAAGTAATGTTACACACTGCAGTTTCTGACTTCACAACCCTCACAAGATCAAACAACAGGCAGGATGCAAAACAAAGAGAGTAACGGCAGCAACATATTCCTGTTTGTGCCATAACAGTAACTCACCTTTGCTTCCCCCAAAACGAACAGTCTATGCTTACATATGCCATAATAGTAACTCAGCTTTGCTCCCCCCTAAGCAGAACAGTTGTACCCTTGTATGTGCCATACAGTAATTCACCTTTGCTTCTCCTCAGAAGAGCAGCCTATTCTTGTTTGTGCCATAACAGTTACTCACCTTTGCTTGCCCCAAAAGAACAGTCTATGCTTGCATGTGCCATAACAGTAATTCACCTTTGCTCTCCCCCAGAAGAACAGTCCGTTCTTGTATGTGCCATAACAGTAACTGACCTTTGCCCCCCAAAAGGGCAGTCTATGCTTGTTTGTGCCATCCAACCTGCTCTGCAGTTTTTGGCAAATGTATATCATATTACTGCCAGTTAATATCCTCACAAATTTTAAGGCCAATGACATAGCATGACTTACAGACTGCATGTCTGGTCAGACAAATGTGAATGACCAAGAAACATAAACAGGTAAGACAGAGCTGTATGTTTGCAAGCAATAATCATAACAAGTTGTGTGATCACTAAGTGCACTATGTCCAAATATAATAATACATGTGAAAATAACAGTGTATGGATTGATATCAGTGTACATTCTGTTGCAACTGGGTTTGCATTGAATAACTTCAGTTCTTTGCTGCAAAGCTGTCTGTGTGGCAAAAAGGGCTAAAGCACCCAAAAACCTCAGCTTTGGCCCGCTAAAAACTTGCTATACTCAACTGGACATATAAGAGAATTTAAGTACCTTTATCTGCTCTTTTTTTTTCCAAAAAAATACAGTATTTAAATTGATTTTAACTGTGTGGAAGTAATATTAGCTGAACTGGAAGTTAGTCAGTGTTTGCTGAATTTTGTTATTTGCTAGTAATTACAGGTGTGGGGGTAGTCAGATTCTTTGATTTCCTGTCCTTGCCTATTTAAGTGGTACAGTGTGAAATATTTTCTGCTTAAAAACCTCAGCTTTGGCCGGCTAACAACTTGCTATATTCAACTGGACGTATAAGAGAATTTAAGTACCTTTATCTGCTCTTTTTTTTCAAAAAATACAGTATTTAAATTGATTTAACTGTGTGGAAGGAATATTAGCTGAACTGGAAGTTAGTGTTTGCTGAATTTTGTTATTTGCTAGTAATTACAGGTGTGGGGGAAGTCAAATTCTTTGATTTCCTTTCCTTGCCTATTTAAGTGGTACAGTGTGAAATATTTTCTGCTTCAAAACCTCAGCTTTGGCCGGCTAAGAACTTGCTATATTCAACTGGACATATAAGAGAATTTAAGTACCTTTATCTGCTCTTTTTTTTCAAAAAATACAGTATTTAAATTGATTTTAACTGTGTGGAAGGAATATTAGCTGAACTGGAAGTTAGTTAGTGTTTGCTGAATTTTGTTATTTGCTAGTAATTACAGGTGTGGGGGTAGTCACATTCTTTGATTTCCTGTCCTTGCCTATTTAAGTGGTACAGTGTGAAATATTTTCTGCTTGAAAACCACAGCTTTGGCTGGCTAAGAACTTGCTATATTCAACTGGACGTATAAGAGAATTTAAGTACCTTTATCTGCTCTTTTTTTTCCAAAAATACAGTATTTAAATTGATTTTAACTGTGTGGAAGGAATATTAGCTGAACTGGAAGTTAGTCAGTGTTTGCTGAATTTTGTTATTTGCTAGTAATTACAGGTGTGGGGGTAGTCACATTCTTTGATTTCCTGTCCTTGCCTATTTAAGTGGTACAGTGTGAAATATTTTCTGCTTAAAAAACTCAGCTTTGGCGGCTAAGAACTTGCTATATTCAACTGGACGTATAAGAGAATTTAAGTACCTTTATCTGCTCTTTTTTTTTTCAAAAAAAATACAGTATTTAAATTGATTTTAACTGTGTGGAAGGAATATTAGCTGAACTGGAAGTTAGTCAGTGTTTCCTGAATTTTGTTATTTGCTAGTAATTACAGGTGTGGGGGTAGTCACATTCTTTGATTTCCTGTCCTTGCCTATTTAAGTGGTACAGTGTGAAATAATTTCTGCTTAAAACCTCAGCTTTGGCCGGCTAAGAACTTGCTATATTCAACTGGACGTATAAGAGAATTTAAGTACCTTTATCTGCTCTTTTTTTTTTTCAAAAAATACAGTATTTAAATTGATTTTAACTGTGTGGAAGGAATATTAGCTGAACTGGAAGTTAGTCAGTGTTTGCTGAATTTTGTTATTTGCTAGTAATTACAGGTGTGGGGGTAGTCACATTCTTTGATTTCCTGTCCTTGCCTATTTAAGTGGTACAGTGTGAAATATTTTCTGCTTAAAAACCTCAGTTTTGGCCGGCTAAGAACTTGCTATATTCAACTGGACGATTAAGAGAATTTAAGTACCTTTATCTGCTCTTTTTTTTTTCAAAAAATACAGTATTTAAATTGATTTTAACTGTGTGGAAGGAATATTAGCTGAACTGGAAGTTAGTCAGTGTTTGCTGAATTTTGTTATTTGCTAGTAATTACAGGTGTGGGGGTAGTCACATTCTTTGATTTCCTGTCCTTGCCTATTTAAGTGGTACAGTGTGAAATATTTTCTGCTTAAAAGCTTTGCCCGGCTAAGAACTTGCTATATTCAACTGGACGTATAAGAGAATTTAAGTACCTTTATCTGCTCTTTTTTTTCAAAAAAATACAGTATTTAAATTGATTTTAACTGTGTGGAAGGAATATTAGCTGAACTGGAAGTTAGTCAGTGTTTGCTGAATTTTGTTATATGCTAGTAATTACAGGTGTGGGGGTAGTCACATTCTTTGATTTCCTGTCCTTGCCTATTTAAGTGGTACAGTGTGAAATATTTTCTGCTTAAAAACCTCAGCTTTGGCCGGCTAAGAACTTGCTATATTCAACTGGACGTATAAGAGAATTTAAGTACCTTTATCTGCTCTTTTTTTTTCAAAAAATACAGTATTTAAATTGATTTTAACTGTGTGGAAGGAATATTAGCTGAACTGGAAGTTAGTCAGTGTTTGCTGAATTTTGTTATTTGCTAGTAATTACAGGTGTGGGGGTAGTCACATTCTTTGATTTCCTGTCCTTGCCTATTTAAGTGGTACAGTGTGAAATATTTTCTGCTTAAAAACCTCAGCTTTGGCCGGCTAAGAACTTGCTATATTCAACTGGACATATAAGAGAATTTAAGTACCTTTATCTGCTCTTTTTTTTCAAAAAATACAGTATTTAAATTGATTTTAACTGTGTGGAAGGAATATTAGCTGAACTGGAAGTTAGTCAGTGTTTGCTGAATTTTGTTATTTGCTAGTAATTACAGGTGTGGGGGTAGTCACATTCTTTGATTTCCTGTCCTTGCCTATTTAAGTGGTACAGTGTGAAATATTTTCTGCTTAAAAACCTCAGCTTTGGCCGGCTAAGAACTTGCTATATTCAACTGGACGTATAAGAGAATTTAAGTACCTTTATCTGCTCTTTTTTTTCAAAAAATACAGTATTTAAATTGATTTTAACTGTGTGGAAGGAATATTAGCTGAACTGGAAGTTAGTCAGTGTTTGCTGAATTTTGTTATTTGCTAGTAATTACAGGTGTGGGGGTAGTCACATTCTTTGATTTCCTGTCCTTGCCTATTTAAGTGGTACAGTGTGAAATATTTTCTGCTTAAAACCTCAGCTTTGGACGGCTAAGAACTTGCTATATTCAACTGGACGATAAGAGAATTTAAGTACCTTTATCTGCTCTTTTTTTCAAAAATACAGTATTTAAATTGATTTTAACTGTGTGGAAGGAATATTAGCTGAACTGGAAGTTAGTCAGTGTTTGCTGAATTTTGTTATTTGCTAGTAATTACAGGTGTGGGGGTAGTCACATTCTTTGATTTCCTGTCCTTGCCTATTTAAGTGGTACAGTGTGAAATATTTTCTGCTTAAAAACCTCAGCTTTGGCCGGCTAAGAACTTGCTATATTCAACTGGACGTATAAGAGAATTTAAGTACCTTTATCTGCTCTTTTTTTTCAAAACAATACAGTATTTAAATTGATTTTAACTGTGTGGAAGGAATATTAGCTGAACTGGAAGTTAGTCAGTGTTTGCTGAATTTTGTTATTTGCTAGTAATTACAGGTGTGTGGGGTAGTCACATTCTTTGATTTCCTGTCCTTGCCTATTTAAGTGGTACAGTGTGAAATATTTTCTGCTTAAAAACCTCAGCTTTGGCTGGCTAAGAACTTGCTATATTCAACTGGACGTATAAGAGAATTTAAGTACCTTTATCTGCTCTTTTTTTTCAAAAAAATACAGTATTTAAATTGATTTTAACTGTGTGGAAGGAATATTAGCTGAACTGGAAGTTAGTCAGTGTTTGCTGAATTTTGTTATTTGCTAGTAATTACAGGTGTGGGGGTAGTCACATTCTTTGATTTCCTGTCCTTGCCTATTTAAGTGGTACAGTGTGAAATATTTTCTGCTTAAAACCTCAGCTTTGGCCGGCTAAGAACTTGCTATATTCAACTGGACGTATAAGAGAATTTAAGTACCTTTATCTGCTCTTTTTTTTGCAAAAAAATACAGTATTTAAATTGATTTTAACTGTGTGGAAGGAATATTAGCTGAACTGGAAGTTAGTCAGTGTTTGCTGAATTTTGTTATTTGCTAGTAATTACAGGTGTGGGGGTAGTCACATTCTTTGATTTCCTGTCCTTGCCTATTTAAGTGGTACAGTGTGAAATATTTTCTGCTTAAAAACCTCAGCTTTGGCCGGCTAAGAACTTGCTATATTCAACTGGACGTATAAGAGAATTTAAGTACCTTTATCTGCTCTTTTTTCAAAAAAATACAGTATTTAAATTGATTTTAACTGTGTGGAAGGAATATTAGCTGAACTGGAAGTTAGTCAGTGTTTGCTGAATTTTGTTATTTGCTAGTAATTACAGGTGTGGGGGTAGTCACATTCTTTGATTTCCTGTCCTTGCCTATTTAAGTGGTACAGTGTGAAATATTTTCTGCTTAAAAACCTCAGCTTTGGCCGGCTAAGAACTTGCTATATTCAACTGGACGTATAAGAGAATTTAAGTACCTTTATCTGCTCTTTTTTCAAAAAATACAGTATTTAAATTGATTTTAACTGTGTGGAAGGAATATTAGCTGAACTGGAAGTTAGTCAGTGTTTGCTGAATTTTGTTATTTGCTAGTAATTACAGGTGTGGGGTAGTCACATTCTTTGATTTCCTGTCCTTGCCTATTTAAGTGGTACAGTGTGAAATATTTTCTGCTTAAAAACCTCAGCTTTGGCGGCTAAGAACTTGCTATATTCAACTGGACGTATAAGAGAATTTAAGTACCTTTATCTGCACTTTTTTCAAAAAATACAGTATTTAAATTGATTTTAACTGTGTGGAAGGAATATTAGCTGAACTGGAAGTTAGTCAGTGTTTGCTGAATTTTGTTATTTGCTAGTAATTACAGGTGTGGGGGTAGTCACATTCTTTGATTTCCTGTCCTTGCCTATTTAAGTGGTACAGTGTGAAATATTTTCTGCTTAAAACCTCAGCTTTGGCTGGCTAAGAACTTGCTATATTCAACTGGACGTATAAGAGAATTTAAGTACCTTTATCTGCTCTTTTTTTTTCAAAAATACAGTATTTAAATTGATTTTAACTGTGTGGAAGGAATATTAGCTGAACTGGAAGTTAGTCAGTGTTTGCTGAATTTTGTTATTTGCTAGTAATTACAGGTGTGGGGGTAGTCACATTCTTTGATTTCCTGTCCTTGCGTATTTAAGTGGTACAGTGTGAAATATTTTCTGCTTAAAAACCTCAGCTTTGGCCGGCTAAGAACTTGCTATATTCAACTGGATGTATAAGAGAATTTATGTACCTTTATCTGCTCTTTTTTTTTTAAAAAAAATACAGTATTTAAATTGATTTTAACTGTGTGGAAGGAATATTAGCTGAACTGGAAGTTAGTCAGTGTTTGCTGAATTTTGTTATTTGCTAGTAATTACAGGTGTGGGGGTAGTCACATTCTTTGATTTCCTGTCCTTGCCTATTTAAGTGGTACAGTGTGAAATATTTTCTGCTTAAAAACCTCAGCTTTGGCCGGCTAAGAACTTGCTATATTCAACTGGACGTATAAGAGAATTTAAGTACCTTTATCTGCTCTTTTTTTTCAAAAAAAATACAGCATTTAAATTGATTTTAACTGTGTGGAAGGAATATTAACTGAACTGGAAGTTTTCACTCTGCTCTTCAGTTAGTCCCACCCACCCTCCCTGTTTTTGTTTTGGTGTTAATCTTAGTGGCCTTGCAACTGCCCGCCCCTCTTGTAAATTTGTGTTTGGATACTCCTTCTGGGCCCATCTTATTTGCTCACTCAACTGAGTGCAGTGAGATCATATTCTGATTTCAGGCACTCCTGCTGTGTACAAAGAGAGCATCTGGGAAACAGAAAAGAAAAAAAAAAATTAAGCTTGTTTCCTGCCATTCCAGTTAAGTGGTATAGACTATTTATAGGCTTCTGAGCCCCCAAGCCCTTCTGTGTTGGAGGGAAGCCTTCTAGCTTAGTTTTTTTTCTTATAACTAGCCAGTTTTCTAGTTTCATCACTCCAATCTGTTTCTTTGATCTCAGCACTTGTTCAGAAAAAAAAAAAAAAAAAAAATCATCTGCTTTTACTATACTAGTGTTTCTACCTACTTTTTTTACTTTTGCATCATCTTAACAGTACTCAATTGTATTTATTACTGCTTGGTATTACTCATTCTAAGCCTTTTGGTTTAAACCCTTGGGCTTCGGACCAGTTGTTTTGCACTGAGAGGGTTTGTGGTCTGCACTGTAGTGGCAGAACAGGTAGCCTACATCCTTCTAGGTTGGGAAAAGCTGATTGAGGGCTCAGTGTCTGTTATTCTAAAAGTGTATTGATTCTGATTTAAGCACTTGGGCTTTCAGGCCAGTTATTTTACATTAAGAGGGTTCGTGGTCTGCACTCTTGTGGGAGGAGAGGCTGGACTCTGCCCTTCTGAGCTGGGAATTTCTGGTTGAAGGCTTATAGTGCATGCATATCTGAACTGCTTCTTACTGAAGTTTGTGCGCTTTGTTTGCTGTGGCATAGACTGGATTTGGGCCTGCTGGATCTAGCTTTGTTTGTGTAACTTGAGCACTAATCCAGGCATTCTCTAAAGTATTCAATTGTATTTATTACTGCTTGGTAGTAACTTGATTAAAGTGTAGCTATCATTCTAAGTCTTTTGGATTAAGCACTTGGGCTTCAGACCAGTTGTTTTACATTAGGAAGGTTTGTGGCATGCACTGTGGTGGCAGGACAAGTAGCTTTCATCCTTCTAAGTTGGGAACTGTTGATTGAGAGCCCAGTGTCTGTTATTCTTAAAGTGTATTAGTTCTGGTTTAAGCACTTGGTCTTCAGGCCAGTTATTTTACATTAAGAAGGTATGTGGTCTGCACTCTTGTGGGAGAAGAGGCTGGACTCTGCCCTTCCGAGCTGGGAATTTCTGGTTAAAGGTTTATAGTGCCTGAATATTTGAACTGTATCTTACTGAAATTGGTACACCTTGTTTGCTGTAGCATAGACTAGATCCAGGCCTGTGAATCTAGCTTTGTTTATATGCCTGTTGTTTGTTTGCTTGTTATTTCCCTGGAACGCTAATTCCACCTAATACGCGGCTTCTCAGCGCTTCTGTGGATCACTAGTGATATCTGCATTGCTTACTGTACTTATTTCCTTGTTTCACTTGAAAGAAAGTTACCGTTTGTCGTTTTTGCATTTAAGTTACCTGTAACACATTGCACTTAAGTTACCTGACATTTGCTCACTAAAGCAATTATATAAGTCAGCACTAAAAATTAAAAGCACTACACCCTCACTCCCCACTGGTCCTAGTTTTCAATTATTAAGGAATTCCCAGTATTATTCTAGAATGCCCAAAGGTCAGTTGTCAATCTCCTCTCCGGTCCAGCTGGTGAAACTGGGAATCTTGAGGCAATGTTACAACTGCCTCATGTACACAGACAACCCTCTCCTCCTCCCAACAAATTCCAACACGTGAGAGATGCAACCATATAGCCAAACTGGAGGCTAAGCTCTCTCAACTCAGTACTGGCATAACCAGTCAGGAGGAGTAGGAAACCACACTCACTACAATTCCAGTCTCACATAGACCTACCACGACAGCAAACCAAACACATAATCACACAAAAACATACTCGGAGGCTCTAAATAAAGATCTGCCGAAGCAGCAGAGACCTCCAAAGCAAACACCCAAGCAGCCGCTACCCCAAAACAAAACACGTGCAACACATATCTCACAAAGCCAGTGTGCCAAACAGTCACAGCCCTTAAGACTAAACAACACACCTGATACACTTGTAATAGGTGACTCTATCGTCAGGCACACTGACGTCCCGCTCACCAGGCTGAACAAGGAGAGGGTCACGGTGAGCAGCCTGTTGGGCACTAGGATCCGCCACATAACACAAGCACTCAGGTCACTCCAAGGCAAGTACAAATATGACTCCGTCATTGTCCATGCTGGTGTGAATGACCCGAGATGTACCTCCCTGGACTACATGGAAAGAGACATAAAGGAGCTCTCTGAGCATGTAGCCCAGGCCGGTATGACCCTGACCTTGAGTAGCATCTTACCCTCACCAAGAATGATGCCACAATATGAAGACAAGATGATCAATTTCAACAATTGGCTTAAGTACTGGTGTCATTCAAAGGGGATCCAATGCCTGTCAGCTTGGGATGATATGCTCGACAAGCCACGATGCTTCGCTACGGACGGCTTGCACCTGTCACCCCTGGGCTTTCGGATATTGGCAAAGGCTCTTGCTACCCCCATAGTGCCTTTTTTAGGCAAGGCTCAAAAGACAAACCCACCTCCATAGGTATCACAAGGGATAAGAAACTAAGAGTAATGCTACTCAATGCCAGAAGTCTAAACCTCAAGATGCATGCACTCGAAATTCTCCTTAGCATGGAGAACATCGATATCTGTGCAGTAACAGAAACCTGGTTCAGGGCTCCCGAAAGCACCCCAGCACTACCAGGTTATACCTCATACCATGCTTTTCGGCCCCAAGACTTGGACCGAACCACAAAATGAGGGGGAGTATTGATATTCATCAAAGATACCCACATCTCCAGGTTGGTGGCAAAGCACGAAGCATCAGAGACTATCCATGTGCAACTAACAGTGGGTAAAACTGCCTTCCAGTTTATAGCCTGCTACAGACCACCCTCCCAAACCCAGGAACCCCACTCGGCCTTCCTGAGAACACTGGAAAATATGAAGGTCTCTCCAAACACCATTATATTGGGCGACTTCAACTACCCAAACATAGACTGGGAGCATTACTCTAGCTCCAACACCCTAGCCCAAAGGTTCCTAGAATTTATAAACTCAAATGCTATGGAACAACGTGTTACCACTCCCACAAGAGGGGAAAACATACTGGACCTGATCATCACCAACATGGGGACTCTATGCTCCAGACCAGAAGTGTATCCCTCACTGGTAAGATCACACCATAAACTAATCTCACTGGATATTCACATCCCGACCCCACCCCTGCCCAGAAAACCACAGTGAAAAACTTCTCTAAAGCAAATTTCACACTCCTCAAAACTGAGGTGGAATCCTTCAAAGCCCCGGCCTGTGGAAAATACGCCCAGACCGCAGAATCCTTTATAAACGCATTCTATGAACACCTTCAGGAATGCATGGATCATGCAATCCCAAATAAAACCAAGACCCAATCCTCCAAAGGCAGACGTCCTGTCTGGTGGACCCCAGCCATAAACAAACTATACAATAGAAGGAGGAAGCTACTAAATGATAGAGCAAAATCCCAAAAAGGGAAGGCATCACTAATCAGTATTAGCAAAAAACTACGGGCACACATAAAGTTGTCTAAGGCCAGCTTCGGGAGAAAAATTGCACAGGACGCTAAGGATAATCACAAGGCTTTCTTTAGTTATGTTAGGAACCTGGGTGGGAATTCCCAGATATGCTCAGAATTAGTCCAAAATGACAAAAAATACACCGAACCCACAGACATTGCCAACATCCTAGCTGACAGGTTCAGCGCAAACTTCTCCCCCCCTCCCCACCAAAAGGGCAAATATCTATCCCAGCAGAGTGCTGCCCCCCTGACATCTCAGATGCTCAGGTAAGAGCCGCCCTCTCCAAAGCAAAAACACAGCATCAATGGGACCAGATGGTGTCCCGGGCTGCATCCTACATGAACTCCAAGAAGAGCTAAACCCAAACATAAAACTACTGTTCAATCTCAGCCTTACTACAGGATATGTGCCCAAAGAGTGGTGTACAGCAACAGTGGTCCCTCTCCATAAAGGTGGTGCCTCAACGGATTCTGGAAACTATCGCCCTATAAGCCTGACTAGCTTGGTCTGCAAAGCTATGGAAAGGATCATCATGGACCTCATAAATAAAGATATTGGGGACCTACAAACACTGGATCCTACCCAGTTCGGCTTTGTTAAGGGCAGATCCTGCCTCTTAAACCTGGTTGATTTCTTTGAAACAGTCACCAAGGCCATTGACGAGGGAAAGGCTGTCTACACAGCCTACCTGGACCTCGCAAAAGCCTTCGATACAATACCCCACTCGGGCATTATAGATAAGCTCACCAGCTTAAATATAAACCCCTATGTCACTAGATGGATTGCAAACTGGCTCAAGGGCAGAACCCACATGGTTAGAATTGCTGGAGCCATGTCAGACTCCAAACCAGTTACAAGTGGTGTCCCACAAGGCTCAGTCCTGGGACCTCTCTTGTTCGGTATATATTTCTCGGAGGTACAGGCCAACACGGAAGGACTGTGGCTGACCAAGTTCGCAGATGACTGCAAACTGGGCCATAATCGACTCTCCAGCTCACACAAGCATTCTCCAAAAGGGCCTCATAGAAACAGACAACTGGTGCCAGAGCCATGGCCTCAAGCTAAATGCCAAAAGTGTATAGTCATCCCCTTTGGCAAAACAAAGTGCCCACAAATTACCACATAGGTGGTAATCCATTAAGTACAGAAGAAGTAATTAGGGACCTGGGGACCCAAGTTGATAGCAATCTCTCATTTGACAAGCACGTGGCCAAAGTGGTTAGAAAAACATTTTATATAGCCCACCTAATCATGAAGGGATTCACATCTAGATCAGGGGAGGTCATCGTGCCTCTTTACTCATCTCTCATCAGGCCCATAATTGAGTACAATGCCCCTTTTGGGATGTACCTTACCAGACACCTGCAGCAGCTGGAAAGACCCCAAAAGTACCTCACCAAGAGGATCAAAGGGCTCAAACAGATGCCATATGCTGCCCGGTTAAAGAAACTCCAGCTCTACTCAGTGGCATACCGCCTGTTCAGAGGCGATCTGTGCGTATAAAGCCATGTCCAACCCGGAATTAATGGACATGCTGCACCTCAGAAAATCCAAATCCCATCGAGCTATGCGCTCGAGAGACTTGAACCTCAGCACTGAAATAAATAGGACATGCTGGAGGGACAGATTCATAACCCAGAGGCTCCCTTCACTCTGGAATAAAATCCCAGTCCAGGTTAGGCAGAGTCCCTCATTGACTCTCTTCAAGAGGAATCTTGATGAGTGGATGGGAGATCGTAGGTTTACCCCGGATATCACTTCTGTGTCACTGTTAGACAGAGGCACAGTATACTAACCTCGAAAAAGGGCATAGCAAAATAAATTTAAAATGGGTGGCGAAAGCCAAACACATTCTGGCTAGGCTTATAAATGCCCTAGGGCAGATAGCCTAGTATGAACCTATGAACCTATAATCCTGTTTTCTGTAGGTGCATTGGAGGGAGAGTTGAAATCCAGACGTCTGTAGCTATATCTCATGTGTACTAACATTTTCTGCTGCATATGTCATAGATTGCTTTTCCTCATTTCAACTATTTCTCCCTTTTTATTTTTTCTTTTCTCTTCTTTTATACTAAGTAATACTAAAAACCTGACAGACAGAGAAAACACAATTTGCTAACAAATGAAGAGAAGGTTGGATGTTAATGAAAAAGAACCTGTGAATTCTGCACTGCTTACTTGCATTTCCAACCTTACAGACCTACATGTAACACTTTGTAGGTCTAACCTGATACACCCACCTGATATAAGCATTCAGAGTTGCCATCCCATACACACAAACATGGAGGGAGTGCCTGCAATATGTTTATATCCCCACACGGATGCAATTTTTTGGGATTCAGCAATTCTAATGGGTTCAGACCTCATTTGCATCTTTACTGTGCTGACAGCCCTGAATCTACACCATTGTCAGCAGTGTAGCAAGGGAAACTGAAGGGGAGCCGAATGTTGAATACAGAAGGGCGGATGGTACTTCGGGACACATCGACACAGAGGAATACTGCTTTTTAGATAGATATGCCTGCATTTCATCAAGTACATATTGCATATCCTGACATGTAACTATGAATAGCCTGTCTAATGTTTTTTTATATTTATTCTGATTAGCACACACTTACACTTTTAGCTGTCTGCATCATACCTCTCCAACTGCACAGATTTTTGCAGACTGTCCAGACTTTTGTTTCATATTTCTGGTCCATTTTTCATAAAACTGTGATTTTCTGGTAAAATACTGCCAAATCATTAATAATGACAGACATTTGAGTTTCAGATTTCATACCTTTCAGAAAATGCATGCTAACACAAAACCTATCATTCTATTAACTTTCAAAGTTTGTAAGAGCAATATTTAAAAATGGTCCCAATTTTTGGGCCTTATCCCCCATTATTTATAGCTTTGTATAGATTTATTGCCCTAAGAGGTTAAGAGGTATGTAGCAGAATAAAAACAACTAAGAAAAACTGAAATACTGCTCAGCTGCACAGCTGAATGGAAAAACACACCAAATGGACCAGCACTTTAGTGTGAAATAAAATTTAATCTCCTCTTTCGTCAATCCAGACTTCATCAGAAAAATCAAACACATTACAATACCACATGATTTAAATACTAAAAAAAATGTATTCAATTAACATCAATTAAAACCAATTAAGATTGATGCAAAAAAACTTTTAAAGCAATATAACTTCACCCATTGCTGTCACATACTTTGTTAATGTAAACTCTGCAATCTTGTAAAAAACATTTAATACTGATGGCATCATTTAAGCCCAGAGGCTGATCCGCTCTTAGCTGAATCTGCCATCTAGTTTCTCTCTGTTCCAAGTAGTTTCTAAAATTACCACCCCTCAAATTTAAATGACCCTGTTCTAAAATAGAGAACAGAATTTTTTTTTAAATTGGAACAATTTAATGTATGCCTATATAAAGCATTGTTGACATCCTTCTTGTTGATATCATACAAATGCTCCCTAATCCTAGTCACTAATTGTCTAGTTGTCATCCCAATATAACAAGAAGGACATGAGCTACACACAGCAACATACATGACCCCTGTGCTTCTACACGAGAAATAACTGGACACAGAAATAGTGTATAGTATATGTTCCATGGTCCCTTCAAAATATATCTACACATATTGCATGTGAGACATTTATGCATTCCTTTATTAACACTAACAATTTTTGTTTCAAACACGTTTGTCCCTCCCTTTTTCCAGCAAGCTTTTTAAGTTAAAATCTTTTTTATAGACAAATCTAGGGTTCTCCCCCACATTATTACATAATTCACGATTGCCAAGGACAATATTCCAGTTGTCAGTAAGAATCTTTTTAATGCCTAAAGCCCCACTAGTTATAGGCAGATTATAGCTTAAATGCATGTCATTACATGATGTTCTTTTTGGAATGACTGCAACTACTTTAGTCAAAATGGGTGAATATCTATCTTTTCTGCCATTCCAAAGATATTTAATTTGGTCATCTAACATTTTTTCATTATAACCACGTTCCAAAAACAACTTTTTAATATATAAAAATTCATTATGCAAACATTTGTTATTACTGGTCATTCTGCTGGCACGAATGAACTGTCCCTTGGGAATGTTCCTTTTCATATGAATGGGATGTTGACTAGAAAAATGTAAGTAGCTATTGGTGAAAGTAGTTTTTCTATGAATGCTACTATTAAATCTACTAGTCAAATTATCCCATTCCAAATGGACATCCAGAAAATTAAGGGAAGTGCCATGATCTCCCAACACAAATTTGAGAAAAGGTGAACTAGAATTGATTGTTGTTAATAAAGCACGTACAGACTCAATAGTCCCCTCAATTACAAAAACCAAGTCATCTATAAATCTCTTGTAATATATTACTTTAAACTGAATGAGGCATGGTTTTAAAAATTCATGTTCCCACCACCCCATCACAATATTGGCAAAAGCAGCAACTGCTGACCCTATGACTATTCCTTGCATCTGTTTATAATAACAACCATTAAACAAAAAATACTGATTATTCAAAATTATGTCAAGTAAATTGCAGTAGTAATTAATGACATTATTTGCATTATTTGTAAATTTGTTTAAATACGACCTTACATATTCAACCCCAGCCTCGTGGGGCATACACTTGTACAAAGAAGTCACGTCTAAAGTGAAAATAGTATGTACCTCAGGATCATACATGGTCTGTTCATTAAACCTTCTGAAAGTTTCTAAAAAATTCCATGAATCCTTTAAAAAAGATCCCATACTTTGAACATAAGGTTGTAAAAATGAATCATCCAGTAAAGAAATGTCCTCAGTAACATAATGAGGTGCAGAAATAATAGGTCTGAAAGGGGGATCTATCAAATTTTTATGTGTTTTCGGAATACCGAATAACACCCCCACCTTGGGATTTTCAATATTGCAAAAATTATAAACATGCATGTCCATATCACCTGCCAACAGGCTGCCATACAAAAAAATCAAAGACATACTTGTAACATTTACTGATTTCAACATTATTTACTTTCTTATACTCATATTCATTACTAAGCATGCTTTCCATTTTGGAAACATAGTCTCTTTGATCTTTTATTACTAAAATCCCTCCCTTATCACTTTTCATAATGCATATAGAAGTATTATGGCATAATTCAGTCAAGGCAGCCATCACTTAGATTATCATTAGTTAAACATAATTTGTCACTGCCTAACATTTTTCTGAGGTCACGCTATTTTAAAATATGGTTTAGCAAAGGATTAAAGCTGGAAGGCTTGACCAATGAATGCTTAATACTTTCCATCTCCTTCATCAAATAAAACAAATTCATTTTTCTAGTAAATTGCTTTAGTTCCAAAATAGCGTTTGTAATGTTAGTTCGCATATTGGGTACGAAATTCAAACCCAGTCTCAGCAATTTAATATGGTTTTCTCTTTTTCATTTAAATTAAAACTAGATAAATTTACAATGTCTTTAACTGAACTATTATACCTTATTCATTGTCCGTTGATGAATCCGAAGTCAGCAGAACACCCTGCCCTTTCTTGCGCGTCAGTATGGTCTTGGGCCGTAATTGTCTTTTTTCTTTTTCTAGTAGTAAAAAAGATTTATTTTTAACAACTGGTTCTTTGTCAATGTCACTATTGCTAAAAGAAAAAAACAGTAGTTTCTTGCTGAGCCAAATTCAACTCAACGGAACAGGTGTGGCCGTCAGTGTTGTGATCCCTTTGCCTGTTTCTACTTGAAAACGCCGCCGATGGTGTAATTTCATTTATGACCTCACCAAGAGAGGCGGGTCTCATAGCAGCATGTTGTTTAAGGTGGGCTTGATTAGAAGACTGATAAGTTCTATTATTATTGCCAAATGAGAGTTTATTTTTGCTTTGTACACACATGGTGTACGCACATGCCATCTCATACATTGATATATCAAAATCCAATTTGCTGTTTTTTCGATTTATCAGAGCTTTCTCATATAATCTTCCAACATTAAAGAAGATTCCATCCTTTCACAGAACACAAACTGAAATTTATCTTCAATCGTTTGTTCTACCTTAAGAATCTCTTCTCTCAAGATACTAATAGAGTCATTGTTGCACTCTATTAATAATTTCAAAAAGTTAATGCCTGCTTCATTGAAGAAATTCTTTAAACGACTGAAAAAAGCGTCTTTAACTGTTGTACGTTGGGACATTTAAAGAAGCGTAGTCCCTTTGGAACAATATTCAACTCAACACATTTTACAAAATGCTTGTTCTCAACGTCTTTATATAGGCATACACTAAATTGTTCCAATTTAAAAAAAATTCTGTTCTCTATTTTAGAACAGGGTCATTTAAATTTGAGGGGTGGTAATTTTAGAAACTACTTGGAACACAGAAAACTAGATGGCAGATTCAGCTAAGAGCTGATCAGCCTCCGGGCTTAAATTATGCCATCAGTATTAAATGTTTTTTACAAGATCTCAGAGTTTACATTAACAAAGTATGCGACAGCAATTGGTGAAGTTATATCACTTTAAAAGTTTTTTGAATCAATCTTAATTGGTTTTAATTGATGTTAATTGAATGCAATTTTTTAGTATTTAAATCATGTGGTATTGTAATGCGTTTGATTTTTCTGATGAAGTCTGGATTGATAAAAGCGGAGATTAAATTTCATTTCACCATAAAGTGCTGGTCCATTTGGTGTGTTTTTCCATTCATAGCTGTGCAGCTGAGCAGTATTTCAGTTTTTCTTGGTTAAGAGGTATGGTTTGCATTACTTATAATGTGTACTGTTCATTTGAGGGTGGGGGAGCAAAGCTGCATTTCTGTTCTGGCACAAAGATATGTTGCTTTTGGTACACTCCTTTTGTTGCGTCCAGTCTATTAGGGTCAGTTCTGTACAAATCTCAGTCACACATTTTCCATTTCTTCTGTCCGTGTAGACTCCTTTCCGTGGCTGTATTCCAAAAGTTTTGAAATACACACTGAACACCAGTACGGAGTCTATGTGATTGCTTTCTTCATTGCTGAATTGCTCCTCCATGCTTATGCAGCAATTAGTATGGCATTGTGTTTCACTTCTTTCCACATGAATGCACGCCTCTACATAGCGCTGACTGAATTGAAATATTCCCACAGCCGTGTGCACATCGTGTTGCAATGCAAACACAGTGAAAAACCACCAAGTAGGCTATATTGAATGCCCTGGACTGTCAGTGTTAAAATCTTCATAATCTGATGTTACTCTAGAAGCCCTAATAAACTGATGTCTGACTATATTTAATGTAATTTTTCTAGGGTGTTGACTCCTAAAGTGCAAATAGTTATTGGTAAAAGTTTCTTTATGATACAACTTACTATTGAAAACATGACTCTTTATAACCATACTTCAAATAATATCCATAAAATATATTTCTCTACATGATCCACACTAGCAGCGAATTTCAAAAAACTTGTACTGTTGTTAATATCCCTTAAAAATTCAACAAATAAGTCCTTGGAACCAGTCCAGATAAAAATAAGACCATCAATAAATCTCCTATAAAAACAGACACATTTAAACAGTGGATGCTGAATAAATACTATAATTCTTACTAGATCATGACTAAATTAGTAAACACTGGTGCTACCCTAGACCCCAGTTTAAACAACTGTGATTTGATGAAACACGTTCACAATTAAAAAAAAATATATATATATATATATATATATATATATATATATATATATATATATATATGGATTCCCTTTAAATCATCGAATCAGAACATCGAAGTTCTGATCATCGAGACCAGAACATCGAAGGTTTAAAGTGGAAGTGCCAGGTAAGTGAGATTGTGGAATGTTGGGTGTGTATGCAGGG
The DNA here is from genome assembly GCF_019279795.1 of Protopterus annectens. Taxonomy (NCBI): domain Eukaryota; kingdom Metazoa; phylum Chordata; order Ceratodontiformes; family Protopteridae; genus Protopterus; species Protopterus annectens. Next base: position 1,298,496,926 of record NC_056733.1, read on the forward strand.
CAGCAAGGTGCCCTGCATGTTGTGTGTGTGTGTGTGTGCTACCTGAGTGATGGCATTGCAGGTAGGGTACGGGACATCTCCCGTTTAGCGCTACCACATATAGCGGTAAACAGGAGATTTCCCTTACCCCACTGTAGTGCGATCTCAGAGCTGGAATATTAAAGTAGGGGGGTGTGGGGGGCATAGCCCCCCTGCATAACATAGTGTTTGTGATTTTTTTTTTTTTTACGGTTCATTTTGAATTTTCGATGTTTTGAACATCGATGTTCTGGTCTCGATGATCACGTCGATGTTCTGAACATTCGATTATTCAAAGTGAATCCATATATATATATATATATATATATATATATATATATATATATATGAAAAACAAGAAAAACGGCTCAGGAAAAATGCTAGCGTCCACAAACAAGTATTTAATAAAATCAATGTCCTTTAAAAAACAATGTGATGGAAAAAAGTCTAAAATAAGCCAAAAAACAACAATCAACAAATCCAAGTGTAAAGCGCTTTTCGTCTGTTAATATAAACAGACTTCGTCAGACAAATGCACTCTGTAAGTCAAAGGGAATTTAAATGTAGCACAAGTAGTCACATGACATACGGGCGGCCACGGTGGTGCAGTGGTTAGCATTGCCTTTCAAAGTCAGAGCAGTGCTGACTTGCTTTTCACCTTTTAAACAGAAAGACAATATGCAAAAATCAAAAAAACCTAACAACAAGTGATTTGAGTTAAACACAGTGGTTTAATGTGTTCCATGCATTGCATTCTAGTTATTTTACACTCTACTTCTCAAAAGCGAGAAGTGTATATGTGTATTACTACAAACCAGGATGTTATATCAACGAGCATTAACATATAAAAACATACAAATGCTAATGTTGAATGTGTTGTCAGTGCCTGTGTGTGAAGTACTGAACAGGGCTACAGTTATGTCCCAGATGTATAGTAAGTCTAAATATTGAAAGGGTGCCCATACATGTAACACTATCGCACATACATGTAACGCTATCGCACTACATCCCCCCCCCAAACAACAACAATGTATTAAACCGTGTGTACGGTGTGTATTTAATAACCTGTCCTGTCAGAACAGGGTTAGACACTTATTAGAACAATGTCATTAAATACTAAACAAACTACCTTAAAATGTACTAAAACACAACAAGTAATAGACACCTATCTTCTGGTTGGTCAAATGCAAAATATGCGCATTGGAGGACTGTGTGCAGTAAGTGCAAAATTGTACACCTAACGTAACCAATTCTTAAGTTTAAGTATACAGGCAAGCGAATAAACTTCGTTCAATCCTGGTGGGCGACATGCATCCAAACGTAACTGCCATAAAAGTTCTATCTTTTCTAAATTTAGTGAACTGGAACTCCAGTGTCTAACCCTGTTCTGACAGGACAGGTTATTAAATACACACCGTACACACGGTTTAATACATTGTTGTTGTTTGGGGGGGGGGTGTAGTGCGATAGCGTTACACGTATGGGCACTGTTTCAATATTTAGACTTATTATACATCTGGGACATAACTGTAGCCCTGTTCAGTACTTCACACACAGGCACTGACAACACATTCAGCATTAGCATTTGTATGTTTTTATATATTAATGTTCATTGATATAACATCCTGGTTTGTAGCAATACACATACACACTTCTTGCTTTTGAGAAGTAGAGTGTAAAATAACTAGAATGCAATGCATGAAACACATTGAACCACTGTGTTTAACTCAAATTACTTGTTGTTAGGTTTTCTTGATTTTTGCATATTGTCTTTATCTTTAAAAGGTGAAAAGCAAGTCAGCACTGCTCTGACTCTGAAAGAGTCAACTTTAAGTAACATCTGTCATGTGACTACTTGTGCTGCATTTAAATTCCCTTTGACTTACAGAGTGCATTTGTCTGAAGAAGACTGTTTATATTAAGAGACGAAAAGCGCTTTACACTTGGATTTGTTGATTCTTGTTTTTTGGCTTATTTTGGACTTTTTTCCATCATAACATTGTTTTTTAAAGGACAGTGATTTTATTAAATACTTGTTTGTGGACGCTGGCATTTTTCCTGAGCCGTTTTTCTTGTTTTTCACATCAGTTTTTTGTTCTTGGTGGTTGTCATGTATATATATATATATATATATATATATATATATATATATATATATACACACACACACACACACACACACAGATATATATATATATATATATATATATATATATATATATATATATATATATATATATATACATTAACCAACATAATTTCAAATAATGTACAAATAATGGTAATATAATTACTGGAGAATGTGGTGAACTTACTCTATGGCATATTCCATATAACTTCATGTTGTGGAATACAACTGTATAATGATTCTACATCCACAACAAAAATCAGGTTTCTGTACCATTAAAAGAATAATTTTAAGGAGGTCTAGCAAATGCCAAGAATCTTGTAAATATCCTCCTCTTCACTTCTTGTTTTTAAAATTACTTCCAAAATCATATAAAATGTAAATGAGGTTCAATGTATGAATAAACAGCTTTAAGTCAATAAGAACATCCACTAAATTGGCTCTCATGCAAGGAATGCAGGAAAGGTCTTTGGAGAGAACTTCTAAATGATGAATATCAAAATTGTAAAAAAGTTGAAATGTAAACAGCGGCTCTTAAATGTTCACTTATCCACCCCAGCCTCTTCTCTGACCTTTCCCTTGTTGAGAATATGGTTGACAGTGGTCTTGAAACTTGGAATCGCTTCTGAGATTGTAGCAATATCTGCTGTTTGAAAAAATGCCATTGCTTACTGTTCTCTCACCAACGTTTGGGAATGTGGGCTTCTCGGAGCCATGTATAGTAAGTACACTGAGGGCCTAGATCTGAAAAAAAAATTCATCCCCCAATGAATCTACCTTGCTTGAAAGCCCATGACTTGAATAGGAAAATGTTCCATGTTTGTAAGCTGGAAGCGGATATGCTTTCTTGTTACTATAAGCTTCACTGTTCCATTCTATTTTCTTATTTCTCTCATCTATTCTCTCATCTATAATGTTTTTTTTTACCTGTCTACCTTGGAAAATACATTCGGATATGTGTCCTGATATAAATCAAACACCAAATGTTTGACAAGTTTATTAAGAACTTTAAGATAATTTTCCAGTTCCTTATTAAATTGTCCATTCTGTTTGTGGAGAATCTGCATTACAGAAACTCCTGCACAATTACACAGTTCCACCAATTCATGATAAATCCTATCTTGTTGATTAATACCATTTAGAAATTTAAAAACACTAAGTCCTGTAAAGTCAGATGGTACTTTTCCTTGTCACTTCTGCAAACAACGTAGATACGTTAATACATATTTTATCTTTATATTTAAGCATTTAGGTAAAAGGTTTAGTTTTCAAGGAAGGTTTAATTGTAATACCGTGGGAATCATCTACATTGCCATGTACTCCAGCTGTGATAGTTTTTAAATACAGAAATCAACAAGAAAACTAACTAGACATAATTATGAACGTAATTACATAACTTAGCCATCAAAATAAATATATAAATAATGCTTTTTACAAACATTCACTGGAGTGATTTTAGGAAATTTGTTTTTAAAGTGATCAAATCAATCAAGTTATATATTAGGAGGATACTAACAACATTCTTGAGGTCAAGAAATTATAATGGCAGTTATTGCTAGCAGAAGATAAGCTGCCCAGGTTTCAGAAGCATAGATGGGCTCAACCAGTGCCCTGTGCTGATATCAAGAACCAGCACCCCACTCCATCAGCTGTTCCACTGAAAAGTAAAAGAAAAAAAAAAACAGCATCCCCCGGGTTTGACTGCAAATGCAATACCATTTTTTAAAAGTCGGTATTGCATTAGAGATCTGGATTGGCTAATTATACCCCCAACACTTTGCACCTGGGGCAGTTGCTGCTCTCACCCCACCCTAGCTACGCTACTGCCAGGTTTAAATTAAAGTATCAATATCAAATATATCTTAAAACAAAGTGGCTATTTATGAACTTTTAAGATAATTGCATTAATTATTTATCCATGTATATTGTTAAAATGTTCAGTTGGTTTGTGCAAATTAATCACATTTTTTTTTCATGGATATTTAAATTTGATGACTTACTCACTTTAGTAGCTCTGAAGAAGTTCCCTTGTAATTTTGGAATGGAAGCACTTAACATTTTATTTAAGTATGTCTTCCTGCAATCAACTGTTTTTTGTTACTTTACATGTATATTTTGTAAATAATGTCTAGGGTGTTCCACTTGTAAATGTACATATGTAACTAAAACATATGCATTGTATACTGGCTAAATGCTTGTATTGTGTTGCAAATTCACATTCTATTCTTGTTATTTATGTTCTCTTGCAAATTCAGCTTATATTCTTTGTTATGATTACTTTTGTTACCTCTGCCTTCTTGGCCTGGATCATGGCTAAAAAGGGTCTATGGACCAGTTTACTTACCCAGTTAATGAATGCAATAAGTAAAATAAAGTGTCCAATTAGTGTGAACAGCTGCATGACATTGTCAAATTACAAAAAGAGTTCACTCACAGCTTTCTCTCATTATCAGCATTTTATTTATTTATTTATTTATTTCTAAAAAGACACCCCTAGCAGTCGTATTGCCCTAGTTATCGCCTACTTCTGAACCTAAAACAGTCACTACTGGTACAGAAAAATAATATTGCCCACATCCCATATCTGTTTTTTAGGTACTATGTATCTGTAAAATTGGGGGAAAGGGGGTTCTGGATGGATGGACCCTCAGAATGAATTAATGAGATCACACCTCTGTCTTTAAGACATCAAACATGGCCATAAAATATAACATACACAGTTTTATTAAATCCTGTCATGAAGTTTTGCAATCAGTTAAAATCAACTACCAAGACCAGTGTTTGTATACAATGGTACTTACGTATTATCGCAACCAGATTTGGAAGTAGTCTTACTTCCTAATGGTATGTTATATTATGCCAAAAGTCATTTATCCTGCACTGGCAAGGGTTGCTTAAAGTGAAAATCACTTCCCTATCACCTCGGTTCCGCAACAGGGACAGGAATACTGGCCCAATTCCGCTTTCCGGGTTGCATCCTTTATTGCCATAACTGAGGCTAAGAATTGGTTAAGGCATACAGTTCCAGCTTGCCTCTAACACCAGGTACTCAAGCTTTTCATTACTGTGTTTCTTTACAGATGCATTTTTAAAGTTATTATTTTGCTGTGACTTTAAGTAGGGCTGAAATAAGGACTGGAAGCCATTTTTCATCCGTGCTTTCACGTCTTATTTTTATCTGTGTTTTTTTTTTGTGGTTTTGCAGCACTGCAATCCTGACTAAGAGGCTTCGGCTCCACACAGGGTAGAATCCCCATGTTGTATCATGCCCTGTCAAATGTGATTCATTACATTACTTGTCTCTGTCCTAATGTACAATATGTCATTATCCACTACACGATTGTGTCTGTCAATGTGTGCTGCATGTTATCCAGAAATCAACTATAATGGACACATTTGACAGGGCTACGATTTCCCGTTTGGGATGTCAGTCCTGAGCGCCTCACAAATGACAACTGTGAATTTAAGTAGTACTGCCTTTCACAGGACCACCCTTACCCACTCCTGTTATAATGAGAAAGTTGAAATTTATGTGGATACATAACAGATTCAGAACTCAGCCTGACTTTGAAAATATGTCCTGCCTCAAGTACATAGCAAACTGTTCAGTCGCACTTAGCTGACTGCGATGTTTTCTGATGTTACCGGCAACGTAATACGGAGAACATAGTGTTCTTTTAAGGGAAACATGTGAGACAGGGGTTTTTAACTACCTTTTGTGACAGCAGTAGATGGTGGTACACTCCAAGGGTGAGCCTTTCACTGGCGATTGGGCATGTAGCAATTTCTGACAGTTATTACCTCCTACAAAAAGGAAATTGCGATACTTTCTGAAACATGTCTGACTACAGTTGTTGGACAAAGTATCGCACTATACCTTCTTTTGGGGTAGGGGGTTAAGAAAATGCATTGCTAATTAACGGTATCGACTTTTAAAAATCATTACATTTCAGACCTTCACAGCCATGTTAAACTTATAAATATCCACATTTGTGACCATATTCCCTGTTTAGGAATCTGGTTGCGATAATACATACAACATTATTTGTAAGTCTGCCTACTACATCATGTAAATTGTTCAGCACTTATTCTACTTATTCTTTATTTTGCAAGACACAATTTTTTAAGATAACAAAAAATGCAGATGCATCTCAAACCATCCATTCCTGACAACAAAATATTGACTACCCATTAAACAACAAGTAACAGACTTCTGTAAGTGGAGTTATGCTACTTTACAAGCTATTCAAGTCAACATATAAGATATTTCACAAAAAGGGAATAAACGTAATGATGTGTGTAACTAATGGGAAACAGCACATTATTATAATGCCCTTAATAACATACTACTAAACTAGATTGATTCTCAAAACCTGTTGCTGAAATGTCTTAATAATAACAGGGGTCTTCTTAGTAAATTAAAATTAACAATAAATATGCAAACAGATATATATATATATATATATATATATATATATATATAGTCCCATCTGTTTTGTGCTAGGTATCAGTGGATCTAACAAGTGATAAAAATTCTTATTTACAGGATGCACTGGCCAGTTATAGTGAAATGGTGTTCTTTTATCTGTGAACATCCTACACTTGGAAGTGCTGCCATGTTCCTATTTACGTATTACATGATATTGCACAGCTTTCACTCAAGTATAACCAGGACTTGGAAGTAGCATATCCAGCGATATAGAAACATTTTGGTAGTGAGAAAAAGTGTAAGCGGCAAAAGTGCATTCAAGATTTCCATATTTAGAAGCATGACTACTGTTACCTACTATTTTATTATTTAGGAAAGAATACCTGTTGCACTTCTAAAACTATAAGTATTATGGACCTTCATTTACTTTTCAGCAAGATGTAGCAATAACATCATCTGAAAGCAGTCAAAAAATACCCTCTTATACTTTTATAAAAGCCACTACAACTACAGACTGATAGAATTAAATAGAAGCAACACCTGAACAGAATTACTAGTTAGTTCTATAGCTCTGTGAAGTCATGTTAGGAAAAAAAAAATACCAAACCGACAATGCCATGCCAGTACTTGTGTTCTTTTTTTTACAATATATTTATTTTGCTGCTCCCAAACCCTAAGAGCTGAAAATTAACTTCCTCTGGTGCCCCTTCTTGATCTCCATGTCCCTAAAGCCAACTATTCTCCTCAATCTAACCGGATACTCAGGGCTGGAGAAGTGATCAAGGTATCTCAGTGCACTAACACTGCTGTCACAGAGAGATTTTTTTAATCTTATACCTCAATTCTAAACCTACCATCACACCCATGACATGCAATTCACACAACCGCAGAATGTTATGGACATTTTCTGGTGCCTATGCTGTTAACAACTTCACTATCTTCTTGCTTCTGTCACATGAGTGTGACTCTGTCAAAGGTTACATATGTTAAAAACAGCTTTAAAAACACAGCTTCGGTGAGTAAAGAAACAAACTATTATTGGGGCTTTGAGAAGTCTAGGCTTCTCATAGTTTCATTATTATATGAAAAGGGGAAATGATTTGTGAAGTACACTACTGTATGACTGTTTTAGAAAGAGGAAAATTGTGTCACCAAATAAAACCACAACATTTCTCTGGAGTCAGTAACTGTTATCATGTATTAAAATAATACTTCAAATGTAATGCAGTTTTTGTTTATTATTCTCTTACCCTCATGTACTTCAATTTTTTTAAAAAATATTTTAAATGAAATACTCGGTGTGCCATAGGAGTTTCAGTACATCCACATGTATTCTTAAGCTAAACAAGGCAAAACTCAAAAGTGCCTCTGAGAGTTCCTTCAGCCAAATTTATTTATTTATCATTTATTTGTTTACTGAGTTAACTAATACTTCACATATGTGTGTTAATCCATGACCTGGGTCAGAAAGGCTAGAATAAATGCAGTACAAAAGGATAGTTTACAGCAGTCAATCAACTAGCACATTTTTGGAAGGTGTGCGAAGAAGACATAGTATCAGGAAAAAACCTTTCCAGACACAGGGAGTGCATGCAAACTTCACAGAGAGAGCAACCATAAGTCAGTGAAAAGGCTTAAAAGTTGAGTTTTCTAGACAAATACACTTTCACCATTTACGCTACATATGCATTCTACAAAGATATACACATATAGTCCCTAGATTAAACTGTTGCAAAACCACAGTCACTGTCATAAAGGCAAACACTGCTGAAAAGCTATCATAAAGTTGAAACTATAATAAAAGTCTTCCATAGAAAACATGCTGCTTTTAAAGTCCAAAACAAAGGAAGTAACTACGGACGTGATGATAAGATCTGTGCTTTATAGCTATAGGTTGAGAAATTCAGGCTAGACTTTTGAGTCACTATGCTGCCTTAGTATATATAGATGCAGCCAATACAAAGCAGGTTTGATAAAAAAAATCATAAAAGGTATTCTTACAGAACTACACTTGGAATAAACAAGTACAAATATTCAGTAAGAAAGAAGAGCAGTTGAAAACATTCGCAAATAAAGTGAAACAGATCATCACTTATGAAATGTAAAACATTTTGAGTTTCAATCTGACCTTGTCTCGGAGGCTGTCGACACAAAACCACTCCAGAAGTTTTGTTCCAACTTCCATTGGACTTGAAAGAAATGTCCTTTGTGTTAACAGGAAATCTTCAATGAAAGTGGGGTCCACTACAGAATGTTCTTCTACCAAATGCAAGATAAGTCGCTCTGGTGTTCCCTAAAGACAAAAAGATCACAAACTGAAGAATAAAGCTAAAAACAATAAAGCTAAAAACAAAAGTATAGATGCATATCACTTAGAAAGCAAAATACTCTCATTCCATAAACATGCATCCACAGAACTGAAGAAAAACATGACTTACTAACAAAATTTTGTTTCTACCTTGCACATAAGCACCTTTTCAAGATGATTTTCCCCTTAATGGCCCAAAGAATGATGGGTCTGAATTCTAAGAAGGCAATGGTGATTTGGTGTCCTTAAAAAAAATTCAGTTTCTAAGATCTAAGACTAGTAACATGCAACCATAAGTACACATTTTATGAATGATACAGTTAAACATTTCTCTATAAACTTTTGATTTGCATGATGGTTGACTTTAAAATTAATTTAACAGCCTTTTATGCTAATTCAATAGAAAAACAAGCAAAACATTTAGCTAATAAAGTCCTCATTAGTCAAGTGGTCAACTTGATTTGTCACTACAGCCATAAAACACTTGTAAATTAAGACTGAAATCAACATCTATGGCAAAGGTAGAGCAGATAATATTGTCACCTTACAAGAGGTTCCCCGGTTCAATTATCGACTAGGATGCCTTTGAGTCCTCATGTTCTCCCTGTGTTTGTGTGCGTTTCTTCTGGGTGCTCTGATTTCCTCCCTACATTCCAAAAACATGCAGTAGGTAGACTGGACACTCTAAATTGGTCATACGTGTGAGTGTGCGTGCGAGTGTGTGGTATGGAAATTCAACACTGGCAGGGTTGGCCACTCGGCGGTGCAGTGTAAACCTTGGCTCTAGATGATTGTCACTGTTGAAGTGATACCATGACCTCATGTGCCAAAATGGGAAAAAGGAATTGTGGATGGATGGATGGATCTGTGGCAACTACTGGGACAAAAAAAGATAATTTATTCATACTGCAAAATGTATGCATTAACAGTAAGGCAAGGGAGTGGGGCCTATAAATCTTGGATGTCAAGTTTGTTTACTATATCAAAGCATACATCTTAACATCTTAGTGCAAGAATTCTGGACAAAGTCAAAAATAATGGAGGGACAAAGGCTGCAAATCAGTGACACATTTCAAATATTGCTCTTATAAATTTAGAACATTGTTAGCATAACAGATTTAGTATTAGCATGCGTTTTATGAAAGATATGAAGTCTGAAACTCAAATGTCATTATTTAGTTATATCGCTCATTAATGATTTGTCAGAAAAACACACTGCTTTTTAAAAAAGCAGACCAAAAATCTGAAGCAAAAATCATGGCATTCTGCAAAATTCTAGACAGTTGATAGGTGTGTTTTAAGCATACCACACAAATGAAAACATGAAAAAGTAGTTTTATCAACTTGATGCATGATGACATTTCAATCTTTAAGCCCAGCAAAACTCTGTGACAAAGGCAAGATACTATTCCTTTATGCCAATGTAGAAGAAATGATTCTGTAGACCATTTAGCACAAAGGTTTTAATGTATATTTGATGATAATTACATACATTTCCAAACGAAATACCTTTTCTTACATTAATTCACCAAATAACACTTGTTTGCTTTAACAGATATCTGTCAGCTCAACACTACACAAGCTCTACTTCTTTTGGTAGTGCTGCAAACTATCACACGGTCATATGATTAACAAAATAGCATTTCCTTAGTTGCTACCTCCACATTCTAGCCCATATGAATTTTTACCTATGTGACTATCACAAAGACATCCTTTTAGACAGGATTCACTGATATGGTATGCAGTGAATAGTACAGCATGACAAATGCCTACACAGACAACCATATATCAAGGCTAGAAAATATAGTTCAGAGATGGTAGTAATGTATATATATATATATATATATATATATACACACACACACACACCAAGGCTATCTTCTGATTTTGCCCTGTAACCCAGAAACAACTGCTCTGCCAGTGCAACAAAGGCACCAAAACATGATCTGCTACACATGTAACACTCCATATACTAGCCACCTCCCTAAATACATATACGTTCATGCACACAAAAAAAATGTATCCACACACATGTATGTATAGAGATATCTAAACGCACACACACACATGAAGAACAGTTTGCAAAAAGGGGTAATGAAGCCAAAGCAGTTCAAATACTGTACAAAATGCACAGTTCATGCACGATAGAAAAGCCATTTCTGTACACATCATGTGCATCTCTATCCCTGGAGCTGTGTACTACTGTACAAGAAGACATACAAGTGTACATGGTAAGCTCAATAAGCAAAAGCAATGTCTTTCATTATCCCTCCACACCAATACTGGTAACATACAAACATAAATACAGAGCACATTCCTGTGTCACATACATAGTGATTATATCTTTAAGAGAGTCTGGGGTTGTAAGCCATGTGACTGGTAAAGGTTCAGCACTTCTAACTATGGGTAGGGTCAATGAATACACCACTCTATGTTTGTGCCTGGTGTTTTATGAAGCCTTTATGCGTCGGGTATTTATTACTTAAGATCTGACAGTGTCAAGTGTTTATTAATTATTTACTTATGTGGGTTTGTTAACTGGGATAGAACATTGATCCAAGTAGACCATTTTCAGGTAATCTCAGAGAGTAAATAAAACAGCATTTAACAACTGTTGTACTGTGTTGGTAAAGTATACAAACTCACCACAGGAGCAACATAAATGATAAAAAAAAATTCTAACAAGACAGTTAGATGCACTGATATTCAGTATAGTGAATGTGTACACTAAACTGGAAGTTATTTAGTTACCATGAAGTGCAGTTGTGTAAATTAGCTTACCAGAGCAGCAGATGTTCACATGATCACTACTGCACAAGCTTTAGTTATATGGATTATATCTTGCCATGGATATAACAACCGGCTAGCTTTCAAAGCTTCAGGGCACCTTCCCTGCACTCAAAACATTAAGCAGCTTGAGCTGAACTGCCTACAAATACATGTTTGAGTGCTAAGCTCTTCATACCCTTCATGACAACTGAGGGAGGGAGGCTAAGCCCTGAGAGGGCGCAAAGCTGTGAGTAGAAATATATATACACACACTGTCATAATAAAAAACAAAATGGAGAATGAAAGGAGGTAACAGTTACTGCAGTTGTGATCATTCGAACATCTGCTGTTACGGTAAGTTAACTTACACACTGTAATATGTGTTCATCATATTGATCACTGCTGCAGTAGCCTTAGCTTCCAACACTTCAGAGGTAGAAGGGGAAGGGTCCAAGAGACCCTTTGGAATGTTCCTAGCAAAGTCTGATCTAGACCTAGAGAAGGAATCAAGCTTGCAGTGCTTTGTAAAATATGTATAGAGAACCAAGTTGCTTTTTCTAGAATACTTCTAGAATCCAGCCCTTTCCAAAAAGCCATAGATGAAGCCACGCCCCTTGCAAATTGGGCTGACCCTGCCTGGAACAGTTTTGTTATGGTGAGAATAATAAAAGTTAATAGCCTGAGACAACCATTTGGAAATAAATCTGTTTTGACATAAGTTTTCCCTTCTTATCTTCATATGAAATGAACAACTGATCTGAAGACCTGAAACATTTTGTTCTGTCAAGATGGTACCGGAGCTGTTTGTGGGCAAGCAAGGTACGGAGTATCCTTTCTCCCTCATTTTTAGGTTCAAGAAAGAAAACAGGGAGGTAATAGTTTGCCTCATTGTAAACTCATATAATGTTTTAGGCGTAAAAGAAGGAATGATTCTCAAAAAACCCTGTTTCTTTGGAAAATGAAATAGGGTTGACTCACAATAAGAGCTTGCAACTCGCATTCTCTTCTTACAGAGATCCGAGCAATAAACAAAATAGTTTTCCATCTTAAGAACCTCAAATCAGCCAGATAAGCTGGCTCAAATGAAGCAAGTGTCAGCTTCTCTAACACAAAATTAAGATCCCATGGAGAAGCCACCGGTTTTCTTGGAGGTCTATTAGGCAAAACCCCTTACAGGTTCATACGTGTTTACTAGGCTAATGACCACAAGGGCCTTTTTAAGCGTAGCCATGCATCCCAAACCTCTGACAAGTTCTGATACTTTTGGTAAATGTAAGGAGGGGTTTGGGAGAGGAACCATTTACAGGTCATCTGTGTCCATTAGAGACATAGGTGCCAAACCAGGGATGAATTTCCGGTTTCCCATCCAATTGACCAAGTTGCATTTGAATTGGATTAGGGAGGAACTCTGCTTCACATGGATGGAAGCCTGTTCCACAGACACGGAAGTCTCTGGGATACATACCTATCTCTCCAGCAGGACCTATTTATATCACAGGGAAGGTTTAAGTCTTTAGAACGGGTAATTCTGGTGCTGTTTGTTTTGTGGATATGCAGGAAGTCCATCAAAGTGGGGTATGACAATGCCATGTATGCTAGGCATAGATCACCCCTCAAAAGCCTGTAGGAGACATAATGCAGGGATAGGGCCTTGAGGCAGTCTGCATAGGACATTTTACTTATGCCCTGTATTCTTTTAGTGAGGAACCTCTGTGGACGTTCCAATTGATGGATATGCCTGGTTAGGTACATACCAAATGGGGCACTCTACTCAATGATAGGACTAATGAATGCTGAATACAGTGGAACAATGATACCTTGGACTTAGATGCTATACCTTTGTTTATAAGTTGTGCAATACAGAATGATTTCCTCATCACTGTAGACACATGATGGTCAAAGGCTAGATTACTATCTATGTGAGTCCCTAAGTCCCTGACTACTGGGTCAGCTCTAACGGGTGTGTTGTCAATATGGTAGTTACCAGGGATGGATGACTTCCCAAAGGATACTATTATGCATTTCTTGGCATTTAGTTTTACTCCATGGCTCTGACACCAGTTGTTTGTCTGTATCAGCCCCTCCTGGTGAATATCTGTGTTAGTGTGAGATTTGAGGACAGCTCCTAATTTGCAATCATCCGCAAATTTAGTCAGCCAGAGACCACTGACATTGGCCTTGACTTCTGAGAAGTAAATGCCAAAAAAAGAGTGGTCCAAGAACTGATCCCTGAGGGCCACCACTTGTGACTGGCCTCTTTGTAGAGGTGGACTCCCCAATTCTAACTTCCTGGGTCCTATCCTTGAGCCAGTTGACTATACACCGGGTGGGATATGAGTTTGTACCCAACCTCTTGAGTTTGTCAACAATGCCCGAGTGGGGTATTGTGTCAAATGCCTTGGCCAAGTCAAGGTAGGCAGTGTGAACATTTTTGCCCTCATCTGTTGCTTTGGTGACCTTCTCAAAGAAATTCACCAGGCTGAGTAGGCATGATCTGCCCTCGACAAAACCAAACTGGGTTAGGTCCAGTGTCTGGAGGTTTATTATATCTCTGTTGATCATTTCCATGATAATTCTTTCCATGGCTTTACATATAAGACTAGTGAGACTTATGGGTCTGTAGTTTCCAGGGTCTGTAGATGGCCCACCTTTGTGCAGCGGGATGACTGCAGCCTTTCTCCATTTATGAGGCATGAAACCTGTTTGGAGGCTACAGTTAAATAGTAGATCCAGTGGCCCTGATAGGTCATGTTTCATGTTATTTAGAAGGCATCTTGGGATATTGTCTGGGCCCATTGATGCAGTGTTCCTTGTCTTAGAGAGAGCATTAAGGACCTGTTCCCTAGTGATATTAGGGGGAGTTACATTTGATGATATTTCCTGATGGAAGGTTGAGGGGGAAAGAGGGGTAAAGTTGGAGCTGAATTTATCAGTCAAGAGGTTTGCTATGTTTTCTGGCTCCAGTCTAGAGTGACTGTAGGTGTTACGTCTGAGGTATCCACAGTAAAAGATGAGTGGTCTGAGGATACAGCTTTGGCCACTCTCCTGCCTTCTTCAACACACATGCCTGACTGTCGCAGATCTTCTTTGACACAATCCATCTACCTCTTTGCTGGATGTCCTCGCTTCCTCTTACCTTCTTCCTGTCTGCCCCAAATCTTCCTCGTCAGATTGTCTTCTGCTTTTCTACACATGCCCAAACCACCATAATCTGTTCTCTTTGATCTTTTCTGCAATTGGAGCTACTATGGCTTCTGCTCTTATGTCCTCATTTCTTCGTCAGTCCCACAGTGTGCATCCTATCACCTTTCTCAGGCACTTCATTTCCATGACCTCTAGCTTCTTCATCTGTTCTGCCTTTACTGCCCAGGTTTCTGTACCATACAGTAGTACCAGTCGCACCACTGTTTTGTACACCTTACTTTTCAGCTTCTTTGGCATTCTTCTGTCATAGACTACACCTGATACTCTATGCCAGTTGGCTTCAGCCCCTCTGATTCTAGCTTTGACCTCTTGTTTTGTACACCTTACTTTTCAGCTTCTTTGGCATTCTTCTGTCATAGACTACACCTGATACTCTATGCCAGTTGGCTTCAGCCCCTCTGATTCTAGCTTTGACCTCTTCATTCAGACTATCCTTCTCCTCAACTACTCCTCCCAGATACTTGAAGCTGTTTACCTGTTCCACTATCTTCCCTTCTATCTCTATTCTCAGCTTCTTCTGATTTCCCCAATTTGCTGCCATTACCACCGTCTTATCTGTGCTTCTTTCCAATATGACTGATGGCTACCAATCCGCTTGTCTGGTCCTAATACTGTTCCAAGCCACAAGTGCCTTTAAGATCTTTCCCTCTCATAATATCCTTGAGCACTAACTTTTGTTGGAATGAGTTTGTTGACTAACAAAAGAAGGCTGTGAGAAAGGAGGAGCTCGAGTTCTGGAGTGTGCATAGTTGCTATCGGCTTTGATCGGTAACTAGAGTGGATAACCCATTAGATGAAGCGGACTGACAGGACAACATAAAATCAGCCTTATTTTTTTATTCACAAAACTATGTACATTACAAAATTAAAGAGCTACAGTCCTAGAAATTAAGACAAAACTTAATCAAAAATAAAAAAGAGATATTATATTCACTCTGAATTACAAATGTTGCCTGTAATGTTATCCATAGATATCTTCTGTTCTGTATCACAGCGTTTCAGACCTCCAATCGCTTAAGACATTTTCTGTTTTGTTTTTTTCTGCTTTTTTACAACTCTCTATATATACAGGTATACTGTCTTCCACAAACTTTAAGGGCTTGCACCTGTCACCCCACCTCCTTAAATAGCACAATTAACAAAAAACTGAGGGTTATGCTACTCAATGCCAGGAGTTTAAATCTCAAAATGCACACGCTCGAAGCACTCCTCAGTATGGAGAACATCTACATCTGTGCAGTAAATGAAACCTGGTTCAAGTCTCCAGAGAGCACCCCAGCACTACTGGGCTACAACTCATACCACTCGTTTCGGCCACAGAACACGGACCGAAACACAATAGGAGGGGGTGTATCCATATTCATCAAGGATACCTACACCTCCAGGTTAGTGGCGCAGCATGATACCTCTGAGATCATCCATGTGCAACTAACATTGGGCAAATCTGCAATGCAAATTGTGGCCTGCTACATATCACCCTCCATGACCCAGGACACCACTCCACCTTTCTGGAGACACTGGAAAACATGAAGGTCCTACCGAACACCCTGATATTGGGTGATTTCAATGACCCTACCATTCACTGGGAAAACTACATGAGTACAAATTCCCAGGCCCAACGCTTCCTGGAATTCATCAACTCAAACACCCTGGATCAGCTGGTAAACTCCCCTACCAGAGGTGAAAACATATTGGACCTGGTCATCACCAACATGGGCAACAGGTGTTCCACACCGTAGCTCAACCCATCACTGGTTAGATCAGACCATAAACTAATCACTCTGATGTCCACACCCCACCACCACCCCCAACTAAGGAAACCGCAGTAAAAAAACTTTTCTAAAGCAAACTTCACCTTACTTAAGACAAAGGTGGTATGTTTCACAGCCCCCACACTAAAGGATAACACTGCCCAAGATGCAGAAACCTTTACAAATCCACTCTATGAGCGCCTACAAGGATGCATGGATCCCTAGCAAAACCAAGACTCACTCCTCTAAGTGAAGGAAACCAGTCTGGTGGACCCCTGCAATAAACAAGCTATACAATAGAAGGAAAAAACTAGTTAAGAAAAAAAGCAAATCCCAAGAAGGAAAGACATCCCTGATCAGTATCAGTAAGAAACTGAGGTCCCTCATGAAATCATCCAAGGCTAACTTCAAAAGAAAAATAGCCAAAGATTCAAAAGTTAATCACAATGCCTTCTTTAGCTATGTTAAGAATCTAAGTGGCAACTCGCAAATATGTACTGGACTAGTGCAAAATAGCACAAAATATACTGAACCTACTGATATTGCCAACATCCCAGCAGATAGATTCAGTGCAAACTTCATCCCCCTCTCACCTCCAAAGGGGCCCACAACAATACCCGAAAAGTGTAGTGTCCCAAAAATCACAGATGCACAGGTGAAAATAGCCCTTTCAAAAGCCAAAAACATGGA
Organism: Protopterus annectens; assembly: GCF_019279795.1. Classification (NCBI taxonomy): domain Eukaryota; kingdom Metazoa; phylum Chordata; order Ceratodontiformes; family Protopteridae; genus Protopterus; species Protopterus annectens. The sequence continues at coordinate 1,298,514,223 of NC_056733.1, forward strand.
GTCAGTGGGACCAGATGGTGTCCCAGGCTGCGTCTTGCACGAACTACAGAACGAACTAACCCCCCACCTAAACACACTGTTCAGCCTCAACCTCTCCTCAGGCTATGTGCCCATAGAATGGCAGACAGCAACGGTTATTCCTCTCCACAAAGGACAGGCCACAACTGACCCTGGTAACTATCACCCCTAGCCAAGTCTGCAAGGTTATGGAGCGCATCATCATGGAACTCATTAACAAAGACATTGGGAAGCTTCAAATACTTGACCTGACCCAGTTCGGCTTTGTTAAGGGCAGATCATGCCTACTAAACCTGGTTGACTTCTTCAAGACAGTCACCAAGGCCATATATGAGGGAAAGGTGGTTCACACAGCCTACCTTGACCTCGCCAAGGCTTTCGACACCATTCCCCACTCGGGTATTACAGAAAAACTCACCAGCCTGAACATAAACCCCCACGTCATGAGATGGGTTGCCAACTGGCTTACAGACAGAACTCACACGGTAAGAATAGCAGACTCCAGGTCCGACTCTAAACCAGTCACAAGTGGTGTCCCACAAGGCTCGGTCCTGGAACCCCTACTGTTCGGCATATACTTCTCAGAAGTACAGGCAAACACAGGAGGACTATGGCTAACCAAGTTCGCCGATGACTGCAAACTGGGAGCCATAATTGACTCTCCGGCTGACACATACATCCTCCAAAAGGGCCTCACTGAGACGGACACCTGGTGTCAAAGTCATGGCCTCAAGCTAAATGCCAAAAAATGCATAGTCATCCCATTTGGGAAAAAACAAAACACCCATGAATTATCACATAGGTGGCAGCCCCTTAATACAGAAGAGGTAATAAGAGATCTGGGGACCCAGGTTCATAGGCTGATACTAGGCTATCTGCCCTAGGGCATTTATAAGCCTAGCCAGAGTGTGTTTGGCTTTCGCCACCCTTTTAGATTAGTTGACTGTGCCTCTGTATAGTAGGTCACAGAAGGTAGCCCTTTTAAGGTTAGTTTACTGTACCTCTGTCAAGCAGGGACACAGAAGAGATCCCAGGGGTAAACTTACAATCTCCCATTCAGTCGTCAAGATTTCTCTTGAAGAGGGTCAGTGAGGGGCTCTGCCTAACATGGATTGGGATTTTGTTCCAGAGTGAGGGGAGCCTCTGGGATATGAATCTGTCCCTCCAGCATGTCCTATTTATTTCTGTGCTGAGGTTCAAGTCCCTGGAGCATGTAGATCTAAGGGATTTGGATTTCCTGAGGTGAAGTATGTCCATTAATTCTAGGGTGGACATGGTTTTATACATCAGACACAGATCGCCTCTGAGTAGGTGGTATGCAACTGAGTAGAGCTGGAGTTTCTTTAGCCGAACTGCATAGGGCATCTGTTTGAGCCCCTTGATCCTCTTGGTTAGGTACTTCTGGGGACTTTCCAGTTGCTGCAGGTGTCGGGTAAGGTACATCCCAAATGGGGCATTGTATTCAATTATGGGCCTGATAAGTGATGAGTAGAGGAGCACAATGACCTCTCTTGATCTAGATGTGAACCCTTTCATGATAAGGTGGGCTATATAGAAGGTCTTTCTAACCACTTTGGCAACGTGATTGTCAAAGGAGAGATTGCTATCTCCTTGGGTCCCCAAGTCCCTAACTACTTCTTCCGTACTTAATGGATTACCACCTATGTGGTCATTTGTGGGCACTTTGTTTTTCCCAAAGGGGATGACTATGCACTTTTTGTCATTTAGCTTTAGGCCATGGCTCTGGCGCCAGTTATCCGTCTCTGTGAGACCCTTTTGGAGGATGCTTGTGTCAGCCGGAGAGTTGATTACGGCACCCAGTTTGCAGTCATCTGCGAACTTGGTCAGCCATAGTCTACCCATGTTAGCCTGTACCTCGGAGAAATATATACCGAACAAGAGAGGTCCCAAGATTGAGCCTTGTGGGACGCCACTTGTAACTGGTTTAGAGTCTGACATGGCACCTGCTATTCTGACCATGTGGGTTCTATCCCTGAGCCAGTTTGCAACCCATCTTGTGACATAGGGGTTGATATTTAAGCTAGTGAGCTTATTTATGATGCCCGAGTGGGGTATTGTGTCGAAGGCTTTTGCGAGGTCCAGGTAGGCTGTGTGGACTACCTTCCCTTCATCTATGGCTTTGGTAACTGTTTCAAAGAAGTCGACCAGGTTCAAGAGGCAAGATCTGCCCTTAACAAAGCCGAATTGGGTACGATCCAGTGTCTGGAGGTTCCCAATGTCTTTGTTTATGATTTCCACAATGATACGCTCCATAGCTTTACAGACCAGGCTAGTCAGGCTTATAGGGGGATAGTTTACGGGGTCTGTTGTGGCACCACCTTTATGGAGTGGGACCACTGTTGCTGTACGCTAGTCCTTGGGTACATATCCTGTAGTAAGGCTGAGATTGAACAGTGACTTTATATGAGGGTTTAGTTCTTCTTGGAGCTCCTGTAAGACGCAGCCCGGGACACCGTCTGGTCCCATTAATGCTGTGTTTTTTGCTTTGGAGAGGAGAGCTCTCACCTGTGCATCTGTGATCTCAGGAAGGCTACACTCTGTTGGGATAGACATTTGCTCTTTTGGGGGGAAGGGGGGGGGGAGAAGTTTGCACTGAACCTTTCTGCCAGGATGTTGGCAATGTCTATGGGTTCAGTGTATTTTTTGTCATTTTGCACTAACTCAGAGCATATCTGGGAGTTGCCTCCCAGGTTTCTGACATAACTAAAGGCGGCCTTGCGATTATCTTTAGTGTCTTTTGCAATTTTTCTTTCGAAGCTGGCCTTAGATGATTTTATGAGGGATCGTAGTTTCTTGCTAGTACTGATCAGAGACACCTTCCCTTTTTGGGATTTTGCTCTATCATGTAGTAGCTTTCTCCTTCTGTTGTATAGCTTAATTATGGCCGGGGTCTACCAGATGGGTCTCCTGCCTTTGGAGGAGTGAGTCTTGGTTTTATTTGGGATAGCATGTTCCATGCATTCCTGTAGGTGTCTATAGAATGCTTTTGTAAATGATTCTGCATTTTGGGCCGTATTTTCCACCGGCCCGGGGGCTTTGAAGGATTCCACCTCGGTTTTGAGAAGTGTAAAGTTTGCTTTTGAGAAGTTCTTCACCGTGGTTTCCTTGGCTAGGGGTGGGGATGGAATATGGATGTCCAGTGAGATTAGTTTATGGTCTGATCTTACCAATGAGGGGTATACCTCAGATATAGTAATACTATAGACAGTAATCTCTCCTTTGACAATCATATTGCCAAAGTAGTTAGGAAATCCTTCTATGTGGCCCATCTAATTACTAAAGGGTTCGCATCTAGAAATAAAGAGGTCATAGTGCCCCTCTACTCGTCACTCATTAGACCCATCATAGAGTACAATGCCCCATTTGGGATGTACGTCACAAGACACTTCCAGCAGCTGGAAAGACCACAAAAGTACCTCACCAAGAGGATTACTGGCCTCAAACATATGTCCTATGCAGCCGACTGAAAAAACTCCAGCTGTACTTAGTGGCATATCGCTTACTCAGAGGTGATCTCTGCCTGACTTACAAAGCCATGTCCAACTCAGAATTGATGGACATGCTCCACCTAAAGAAATCCAAGTCACTGCGAGCCACGCGGTCTAGTGAGCTAAACCTTGCCACAACAATAAATACAACATGCTGGCAGGATAGATTCCTGTCACAGAAACTCCCCATGCTTTGGAACAAAATTCCAAATTACATCAGGCAGAGCCCCTGACTAACACTCTTCAAGAGAAACCTTGACGAGTGGATGGGTAACAGAAAATACACCCCTGGGATCACTTCATTGGCTCTGCTTGACAGAGGATCAGTTAATTAATCAATGGGGCGGCGAAAGCCGACACACTCTGGCTAGGCTTATAAATGCCCTCGGGCAGATAGCCTAGTACCTACCTATGAAACTATAATCATTAAGATTCTCTGAACCTCAGAAAAAAGTCATTAGTCTAATCAATAAATTACAATCAGGTAATAAGGGAGCTCCCTTACTCCATCACCTCACTGATACAATCATTGGAAACAATTCAGCTTTTGCAGTTTATCTCATAAAGCAAGAAGTAGCTCAGCCCTACCTCTCCACTTCAATAAAACACGTTCAAACATATTACTTAGGTTCAAAGGTTCTTACTAGGCTGCTGATCTGTTGGGCTCTTAAGAAGCCTAGCCTTACATTCCCATGTTAGTTTCTAGCCCTTATATTTTTGCATATGAATAATTCGGAAACAGGCTGAAAGAGGATACGCTGGAACATTTACATGCTTACATGTTTCTACTTCCACATCAAAAGTAAATGGCTAAAGCATATTAACACACACATATGCTAATGGTCATAATGAGTCCCAGCAACACAAGAAATTATTTTCTGTTCAGTGTATTTCACTGGCCTAGACTGATAGCACAGAGGTTAAGGCACAAGATTATCAAATAGTAGACATGGTAAAGAACAAATGACCAGGAAGCCACCATTCCACTACTGAAGTATTTAATATGTTAAAACAACACAGCTAAGCACTTTTGTCTTTATGACTTCTTCTGACCTATGCCATACAGGAAAATGAACCCTTCTTATAGGAAATTACATAATTACACACCCCCAAATACAACCACTAAGGAAAGGCTGTAAAAAAAAAAAAGTCACAGCGTTTAAAGATACAGGGCATTCTAAACACAGACAAAAAAAATTACAATTTTGAAGCTCTTAGCTTCATTTCACTCACAGCAGACACACAACACACTTTCATTTAAACCAGGAGAATTGGTAGCATTCAAATAAAGCTGCCAGTACGTCTAGAATTGCCAGTTTTTCAAATGCCCAAAATGGGACATTTTAGGTACAAACATCAGATCTGGCAGGTGGAAACATACCCACGGTCAGTACAAATGACAGAACTTCAGTTCTTTGCCTAAATAAAAGCTTATTCTTGTAGAATTTTAGTTGCTTATTCTGTTTCTTATAACATTTAAGTGTTTCAGATACAAAATAACTGTTTTATGCAACTATTACATAAAATATAGGAAATAATTTTGTCCTCTTCCCATATAATGGACCCTCTGGATTGATCTCGGTAAATGGGCATTGTTTACACTGCCCACATTTGTTGCCAGAAAAACAATCTTAGAAAGCCAATTAACTGGCTTCTCCAAAATCTTCTTACTCTTTGGTTTATTTTTAAAACTGAAGCTTGCTGGAGGTGCAAACAATGATTTTAACTCATCACATTGAAACAAAAAAAAACAATCACTGCAAATAATTTTCTGAATGTCCTTAGTATCAACAGAACAATGCAAAGTCATGTCAGAATGAAAGTCTTGTCTCTGTACAGCTTAGCCAAGTTATAAGCCAGCTGCAGACCCTCCCTCCATGACTCAGGACACCCACTCCTCCAACCTCGATCTACTTAACTTCATCAAGGTACACTAACACCATGATCCTTGGTGACTTTAACTACTCCACCATAGACTAGGTGAACTATTCCTGCACTAATGCACTCACTCAACGATTCCTTGACTTCATCAATTCTAATGTACTAGACCAGCTTGTCTCATCCCCAAGGGGAGAAAACATTCTGGGCTTGGTTCTCAACAACATGGGTGACAGCTGCACCACTCCCATAGTATCTTCTTCCCTGGTGAGATCAGATCATCCGTCTGTCTCACTTGACATTTTTATCTCACCCCACCCCACACCAGCTGTAACAGGGCTAAAAAACTTCTCAAAAGCTGACACAACCTCCTAAGGGAGGGTATCGGTAGCTTCACACCACCACCCCCTCAGAGGATGCAGACAACTATGCTGAACAGTATGCCAATGCAGTATACAAGCACCTGTACAACTGCATGGAGTCAGCCATACCCAACAGAACTAGAACCTGCTCCTCAAAGAAACACAAACCTGTCAGGTGGACATCCTCCATCAACAGGCTTTACAACAAAAGGAAGAAACCGTTGTCTAAGGGTAAAAAGAGAGAAATTCCAGATTGGAAAAACTCCCTCCTCATCCTCAACAAGCAAATTAGATCACTAGTGAAAATCTCCAAAACCAATTATGAATTGAAACTAGCCTCCGAAACAAAGGGAAACCTTCTTCAGTTACATCAGGAACCTCCATGGCAAAGCCCAGGTTTGTTCCAAATTAGTATTTAATTGTACCTCTTACACTGATCCTGTTGACTTAGCCAACCTGCTAGCAGATAGGTTTAGCACAAACTTCACCCCTATCCTCCCCAAAAGCCCAATCGACATCCCTGATACGTGTCCCGCACCTCACATCTCCATAGATCAAGTGTTAAAGGCCCTATCCAAGGCAAAGAACACAACTTCCATGGAACCTGACAGTATCCCAGGCTATATTCTGCACCATCCTCAACAAGAACTAGCTTCACCACTGAGCACCCTATTAAACCACAGCCTAAGTAGAGTCTTCAGTCCAGCAGAGTGGAGAACTGCCATTGTCATCTCCTTGCACAAAAGCTTGACAAGTCTGATCTGTAAAGCCATGGAGCATATTATTATGGATCTCATAAACAAGGACATAGGCAGTCTCCAAGCACTTGACCTCACCAAGTTCGGATTCGTCAAGGGCAGATCTTGTCTGTTGAAGCCAGTTGACTTCTTTGAGACTGTCACCAAGGCCCTGAATGAGGGAAAGTCAGTGCAAACAGCTTACCTTGACTTGGCCAAGGCCTTTGACACAATCCCCCACTCAGCCATCACTGAAAAGTTAACACAACTTGGCATAAATCCCTGTCTCATCAGGTGGATGGCCAACTGGCTCACCGATACGACCCACAAGGTCAAAATAGGCACTTCCACCTCCGACAGTAGACCTGTCACTAGTGGCGTTCCCCAGAGATCTGTCCTGGGACCCCTACTGTTCGGCATCTACTTCTCAGAGGTCCAGGTAAAGACAAAAGGCCTGTGGCTGACTACGTTTGCAGACAACTGCAAGCTGGGTGCTGTCATTGACTCTCCAAATGATGTTAACATACTGCAAGAGGGTCTCACAGCAACAAATGACTGGTGCCAAAGTTATGGCCTTAAGTTAAACGCAAAAAAAATGTATTATCATACCATTTAGCAAAAACATGACCCCTACTGATTACCACATCAACAGCAGCCCCCTAATCACAGAACCTGTTGTGAGAGACCTGGGTACTCAGGTTGACAACAATCTCAAATTCGACCATCATGTAGTGGCAATGGTCAGAAAATACTTTTACTTGGTTCATCTCATAAGTAAAGGGATTGCATCCAGAAAAAAGGAGGTTATTACCTCTCTGTACTCCTCCTTCATTAGGCCAATAATTGAGAACAACCCCCCCCCCATTTGTTATGTACCTCTCCAAACACCTGCACCAACTGGAAGTCATCATCATCAGCCCCCTTTTTTCCCATTTATTTTACATGCGGTTGGAGTATCGTGTTAATTGTCGCCAACTCTCTCAATTCAGTACCACACTTCTGCCTTCTTCAACACTCATGCCTGACTGTCACAGATCTTCTTTCACACAATCCATCCACCTCTTTGCTGGACGTCCTCGCTTCCTCTTACCTTCTTCCTGTCTGTCCCAAATCTTCCTGTCTGTCCCAAGTCTTCTGCTTTTCTACACATGTGCCCAAACCTTCGTAATCTGTTCTCTTTGATCTTTTCTGCAATTGGAGCTACTTTGGCTTCTGCTCTTATGTCCTCATTTCTTTGCCTGTCCCACAGTGTGCATCCTACCACCTTTCTGAGGCACTTCATTTCCATCACCTCTAGCTTCTTCAACTGTTCTGCCTTTACTGCCCTAGGTTTCTGTACCGTACAGTAGTACTAGTCGGACCACTATCTTGTACACCTTAATTTTAAGCTTCTTTGGCATTCTTCTGTCAAAGAATACACCTGATACTCTTTGCCACCCTCTGATTCTAGCTTTGACCTTTTCATTCAGACTACCTTTCTCCTCAACTACCCCTCCCAGATACTTGAAGTTGTTTACCTGTTCCACTATCTTCCCTTCTATCTCTATTCTCAGCTTCTTCTGATTTTCCCAATTTGCTGCCATTATCACTGTCTTATCTGTGCTTAGCTTCATCTCATGTGCCTTCAAATTTGCATTCCATTCTCCTATCCTTTGCTGAAGTTCTAGCTCAGAGTCTGCCTGTACTGCCACATCATCTGCATACAGCAGTTTTGTTGATCCCTCCCCTCCAACCTGTTTGCTAATGTAGTCTATCACCAGTATGAACAGCAGTGGGCTCAGAACTGAACCCTGATGTACACCCACTCCCACTGGGAACCCCTCTGTGAGGCCGAACACTGTTCATACTTGTGTCATTGGGTCCTTGTACATGGCCAGCACTAATTCTACCAATGTTTCTGGGACTTCAAACCACCGCAGTACTGCCCAGATCAGCTTTCTTGGGACCTTGTCATATGCTTTCTCCAGTTTAGGAATGTCCAGTTGGACTCTCTCCTCATCTCTAGCTTCTTCTCAAGTATCTGTCTCAATGCAAACATCAGGTCAGTTGTGCTGCATCCTGATCCGAACTGCTCATCTCCCATCTTACATTCTACTACTCTGCATATCCGTTTATCAATCACCCTCTCTAGAACTTTTATGCAGTGTGATAGGAGTTTGATGCCTCTGTACTGCCCACAGTTGTGGATGTCCCCTTTGTTCTTGTACACTGGCACAAGTATGCTTATTCACCAGTCATCTGGGATACGCCTTTCTCTCCACACTGCTATTAGTACAGTCAGGAGCAATTTCTCCCCATCTCACCCAGCATCTTTATCATATCTGCTGTCACCTCATCTGAGCCTGCTGCTTTCCCTGACTTCAACTTCCTTAGTGCTGTTCTTACTTCTTCTAGGGTGGGCTCCTCGTCTTCTCTCATCGTAGGCTGTTTATGGGGCAGTACACCTTCTGTGTAGTTTTTTTCATTCAGAAGCTGCTGGAAATACTCTTTCCATCTGCCTTTGATGCCCTCTGGACTGCTGAGCAGGTTGTTGCCGGCATCCCTTAAGAAGGGTATCTGACTATCTTCTTTAGCTTTCTGTCTTTGCCTTGCAACCTGATATAGTTTTTTTATGCCCCTTACTGAGTCACTTTCCAGAAGTTGGTACAGTGCCTCTGATGCCCTATTCTTTGCTATTGCAACTTCTTTCTTAGATTCTTTGTTAGCCAACCAGTAGTCCTTCATAGCCTGGTCAGTCTTTTTTGCACTCCTTCTTTCTTTCGATGACTTCCTGGACTTCGGCATTCCACCACCAGCTTTCCTTATGTACCTTATTTCCATTCCTGGCTTGGCCACATATCTTTTCTGTAGTCCTATAGCATGCTGTTTTTAGGCGCTGCTATTCTTCTTCTACTCCACCTACTTCCTCCTCTTCTTGGGATGCTGGAGCCCTGAGTAATTCCTTGAACTGTTGTACTTTCTCTCCAGTCAACTTCCAGGTCTTCAGCCTGGTCTCTGTTGATCTTGGAGCTTTCTCCGACCACTGCTTGCAGCTGATTGTGGCAACTAGTGGTTTATGCTGTGGGCCGACTGTTTCACTGGGGATGACTTTGCAATTATGGATTCTATCCCAGTGCCTTTTCCTTACTAGGAGGAAGCCTACCTGATTTGCATGTTGACTACGCTTGTATGTGATCTTGTGACTGTCTCTCTTTCTGAACCATGTGTTGGCTACTATCAAGCCACTTGCCAGACAGAAGTCTAGAATGGCTTCTCTTTCTTTATTCCTGTTACCCCACCCATGTGGACCCAGGGAGTCCTCATATCCTGTTCTGTCTGTCCCTATATGTGCATTCAAGTCACCCATTATCAACACCAATTCATGTTCTCCTGCTTTATCTAGTAGGTCCTGCAACTGCTGTATGAATGCACTCTTTTCTTCACTATCACAACCCTGCTGTGGGGCATAGGCTGAGATTATGAATACCGCCCTACCATTACACTGGAGTCTGACTGCCAAGAGTCTGTCATTAATTCTGATGATATCCCGTACTGCCATCTGAAGCCTCTCTCTCACCACAATTCCTACACCATTTCTAGCCTGCCCTCCACCTGAGTAGTAGACTCTGGATCTCAAGCCAAGTGGCTTTGCTGCACTGCCATTCCATCTTGTCTCTTGGATACATGGGATGTCCAGCCTCCTCTGTATCATCATGTCATCCACTTCTAAGCTGCATCCTGTCAGTGAACCTACATTAAGCATAGCAATTCTCAGTTCATGTTTGGCAGGTTGGTTGGTTTTACGTCCAGCTTTTGCTCAATAAAGCTATCCCAGGTAACCCAGGCTGGGCAACTAGACACCATGCAGCCAGTAGCTTATTGATCCAGGGCTGCTGGGCTTTATGGCAGGCACACACTGGCCAATAGGGGCACACATACCCCTCTTATCATTAGCAAGGGTCCCTGGCATGGGGCAGAGCAGGCCAGGTCCTCAACTCACTTATCACCGGTAAATACCCATGCCCATTTTTGGCGACATTAGTCAACATGACTGAATCACCTAGAGCCATATTTTACACCGTCGAGTGGCTATCCCTGCCATGGCTCGCAGTCTGTGATCCGTGTTCTCCTATCTTGAAGATACTGTGCACCACAGTAGATGCCCAAAGCGGTTGGTCTGTACAACTTTTCCCCCTATAGGGCACCATGTAGAGTCTGTGCTGCTGCCCACAGCTCCATTCATTGGTGATTTTGAGATGGAAACACTCAGCATGTTTTTCGGACATGAGAGAAACCCCATGGAGACACAGGGAGAACATGCAAACTCCAAACAGGCATTAGTCAGAGGTCAGGATTGAACCTTGCACCTTGTGCATGGGAGGTGAAGACCTTAACCACTAAGCCATCTGGTCTGTCCAGTTTCTGCACCAACTGGAAAGGCCACAGAAATACCTCACAAAGAGAATCCATGGCCTCCAGCACATGTCCTATGCGAACAGGCTCAAATCACTATCACTCTACTGGGTATCATACAAAGTGCTCAGAGGTGATCTGTGTCTCGCCTACAAGCCAATATCAGACCCTGCCCTACTAGAGATGCTCCATATCTGTAAGTCTAACAACTCCCGCATTACCCACTCGAAAGGCCTAAATCTAATATACAGCATCAACAAAACCTGTTGGAGAGACAGGTTTGTTTACCAGAGGCTGCCCCGTCTCTGGAATAGACTTCCCATACATGTCAAACAGATTACCTTGCTGACCCTCTTCAAGCACAATCTTGATGAGTGGATGGAAAACCACAAATTTGTCTCAGGGGTTCCACCTAAGTCCCTCATTGACAGGGGCAACAGGTGCTGACTGAGGTTTCTTTTTTGGGGATAAACTTTTGGCTAAGTTTGTAAGGGCCCTAGGGCCATTGGCCTAGTAACCTCCTATGATCCTATAACTAGCTTTTCCAAAAAAAAAAATAATAATAATAAAATAAAACAGGAAAGAGAATTAAATTATTTTAATTATTTAAATTCTGCGTAAATACTTAGTGACCTGTTTGGTAACAGTACTTTGTACTTTTCTGCTCTTCTCCATCTGTTTGCATTTTTAAGTTTGTTTTGGGACCTTAGTCTTGTATTTTAATTAATAGTTGTGGGAAGATTGTGTTTCTGCCTTATTCTGCACTTCTATTTCCATAAATAAAATTACTTGGAAAAGCTATCTGTTTGTATTTTATATCTTGGCCGTCCATAGTCTTCTAGTGCGATTCACATTTATTGCAGAACTATGTACACCTGCTAGATTATGAGTCTTAGTCATTTAGTATTGTATTTTTTCCATGAACAGTTTTACCAGTAAATTTCTGTATAGTCTGGTGCCTTTATCTGTAGCAGAAATTCAGTAGTGAGAGAATTGTCTCTGCTCCCCTTTGTGCTTAAGTGCTTTTACATTCTGTTAATTGTTTACCTGCTTAAAGGTACATTCTGTGTCTGCCCCATCCCCCACTAACACATTAAGCTAAAGTTTCTGAAAGAGTTCCAATATTGCCTTTATTTGATTTGATTGTTGTCTAGCTAGCCTCCTATTTCCAGCACAGTGCTACTCTCATCCGGTGTCTTTTATCCAAGACTTGAATTGTGGAACTGTGAGTAACTAGCTTTTCAAAAGGAAAGAAAATTAAATTATTTCAATTATTTCAGTTCTGCTTAAATATTTGAGTAGCAGTTCATGACCTGTATGGTAATATTGCTTTGTACTGTTCTGCTCTGTTCCATCTGTTTGTGAATTTACGTTTGCTCTGGAACCTTAGTTTATATTTTAATTAGCAGTTGTGGGAAGATTGTGTTTCTGTGTTATTTTGCACTTCTATTTCCACAAATAAAATTTCTTGTAAAAGCTAGCTGTTTATATTTCTAAACCCTGCTGGCCCATAGTCTTGTATATAAATTCACAGTTGTTGCAGAACTGTGTACTCCTGCCACATTATAAGACATAGTCATTTATTACTGCATTTGTCCATACACAATGCTACTGGTAACATTCAGCATAGTCCAGTTCAACAGCGAGAGAATTGCCTCTTCTCCACTTTGTGCTTCAGTGCTTTTACATTCTGCTTTTCTTTCACCTGCATAAATTGAATTCTATGTCTGTTCATCCCTCACTAACACAGTAAGCTAAAGTTTCTGACAGAGCTCCAATATTGGCTTATTTTAATTGTATGCCTCTTTTTATTTGCAACCTTCCTACCCTTTTCCTGTTGCTGTTTTATAATATGGTTGTGTCTGTGGCTTCCACCCGTTTTGAAAATCTGATTTCCAAAGTCCCTCCTTCCCTCCCATCTTTCATAGTTATTGACTGTTTTATGAGCTATTTATGCACTCTTTCCACCCGTTATTTTCCATAAATCCATGATACTGATTGCCCACCCAGCAAATAAGTATTGCTCTTGAGTAAATCTTCTTTACTACATATTGTTGCCTCCTCATTTCTTAGGAGATCAGCAAAGCTTTGAGTTCTAGCCTGCATTCCAGAAGTGTTTAACTTGTATCCAGTTCCACCCAGGCAAAATTAAATACCTCAGTTTGCTAAATCATACTTAAGTAACTTTGAGTAATTGCCACTGTGTCCTGCTTTTATGTGTGCATTTCACTGATTTTTTTTTTTTTGTAAAAAAAAAAAAAAAAAAAATGCTCTTCCCCTCACTGTTACTGCTGTAAAACTGTCTTGAAATTGCCTTCAGCAATGGATTTCCAGCTAGTTGTTTAAGTGGTTTGTGGTGGCATTACACTTGTGGGTCTCTTCTACTGTGTTTTTACATTAAGATGACTGGATTTATTCATCTTATAGCAGGAGGTGTTTGCCTGATCTGTCTGAGTCAGGAAATACACAAATGTAGTCAAAGTGTAGTCATTTTACTGGACAGATGATTCATTAGTTAGTTTTCTGTTTTTTTTAGTGCTGCCATAAATTATGCAAGTTTGGGTGGGTTAGCAGTGCCCTTTGCAGTAGAAAACCGAAAGACTAGTTCATAAAACTGTAACTATGTTAAACAGCAATATAGCTTAAATACACTGTGTGCCAACAAGCTTAGAGCAGCTAGATGGGAGTCAAGTGGCAATACCTACAGATTTAGCTGAATTTGAAGTTGAAACACTAAGACCCAGAGGCAAGCAAACACACTTAACAGGACTCTCGTCATAGCGGACTCCACTGTAAGATATGCTAATACCTCTCTAACAAGGCTGAACAAGGAGAACATAACTGTTAGTTGCTAATCTGGAGCCAAAACCTGCTAAATCACGTACACACTCAAAATCATTAAGCCAGAGGTACCAATATGACTCCATCATAGTCCATGTAGGTATAAATGACCTGAAATGTACATCCCTAGACTATATGAATAAAGACATTATAGAGCTTTCAGACTAGGTGTCTCAGGTTGGTATGAGCCTAGCACTGAGCGGCATGTTATCATCACCAAGGATGATGCCACAATTTGGGCAAAAATGATTGATTTCAACAACTGGCTGTCTTTCTGATGTCATTCTATGGGGATCCAATATTTGTCAGCTTGGGAGGACATGGTTAACAGACCATGTTTCTTTGCCAAGGATGGTGTGCACCTCTCCCCTCTAGGCTTTCAAATTCTGGCTAAAACTTTATCCACCCCCCAAGTGCCTTTTTTTAGGCAATGCCAAATCGACAAAATACTGACATAGCAAAGTCAGCTCAACTGAACCTCAAGGTGTTACTGCTTAATGTTAGGTGCCTAAGCAAACATACACTTCCACCAAGCCCTCCTCATGCTTGACAATATAGACATCTGTGCAAGTCTTTCAGAAACGAATACAAACACCAAAAGCAAAGTCCACAGCAGAGAAACGACAAGCTGCAGCAAACTGTAGTTTGAAGTCTTTTAATAACCTTTAAAACCCAAAAAACACTGAATATCTCAAGCGCTTTCGCCGGGTTCCTACCAGGCTTTATCAAGATACAAACATAACAAATTAATGCCCTTAAATACAATAACCATTGGTCACATGGTGTTTTTTTCAGTTGCTTCAATTTAAGTTAATTAATCAATCAGAATTACTTCAATTGAATTCCTTTAAAAAACAAATGTTAAAAACCTCACCCACATTTTTGCATTGCAAAATGTTTAACAAGCCATATACTTACAAAAAACCAACACATTAATACCAACATACTTCCAGACACATTGTCCACTATTAAAAAACATTCTTTCAACCATATTATATTAATGTTCTATCTATAAAATTCTAAAAAAAAGTATATATAATATATATATAACCATATAACCATGTATAACACTACAGTTTCACTTTCCGTAGTTTGAGCACACTTGAAATACTAATACTGTCATTTAAACCTGGGGACCTAGCTGCATCTAATTTTAATTGCCATATAAGTTCTCTATATTCCAGGAATATTTCCCAGTCTCCTCCCCTAGGGTCCTGTGCAACCTGCACCAGTACCATAAATTTAAGTTTCATGTCAGGGCACTGTATATAGTGCTTATAAAAGGCGTTTGTGTCTTTCTTTTTAGAGATGTCGTTTACATGTTCATAAATTCTTCGCCTTAAAGGCCTTTCTGTCTTCCATATATAAAAACTCCAACATAGAACACAGATCCCCATGTAAACCACACCCTTGGTTGCACAATTATAATATCCAGTTGTATGGACCTTAAAGTTCCTTGAAGGTATATACATACTACTATCATTAATAATCAGAGAACACTGTCTACAGGCACCACATTTATGTATGCCTATTTTCGAAACAACAGCAAAATTAGTTGAAAGATGATTTTTACTTTCAAAAAGACCCTTCAAATTCATGTCCCTCTTTTTTACAAAACTTGGTTTCTCTGGAATAATGTCATGAAAATTCTCCTGAAGGGTCAAAACAGGCCAGTATTTCAAAACAATTTGTTCCAACTGCTCAGCGTCCCTAGTATAGGTGTAGACAAAGCTACTATGCCCATCAAATTGTTTTTCCTGCCTACCCTGCACATCGGGTAACAAACCCGTGCCCGGTAGAGGGAAATACATTAACCCTCTGTTAGCCATCACTTCTTTTTGTAGATTGTTCACCAGCTTTATAGGGTACCCCCTTTCTGCAAAAAGTTCTTGCAAAAAGTCTACCTCTTTCAAAAATAATTCATCCGTGCTCGACATTCTCGACGCCCGGATGAATTGTCCCTTCACTATAGACATCTGTGCAGTTACTGAGACATGGTTTACAGTGCAGAAAGTACCACAGCAGGGAAAGGTTTCAGTGCCTTCCACATTTTTAGATAAGTAGCTGCACAGACAAGGGCTAAAGGAGGAGGCCTCTCAATATACATCATTAACAAGCATATTTCTAGAGTGGTCACATAGGATGATGCACTGAAGTTCCTCCACATGCAGATCACCAGAGACAAAATCCCGTACCATATCCTAGCCAGCTACAGGTCACCATCCATATCCCAAGAAGCTCACAATGTATACCTGGACCTACTGGAGCCACCATCCAACCTAACCCCATACTCATGGGAGACTTTAATTACCCCTCTATAGTCCAGAAGTCCTACATGGACTCAAATCTATAGCCACAGAGATTTCTGGACTTTGCAAATGCAAACATCCTTGACCAAATAGTGAATACTGCCAACAGAGGCTCCAATATACTGGACGTCATGCTTACAAATATGGGAGAATGCTGCACCCCCTCATGTCTCATCCTCACTGGTAAGGCTGGCCAAAAAGCTGTGTCCTTCAAAATCAAAATAAACTCTGTAATCCCATTAAAAGCAGTAAGAGCTAGGAACTATTCCAAGGCAAATTACATTTTATTAAGTGATGGACTGTCAAAATTCCATGTCCCTCCAAACCCAAAGAACACAGCAGGCTCTCAGAAACTCTGTAAAATCATGTAAATGGCTGCACAGAGGCTGATGTACCTACCAGAAGTAACCCAGGACTAGCAATAGAAACAAACCGCCCTGGTGGCATCCCAAATTAAACATGATATGCAACAAAAGGAAAAACATTTGTGGCAAAAATCAGGAAGGATAACTCCCATAAAGATAGAACTCTCTCATCAAATAGGCAACTAAGATGGCTAATTAGGTCAAGCAAAGCCGCCTTTGAGGTTATGCTAGCTTCAAATGTGAAAGATAACTACAAGGCCTTCTACAGCTATGCCAGACACCTCAAAGATAGCAAACAGCAATGGTGCCACATTCACTGAGTCTGGCAATACAGAGAAGGTGCCAGTCGACAAATTCAATTCCAACTTTAACCCCTTCTCAACCACAACTATCCCCTAAAAAGTACCCTCAAATATAACTCCAACTATAACTAGGGAGAATGTACTAGCTGCACTCACTAAAGCCAAGAATATGGCCTCAATAGGTCCTAATAACATAGTAGGATGCCTCCTAAATAGTCTAAAATATGAAAATATGACTTATCAGGACCCCTGGAGCCATTATTTAAGTACAGTCTTAAAACAGGCATTGTGCTATGTAAATAGAGGACTGCAGAAGGCATCCCCTTCATAAGGGAAGACTTTAACAGATAGTGGAAACTACAGACCCATTAGTCTGACTAGTCTTATTTGCAAAGCCATGGAAAGAGTTATCATGGAAATTATCAATAACGCCATAGGATATTCCATATCCTAGATTGATATCTACAGGCAAAGAAAAAGAAATTGGGGGTCCTAAATGAAAGACCAGCACTGCTAGAGTTTTTTTTTCAATAAACATCTTTATGAAATTATCACTTATAACATGGGCAATCTTACATTTTTATAAATGAAAAACAAACAACACCGACATCACTTTAGTTGCAAACATTATACATCACAGACACCATTGAAACAACTGTAGTTGCAAACATTATACATCACTTATAATCTATCCAGTCAATGTCAGTTAAGCATTATATGGCTCATTCAAATCCTGTCTCTTAAACCTCATTCCTTCTCTGTATATATTGTTCCCACAATTCCCATTTTTTCCTATGTAGTTTGCTCCTTCCCTTTTCTAAAGATCACAGTTCCAGTTGTTTTTATCTGTTACTACATTCACTTCTTCTAGTAAAGTTGGTCTAGACTTTGATTCCATTTTCTAGTAATTGCTTATCTGGCAACCACCATAATTAGACTCAGCAAAGCTTTACTATGGCTAGGCAATTCCAATTCTGTACCATAGCTCAAAATAATCATATCCCCAGTCAATCCAGTCCACTCACCCAGCATCCTTAACAGAGTGGTCCACAAGAAATCCCTGAAGTCTGCTGACTCATTGCAGTCCCAAAAAAATATGTTCCCAGCCACCTCTTTCTTGCCCATCAAGCCTCCAACATTTGCTGTACACTTGAGGAAAAATTATTTGGAGTCTACTTTGGGTATAAAAATACTTATTTAAACACTTCCAGGCAAAGATGCTAAATCTTCGAGACTTTATTGCATATTTGGGAGATTCACATTCAGTCCTTTCTAAGTTCCTCTGATTGATTTGTGTAATTATCATGCAATATTTTATATGCTATGCTAATTATTCCTTTTTTTAACATCAGCTTCTGTTCTAGATTCTATTAAAAACTCTACCAGTGCTGGTGTTTCATTTAGGACCCCCTATTTCTTTCTCTTTGCTTATACTCTGATATCAATCCTGAATAGGGAAGGCAATCTCTAACCTGAAGTCCAAATAAATTATTGGCCTCTTCCCATTTTATTACCTTTCCCTTTCTAGTTATTTGCTCCTAATACCTTGGTTCCTTTGCCAGTTTTCTCCAATAAATTCTAGCCCCCTCTTGCCTATTATCTGTATCCCTAACCACAGTCATCCCTATCGGCAGAATCTCTTTTCTCCATTCTCGCTCTGGGGCTTTCTTTGATGTGAACTGGTAGCCTATTCCAGAAGAGTAGCAACCTCTGACAGACATATCTACTTCTCCAGCAGGTCCCATTTATGTCACAGGCCAGATTAAGGACCGTGCAGCGGGTGACCCTTGTCCCATTTGACTTGTGGATGTGCAGCATTTCCATTAGGTTTGGATCTGAGATTGCTCTGTAAGCCAGGCACAAGTCCTAGTCTGTATGCTATTGAGTACAGTCGACAGTGACTTCTGTCTGTCAATGTATGACATTTGCTGAAGACCCTGAATTTTCTTGGTTAGAAATCTCTGATTTCTTTCAAGTTGCTGCAGGTGCTTGGTAAGGTACATACCAACAGAAGCATTGTACTCATTACTGGCCTGATGAGGTTCAAGCACAGGGGTGTTACGACCTCTTTCACTCTTGAGGCTATTCCTTTGCTAATGAGGTGTGTGACATAGAATGCCTTCCTTACCACAGTAGACGCATGGTGGTCAAAGTTTAGGCTACAGCCAACTTGCGTTCCCAAGTTTGTCACTACTGAGTTGTTACTTAGGGTATTATTATTTATATGACAGTCTGCAGGGGTATAATTTTTAAAGGAGGATGAATTAGTAGGTTCATAGGATCATATCCGAAGGGGATGATAATGCATTTTTTTCACCAAGTATGAGTCAATGACTTTGGCACCAATCATCGGTTTGTGTAAGTCCCTCTTGATATTGTATGGGGATTCAATGATTGCATCTAATTTGCAGGTGTCAGCAAACTTGGTCAACCACAGTCCTTCTGTTTTGGCCTGAACTTTTGAGAAGTATATTCCAAACAACAGGGAGCCCAGCACTGATCCCTGTGGAACACCACTGGTGATAAGTCTGCTGGTTGATGTAGAGTCCAAAACTTTGACTGAGTGTGATCTGTTGGTGACCAGTTAGCAACCCACCTGATGACAGAAGGGTTGATATTCAACTGGGAGAGTTTCTCAAGGATGCCAGAATGTGGGATTGTGTTGAAGGCCTTGGCTAAGTCGAGGTATGTTGTATGCACAGATTTGCCTTTGTCTATGGCTCTGCTGACATCTTCGAAGAAGTCCACCAGGTTTAACAGGCATGACCTGCCTTTGACAAAACCAAACTGTGTCAGATCAAGGGTTTGGAGACCATCTATATCCTTATTTATAAGGTCCATGACGATTTGTTCCATGACCTTACAGAAAACACTGGTTAAGCTTATGGGTCTGCAGTTCCTAGGGTCTGTTGCTGTACCTCCTTTATGAAGGAAAAAAAAGAAGTACTCACCATAACGTTCCATCTGAGTAGTTGTACTTCATTTCTCTTCAACCTGTGGGAATATGGATCCGTATTGGATCCAAGCCTGCAAAAGATTACTCGCATCAGCTCCGAGCTCCAGACTCCTCCCCTTACCCATAATACACCTCCCATGCCTTCCATCCCCAGATCGAGTTTGCTAAACTTACACTTATAACCCGGCCTGATAACATACTTGTGACCTATACTTACAGCCCATAGGCTGAACTTGCTCCAAAGGTCCGAGGGAAGGAGGGAGGGATGGTTGAAGACAAATGAAGTACAACTACTCAGATGGAACGTTATGGTGAATACATAACTTCTTTATCTGAAGTAGTTTACTTCATTTGATCTTCAAACTGTGGGACAGAGTCCCCAGCTACTAAACTCCTGGGTGGCCCTCATCGAAGGATATTTTGGAGCACCGCAGAGCCAAAGGATGCTTTCCTTCTAGAATTGTCAAATAAAATTTATAATGGGAGATAAACGTATGAGATGAGGACCAAGTAGCTGCAGGGCAAATGTCATCCAAAGTCACCCTAGACCAGAAAGCTGCAGATGTGGCCATGGAGCTAGTGGAATGAGCTTTAACCTGACCTGGAGGAGACATGCCATTGTCCTTACAGACCTGCAGGATGCATGAAGAAATTCATCTAGCTATCGTGACCTTGGAAATAGGTTTGCCCAAAAAGGGTCTATAGAACGAAACAAACAATTGATCAGATTTATGAAAACTTTTTGTCCTGTGTAAATAGAATCATAACTGTCTATGAACATCCAACATGTGTAGTTTGTATTCCATCCTGTTGGTAAAATTGGGAAAGAACACAGGCAAATTTATAGTCTGATTGATACTGACTGGTGATGCCACCTTAGGAAGAAAAGATGGATAGGTTCGAAGGGAAACTTTATCTTTATGAAAAATCATGTACGGGAATTTTATGGACAAGGCCTGTAAATCTGAAACCCTTCTAGCAGAAGTAATCGTGACCAGAAATGCTGTTTTCCACGATAGAAATTTTAGATCGGCAGTAGAGGCAGGTTCGAAATGCGAGGCAACCAGAGCTTGGAGAACCATAGTAAGGTCCCACGGGGGGACAGGATCTTTGAATGGGCATAATAAAAAAGTGACTTTAATAAAGGCTTTATACAGTCTAGAAGATGCCAAGGATGCAGAATTCTCACCCACATGAAAATGAGAAATGGCAGCCAACTGAACTTTAACAGTAGAAGAACTAGCACCATGCTGGAAGATGTAAGCTAGAAAATCAAGAATGGCAGAAACAGGTGCCGTGAAAGGATTTGAACTCCTCTGAGGGGCTCAGAAAGAAAAACGTTTCCACTTGCTGTGATAAACCTTTCTGGTTGACGATTTATGAGCAGCCACCAAAATGGACTTAACTGAGGAGGACGTCCAAGAGTCCTAGCAATCACGGGAACTGGAGCAACCAAGGCGTGAGCTTCAGGCTGTCCAGACCCGGATGAGGCACCCACGATGGGTGTGAAATCAGATGCCAAATGGGATCTAGGATCCAAGGTGGAGCCGGAAGGTGAGACCAAAGGAAGGGAAACCATACCTTTAACCCTCGTTGGTTTTCTGAATAGATCAGTGGTGATTCTGTTATTGTTGGTGTCCTTCCTTCTCTTTTTTTTTCCACTTTATTTAAAATTATAGTAATAACAATACTAACTAATTATACAATTATATAGGTTTTTAGGGTTCTTGTACACAGACCTGAAGAAGTCTAGAAGGACGAAAGCGATCTTTGTTAACAATAGGTTATGAAAATAGAAACTGATTTTTACATGCAAAATGTATATGTATATATTTATATAGAATTTTTGATCGCAAAATGAACTAAGGTTGATATATTTCCAGCCATGTAGTATATTTCCTTGTATAAAATCACAGACTTAATAATCTACTTAATAATTTGGTTAAATAAGATGTACCATTAAAGTACATTAGGGCTATATATTATTATGACAGCTACTAGGTAGGGCAGGACCAGCTCAAATGTCACACTGATGGGGGAAGGGATGTGAATTTAACATGTGTACCAATAACACTTTGTTTTACAGCACAATAAACCACTCCCATGCTTGATAAAAAGTATATATATATATATATATATATATATATATATATATATATATATATTTAGAAAGCTTGTGAGGAAATTATTACTCTATTTTTGTTTTACTTGGATCGCTTGTCTGTGTACTTAATAAAGGATTTTCGACTGGAAACAAACTGCCTGCCTTGTTTGGATTACTTTCGAATACTTAGTAATGCTGTAGAATTATATATTTTCTATTATTACTTTTTGACTTGATGAATTTACGTTCGCTACTTCTACTACTATTGTCTGATCTGATTAATATACAGTGGTTAACTAGAAATATATGTTCTGAAAATCTTCCACACAGAGAAGTTTCTTACACTGTTTTGTTTATAGACCCACTACACCTTAGTGGGTTGTTTTGAGACTTCGGGGATACCACGGAGATTACTTATCTTTGATGAAGACAGATAATCATCCTCCTTTTGTTCTCACACATTCATTTTGTGGTCTGAAAGTGTGGTAGGCATTGTAGCCTTGTAAGGCCGAGGTACTCTCTGCAACTCTGAACCAAGTTTCTGTGGCTGCACAGACATCAACATCCTCCTGGGAGAGGAGTGCTTCCAGAGAGTACAGTTTCTGATTTAAACTCCTAGCATTTAGCAGCATAACCTTTAATTTATTTGTGAGTGATATTTTCACATTGGAAAGTTTGTTCTTGAGATCTTACCTAAAAATGCATTATGGGGGAGGCAAGTGCCTTAGTCAGTAACCGAAAGCCTAGAGGAAACAGGTGAAGACCATCTCTGACAAAGCAGCATGGTCTATCAACCATGTCATCCCAGGCTGACAGGAACTGGATCCACTTAGAATGACACCAGAAACTAAGCCAGTTCTTGAAGTAAATCTTTGTTTGTTTATATTGTGGTATCCCAGGTGAAGGTAGAATGCTGCTCAAGGCTAGGGACAAACCTGCCTGGGACACATATATCATAGAGCTCAATCATGTCTCTCTTTATGTAGTTGAGTGAGGTATGTCTCAAGTCATTCACACCACCATGAACTATGAAGGAGTCATAATGGTACTCGTTGTTGACAGACATGAGTACATGTGTGATCTGATGGATCCTGGAACTTGACAGACATCTGACAGTAACCTTCTCCTTGTCCAGCCTGGTGAGTGGGACATCTGTGTGTCTCATAATGGAGTCACCTACGACTAAAAATCTGGTTTAGATGTGCTTTTCCTTAGGGGCTTATTTGGGGAGACACTGGTGCTTGTGTTTTTATGTGCATTGAGTGCTGTAGGTGTTGTATTAAGTGTAGCATGCTTGTGTTTGGAAGATCTCTGGTGTTTAGGTAGGTTTCTGGTGAGTACTTCTGTGTATGATGGTTTTTGTGTTAAGTGCATGGTTTGTGTTGGTGGTGTAGTATGTTGGTTGACAACCTGTTCAGTGTCACTGTTCTGTGCAAGAGAGAGCAAGGATTCCAGATTCTTAGTGCAGATGCATCTCTCACAAATTGTACGTGGGTGATTTAGGAATAGAGGGTCATCAGTGTACGTAAGGCAGTTGTTACACTACCTCAGGATACCCATGTCAATCAGGCTGGTAGGAGAAATGGAGGGGAAACTGACCATTCATAATGCTAAGTTAAATCCTGTTTTCACAGTGGGGAGAGAAAAGGGGTGTGGTATAAGTGGATGCTCTAAACAGGGTCTACACTAATTGGGAGCTTAAAAAAGGTCTATATTAGTGGGGGTTCTCTAAATGGTATGACACTGCTGTAGATTTGGTGGTTTTGGGACTGTTTAAGGGGCAAAAGAGTAGCTGAGGTGCTCTCTGAAGCAGCTAAGTGCAATTTAAGGAAATCTCGGCCAGATCACAGGCAGCTACTAAGGGAAACTTTTCTACTGAAGTTTTTGCATCTATAACCAGCAATGGTTACCCCCACTGTGAGGTAGTGCACAATGGTACAGAGGTGCGCTATGCATAAAAAGATGAATACAGCAGAGCAGTGTCTGGTCACCTAACTCTGTGGAGCTGTGTTAAAATAAGTGCAAACTCATGCAAATGAGGGGCTTATGTAGCAATAAACAGCAAACTGAATTAAACAATTTATCCAATAATAAAGCTCAAAACAGAGCCCTGTGCCAGCAACATTCACTCAGATGAATCTTAACTGCAATCTTCTGCCACAAGGGTGCAGGCAGCCCTCTGCAAGAAAAGACAGCCTGGTTTAGAGCTCAGGTTTAACAAACAGAACCAGATTCAGCAGGTCTGAATCTAATTTACAGCAGACAAAAAGTAGAACAAATCAGCAAGAACAGTTTTAAAAAATCAGCAATACAGCAAAAATACAGTTTAAAAGTACAAAACACGATATAAAATTGTAGTTATGGTTAGCAGAATGCAACATTCCTTGGATTGCACAGGTGAATACAGCAGAGCAGTAGCTGGTCACCTAACTCTGCGGAGCTGTGTTAAAACAGTGAGCAAACTGAATTAAACAATTTAACCAATAAAAAGCTCAAAACTGAGTAAACTTGGTAATTTTTTGTAGCAGCTTTCAGGTTTGTTTGTTTTTACAGAGGATTGTAAATTGGTTAGAACTGGTGCTCCATAGAGTAGGGAAGGCAGTAGGTAGGTTTTGGCTAGAGTAATTTTTGTGGCTGTGCTCAGAAAATGTTTGTTTTTCTATAGCATGCCTAATGTTTGATGGGTTTTCTTGACATTGCTTTGAATGCAGAGGTCAAATATGAGATTATCATCTATTATGACTTCTAATAATTTGGTATGGTGAACTAATTCAATTTAAGTGCCATTTGCCAAAAAAGATTTTGAAATATGCTTTGTTAGGGGTGTGAGTTTTGGGGGTTAAATGGAGGGGTTTGGTTTTTGGGGGTTTAAGTAGGAGTTGTGCTCTTGCACGACAGGTTTCAGTGGAGATGATAGCTTGTTGAGTGATTTCTTGCAGGTGAGTTAAGTTGTTTGAGGAACAGATGATGGTACAGTCATCTGCATGTTGAATCAATGTGCCTTCACAAGTAGATGAATGTAGGTTTTTGATAAAAATATTGAATAGTAGAGGGCCAAGGATGGATCCTTGTGGGACTCCTGTGGAAGTAGAAAGGTATGCAGAGATACATCCTTGCCATTTTACAGCTTGTTGTCTGTTGATAAGGTAGCTAGAAATCCATTGAATAGATGAAGATGATAGACCCAGGGTGGAAAGTTGATTGAGGAGCTTACTGTGAAAAACCATGTTAAAGGCTTTTGATAGATCTAGAAACACTGCAGATACAAGTTTATTAGAGATGCAAGCTTTATTAACAGTGTCTGTAAATGACAGTAATTCAGTGGAGGTGCTGTGGTCTGGCCAAAATCCATGTTGTATACTGGTGATCAGCTTATTTTGCTAGTGTTAGAGGAGAAAATGTTGATGTATACATCTTTCAAGGATTTTAGAGAGGAGAGAGAAGATGGCTATGGAACAGAAGTTTGTAAGGTCAGTGGAATTACCTCCTTCATGTAAGCAGATAATATGCACCATTTCCAGAAGTTAGGGACACAGGATTCTGTTATTGATCTGTTAATGAGAATACTGATTGGGTATGCTATTGCATCTACACCTAGATTTGGGTATTTTAGGGGGAAGGTTGGCTGAGAAAGAACAAGGTTTTAGTTTATGTAAAAGCTTTTTATGAGAGTTATAAACATTTGATGAAAGGTAAAATGGTTGGAATTGACTGTACATGCGTTGGAGAGGTTGCAGTTAGGTAAGTTTTGTGAAGGAAATGTGCTAGGGTCTAAGGTAGGGGAAGTTAGCTATGTGGAAGCAGGTCTGTGTGCTGAGTTTGAGGTTAAGTTGGCCATGCATTCTATGAAGTATGTACTGAAACAGGTAGCTGCTTGAAGAGTGGGAATGTCTGGGTATTGGCTGGAATCCTTTTTTGTAAAGCGGCTGATGAGACAGGATATAGAGGACCAGAATTTTTTAGGGTTGTTATTATGGTTTTAGAGTTGTTTTTATGGCTATCTTGTAGGTGAACACAATAAGATTTTTATCTTTATTAACCTGGTTCTTGACTTAGTTTTGTAGACATTTGAATACTTTCCAATTTTTGCCATTTTTATTATTTTGCCAGTTAATCCATGCTTTGTTTCTGTCTTTCATAAGGAGTTTGCATTGGTTGGTGAGCCATGGGATATGGCTGTCTTTAAATCTTTTTGTATGCTGTGGGGGTAAGGTGTTAAGAATATTTAGAAATGCTGCACTGAAGTATTCAACTGCATTATTTAGGGGGGATCTTTTTAGGATGGGTCAGTTAACTGCTTTCAGAGCTCCAATGAAATACTCCTTGAAGAAACTGGGCAGATTACAGGTACTTTTGACCTTATGTTCCTTTGTCAGATTTGCAATACTCCTGTAGGGATAAGCTGACAGGTGGTAACTTACTGTATCTGGGAGTGTATCTGAGGTGGTGAAATTAGATGGGTTGGTTACCAGAATCCAATCCCAGATATTGTTGGGAGTTACTTTTGCCATACCTTTTTGGTGTGTTAATAAGTTGACTGAATCCAAAGAGGTTCATGCTGTTGATTGCTTAATTTGTGCAGAAAGACTTCCAGTCAATATTTACATCACCCAGGAGTATAATTTCATTTGTAACTATCTGCTACACATAACAGCACATTTTCAAGTATTGGAATGTTCTGTCCTGCGGGATATATAGCACGGCAATGCTCTTGGCTCTATTAAGTTTTAAGAATGAGATTAGGATTTCTGATTTTCTAAAATGTGGGATTATGCCTGTATAGGGAGTTACTGTGAGCATGTTTGGGGAGATTATAACTATTTAGCTATTCCACCTGCTTTTTGTGTGTTCTATCAAGCCTAGTGATATTATAACCAAGAGGTAGTACTTTAGCATCTTTTATTTCAGGCTTTAACTATGTAAATCTGTGATATTGTTGCATATGCTTCTACTATTCAGAGTGACTACTTTTAAACTTTTAGGATGTGGTCTTTGGTTTGGGGTTTGACTGGGACCTGGGATGGGGTGGATGTCACCACACTGATGTATGGTGGAGAAAGATGGTTTGTTTATTATGGCATTTTAGCAGAGATGGGTAGAAGTATTACCTTAACATTGGGACTGAGATTTTTTAATATTCTGGAGGTTACAACAGCGGAATGGAGTTATGGGAAATATGCTTGAAGAGATTGTTGCATAGCTAGCGGGAAAATGATTGATAGATGAGGATGACGTCATGGTTGAGGTGTGCTTATATATTATTACTACTGGTGGGGATATTATGAATGAGAGAAGGATGAGGAATAAGGTGATACAGGAAGGAAACAGCATGATTGGTGATATAAAATATTGCAGTATGGTGCCATGAGGTAATGAGCAGTGGTAGTGTGGAAAATAGGTTTTGATGGAGAGGGAGCAGAGTGAGGTTTGAGAAAGAATTTAGAACAGAAGTGGGTAGAGACTGTATAATGAGAACAGTTTGTAAATGGATAGTGCAGTTAGGTACAGGATACGAGGATGAGTAGAAGAGGCAGAGTAAATGAGGTACGTGTAGATGTAATGGGATGGGTGGGAATTGGGGGCAGGGTAGGGGAGCGGAGTGAAGCCAGACAGTAGCAAGTGTTGAACAGAGCTGGTAGGCCCACAGTGGAGTAAGTATCTGCAAGACAATCTGTAAAACTTCAGCAAGACAGGAGTTAAGACAAGTCCTATAATGTTTAAGACAGTAACATAAGCTGCTAGATTGCTATTAACATACACATAAGTTAACTGCAACAGACAGTACTGCATTGGCTTTTGCTTGACATGAGACTACAGTAATGGAGAAACAGCTGAGATGAGGGGAGGGCCAATCAGGTACTTCAGTGGAATGCAATACCCCCACCACAGACAGTTCACCACCAATACCCCCACCACAAACAGTTTACCACCAAAAACAATCAGTCAGATAGAATATTTATGGATACAAAGACAAGGTCTTTGAACTGTAAATACTTCACGAGTCACATCATTTAATTTTATTGTTATGGGCTTTTATTGCCTTCACAAGGAAATTTTACACTGCTGAAGTGTTAATTTAGTTTCACCTTCTGCAGTATAAGGCCTGTGGGTTTGGGTGGAGATTGGGGTGGGGTGTCTCTCCAGCAGATTCAACACTACAGTACATAACACACTCGTGCAGAAGGAAACAATTACATTTATTTTGATTCGTGGAAACTGCCTTGCATAAATTTTAACTGAAGGTATTGCTTCTTTTGTACTTTTGCAACTGGAGGTGAAATTCAGCTGTAGAAGCTCCTTTGGCAGTGAGATTATGTTAACTGCTGCAGCAGCAACTGTCAGACAGGTTATGTGCTCAGTACACTGGGAGAAAGAGAAATTAAAATAATTAGGATTGTTTGATGGTTGAACTGGGTAGATAAAGTACTATTTATCTATATTCTGCTGCAATTAAGTAGTGTTTGGCCAACACAGGTAGTGCACTATGTTTCACAGTTGTGCATTTCTGCTTTATAGTCTTTAATTGGAAAAATAAGGGAGCTAACAGAAGGTATGTCTAGGTATGCAAATTTGGGATTACTGAAATGGAGGCTTCCACAGATTAGAAGGACAGAAGGAAAATAAAGTAGCTAACAACAGATGTGTGATGGTATGCAAATTTGTGATTATTGAGATGAAGGTTTACTGATTTTAGAAGGATGGGTAGAATACCCATCTTAGTTAGTTCCTACTCGTTGCTACACAGCATACAGTATTTAAATGTGGCATTTACGCACTTTAGAATAAGCAGCTTGAATTTTTACCATTTATGAAAAACTAGTCAATCAACCAACCCCTTTTCACAAGCAGAACGGACTCATATTATTAACAACTGACTACACTAGCCAGTAACTGTGCTATTCATAAAACATAAAATCAGATACAACAATTGAAACCTGCATAGAAACCAGCAGAAATAGAAGCATGCAAATATATGCTAGAGATTAGCAGAAAAGTGAAAAAAATAACAGCCAGATGGCAAGACACTACAAATTTACCTGCTGCAACTGCTCAGTTCATAAAGCAAACAGTAGGTGCTTTCACTGAATCCTACAGCAAAAGCCAGTAGAAACTTGTTAATATATTTGCTACACATTAACATCATAAAGGCAACACTTGGAGTTTAACACAGTAGAGGCAGAGAAACAAAAAGTGCTACCACAAAAAGCCAGTAGAAACGTCTTGATATATTTGCTATACGTTAACAGCAGAAAGACAAGAACACTAAGCCAGTTTGTAACAAAGAAAAAGTTTATTTCTAACTGTTTCTAATACACGGTTGAACCAGAATGAAATAGACCATTTCTGTTACGAAATTAAAAAATGCAATGTACTTTACTGTAGGGTGAAGCAGATGAAGAGAGAGAGAGAAGTTCTTTTGGGTCATGGGGTAGAAAAGTGATTTTGAATTTGGAGCCACAAAGGCAAAAGTAGCTGGAGAACAACTGAGATGAGGAAAGTCCAATCAGGTATTTCAGTGGAATGCAGTCCCCCCCCCCCGCCAAAAAGAAAAAAAAAAAAACATTTTACCACCAAAAACAATCAGTGAGGTATATTGTTTATGGATACACAGTAGGAAAATGAAGATGAAAAGATTCAAACCATGTACTCTTAGCACTGGAAGCAGAACATTAATTCTCAGCATTTAACTGCCAGACATATCTATCACAAGTTCATTAGAAGAACAGGAATGGGTTGCTCTGTGCCTCAATTCACTAATGGTTGTAATGCTCACAAGTCCAGTTTCCTGCAAAGGTACACACACCTAAAGCATAAGTAGTATTTGTAATACTTCTATCATTATCAAGTTGACAGTTTTGCACAAGAGTGACTGTGTTTTACATTATCAAATCAGTTGATGAGCAGAATAACACTGTAAGAGAAAAACATAATGCTAGAAAATATCTGTGTTGCAAAAAATTAGAAGTTATGTACTCACCATAACGTTCCATCTGAGTAGGTGTATTCATTTGTCTGCAACCTGTGGGTTATGGATCCGATATCGGATCCGAACCGGCATGGTTTACTAGCTATGGATCCAA
Source organism: Protopterus annectens (assembly GCF_019279795.1). Classification (NCBI taxonomy): domain Eukaryota; kingdom Metazoa; phylum Chordata; order Ceratodontiformes; family Protopteridae; genus Protopterus; species Protopterus annectens. The sequence continues at coordinate 1,298,544,077 of NC_056733.1, forward strand.
GCTCTCAGCTCCTCCCCTCACCCATAATGCCCTGCTCTACCCTCATGACCTCAGATCGAGTTTGCCAACAGCAAGAACACCCTGAAAAGGGTAACACATAATATGCAGGAAACTGAAAGGCCAGGGGGGATAGGAGGGCGGGATGGCTGCAGACAAATGAATACACCTACTCAGATGGAACGTTATGGTGAGTACATAACTTCTAAATCTGAAGTAGGAGATTCATTTGTCTGCAACCTGTGGGACAGAGTCCCCAGCTACCTGAATCTTGGGGCCATCATGGAAGGATATTCCGAGCACCGGAGCCAAATGATGCTCTACCCCTAGATGCAAGATCCAACTTATAGTGGGAAATAAAAGTATGAGATGAAGCCCACGTGGCTGCTGCACAAATATCATCTAGAGGAATCCTAGCCTTAAAGGCTGCGGAGGTAGATACTGACCGGGTTGAATGGGGGTGTACACCCTCCGGTCGGGCCTTCCTGAAGCTTGATAAGCCAATAAGATACACTGTGAAATCCAGCGAGACAGAGAAACCTTAGAAATTGGCTTGCCCAAATTAAATTTAGCAAAGGAAATAAACAACTGGTCGGATTGCCTATGACCAGCCGTTCTGTTTAGATAAAATCTAAGTTGCCTGTGAACATCTAAGGAGTGAAGCTTGTATTCACCTTTGTTTTCATATTTAGGAAAGAAAACAGGGAGGTTAATGGATTGATTAATGTTTGCTTCAGAAGCTACTTTAGGAAGAAAGGACGGGTTGGTCCTGAGGTAAACACGGTCCGGATGAAATACCAAGTAAGGAGGTTTAGCTAATAATGCTTGGAGCTCTGAAACTCTCTTGGCCGATGTAATGGCTACTAAAAAGGCTGTCTTGAAAGACAAGAATTTGAGATCCACCGTAGCCGCTGGTTCAAAGGGGGGGGGCAGTCAAGGCCTGGAGAACTAAGGAGAGGTCCCAAGGAGGAACCGCTTGTTTCACAGGGGGCCTGAGAAGGAAAGTACCTTTAAGGAAAATTTTACACAACTTGGCTGACATGAGTGGACTAGAGTCATGACCAATGTGATAATGAGAAATTGCCGCCAGTTGTACTTTGACTGTGGAACTGCTGGCACCATCGTTAAAAAGAGTGGTTAGAAAGTCAAGCACTAAAGGGAGAGGAACCGTGAAGGGATTCAGGCCTTGCCGTTCCGCCCACAAAGAAAACCGCTTCCACTTGCTGCGGTAGACTTTCCTAGTGGACGGTTTATGAGCTGCCACCAGGATAGCCTTAACAGGTGACGAAATACCGGGAGTCCTGATCAAGAGTGGAACTGGAGCAGCCAAGCGGTCAGCTTCAGGTTGTCCAGGTTCGGAGGAGATATGCAGGATGGGTGGGATATCAGATCCGGAATGGGATCTAGAATCCAAGGAGGATTCACCGAGTGAGACCTTGGAAAGGGGAACCAGATCTGTCGAGGCCAAAACGGAGCAATGAGAATCATTCTGCAACCCACCCGAGAGGCTTTCTGAAGAACTTGGAGCATCAGAGGCAAGGGTGGATAAGCGTACAGAAGACCGGGTGGCCAAGCATGCACCAGAGCGTCTCTTGGAGAACCTCCTGGAGGGGGTATCAGAGCGAAAAAATTGTCGCACTTGGTGTTTGAGGGAGAGGCAAAAAGATCGCATGAAGGAGTTCCCCACCGTGCGAATATGCGTTCCGCTACTTGAAAATTGAGAGACCACTCGTAAGGGGTCAGAATGGTGCGACTGAGCTTGTCCGCCAGGATGTTGGACCGACCCGGAATGTGCGTTGCTATTAGAAAGCGGTTGGTGGAGATTGCCCATTCCCAAACTCTCATGGCTTCTCGACAAAGGGGGTAAGACCTTGTTCCCCCTTGCTTGTTGATGTACCAGACAACAGACATGTTGTCCGATTGAATCGCAATTGTTCCCAAGGGAAGAAAGTCCTGAAGTGCTAGCAACGCTAAGAGCACTGCTCTCATCTCTAGAACGTTGATATGCAGTAAGGTCTCTGAATCGTTCCACGTGCCTTGGACGGTCCGGCCCGCAAAATGCCCCCCCCCACCCGAGGCGGGAGGCATCCGTGGTCACCGTGGCGAGAGGGGGAGAAGCACAAAATGGGCGGCCTCCGTGGAGATCTGGGGAGTGAATCCACCACAGGAGGGACCGCTTGCAAGCCTTGCTGATCGCAATGGGATGATGCATAGGGAGAGCAAGGTATGACCATTGTACTAAGAGAGTCCACTGGAGGATGCGCATATTGAGCCTGGCAAGAGGAAGAAGTGCTATAGCAGACGCCATGGACCCTAGAGCCCTCAGAACCAACTCCGCCGGAACAGAACTTGAGTGGAGAATGGCCCGCACCTGGAGCTGCAGATTTTGAACTCTGTCCGCAGTGAGGAAGGCTTTTAAACTCCTTGTGTCTAACCTGGCCCCTATAAAATCTAAGAGCTGTGTGGGCGCCAGGTTGGATTTCTTTGTATTTATTGTAATGCCCAGAAAGGGAGCAAGATGGAGAAAGGAGTCTCGCTCCAATAGTAGTAGATGCCTTGTTGGGGCGGTAAGAAGCCAGTCGTCCAGGTAGTGGAAGACCTGCACCCCCTGAAGCCTCAGGTGGGCCGCTACCACTGCTAATACTTTGGTGAACACCCTGGGGGCTGTGGTGAGACCAAAGGGAAGGACCCGAACTGGTAGTGACTGGCTCCCAGCCGAAGCGGAGGAACCTCCTGGGCGCCTGTCCATCAGGATGTGGTAGTACGCATCTTTGAGGTCTATAGAACACATCCAGTGATTTTCTCCCAGAAGGGGGAGAATAGATTGCAGAGTGACCATTCAGAATTTTTCCTTGGGGACTGCCAGGTTCAAGAGAGAAAGGTCTAGAATTGGTCTTAGTTCCCCCGTCTTTTTTGGCACTAAAAAGAACCTGGAGTAGAACCCTGATCCGATCTGGTCTGGGGGGATGGGCTGGATGGCTCTTTTCTTTAGCAGATGGCCAATTTCTGCCAAAGCGGCCTCCCGTTGACCGGGTGGAAGGTCTGGGAGGGACTTCAACTTTGGTAAGTGACGAAAAGGGATGCGGTATCCTCTGGATATGATTTGGAGAACCCAGCGGTCTGATGTTATGGACTCCCATGCCGCTAGGTGCCCCGAAAAACGTCCCCCAACTGCCTCCAGAGTGGAGCAGCCGGGCAACCCCTCAGGGTTGCTGTGCGGGCCGTTCAGAGAAAGGTTCTCTGGACCCGAAGTTCCTGGGAGCCCCTCTGCCTCTAGGGCGGCGTCCTCCCTGTCCTCCTCTGCCACGGAAGGACTGGTTGTCCGGAGCAGGCTGGGATTGCTGCGACTTCCGGAACCACATCTTCTTCTGACCCTTTTGGTTCCTAGAGTAGGGCCTCTGGGGTGCAGAGAAGCGGATTCCGACGGCAGACAGCGTCTTCCCGTCCTTCTCGCTCTGGGTCAGAGTGTCGCGAACGGTTTTGCCAAAGAGGGCAGAACCATCAAAGGGGGCGTTCGCAAATGACGCTTTGAAGGGCTCAGAAAAATCACAGTGATGGAGCCAGGCCTGACGTCTAGTGACTAGGCCTGCCCCTGCGGCTCTAGCGGCGCCTTCCATAGCATGAGAGAGTAGCCGCATAGAGGTATTAGTAACTGATCTAAGAGTGGCCATGCGGGTGGAATGCAGCATTTTGTCCTCCTCCGACATGGACTCTGGGGGAGATGCAGCGTATTCTTTAATGAGATCTCGCTGCATCCTAATGACGTGTGCCAGGTAGTTCAGCGCCCTTACCGAGAAGGTCGCTGAACTAAACATCAGCTTCCCCAAGCGGTCCATCATCCGAGACTCCTTGCTCGGGGGATGGACTGAGGGACTCTCCTGAGCAAGTTCCCTCTTGGTGGCCACCGCCGTCAACATGGCATCTACCGGAGGCCCCTTACTCCAATGGGCACGGTCGGACGGTGGGCTGAGGATCCTATCGGGCCTCTTAGGGATTGGCTCCACGGTGTCTGGTTCCTTCCACGCCCTGGTGGTAATGAGGTCCACCAGGGGCTCGGCAGGAGGGGACACCCAAGAGGTAGACGGGCCCGCTTCAAATGCCTCCAAGAACACGGACTCGTCCGAGGAAGACTTGGGGCAGACCACCCCCTTATACGGAGCATTTCCATGATGTCCCCAAATGAGACATCCTCGGGGTGACCGTGGGAGCCTTCCCCTACCTACAAGACTGTGGCTTTCGTGAGAGACTCGGGGGAGCCAATGTGCCACCTTTTGCACGTATGCTTGGGAGGAACATCCTCTGGGGGCTGTCAGAGGACTCCTCAAGCAGCAACCTGTTCCAGGGGAGCAGCTTGGGGCACAGAAGCGGGCTGTCCCAAGGGCCGGATGGTGGAAGCCTGACCCAGTGCAGAGGGAGCGCGGGACGGAGCCGAAACAAGTGCCGGGGGTCTGGAGACCCTCAACAGGGCCCTCTCCACTACATCAAACGCCGAAGGGGAGCCGACCTCGACCAAAGGATCCGACAATGGGCTCCCCCTCGGATCCGAAGAGTGGATCGGAGCCGGCGCCGAAGCGCTCGGATCCGAAGGGACAGTGCGCTCCGACACTGACGGCGCCGAAGGAGCACTGATCCCCCCGGATCCGAGGCTCGGATCCAGGCTCTGAGAGGTCGGATCCGATGCACTCGAGGGCAGGGTCGGATCCGAAGTACAAAGTACTATCGGCGCCGACCCACCCCCGGCTCCGAAGCTGCTCGGCTCCAACTGCTCCGAGTAGCGGGTCGGAGAAGGAGCAATCGGTTTGAAAAAGGGTGTTGAGCTCCCCAGAGGGGAGGCAAACACTCCCATCTGCATCTGGGCCTGGATGAACCTTCTCATCATCCGGTCCAGATCAGCATCCGAAAGGCTATACGTAGATCTCGTCGAGGCTACCGAGGTAGGCCTGGAGTGCCTCCTCGATAGCTTCGACGGAGATCGGGTCTCCTCCTCCTCAGGTCCCGGTGAAAAACACACTGGAGACCGGAGCCGAGGAGGAGGAGACCGAGCCGACAATGGAGCCGACAATGGAGCCGGGGGAGAAGCCCGCTTGGCTGGCGGGGCCGAAACAGAGGTCTCGGCCCGCTGCTTATGGTGCTTCTCCCTCCGGTCCCTTTTCTTAGCATCCCTCTCCTCCGAACCAGAAACGGGAGGTTGAGTCCCAGGAGGAGGAGGGGGAGCCACAGAAGGAATAACCGTGGGTACGGTTACTCCCGAAGGAGCGGAGGTCGGAGCCGAGTCCGGCGGTAAAAGGCCTGCCAAAACAAGCTTGGACCTCCGCTCCTTCAATGCCCTGGGGTTGAACCCTGCACAAATGGAACATCCAGATGTGAGGTGTTCAACCCCCAGGCATCTAACACACAGAGTGTGGCCATCAGCTGGGGAAAGCTTATGGCCACACTCGGAGCATTTAGAAAAAATAGACTTGAGTTGCTCAGACATCCCAATCTACAACAGTAGTTACTATAACTAAAAAGTAACTAAAGAAACACAAAATCACTCACAGGCCCAACACACACACACTACGCTAACAGCGAGGGGAGGGATATAACTTTTAGATTAAACACTAAAAAAAGTAAATATACCAAAGGGAAACCTACACTTTCACACAAATAACCAAAAAAATCTTAAATTTTACAATTTAAATACTTGAAACTAGCACTTAGCTGGAGAGCTTGAAAAACAATCCGGTCACCATGCGCGGCAAACGAGATCTGAGGTCATGAGGGTAGAGCAGGGCATTATGGGTGAGGGGAGGAGCTGAGAGCTTGGATCCATAGCTGGTAAACCATGCCGGTTCGGATCCGATATCGGATCCATAACCCACAGGTTGCAGACAAATGAATCTCCTACTTCAGATGATAAGTTATCCAAAGGTAAGGAATAGAAAGTTGGTAATATTTTGCTGTAGAGATGCATAACAGCATAGCATAGTAAGGAGAAAAAGAATATAACATTAGTTATTAAACAAATGCAACCGTTAAAGATTTTAAATTTCCTACAGTATTAAGCACCCCCCCCCCCAAAAAAAAAAATGTTTCCACTGCAGGCACTGGGGAAACAGAATAACTTTCAAACCACTTCCTTTCCAGTAGCAGCTGCCACTTACACATGAAAATGCATGGATCTCTCAGTGCAGTAACAGTTTTGATACCTCAGTAATAGTATGGGGGAGAGGACTGCCAATTCATATTGGTCTGCAAATTAGATACTTTTTGGTTGCAGCTGTATAACTCATTAGTATGATTCTGAGACGCACATAAATGAGGGTTATTCCAGGGGGGAAAAAAAACAATCCTGTTACAGAAGTTAAAGAAGATGACAGTGGCTGACATTAATCCCATTATATGTCAATGGTATGGAAATACGGGACTACTTCATTATGTCTAACATGACTCAAGTAAAGCAGACTTGAAACTGATTATGTGAAAGAGAAAGCGTTGAAGATAAACAAGATTATGTTGATGTGTCAAGCCCTATTGGCAGCCATTTTGTAGAAAAATATATTAAAATTCTATAAGAAGCACTCAGAGTGATTTTGAAGTGTTAAAATAGCTTAAAAAAGAAAGGGTGAAAATCAGATTTTTGTTTTAGTTGTAAGGTGGAGTTTTCCTTTAAGATCGGGTATTGCACAATGCAGTTAAACCTGCCAGTGCTAACTAGCAAACGACAGTGACAGAGTAAAAAGAATAACAGGTTTGTTTCTGCCTGCTGTCAAAAAAGCATCAAAAACTAATTTTAAATGTATAACAAAAGCAAAATTTTCAGGTTTGGTAGCTATGGCTTAGACATATTCTTCCTTGCCTAAGTTTCTGATCACTGAGGTCAAACCCGACAGTCCTGGAGTAAATCTTACCACAATTCCAATCCCTACAAGATAGTACTTTTATAATAATCCAGTTTTGGAATTGTTTTAGTTCTTTTAAAGCTTATTTAACTCATGGGCTGCAAATTACATTACCATTACCTTAATAAATAATGTTATAGATACATGGAATTATTTACATCTTTGTCCCTAAATGCAACCACTGATGGGAAAAATCCCTGTCTATGAAATGGCTTTTATTTCAATGTCCAGTATTCAGTAAATTCTAATTAATTATCTGTGAAGATACTGATCAAGCTTTCAGTATGTTTCATAATTTGACTGCTTAAGATTTAACTTTTGTTTCTACATTAAGTTCTTATCTCATAAATAAAAGTTATGTACTCACAATAACTATGCATCTATGTTGTACATTTTAATTCTTCCTCAACAAATATGTCTTGGATCCAGCTCAGCCACATTTCTTCTAGACTCTTGTATCTGACTCTCGAATTCCTCCCCTTTCCTTAATGCCCTTAACTCCTGTATCACCTCACATCTAGTTTTCTGCTCAGTCTGTAAAAGGTTGATTATAATTTACAGAAGAAAGAAGGACAGAATAGGGGGCTTAAAACAGGAACAGAGGTTCCAATATTTCTATCAGATCACTCCCCAAAGTTAAAGGAGAGAGGGAAGGAGGGTGGAAGCTGAGGAAGAATGAGAATGAACAACACAGATGTATAGTTATGGTGAGTCTATAACTTTTATATCTGCTACTGTCATTTTCATTCATTCCTCAACAAATGCGACATAGTCCCCAGCTACAATAACCTTGGGTGGCCTCATGGAAAGATTGGTTCTGGAAATGAGGCCCAATTTGTAATGAGCAATAAAAGTATGGGCATTGGACCAAGTGACTGCAGCGCAAATGTCACTAAGAGGCTCTAGTCCAGAATGCAGATGATGTAGCCACAGATCTAGTACAGTGAGATTTAGGAGGTCTCTCTAAAGCAGATTTCATAGAGAATAAACATATGAGATACAGTCCATTAACCATTTTGCTAAAGTGACTTTAGAAAATGGTTTCCTCAATCTGTTATAGACAGAGGAAATGAACAGTTGGTCAGTCTTCCTAAAATCATTTGTCCTAAGAAGATAAAAATGACGATGTCTATGTACATCCAAAATGTGAAGCAAGTACTCTCCTTTACTAGAAAATTTTGGAAAGAAGATTGGTAAATTGATTATTTGGTTGATTTTTGTCTCAGAGGCTGCTTTTGCTAGAAAAGATGGATTCTAGTAAGGCTGGTTCTGAGGCTGTTGAAAACCTGACCACTGCACTGCCAAAGGCCAATGAAGTTGAAACAAGCAGTTGGTAGATGGGTAATCACCACAGCCATGATAAGTAGAATGTGAAAGAATCTGACTTACAATTTAAGTTCTGTATTTTATATGGTGGAAGAAAGGCCAAATGACTGGCTGTGTCCAGGCGAGCTCCAATAAACTCCAAGACTTGAACCAGCTGAAGTTGGGACTTGCAATAACTGACTGTGATTCCTAAAAACTGGCACAATTGAAGTAAGTAGTCTCTGGCATTTTCAAGGAGATGCCTGGTTGAGACAGTGAGGAGCCAGTCATCTAGATAAAGAAACATTCTGAATCCGAGCCATCTGAGATGAGCTGCTACGACTGCCATACATTTGGTGAACTCCTTGGGGGCTGTGGTGAGCCCAAAGGGCAGGGCTCTGAAGTGATAATGACTGGCCCCCAGCTGAAAGTGCAGATATCTCCAGCACAGCCTGTTCATCTTGATATGGTAGTACACATCCCAGAGATCTATGGAGCACATCCATTTGTCTTGCTGCAGAAAAGGCAGAACAGACTGAACCATGACCATCTGGAACTTGGAGTTCTTCATAAACTGATTTAGACTGCCATGATCCAAAATGAACCTTAAGTCCCCCTGCTTTCTTTGGCACTAAAAAGGACTTTGAGTAAGTTCCAAATCCCCTCTGGTCTAGTGGGACCTATGGATGACCCTTTTGTCCAACAGGTTTTGAACTTGTAGAGTTTCTAACTCCAGCTGACTGAGAAGAACATTGGGGAGATTTTTCCTTTTGGGTGAGATAATTTGCCAAAAAGGAATGAAATATCTTCTGGATATAATTCTTTGCACCTAAGTGTCACTTGTAATGGATGCCCAGGCTTCCAGGTGCAAAGATAATTGCCCTCGGACTGCCTCCAGAGAAGAACAGTCAGCAACTCTTCATGGGGACTGAAAGGGTCTATCCGAAAAAAAATCTCGATACCTTTGGTTTTGTGGACCCCCTCTGCCACGTGGATGGCATCTTCCACTGGAATTTCCCCCTCTGTCTCTGGGAGAAATTTTCCCTCATGGGTCCTGAAAAGGTCCTTGCGATTTTCGGAACCACATCTTCTTATCACTGCGCTGATTCCTAGAAAAGGATCTCTGCAGGGTAGAAAAACGGATTCACATGGCAGACAAGGCTTTTCCATCTAGCTCACTACAGAAAAGTGTGTCTTTTACCATGGGCCCAAACAAAGAATATCCATCAAAAGGAGCACTGATGAAAAATGACTTAAAGGGCTCTGCAAAGTCACACAAATGCACCTAAACATGTCTCATGTTGGCTATGCTTGAACCCGACCCACTGCCCATGAAGAACCTTCTGCTACATGAGAGATTAACCTCATGGATGCATTAGAAATCGATTGAAGGGTGGTCAGCTGCAAATAAAACTGTTCCTGTTCCTCTTTCGCCATGGACCCACGGCTAAACTTAAGACAGTCCCTTAATCAAGTATCTCTGTAATCAGGTAAAATGTGCCAAATAGTTGACTGACCATAAGGCAAAGGTAGCTGAGGCATAAATCTGCCTTCCAAACCTGTCCATCAATCTAGACTCTCTATCAAGAGGATAAACAGAGGAGCTTAGTTCAGCCAGCTCCTTCTTTGTGGCTGCTGCCGCAACCATGGCATCTATGAAAGTGCCCATATTCCAATAAGGTCTGTATTTGGCTAGAGGGAGAAACTTGTCTGGGCAACAGGGAATTGGTTCTATGGTATCTGGCTCCTTCCATGGCTGATGGGACACAGGATCTATAAGGTCATCTGCTAGAGCGGTAACCCAAGATGAGATGAGCTGCACCTATCCTGAAGGCTTATAGGAACACCGACTCCTCCTGGGAAGGGGGATTGCAAAACCATCCAACTTTTTGGCTAAGGATGAGTACAGGGGGATAATAACTTCCTTATTCCTAGATGCAAGCCCCTTTGTGATAAGGTGGGCCATATAGAAAGATTTTCTAACCACTTTAGCAATGTGGTTGTCGAAAGAGAGGTTATTGTCTACCTGAGTCCCTAGGTCCCTTATCACATTCTCTGTGATAAGTGGGCTGCCACCTATGCTGTAATTCATAGGTACTTGTTTTTTCCCAAAGGGGATAACAATGCACTTTTTTGGCATTTAGTTTGAGGCCATGGTTTTGGCACCACGTATCTGTATCTGTAAGACCCTTTTGAAGGATGTCAAGGTCACTAAGATTCTCTATTAAGGCTCCCAGTTTGCAGTCGTCTGCGAACTTTGTTAGCCATAGTGCTTCCGTGTTTGCTTGTGCTTCCGAGAAGTAGATACCAAACAGGAGGGGTCCCAGGACTGAGCCCTGTGGTACACCACTTGTCACAGGTTTGGAGTCTCATCTAGCATTTCCTATTCTCACTGAATGGGTTCTATCCGTGAGCCAGTTTGCAACCCATCTTGTTACGTAGGGGTTTATGTTTAGTTTGGTGAGTTTGTCTATAAATCCCGAGTGGGGAATGGTATCGAAGGCCTTTGCAAGATCACGGTATGCTGTGTGAACCACCTTGCCCTCATCTATTGCTTTAGTGACCATTTTGAAAAAGTCATCCAGATTTAGGAGACATGACCTTCCCTTCACGAACCCAAACTGAGTGAGGTCCAGGGTTTGTAGGTTCCCAATGTCATTGTTTGAGTTCCATGATGATGCGCTCCATGGCCATGCAGACGAGACTTGTCAGGCTGATGGGGCGGTAATTCCCGGGGTCAGTGGTTGCACCTCCTTTGTGGAGTGGTATGACTGTTGCTGTGTGCCACTCTATGGGCACATAGCCTGAGGTGAGGCTGTGGTTGAACATGGTATTAAGGTGAGGGGTTAATTCATTTTGGAGCTCACGTAGCACGCAGCCTGGGATGCTATCTGATCCCATGGATGCTGTGTTTCTTGGCTTGGTAAGTGATGTTTTCACCTGAGTGTCTGTGATTTTAGGGGCTGCACAATCTTCTGGTATGGATATGAGCCCTTTGGGGGGAGAGGGTGAGCTGAAATTTGCACTGAACCTATCTGCTAATATACTGGCAATATCAGTTGGTTCCGTGAATTTTGAGCCATTATGCTGTAGTTCGGAGCTGATCTGAGAGTTGCTATTGAGGTTTTTGACGTAGCTAAAAAATGCTTTGTGATTGTCTTTGGTGTCCTTTGTGATTTTTCTTTCAAAGCTCACCTTAAAATTTTTTATGAGGGTTCTTAGTTTTTTTGCTAAGGTTTGTCAGGGAGCCCCTCCATTCCTGGGTTTTTATTTTTTTTTGCAGTAATTTCTTCCTTCTATTATAGAGCTTGTTTATGGCGGGGGTCCACCAGACTGGTTTCCTCTTTTTGGAGGAGTGAGTCTTGGTCTTGTTCGGGATAGCATGGTCCATGCACTCATGTAGGTGCTTGTAGAGTGCTTCTGTGTAGGATATAGCAGATTCAGTCTTATTGACATTCTGCGTGGGAGTAACGAAGTTTGCCACCTCTATCTTGAGTAGCATAAAGTTCGCTTTGGAGAAGTTTTTCACCATGGTTTCTTTTGGGATAGGGGATGGGGGTGGTATGTGGATATCTAGGGTGATGAGTTTGTGGTCTGATCTGACCAATGAGGAATTTACCACAGGTGTGGCGCATTTGTCCCCCATGTTTACGATGACCAGGTCCAGTATATTTTTACCTCCTGTGGGGCTGTTTACAAGCTGATCCAGAGCACTGGAGTTAATGTACTCCAGGAAGCGCTGGGAAAACGTATTAGTACTTTCGTAGTTTTCCCAATTGATGTTTAGGTAAATGAAATCACCTAGTATAAGGAAGTTTGGCTGGACTTTCATGTTTTCTAATACCTCGAGGAAAGAGGAGTGAGTGTCCTGGGGCAGGGATGGTGATCTGTAGCAAGCTAAAATCTGAATTGCAGTTTTGCCCATTGTTAGTTGCACTTGGATGATCTCCAAGGCATCATACTTTGCAACTATTCTGGAAGTGTGGTTATCCCTGATGAATACGGATGTGCCTCCTCCCTTTGTATTTCGGTCCGGGTTTTGCAGCCGAAATGTGTGGTATGAGTTGTAACCTGGAATCTCTAGGGTGCTCTCTTGAGCCTTGAACCAAGTCTCCGTTACTGCACAAATATTGATGTTCTCCATGTTGAGAAGTGCCTCAAGAGAGTGCATTTTGAGGTTTAAACTCATAGCGTTTTGCAGCATGACCCTCGATTTATTATCGCTAGTACTTGTCACGGTGGTGGATTTGTTTTTTGAGCCTTGCCTAAAAAAGGCACTATGGGGGTGGCAAGAGCCTTAGTCAGTATCCTGAATCCCAGGGATGACAGGTGCAAGCCATCTCCGGCAAAGCATCGAGGCTTGTCGAGCATGTCATCCCAGGCAGTCAGATACTGGATCCCCTTTGAATGACACCAAAAACTTAGCCAATTGTTGAAATTTATCATTTTTTTCTTTGTACTATGGTATCATACTTGGTGAGGGTAAGATGCTACTCAGGGCTAGGGCCATACCTGCCTTGATTACATAATCAGAGAGCTCTTCTATGTCCCTTTTCATGTAGTCCAGGGAGGTACATCTCAGGTCATTCACACCAACATGGACAATGACAGAGTCATATTTGTACTTGTTGTGGAGTAACCTGAGTGAGTGGGTAATGTGGTGGATTCTGGCACCCGACAAGCAACTGACAGTGACCTTCTCCTTATCCAGCCTGGTGAGAGGGACATCGGTGTGCCTGACTATGGAGTCACCTATAACAAGTGTGTTAGGTATGGTGTTTTGCCTTAGGGCTGTGGTTATGCGGCACACTGGTTATTGTGTTTATGTGATGACTGCGGTGTGTTTGTGGGTGTAGGCTGCTTGCGTGTCTGCTTTGGAGGTCTCTGTTGTTTCCGCAAATTTTTATTTAGAGCCTCCGAATATGTCTTGATGTATCTATGTGTTTACTTAGCCAACGAGCCAGTAAGACACAACCTCGAAGCTTTCGTGGCAAACGAGATCTGGGGAATTGCCGTGAGGCACCATGGGATAGGGGCTAGCCTTGAGCCAGTAAAAGCTCTCGAGCTTAAGTATTGGCCAAGTCGGAGCCGATATTCAGCTCCAAACCCATCCAGCAAGAATTACAGCAAGATAGGACTACATAACATCAATTAGAGTACCCACTGGGGGAATAACATCTTGCCCTTACTGATATGGGAGCATCTTGCACTGTCACTTGCATATCTTCATCACTTGTTAGGTCTGACCATAAAGCACTGAACTTGTCGCAGTTTGGATTTATCAAGGGCAGGTCATGCTTACTAAACCTGGTGGATTTTAAAGCAGTCTCCTTCGAAGTAAAATTGAAACCATAGATCCATTCCACTCAAGGTACCATCAGAAATTTCTTTAAGACAAACTACCTACCCACAAGTGAAACACTAGCAAGCTTCAAATCCCCACCAAACAAAGTCAACTCCACTGAATACACAGAAATTTACAACATCACACTATACCAGCATATAAAAAGCTGCATAGATGCAGCTGTACCCCATAGACACAATTGCAGGGCAAATCCCAGAAACAAATCCTAAAGGTGGAACCATAATATTGACAAGCTTTATAATAAAAGGTAAAGACTTTTGACCAAAAGTAAGAACAGTATTTCCCACAATGTAAGTACGCTTGTCATTGAAATAAACGATCTGCTTAGCAGCTTAATAAAATCCACCAAGCCAAGTTTGAGGCAAAAATAGTTACCCAAGCCAAAGGCAGTCACAAGGCATTTTTAGCTATGTTAGTAATCTCAAAACCACAACAAAGTAAGGCAATGAGGTGATTGTGAACAATGTTACCTAGACTGAGGATGAAGATATAGCAAACATACTAGTCGATAAATGTAGCTCTAACTTTACTCCTCTCTTCCCTATATCTGTCCTGAAAGAAATATGTGAAACTGGCTTGTCTCTAGGTATCACACAAGACCAAGCCCTAAAAGTGCTTTTTAAAGCTAAAAATACTACATTGTTGGTTCCTGACAATAACTCTGGATGCATCTTAAATAACATGAAGCACAATTTAGCTATACCTAACAATACTGTTCAATCTCAGTCTCCATACAGTTTTTGTACCAAGTGAATGGAGAACAGCTACGGTCATTCCTTTGCACAAGACAGGACCTTCCACAGAAACAGGCAATTACTGACCCATAAATCTGGCCAGGTTAATATGCAAAACCACAGAAAGACTTATCATGGAACTAATCAATCAGGACATAGGGAACCTCCAAACACTGGACTTGTCTCAGTTTGGATTTATCAAGGGCAGGTGATGCTTACTAAACCTGGTGGATTTTTTTAAAAAGGTTACCAAAGCAATGGATGAAGGCAAAATGGTACACATCGCATATCTTGACTTGTCCAAAGCTTTTGACACAATTCCCCACTAGTGCATGAAGAAAGGCTAACTAGACTGAGAACAGACCCCTATGTCACCAGCTGGATTGCCAAGTGGCTCACAGGTAGAATACAGGGAATCAAAACAAAGAGGCCGGTTACCAGTGGAGCTTCCCAGAGTTCTGTGCTGGGACCTCTCCTGTTTGGCATCTACTTTTCTAAAGTAAAAGCAAATACCAAAGCGTTCTGTGTGACTAAGTCTGCAGATGACTCCAAGCTGGGAGCACTTGCTGAATCCCCAGTTTACTTTGCCATCCTGCAGGAAGTTTTGTCCCAAATAAATAACTGGTGCCAAAATCAGGGACTGAAAGTAAATGTCAAAAAATGCATTACGGTATCCTTTGGGAAGCCATCTATCTGAGGGAAAGGAAAGTTGTGTAAAATCTTACCATAACCATAGATGTCCTTCTCTTCCATGTTGCAATATTCACTAGTGGGTTTACCCTTCTTCCCATCCTCTTGTTCAGCCAGGTTTCCAAAGCTTTTTCAGTCCCTGTTGGTGCGTCGGACGTCTGACATGTTGGCTATAAATGTGACATCTGCGTGCTCCAGTCCTCAGAACCAAGAAGTCCCAGATGGAGCCAGTCCTGATAGCATAGCCTGTAGGAACCGATAAGTGCAAGGAGAACAGGGGGATGGAGGGAGGGAAGGAATACTGCAACATGGAAGAGAAGGACATCTATGGTTATGGTAAGATTTTACACAACTTTCCTATGTCCTTCTATTCCAATGTTGCAGTATTCACTAGTGGGTGAGTACAAAAGCTCACTGCTGGCTGGGGGGTGGTCTGGATGAGTATTCCAAGAACCCATGCAGGACAGCCCTGGCAAATCCCGCTCTAGTCCTGGAGATGTGGTCCAGCTTGTAGTGTCTGGTGAAGGTGTGCACAGATGACCAGGTACCAGCTTCCAGAATGGAGTTAGTATCTAGACCTTTAAAGAAGACTCCAGAGGAAGCCATGGCCCTTGTGGAACGGGCTCTTACATTGCCCGTTAGTGTCTTTCCATGGTGTGGGTAACAAAAGGAGACGGCCCTAGCAATCCAAAAAGAAATGGTTTGTTTTCCCACAGCTTTCCTCAAAGCCCTGGGGTGGAAGGAAACAAACAGCTGGTCTGATTTGCTTATAGGCTTGGTCTTATGCAAGTAGAAACGAAGTTGCCTGTGTACATCCAGGGAGTGAAGGACTCTCTCACTGTCTCCCTGAGAATTTGGAAAGACGGTGGGCAGGTGAATAGCCTGATTTAGGGAGAGGTCATTAACCACCTTGGGAGTGAAGGAGGGATTAATCCTGAGGGTGACCCTGTCCATATGGAAAATTAGGAAGGGTGGAGTAGCCATGAGGGCTTGGAGCCCTGAGACCCTTCTGGCTGATGGCAAGACTACTAGCAGTACTGTTTTCCAAGTGCAAAATTTCAAGTCAGCCTTGCCAGCTGGTTCAAAGGGTGGCAGAGTGAGTTTTTCCAGCACATAATTAAGATTCCAGGGAGGAGGAGTCGATTTTCTAGGGGTTCTTAAGTGCAAAATACTTTTAAGGAATAGTTTGGCTGGATGCCTGGAAGCTAGTGAAGGCTCCATAGGCAGGCAGGCAGAAATGGCAGACAGGTGTACTTTTAAGGAGGAGTCTGTCTTTAGCAGTTCACACAGGTAAGAGAGAATTTAGGTCACTGTTCAGCGACTCTATATGTCTTTTCTGACACCAGTTAGAAAACCTTCTCCAATTAGAGAGATATGATTTTCTTGTATTTGGTTTCCTGGCCTCCTGCAGGACTGAGAGCATGTCCTCATTGTACAGCTGTCTGAAGGGAATCAGAATCCTATCAGCCACAGGGAGAGGTGCAGGGATCTCCACTGTGGGTGAATCTGTGTTCCCTAGCGCTGTGCGAGTAGATCCACTGAGGGGGGTAACTTGTGGTGATTGCCCTTGGATAGATGAAGAAGTGGGGGGAACCAGTGCTGCCTTGACCAAAAGGGGGTCACCAACAAGAATTTTGGTGATTCCTGTTGAATTTTCAGTAGGACTCTCTAGATCAAGGGGGAAAGGCATACAGTAATTTCCCCTTCCTTCCCACACATTAAGAAGGCATCTGTTTGAACAGCCTTTGAGTTGTGAGTTCTGGAGCAATAGCTCTAGAGTTGCCTGTTTGTGGAGGAGGCGAACAGGTCTATCTGTGGCATACACCACCTGTGGATCAGATCTAGGAATACCTCCCTTGACAGCATCCACTAGTGACTGTCTGAGGAGGTTCTGCTTAAGGAGTCTGCCTGGCAATTGTGTTGGGAGGGGATGTAGGCTACATGTAGGGAGATACTCTGGGAGACAGCAAGATCCCATACCTGAAGGGCTAGTCTGCAGAGGAGGTATGACTTCGTCCCTCCTTGCTTGTTCAAGTACCACATCACTATGGTGTCCTCTGTAAAGATCTTAAGAATGCCCTGTCTAAAGGATAGGTAGAAAGGCCTGCAGGGCCAGAAATATGGCTGACGTTTCCTTGATGTTGATATGCCATTGTTTGTGTTTGTCTTTCCACAAACCTTGCACTGCTCTTGCATCTAACGTTGCCCCCCCAGCCCAAATCTGAGGTGCCTCTGTGCATGATCTGAGAGGGGGAGGGCAATTGTAGAGGGGGACCCGGGTTTAGGCCATCCACCACTTCAGCTCTTGGTGCAGGCAGGGGAGAAGTGGGATTCTGAACTTAGGGGGTGTAAGTGCTGAGCCTGTACTGAACGAAGATACCATTGCATCTTTCTCATGTGTAATCTTGCCAGTGGCAGCATGGGAATAGTGGCAGACATGTGGCTGCGAAGTTTGAGGAACTCCCTCGTAGTCAGGGTGGGTGAAAGGAGGGCAAATTGAAGTAGTTGGGTCAGGGAAAGCACTTTTTCCTGAGGTGGGAAGGCCATCCTGAGGTCTGTTCTGATTCTGCATCCTAGGAAGACAATGTCTTGTGTAGGATTTAGTTTGGATTCGGGGAAGTTTATGAGGAACCCTAAAGACTGCAGCAGGAGGAGAAGGTCCTTTGTGTGGGCAAGGAGGGGTTGCCTGTCTGCTGCTTGAATGAGCAGGTCATCTAGGTATGGGAAAATTTGCATACCTCTTGTTCTGCAGTAAGCAATGACTGGGGCTAGGCATTTTGTAAATACCCTTGTAGCAGTGCGGAGTCCAAAGGGCAAGGCACAGAACTGAAAATGCAAGGAGCCTGCCTTGAATCTGAGGAATTTTCTGGAGGACGGTTTTATGGGAATATGTAGATAGGCTTCTTTGATGTCCAGGGTCACCATGAAGGCCTGAGGAAAGATGAGAGGAAAGAGAATGGGTATTCTAATAATCCTGAAAGAGGGGACCTTCAGGAATGAGTTGAAGCGGGAAAGGTCTAGGATGGGTCTCCATGGTCCCTCCTTCCTGGGAACCAGAAAAACTCTGGAGTAGAAGCCTCTCCCTCGAGCAGAGGGGGGGACGTGTTCTATGGTGCCTTGGAGCAACAGGTTGTATAGGACCTCGGGGAGGAGGGACCATTGAGAAGGAGGTGGTAGTGGTATAGGAAGTTTTTTGGGAGGGACATCCAAGACATGAAGTAATCCTTCTTCAGGATAGACAAGACCCATTTGTCAGATGTCACTAGGGCCCATGCATGGAGACAGTGAGAGAGATGGGAGGATAGAGGCATGGTGGGAGGATGGGAGTGGTAGAAAGGGAGCCAGGAAGACAGATGCTGCCTGCCCTTTCTGGAAAGGGAGGTCTCTGGTCAGAGGCCTGAGGTGTTCTAGTCTGAGTAATCTGTCTCCTGTGAGGTCTTCTAGACCTGGAGGGGATAGAGGGCCTAGAAGACTTCCTAATAAATTATGTCTTGGATGGATAATTCCTCTGAAATTTGGGATTGGAGAGACAGGAAGATGCTTTAAATCTTGGAACTCTTTCCCCTTTTGCTGAAGTGACTTAGAGATCAGCTACCTTGGATGCAAAAAGGGCAGTGTGATCCAAAGTAGCATCCAGGAGTATGGCCTTAAAGTCTTCTGGTAGGGGCTGAAGATGCAGCCAAGAGTATCTCCTCAATACAGAGACAGATGCAGCTGACCTGGCAGAGGCCTCTGCTGCATCATATGCACACCTTAGACAATGTTTATTAACTTTGGAGATGAGCCCAAGCAAGGAAGACAGGATGCCTTTGCAGAGCAGTCAGGGATCTCATTAAGTTCCTTAGAAGCTTTTTCCAGTAAGGCCAGGGAGTATTTGGCCATGTGAGACTGGTAATTTGTAGCCTTAAAGGCTAGAGCAGCAGAAGTGTATATCTTCTTTCCCCACCTCTCCATGGCCTTGCTGTCTTTATCTGCAGGCAGGACAGTGGCAGTAGGGAGAAGTGTAGTAGTCCTATCAGTGGCAATAGAAATGGTTGCTGGGTCAGCTGGCGGGCATTTGAAAAATAATTTGTCTGCATCAGGTACCCTATATGCAACCAGTCTGCCCTTCTAGGGGCAGGTGGCTGGGAATCTGGGTTTATACATGTTGCTGCAAAGGCATCCAGGAAAGCAAGCTGGACAGGAGGAATAAGAGCTGGGTTAGAGATTCCATCTGGATCAAGTCATAACATCTTTTCTATTGCTCAGACATGTCTGAGCAATTCCATTTAAAATGTTCCCTCATAAGATTTACAGTGTCCCCAAAGGTAAGGTCTTCTACAGGAGAATCACGTTCAGCAGAGACCTCTTCTGGGGATCCATACCCAAGAGGGGATGAAATTTCAGAACAGTAGGACAAGTAGTCCTCTGAGGAGTCAGACATTTCCTCTTCTGCAGGTTGGCTAAGAGTAGTCTCTGGCTGAATAGGCCTAAGGCTAAGGAGAGAGGAAGCAACATGAGGGAGGTCTGGTGTAGGCCTAAGGGCCAGGAAGGGGTTGTAGAGCCTCTGACTGAAGGCCTGCCAGTCTGGCAAGGCCTCTGGGGTTGAGGTGATATGCCTCGTCTTCTGTTTTTTCTTTGTAGGCCTAACCAGCGTCTGGCTGGTGGTCGACTTGAAGTAGAAGGAGGAAAGGCAGAGGCCTGCTCTGAAGCATCCATCCCAGAAGCTGGTTTCCCCCTGGCATCTGAATCAGGCACCGGGATTCCTCCCCAGACGTGTCATCTGCTCTGGATTTTGCGGCCTCCTGGTAGTTACCTGCTTTATCCGATGTGGCGGACGCCAGTTCCTTGTCCAAGCTAACAGTGACTACAGGCTGAGAATTGGGGGAGGGAGGAGTGGTGGAAGTGGATGGCCTCACGGGCTTGGCCCTCTTCTTAGGTGGTTTGGATGGGGCGTCGGATGCGGCTTCCATTCCGAGAGTGTTCTGCCTAAGGTGCTGGTTTTCAAGGTCTAAGTCAAGGGCCTGAAGTCGGCAACGAAGGGTCTTAGGGACAAATGACTTACAAATGGTGCAGTTTTTATAATCATGATCCCTACCCAAACAAAAGATACACTGGTTGTGTGTGTCTTTGTGGGGAATCTGGTGACCACAGTTGCACTTGCTTTTACCGGACATTAACAGATTATAATAATTACAAAAGGACTGAAGAAAATCCCCAACGGGGTACTTATCTTAAAGTGAAACTGATCCAATGTCCATGAGTAGCAGGAATAACTGGCGTAGGCTGGCGGCTGAAAGGTTCTGAGGACTGGTGCGCGCATACATCACATTTATGGCCCACGTACCAGCCAACATGTCAGGCATCTAATGCACCCAAAGGGACTGAAAAAACTTTGGAAACCTGGCCGAACAAGCTGATGGGAAGAAGGGTAAACCCACTAGTGAATACTGCAACACTGGAGTAGAAGGACATCTACCACATTAACAATATGTGCCTAAGAGTTGACCCAGTTGTTCGGGACTTGGAAACTTACATGGACAGTGACTTAACGTTTGACCAACATGTGTCCATTGCTGTAAGAAAGTCCTTCTGTGCTACACAGCTTATAAAAAAAAAAGATTTTGTCCAGATCTAGGGGTGTCATTGTTCCCCTTTACTCAGCCCTCATTAGGCCAATCATTGAATATATACTGCCCCCTTTGGCATGTATCTGTCCAGAAGCATGCAATAACTGGAACACCCACACAGTTACCTTATAAAAGGATACAAGGCCTAAACAACATATCTTACATGGATCAACTCAAAGCCTTGTCACTATACTTGGTATCCTACAGACTGCTAAGAGGTGAGCTATGCCTGACATACAAGGCATCCTTTGACCCAACAGTGATGGTTTACTGCACATCTGCAAGACAAATGGCAGCAGAAATACGTTGTCTAGGGATATAAACCTCTTCTGCAACATCAACAAAATGGTTTAAGGGAAAAGTATACCTCGCAGAGGATATTGCTGCTCTGGAACAGCCTCTCCATCCATATAAAACAAAGATGATCCCTGACCATATTCAAGTGCAACTTGGATCTATGGATGGGAAACATCAAATTAACCCTAGGACTGCACTCGTACCACTAATGGACAGAGGCAACTCCTAAATGCTTTATCCCATGCATGGGTCCCCTTAAATTATCTATGGCATGATTCCGGTTATTCTAATTAGGAGCTAAATATAATTATCAACCATGGGATGGGTAAGGGCAAGCTCTAAAAAAATGGGGTAGGTTAATAAGAGCACAAAAAGGGAAACTGGCTAGGTTTAAAATGGCCAGGTTTAAAATGGCCCTCAGGGCCAGACAGCCTAGTACATACCTATGAACCTATAAAATATGGAATTAATATAGAAAGCTAGTAAAATCATTTAGGAGCAGTACCATTCAAGAGAAAATATTTCATAGGCTGCACTGGGTCTCTCAGGGGATAGACTGGATACCAGAAGTTCAAAGATAATGACAGCATGATTTGGTAATTTGTACTCACAGTATTACGCATGGCAGGCCAATCAAATAATTTATCCAAGTTAAATTAAGACAGCTGAACATTTTACTCTAGTCAAGGGAGTGTAGGCCCGTGTTAGATAAATAATTGAATTTTGGGTACTGTCCAGTTTAAAAATAAATAAATAAATAAATAAATAAATAAAAAGCGGAGCAAAATTTTTTACACTGATGCCATTGATAAATATATTATGTTTTCTATTGGAACCAGCCAGTCCATGAACATGATGCATTTCCTTTATCGTATGGGTAGTTTTAGCTTTATGAGTTAACAAACTCTCAAACAAGTTGAAAAGGGGTAGTTAGGGATAAGATCATTTGTTTTGCGTTAGCAATGTTTTCCATAAACAGTTAATAAGGTGAAGAACAGCTCAATAAAAAAAAAAAATTCTTCACTCATCTTTTTTTGTTCTACTTTACCTCAAATGCCCACATATCATCAGCCACATCCACCAACTGGCCCATTCATTTCTTCATCATTGAGGGTAAGGGTTGTCTGGGACAGGCTACGCATCAGGGGTGGTTCAGGATTTTTTTTTATTCCCTATGCCCTGCTCCTATACAACTATCCAGCAACAGCCCATGGGTAGGGAATGCAATGGGAATCCAAGTGCTGGACCACCCCTCATTTTTGCAAGGAGATGATGTAAGCAGAACTGTCCTGCCCACCCAAAAGAGGTACAGCATGATTGTTTCCCTTGTCTCCAGTATAGAAATCAACTCAAGCATATGCACCCTTAGGATAACATGCCCATCCTCCCTGCCCACTCCACCACATCATGAGCATTTTCTAAATCTACTCCAGCAATATGTACTCATTACCAGATTAAGACAAATTAACACTCTCCTTGAATTTCATAAACAGTTTAAAATATTCCTCCAGAAGCCATCCCAATATAATTGTGTTAGAGATCAAGAGTGACGCTATGCACCTCTGTAATCATATTGTAGTTTTGAATAAGTTGCTTTTTGCATTCATCACCTTGTATTTATAACTAACCTGCCTATGTATGTATTCTTCATACATAATCTTTTATCTCTAGTAACAATGTTTTAAGCATTTCGATTTGTCTTTTGTTTCTTTAGACATTAAGTGTTCTCTACTGTTTGTAAGCTTATAGTGATTCTGCTGTACATGCCTTTAGCCCAGGAAAGAGATAAAAAGTGACCAGTTCATTCCTCCAGTTACAAAATTTTAATAATTAAACAAACAAATACGCATGGAGGCAATTGGTTCCAGAGATGGTATCAACACTGGGTAATGAACCTGTTCTTCCAGTGTGTTTTATTTACAAGTTGGTGAAGATCGATCATTTGTGCAGCTGTATGGCTTGCAGAAGTGAAGAAAGTCAAGGAGAGATTTAATGTTAACGGTATGAAAAATAAATACATTGATCTCCTTACAGAAGTCTATAAGAGACAGAGTAAAGGGATAGTGTTTCAAACCTGTTTTGGTAGATAATGGTCTTTAGACCAGCAATCTATTTTTTTTGCTTAGGGACCTCTAGGATCTTAGGATCTTTCTAGCTGCTTGATGCATCTGTTTAGGTACATTTTGAAAATGGTATTATGGTCTATAACTGGTTAATTAAAATGAGTACAGATGGCTGATAACTTCATTTAACCTATATGACATGTCCTTAAATATCAAATGGGCTAGGTTAGATAGAAGAATTTCTTGATTACTTATATGAAAATTTGCTTGTGAAGTTGTTGAGAAAATATCATTCCAGATTGTCCTTTGATGTAAATACTGTGAATGTACTGTCACTGTAAATAAGACTTTTTGCTGAACACTTCATTATTTCCATCTTTAGAAATATTTTTTGTAGTTCACAATAGTTTTACATTTGCTTGGATCATATTCCTCAACTAGATTTTTTTTAGAAAATGCTCATGAATTTAAGAAAATGTGCAGGTTGCTAGAGATGTGACATTCCAAAACTACCATGGATGAATGAAATATATGCTTTTGACGAACGTCATATTTTTCTAAAATGGATAAATGAAAAGGCTGTTCTTATTGTATTCAAAGAAATTGTTCAAGCATCCGATTCAACATATGCAATTTTAACTTTTAAATGAAAACTGAATGTTAATATGCTGATCAAATCTGCATTTTTGTCTTTGTTATTATTGACTGTATTTGTATGTTAACTGCTACTATAGTTTGACTATATGAGAACAGACGTCTAATCTCTTGCACACAAGTAAATTAAGGAATTAAACAAGTAGGTCCAGATAATGCTGTTGGGCTTAACCAGGATCTCCAATGTCCACAAGGGAGAAGTCAGAGTGAATAAATATAGGTGGAACAATTAAACATAACAGACTGTACTGATACAAACGATCTACTGTAATTGATAGTAGGTCTTTTGAATGAAATGCATTTGACTGAATCATGACTGACTGGAAATTGTAAAAAGCAATGAGTCACTCCAAACTGGAAGCCATGAACTCTCCAGCCAAAACCGGAATAGTTGGTCAAGAGGAGAAGGTCAACACCTGCACCACACCACATGGAACACATAGCCCTCCAGAACACCCACCATCACAGCCCTCACATAAAAACACAAACCACACACCCACCTTCATGGAGGCTCTCAATAGAACTCTACCCAAACACCAGAGACCTCCAAGGCAGAAACACACTCGACCACCACAACAACAGCACAACCCACAAGACACATAGCTCACCTACAGAGTGTGCCCCTCAACCTAAGCCCCCAAGGCAAAGCAGCTTGCCCAATACAATAATCATAGGTGACTCAATAGTGAGGCACAGTAATGTCTCACTCACTAGGTTGAATAAGGAGAAGGTAACAGTCAGCTGTTTATCAGGTGCCAGAATCCGACACATAAAACACGCACTCAGGTCACTCCACAACAAGTACAATTATGACTCTGTCATTGTCCATGTGGGTGTGAATGACCTGAGACCCACCTCCTTGGACTACATGAAAAAAGACATGGTGGAGCTCTTGGATTATGTTGCCCAGGCAGGTATGACTCTAGCCCCGAGTAGCATCCTACCATCGCCCAGAATGATACCGCAGTACAAACAGAAAATTACTTCAACAATTGGCTAAGTTTCTGGTGTCATTCTAAGGGGATCCAGTATCTGTCTGCTTGGTATGACATGATTGACAGACATCGATGCTTTGCCAGAGATGGCCTGCATTTGTCACCCCTGGGTTTCTGGGTACTGGCTAAGGTAAGATGGTGATTCAGGTTGTAGCCTGCTATAGGTCCCCAACCATGTCCCAAGATTCTCACTCCACATTCCTAAGCACCCTGGAAACTATTAAGATCCAACCCAACACTCTCATACTAGGTGACTTCAATTACCCCTCCATCAACTGGGAAAACTACTCATGCACCAATGCCCTGGCCCAATGCTTCCTGAAATTCATCAACTCCACTGCCCTGGACCAGCTCATTCTTAGCCCCATTAGAGGAAGCAACATCCTTGACCTGGTTATTATTAACACGGGCAACCGTTGCTCTACACCAACAGTCCTCCCTGGTTAGATCTGACCACAAACTAATTACCATGGAAATCCATATTTCACCCACACCCCCCCCCGCAAAGGTATCCACCATGAAAAACTTCTCCAAAGCTGACTTTGGACTCCTAAAAACAGAGGTGGCTAACTTCACTGCACCCATGCCAATGGAAAATAGATGCATGACTGCCGAATCATACACCAATGCACTGTACGAACACATACATAAATGCATGGAACTAGCTTTACCCAAAAGAGCCAAGACGGCCTCCTCCAAAAAAAGAAAGTCAATCTGGTGGTCCCCTGCCATTAATAAACTCTACAACAGAAGGAAGAAACTGTTGTAGAAAGAGGTGAAGTCCCAAGACTGGAAAAATTCCCTTATTAGCCTCAACAAAAAGTAAAGATCCCCCATCAAAACCTCCAAAGCCAGCTATGAAGGCAGACTTGCGGCAGACATTAAAAACAAAGCCTTCTATAGTTATATCAAGAATCTCCAAGGCAATACCCAGATTTGCTCTGAGTTACTGCACAATGGTACCTCCTATACTGAGCCAACAGATATTGCCAATATACTGGCCAACAGATTCAGTGCCAACTTTAACCCCCCAAAGGACCAATCATAAAATCGGAAGAATGCCAGGCACCCAGCATTACTGCAGCACAGGATAAAGCTGCACTGCCCAAGGCCAAGAATACAGCTTCCATGGGACCTGACAATATCCCTGGATGTGTTCTACATGAATTACAAAGTGAACTGACATCATATGTGTGTGCCCTGTTCACTCACAGCCTCACCTCAGGCTTTGTCCCTACCGAATGGCACACTGCTACAGTCATCCCTCTCCATAAAGGTGGAGCGACTACAGACTCTGGAAATTATCGCCCCATTAGCCTGAAGAGTCTGATACGTAAGGCTATGGAGAGCATCATCATGGACCTAATTAACAAGGATATAGGGAATCTCCAAACTCTAGATCCCATGCAATTTGGCTTTGTGAAAGGTAGATCATGCCTGCTCAACCTGGTTGACTTCTTTCATTCAGTCACCACAGCTGTGGATGAGGGTAAAGCAGTTCATACAGCCTACCTCGATCTGGTCAAGGCCTTTGATACCATTCCCCACTCAGGAATTATTGATAAACTCACCAAACTAGGCATCAACCCCTATATCTTTAAGTGGGTTGCAAACTGGCTCACAGATAGAACCCACAGTGTGAAAGTAGCTGACTCCAAGTCAGACTGCTGACCAGTCACGAGTGGAGTCCCACAGGGATCGGTCCTGGGTCCTCTCCTGTTTGGCATCTTCTTCTCAAGTCCAGGCCAACACAGAGGGACTCTGGCTGACCAAGTTCACAGATGATTGCAAGCTGGGAGCCATTACTAACTCCCCAAGTGATCCAGACATCCTACAGAAAGGCCTCACTGAGACCAATGTCTAGTGTCGAAACCATGGCCTTAAGCTTAATGCCAAAAAATGCGTCGTCATCCCATTTGGGAAAAACTCAGTTCCCACTAATTACAACATCAATGGAAGTCCAGTGAAGGCGTCATAAGAGATCTGGGGACACAGGCTGACAGCAGCCTCTCCTTCGACCACCACATTGCCACTGTGGTCAGAAAGTCCTTCTATGTGGCACATCTCATAACCAAGGGTTTTGCATCATTTATCTCTACTCTTCCGTCATTAGACCAATCATACAGTATAATGCCCTATTTGGCATGTACCTCACTAGACACCTGCAACAGCTGTAGAGGCCACAAAAGTACCTCATGAAGAGGATCCTAGGCCTTAAACACGTCTTACATGGACAGACTCAAAAAAACTCCAGCTATTCTCCGTCTCACATCGTCTACTAAGTGGCGATCTCTACTTGACTTACAAAGCCATGTCTGACCCATCTCTGTTAGAAATGCTACATCTAAAGAAATCCCAATCCCTCCGCACCACATGCTCCAAAGACCTCAATCTCATTGCCACAACCAGATCCTATTCCCTGTGCTGGGAAGCAATGACGGTTTGGCAATGGGAAGTCTCCTCCAGTCGCTTTCTAGTAGCAATGCAGATACCGGGAAAATTCAACACATTAGTGGACATGCTCAGCAGGACCACCCTGACATCTCTTGAGTGGTCTCTCAATCAGTCAGTGACAAATATTAACTTCCACAAATGGGGTCAACCATGCTGCAACCTATTCACGTCTACCCTCAACAATAAATGCAACAGGCTCTTTGCTCTAATTACCCCTCAGGGATACTTGCCAAGAGATGGTCTAGTCCATTTTTGGCCTTCCGGTCTCCTTTATACTTACCCTCCCCTGCTCTAATACTCAAGTTTCTTTAGAAAGCGCATCAGTTGAAGAGCAAAGTAATCCTTATTGCCTCCTACTGGCCTCAACAGATCTGGTTTCCCTTCCTATGATCTCACCTAGTATGTCCACTTTGGAGACTGGATCCCATTCCAAATATCCTGTCACACCCAGCAGGGATGATTCATCTAGACATTATAGGTATCAAATCGACCACATGTTTTCTCCAGTTTCAGTCATGATTAGATACTCCAGGCTCTCCTCCCCAGTTTGTCAAATTATTTTCTCATCCTACAAACCTTCAACCAGGAAGATTTAAAAGAGAAAATGGAAAAGATTTTCAATGTGGGCTAGTCAGAGCGACTTAGATCCTTTCACTGCTCCACTACTGGCTATTTTAGACTTCCTTGCCTCCATTTTTCAAATTGGGGTGAGTTTCTCCATCATTAAAGTGCAGCTGGCAGCCATCTCCAACTATCACACTGGAGATAATGCTTCTCCTTTAGCATCAATTAAGTTATGTAAGACCTTCCTAAAAGGTACATTTTTGCTTAGACTTCTAATTCGAGATCCCACTCCACCTTGGGATCTGACTATAATGTTACAGACTTTGGTACACTCACCATTAGAGTCTTCAGCTAAAATAGATCTTAAGTTTCTCTCTTGGAAAATGATCTTTTTAGTGGCTATCACTTCAGCAAAATGAGTATCAGAACTCCAAGCACTACCTGCAAAACCAATATATTTAATTTTTCATAATGAAAGAGTTATCCTATGCACTAATCCTTCCTTTCTACCAAAAGTGGCCTCTGAATTAAACATCAATCAAGTCATCAGTTTACCAGTTTTCTTTCCATACTTTGACAATAAAGGAGAATATACCCTTCATCTCTTAGACGTCCATAGACAACTTTGCTTTTACCTTCATAGGACTAAGGAATTTAGAAAAACTGATCAATTATTTGCCTCCTTTTGCAATAACAAAATGGGAAAAACAGGTTCAAAAACAACTTTAGCTAAATGGATAATAGATTGCATTTCCTATGTTTATTCCTTGACAGACCTGACTTTACCAAGCCAACCAAAAGCACATTCAATGGGTCAATGGCTACATTAGCTGCTTTTTGGGCTAGAGCTTTTATTGACGACATCTGTGCAGCTGCCACTTGGTCTAATGCTCATACTTTTATTTCTCATTACAAATTGGGTATCACCTCCAGGAAAAGAGCATCATTTGGTTCTGTGGTGCTCTGGAACACCCTTGCATGAGGGTCACCCAAGGTAATTGTAGCTGGGGACTCTGTCCCATTCATTGAGGAACGAATGAAAATGACAACATCAGATATTAAAGTTATGTACTGACTGTAATTATTCATCTGTGTTGTTCATTTTCATTCTTCTTCAACTTCCCTCTCACCTTCCCCCTATCCATGTCTTTGGAAAAGACTTAAAGGAATTGTTATTAGGAATCATAGTTCCTGTTTGAGCTCCTGATCTTTTAGCTATCACCATTCTGACATAGCTATCTTGAGTTACTTTCTCTTGTGATATTGTATAATAGCAGCAAACTCGATCTGGGGTGATCAAGGTCATTGCGTGTAAAGGAGGGGCTCGAAAGTCAGATCCTAGAATCTAAAGAAAGTGTCTGAGTCAGATGTGAGGACTGGATTTGAACCCTATTCTTTGAGGAAGAATGAAAATAACAACATCAGATCAAAAGTTATGTACTTATCATAATGCTGCATCTGTGTTGTCTGTTTTTGTCCTTTCTCAACCGTTGGGTTTCAGATCTGACTTTGGCCACTTCTCAGAATTTGGATCGGTAGTTCAAGCTCCTCCCCTTATCCATAATCCTCTTCCAAGGCTCCGACTACCTCAGATCAAGCTTACCCTTTGATATCAATATACAGAAAAGACAAAGCTCTGTAAATAGTTAAAAACATGATGATAAAATTATTTGGAGCTTAGAGAGGGAAAAGGCCAAGAGGGTATGCCTCCAGGTCATACCAGGAGACCATCCAAGTGTCTCTTACCAATGGAAGGGGAGAAGGAAGGAGGGTAGGATGGGTAAGGAAGAAAAACAGACAACACAGATACATCATTATGGTAAGTACACAACTTTCGTATCTGATGTTTCCTTTTTCATCCATTCCTCAAAGATTGAGATAGAGTCCTCAGCTAGTATAACCCCAGAGTGGTCTCATGGAAGAATATTCCAGATTATGGCAGAACAAAAGCTGACCTGTTCCTAGAAAGGCTATCCAATTTGTATAAAGGTTTTAAAGGTATGAGCACTGGACCATGTAGCAGCTACACAAATGTCATCTACAGAAGTTCTGGACAGAAAGGCAGAGGAAGTGGAGACTGTCCTTGTGAAATGAGTCTGTGGTGGTCTTAGTACAGTCAAATGGATCTATATTACATTGTCGAAGTATGACAACTTCGAACGTGATGTGGTTGAAACCATAAGTTAGAAGTTGTCATACTTCGATTGTAAAAAACAAAAAGAACGTACTTGAGGGTTGTAAGCAAGAGGGCAAGCACCCCCCACACCCCCGTTCTTTAAATATACCAACTCCGAGGTCGTGCTACAGTGCAGTAAAGGAAATTTTCCCTTTACTGCACTGTAGCGTGTCCTCAGGGTTGGTATATTTATAGAGAAGGGGGTGTGGGGGGTGCAGGTGGCCTTGCCCCCCTGCATACAACCTTTTATTTTGTTTTCCCTTTTTATTTTTTATTTTGTTACACATAGTAGAAGTTCTGTAACTTCGGACATATGTGTTCGTACATATGGCAGTCAAAGTTACAGAACTTCGACTATGTGATATAGACCCCAGTCAAACCTTTCTGTTTATAAACATAAGAAATACAATCAGTAAGCCACCATGCCAATGTAACTTTTGATAAAGATTGTCCCACTTTAGCTTTTGAGAAGGAAATAAACAACCAATCTGTTTTCCTGAAAGTTTTTTTTTTCTGGAGATAAAATCTCAGTTGTCTGTGCACATCCAACAAATGAAACATATATTCTCCCTTTACTGGAGAATTCTTTGAAGAAAACTGGTAAATTAATGGACTGATTAAGATCGAATTCAGAAGCTACTTTCAAAAGAAAGGAGGGGTTGGTGCGAAGAGAAACCCTCTTTATGAAAGATGATAAAAAGCAACTTGCAAGCCAAAGCCCTGAGTTCAGATACTCATCTACAAGATGTAACAGCAACTAGAAAAATGGTTTTCCAGAACAAACATTTCAACCCAATGCTTGCTGTGGGTTCAACTGGAAATTGAGTTAAGACCTGGAGAAGAATTATCAAGTGCAAGGAAGAGGTGGGATCGTACGAGTAAAAACTTACCTTTGAGGAAAGCTTTGCATAACTTAAGGGAGACCAAGGACAAATTATCTTTACCTACATAAAAACTGGAGATTGCAGCCAGCTGTATATTGATTATGGTGTAAATTGCTCCATTATGGAGAATAGAGGGCAGAAATTTTAAAACAACACGAATGGGATCTGAAAGGGGATCTAGGTGTCTCTCATTGGCCCAGATAGAGATTCATTTCTATTTGCTCTTGTATATCTTCCCAGTGGAGTCTTTTTGGGAAGATATAAGGATATGTAAAACCTTAGAAAAAATCCTGAATGACTAGCTATCACAGCAAGTGGAGAGTCAACTTGAGGGCTTGTATGTCCGGGTGAAGAAGCCTGGAGGGGTGAAACAGAAGATCCAGAGAGGGATCCAGAACCCAAGGAGGGTATATCAAATGAGGCCGAAGGAATGGGAACCACACTTGGTGAGGCCAGAATGGGGCAAAGATGATCATCTTGCTCTTTCACTGACATGATTTCTGTAAAGACTTTGATATGAGAAGTGTAGGAGGGTAGCATAACGGAGACCGGGGGACCAATTGTGGATCAGATCATCTCGTGGTGACTCCCTCCCTGGGGGAATTACGACAAACTCCCTCCTGCATTTGAAGTTGTGGGCACAAGCAAAAAGGTCACATCACAACTGGCCTCACTAGCAAAAAATCATTTCCACCATTGAAAAATTGATAGATCACTTGTGAGGCAGAATAGATCTGCTCAGTTTGTTCACTAAAACGCTGGACTCTCCTAGAATGTGCATTGCCAAAAGAAAACAACAGGAAAAGATCGCCCACTGGCGCACTCTCATTGCCTCCTGACACAAAGGATAAAACTGGCTTTCCCCCATTTTGCTGATGTACCAGACCACTGACATGTTGTCTGTCTGTATGGCAATCGCACCTTGATAAAGGACGTCTTAAGAGGCCTGCAACAGTAGGAGAACTGCCCTCATTTCTAGGATATTGATGTGAAGGCTGGCCTCTAAGGGGCATCACGTGCCTTAGACTGTCTGTCTCGGGTAATGCCCTTACCAATTGGGAATCGTCCATGGTGACCATGACTCTGGGCAATGGAAGGACAAAGGGGCAACCCTGTAAGACATCTAGTGCATGAATCCACCAGAAGACATGCTGTTTGCACTGTAATGCTAATGTCCACTGTAGTCCTCACATGTAGTATCTTGCTAAAGGCGGAAGGGTTATGGAGTCCACCACTGAACCAAGAAACTGAAGGACCAGCCTGGCTGGTGGTAACTGAAGAGCCAGTAGAAGTGTTGCCTAATGTTATAAATTGAACAATCTGGAATTGGGCGGGGGTGTCATGCCACTTGATACACCATATCTAGATGAACACCTATGAACTCCAGGGTCTGAGTGAGGAGGAGGTGTAATTTGTTGTAGTTGACTGTGATGCCCACGTAGAGACATAAATGGAGCAAATAGTCCCTGATGTGCATCAGTATATGTCTGGTGGGAGCACTGATGAGCCAGTTGTCAAGGTAAGGAAAGACCTGGAATCCAAGCAATCTCAGGTGAGCTGCAGCTACTGTCATATACTTGATGAACATCTGGAAGTCTGTGAT
The DNA here is from genome assembly GCF_019279795.1 of Protopterus annectens. Classification (NCBI taxonomy): domain Eukaryota; kingdom Metazoa; phylum Chordata; order Ceratodontiformes; family Protopteridae; genus Protopterus; species Protopterus annectens. The sequence goes on from NC_056733.1 coordinate 1,298,576,348, forward strand.
GAGAGCAAAGGGTAGGGCACTGAACTGAAAATAACTGGCTTCATTCAGACGTGAAGGTATCTCCTGGGTCATCTGTCTATTTTTATGTGATAGTACACATCCGGGAGATCTCTTGAGCACATCCAATTATCCTTCCTCAAAACAAACAGAATGGACTGAACCATGATCATTCAGAACTCCAAATGTTTGACAAGTTGGTTCAAGTGGGTTAGGTCCAATACTGGTCTGAGGTCCTCTGTCTTCTTTGGCACCAAAAACAAATTCGACTAAGTTCCAAATCCTTGCTTGTCTGGTGGAACCTCTTGGATGACTCTTTTTAGTAGCAGCTTTTTTATTTGTAAAGCTGCTTCTTTTCTCTGACAGGGTGATATGTCTGTAATATTTTTTGGATGAATGGGGGGAAGAAGTGAAAAGAGAATATAATAACATCTAGTAATTATTTTCTGCATCCAGACATCTCTGGTGACGGACGTCCAGGCTCCCTGATGCAGAGATTAGCACCCCCCCCCCGACTGCCCTCCAGACTGCAGCAATTGTGGAATGGGCGCTGGAATGGCTTCTTGTAAAATGGACTTCTGTAGCCCTGGTTTTGTGGGCCCTCTCTGTCGTGTGGGTCGTGCCTGCTATTAGAGGTGTCACCTCTGCCATGGGGGGGGGGGGGCATCTGTTACCATAGAAGTCCTGAGAAAACTTTCGCAATTGCTGGAACCACATATTTTGGCACACTTTCTGGTTTCCTCAAAAGGGTCCGTGAGGGGTAGAAAACATATCCCTATGGCAGATAGGGTTTCCCATCCTGTTTATTCCTTGACAGACTCTCATTAACTTTGGGTCCAAATAAGGCAGATCCATCAAAGGCTGTATCGATATAGGACGCCTTGTACATCTGGTGCATCCTGGAGTGTCCCCTAACAGTAATGCTTGAACCTGACACTTTTGAAACACCTTCCATAACATGGGAAATTAGACATATGGAGGAGTCTGATGGAAATTGAAGGGTAGCCAGTTGCAAAGAGATGATCTTTTTATCCTTCACCTAAATTGACCCTGAGAGGGATTTGGTAAGTTCCTTAGTCAAATCCCTCTGGAACCTTGTAAAGTGTGCTAGATAATTCAGAGACTGAAGGGCAAAGGTCACTGAAACAAAGGTTTGCTTCCCATATCTGTCCAAGGCCCTAAACTCCCTGTTATGGGGGAGGGGGTGAACAGAAGGCCTTTTTCATCAAGTTCCTTTTAGGTGGCTGCCGCAGACACCATGGCATCTACTGGGGGTTCGCTGCTCCAAAGGACATAGTCCTTGTGTGCAACTAGGTACTTGTCAGTCTTTCTAGGAATAGGTTCTATGGCATTCATATCCTTCCAAGCCTGACAGGAAATAAGGTCCACAATTTCATCTGCCTGGGGTACCATGCATTATGTAGCTGAGATGGTTCTGAAAGCCTCAAGAAACACTGACTCCTTCAGGGAAGGGGCTTTGGAAGACCAACAAGCTTTCTGTCTCAAAAGTTTGAGAATTTCTCAGAATGAAACATTCTCAAGGGGTGATCTGGGGGACCCCTTCCTTTCATCAAGTTTACTGCTTTCTGCTAAAGATCCTCCTTCATCAAACTCCAGTGTCTTCTGTTAAAGACTCCTGCTGGAAATCAATGTGCCTCCTCTTGCACTTAAGCTTCTGAGGAACTTCCTCATGGGGTGATTCGAGGAGAACCTGGAAATGTGTGGGCAGTCATGTAAAAAGACTGTCTCGAGACTAGAATGGACTGGCTGCTCCAGTGAAACAGAATAAGCAGACTCAGGATCCAGGGCAGCAGTTGTGGAGGGTGGTAAAGATCTATCTCCAGTCACATGGAGAGCTCTCTCCAGCCATTGGAGAGTACAGGCCACCTGCCTGGAGAAGTCCAAAACTTCCTCATGACCCCTGTCACAGAAGTAAGAGCTGAACTGTCTACTGCTGAAGCCCCAAGGTGAAGGGACAGCTCCAAAAGCATCCAAGTTCTACCCCTACCCTGGACCCAGTGATGAAGCTATGGCTCCAAGATCCCTCTGGCTCTGACAAAATTGGCACTGGTTCAATCAGAGATGGTGTTGGACTCGATAAAGGCCAAGCCTTCAGATCCAACCCAGACCATCCTGACATTCTTGGATCTGGTACCTCCACAGCTGAGGGATGGATCGGAGCAAGAGTTACCAAAGATATTTGGGCTGGTCCAAATCTCACAGGTCCAATATGATATGGACAGAGGAGTATAACCACCTGATTCTGAGCCTTGAGAAATGTTCTCACCATCCTGTCCACATCTGCGTCAAACAGGCTCCTGGTAGATCTAAAGGACGAAGAGGTAGATGGAGAGCTAGAAACCCTACACAGAGTTTCTTGCAAAAAAAGAACAGTGTAGCCTTGATGAGATCAGCTCCATTGAGAACTGAGGTTGTGTATGGGTAGGAAATTTAGCAGAAAAAGGTTTCAGATCAGAAGGAGTGCATAGATTCAGTCTTGGATAGTTTGGCAACAGGAGCCAAAGCTGGAGCTGATTGAGAACAGCTGTCAGCGGAATGCTTTCTCTCAACTCCCTAGGCCTCCCTTTGGACTTCTCTCTTTTCTCCCCCTGAGATTTCTCTGCCAGGTTCCACCAGAAGAGGGAAGTTGCAGACAAGAGGAGGAAGTCAACAAATCCTTAAGAACTAACTTGTTCCTGTGCTCAACTAAGGGTCTGTGGTTCTAGTTGGAACAAATCTCACACACCACCTCATGATGAGCAGCCACAAGACAGTACTTGTGCTCTGAGTAGGCATCTAAGTTAGGTTTCTTGTGCCTGCAAGATGAGCAATTTATAAAACCAGTAGATTTATCAGACATCCTAAAGGTACCAGGAAAAAAACAGTCCTGAAAAATAAAAGGATAACAGAGTAGAGAAATTAGTAGAACGCAAGATTACCGGCAATGGTAATTAAGGTAGCCCCAGCAATTTAGGATAAGAATTACCAGCAGTGGTAAAGGAGACTACTAGAAAACTAGTAGAAAGAAGAAGGTGAAAAGGCATGAAGCCTTAAGTAAAAAAAAAAAAAAAAAACAGCACTAACCACTTACAGAAAATATTACAGACATAGTGCTTTTTTCTTTTTTAACTGGGAAGGCAGGAGAAGGTCAAACACCTTGAAGGAAAGAGGAAATAAAGCCCAAATTAAGTTACTTATCTCCTAAGAACTTGAGCCACATCAACCATGTCTGGTGTGGGGTTTGCAGCTTAATTTGATCATTGAAAGCGGCAAACAAGATCTGAGGTAATCTGGGGCTTAGGAGAGGATTGTGGGTAAGGGGAGAAGCTTAAGCAATGGCTCCAAAGTCTGAGAAGTGGGATCTGAAACCGAATGGTTGAGGAAAGCAAGAAAAAGACAACAGCAGATCCTCCTCTGTGTGTGAATGGGAGAGCATCATCCTTCACTCCTAACTTTCTCCAAAATGGAGAACATATACTGTTCATCATCTCAACACTCACTGATCAAAAAACCTAATGAACTAACTGAGGGGATTAGTTAGACCAACAACAACTATCCACTTTTAAAATGAGTTCCTAACACAACTGTACTATGCTATTTCTGTCCTTTCTGTCTTTTTGTTATTTACCACCTTTGAGGAGAAACCCAAGAAATGAATTCTTCTGAAAGGAGACAGCATCCTTCAGAATAATTTGAAGCCTCTGACAACTAATTCCCTTAACCTTACAATGCATACCTAACTTGCATTTTATCATAAATGAGCATAAAGAGGACCACGTAAAATATCAGAAGTTGAGAATATGCTAAAAATGGCTGCCAAGGCAGCAGCAACTTGGATAAGCATGCTCTGACCCTTCCAAAATGATATACAGTCATAAAATGAGAAGAGTGCATTTGAACTGCAATTAGCAACCAACTTGTTCTGATCAAGGGGGGAAAAAACTGTTCTGAAATTTTAAAAAGGCTGTCCTAGAAATGTAGGCCAAACGTTGTCTACAAAGATTTATAGCATGAAATTCCCTTTGGCCCTGCTACCTAATATTAAATTTAACATTCTCATTCAGAGAAAATAACTGCAGACAGGTCACCTAAATATTATACAGCAATGCCAGAATGAACCTGAGACATAAACAAAAGATCAGTTGAACTGGAATTCTTACTGAAAGCTATATGAATATTTATATTACAAGTTCATGAGCAGTTACTATGCAAGAAGTCCAGAAGACACTTATGGAGCCTTACCCAAATTCCCAAATGCCCCAAAGTACTGTCTGGTTAAGTGATGTGCTCAATGTCACACAGCAGGCAAATTAAAGTAGAAAGGTTCAAACTCTGTACCTTTTGAACTGGAAATATCTCATTAACAAGTCAGTGTTTTAGTCCTCTTTGCTGACAGCCAGACTGCGGGTTTATATATTACAAAGGATTTAATCATATTGTGAACTACATGCATTATTCCTCCTAATACTGGGAACAGGTGGAACTGTTTAGATTTTGTAACTTTGAAAAATTACTACAAATTATAGTAGTGCACAGGAAGTGTGAGGCAAATGGGGCCCTTGCTCCAAGTGCTAACTTGTAGTGGCACCTAACCTTTAAAAAACGATAGTTCACAAGCTGTCATTAAAAGAGCATGACTGCAACTATTTATTGGACTACTTGTAAACTGTTAGTCAAAATTCTGATGTATTTTCTTCATATGTAGGGAGTGCCACAAAGCAATGTTTTCACTGATTAAGTTTCAGGTTTTCCAAACTCCATTAGCCTGCACCTTTAAGCACCATTTAGTATACTTACTATTTTTGCCACTTCTAAGGCACAAAGAAATGAGTAGAGTATAAGGGTGCTCTCTCTTTACAGCTGGGCTCCCCCCAAATGCCAAGGAACAAGACTGCAGCCATGTGCCCCTACAGACAACTAACTATTGAAAGAGAGTTGATACTAGTGTCCACCTCCGGCTTACCCCATTCATTTCATCAATTCTTGTGGCAATAATCCATATAATGAAAATTATGCTTTCTGTGAATTGTCTTTAATTTCTATATTCAGCAGCAAAGAATGAAATTGATAAATGTTTATATCATTATGCTTAGTAATTTCAATAAAATATTTCTTAAAAGTATTCACTTTTGTCCACATAGTTTACATTTCTCTTATTTCTCTGCCTTTCTACATTAGTAAAAAGAAAAAATGTCTGCACTGTTTTGACAGTTAATAGTACTAGATTTATACAGTGCCAGCATATAATAAGTCACAGAGAAACATATTTTTAGTTTATAGCAATTTGCAAAAGCAAAACTTCCTAAAGGAATGCACAAAAAGCCCCACAGGAAATAAGCACTCAATTAAAATGTTTTACCGTCTGTATTTTTTTAACCATAAAAACTTTACTAAATACAGCTTAAGAAATCACTGCCTCTTCAAGTGAACAAAAACGTTCATAAAACTCTGAACTGATAACTTGCAAGAAATTAATAAGGTTCCATGTTAAACTTTCTTTATTTTCTACTGCCTCCTAAAATGTACTAGCATGAAATAACCTATAAAAAGAATAAAAATTATATCATCCACTACCAGGCAAAACAGCAGACAAACTGTCAACTTCAGAGATATGTACACAGCAAAAACACACAAAACAGCAAACAATTCTGGCCTATATAAGAACTTACATACTCCTGTTGGTACCCTCAGGTCACAGAATGGGATGCAACACAGCAGATTTTTAGTAAATTACTCATTTTTTTGTAACCTCACTTCTATTATTCTCACAATAGAATAACTAAGCAAAACGTATACTAAAGCAATAATAAAACAATTTATGAAATTATCTGAAAGTTAATACAAAAAGAACTATAAAATTCAAGTGGAAAACAAGCTAAATATAACTAACAAACTTTTTTTCTGTTATTTTTGTTTTCTTATTTATTTTAAACAGACCCTTCAAAAAGTGTAGGCAGTCTTTGAAAAGTGATTAACACTTGAACAAAAAAGAAGTACTTGAGAAAATATTTTCTGGGAGTGTAATGAGTTGGCAGACTTTAAAAAAATCCCTGCAGACTACACTATCAGAAATACTAGATGAGCAAATTTAAGGAAATATTTTTTTGAGCTATATTACAGAATTTGAATTGCCTAGACATAATAAGGTCTTGCTGAGTTTAATTCTGGTGGCTGCCAAAAAAGCAATTAATAGCAAAATGGAAATCAAAGTCTAAACCAACCTTATTAGAAACAATGAATATAGTATTAGAGATAAAAGAACTGTAAGTGAGATCTTTAGAAAAACTAAGAGCACATTACATAGAAGAAAATGGGAACTGTGGGAACAATACATGCAGACTAAGGTTTTGGAGGAGGAATGAGGTTTCGGGGAAGGCAGGAATTGAATGAGCTATGTAATGTTTGATTGACAATGACTGTGTGATGCATAATATTTGTAACTGAAAATATGTCAATATGCTTTTGTTTTCATTTATATAAATGTATGATTGCCTACATCATAAGTGATAATGAAATAATGACATTTTTTGTTAAAAAAAATTAACACTTGAATGTTTAACCACAATGTATGGAACATTCAGCCTTAACATATGAATATTATGATAGTGGCATAATTGTTAAGGTATCTACTTCATGGAGACAAGGTACAGGTTTGATTCTCACATTTGGGAATTTAGGTAGGCTTAAAATGTCCCACAAGGACAGCTAGATTAATACTAATCTATGAACCTATTGATTGATATAATATTTCACAGCAGCACAGGTGACAATGATGAAACGGCCAACTTCAGTTCTGTCATTCTCTGACATGCATCACACAAAATAATTTGTAGCCAAACCATTTCCATGCTGATGAGATTTATAAATTTTAGTCTGGCCTTTAAATGGTTTCATCAAAGGCTGACAATGGGAACATACCAAAAAGGATGTGAAATATCAGCTTGCAAAGAGGAATGAGAGTTACAAATAACCACTGTTGTTTAAAGAGAAATAATTAAATTTAACTGGAGTATAATAGGCATTATGGATAATGAGCATTACTGAGCTGGTGGTAGTAATATGGCTCCCATGTTCCTCATGCACAGAAGCCATCAATAAAAAAAGTATTATCCTAACTATCCTCCCTACAAATTCTTAGCTACGACCCTACTACCATGCCCACCCCCACCATATAGATGCACATGATACTAGTGACCAAAATGGTTTGGAATGCACTGATAAGCTTGTAAGAACCCTCATAGTCATTAGCCTAGTAGCAATATATGAACCTATGAAGGAATAATACCCTTGAGGAGTACAACGGGTTTCTATCAAGCATTCCTCAACTTCTCGTCCCTCTTCTTCCCTATTTACAGTTCCCTACATAAAGCAACATAAATGCGCCCATTAAAATATTTTTAATTTACCATACTTCTGCAGTTGGAGCCAACCTTAGCGTACTGTAATATCTTCCCTTTCAAATAGGATATCTCACAGTTTTAAAAAGCCTGCCGGAGTCACCCAATTATTGACGTCATTGAGGCCACATAGTTCGGGTACTTTTTCTTTTCAGTTTCCTCCCCCAAAGTGACATCACCACAGCCGGCTTCTGAATCTAACTAAATTCATGAAACCCACCCATTATGTGATGTCACAGTTCCCTTGTCCTTTCCCCCATTTCAGTGTTCAAATACAGTTGCAAGAAAGTAAGTTCTTTTGCTGGTTTTGTTTCCAGTACGTTCTGTTTTTGCATTGCAACCTGCTGCAACTGTCTCTGTACTGCACCTTCTCTCATGGCTTATTAACTTGGCAAGTGTGGTATTCTTTCTCTAAATGTATTGCTGTAGGGAGAAAATTGCGTCTTTTCTGTATATAGTAGTCCACACGTGCATCCTAAAAATGTAATAGATTGCATGACTGGATCCTGTTTCCATCCAAATTGCTGTGGGTGCATGTGTGGACTTTGGTATGAAACTCCCAAGATTGTGTTCTGCACTTTACTGCTTTAGTTTGGCCCTTTGCTGCTGTTGGTTTCGGAGCTGGTGCATGTAGTTTTTAGTTACCTTTGTAATTGATTGAGTTTTGTAGGTATGGAATATTTATTTAGACTAAAACATATATATGTATGTGTTAATAATGTTATTTTTTTGTTCGGGGCTCATCTACACTGGTTACACCTTGCTGTTTGTGCATATTGACTTGCTTTGTAATCAAGGCCGTGTTTTATGTATTACCGTTCACTGTTGCTGCAGTGTTTAGGAGGAGTCTGCTTTTAAGATGGCAATGATAGTTAATTTTATTTGTTTGGGACCGATCGCGTTAGTTACTGTGATCTAGCGTCTTCCAGTGTATTATTTTACCTCAAGTCACGAGAAGGGAAACGATTAACAATCAGCATTCAACATAGTGCAGGAATGTATTCTCATTCAATAACGGTAAAACGCAATATATAAATATACTGTTGGAATCCTAAACCAGTACTTTACTCTGCAAGATTGCACAGATCCGTGTGAACACTGACGGTTGATGTGCATAATCAGCCCCATCTTTAAACCAGGTACTATATATATTTTAAATATTTCTAAAGGGGTATGCAACAGTGTTAGAGTCAGCCTTTAGTTTTCACTGTGTTGCGTTGCCAATCATACTGTGATCAGTAAAAGGCTGTTGGTGACAAGCCAAAAGTACATTTATTTGTATATATAGTTTGTTCACCCTGAAATCACCATGTGGTCTGTAACAGAGGCTATGGATTGACTTCAAACCCAGTGTGAAAGATTTCTTGAAAGCTAGTTGTTCAAAATGATATTGCAGTGTTACGAGAGGGGACTTCTTTTCTGCCTATTTATTTTGTGCAAATGTAAGTCTTGCTTTGGACGCTGTGGTCGTATGATTTGTTTTGATACCAGGTGCATTCAGTTGTGTCCTGGGTTGATCTTTGTATATGTATATACAGAGAGAGCCCTAGTATTATTTGATGTTTTTTGTTCCACATGCTGCTTTATGAGTTGCAGCAAGGTTGGATGCCACGTTCCCATTTCAGAGAGGTTGCTAGTGCATATTTGAATGGTTATATCCTTGAGCCAAAGAACTTTATTTTAATCAAAGTTAAATTTATGCAGTCTATCAAGTATGATGCTATGGTACACTGCCTCAAAAGTACGTCATGTGTGCAGACCTGACAGCGAATTGAAGGAATTTCTGATACAATGCTGTTGATCACAAATAATACCATAACTGTTTATATGTTTAAACAATTGTTGCTATATTATTTTTTTCAAAAGATTGTAGTGATTAGGCATAAGTTGGAGATAGGTCTGTAATGCTTTTTTTTTGAGGGTTTGTGGACTTTGGGTAATGGAATACTGGTAGAATGCCTGAATGCAGACAGTACTATACCAGTGGTGTGTGAATATTTGTAACGGGTTCTGCATTTCTTTCTGTTGCTACTTTTGACCTAGCTTACATATACCCCTTAAAATCTCTAAAGCAAATACATTTGTGGGATACAATTAGGATGCTTGGTTCTTGTATTTGTTAGCTCAGCTTACACGTACAAACCCATTTGTCACTACTATTGCTGCAATGCTACAGGAGTCAGTAATACCATTTATAATAGTGTCTGCTTTCTGTAGTCAATGGTAAAATTTCAGTTAGAGTTGAGGCAATGATTACTAGTCAGTTGATTAAAATCAGTAACATTTGTTGTTAACTATTTTATCCCTTTTCCAAAATAGATTTGGGAATGTCATAAGGGTGTTTGCCTTTGGCAATATTTGTACACTATTCTGCTGCAAATAATGTAATTTTGAGAAATATATTTGGTGACTCTAAGTGATGAACTATTGCATTTTATCAGTGTGTTATATCAACTGTCTTCATCTCTCTCTTTCTATTCAATGCCGCTCCGCAAGCTTCACTAACACTCATGCCTGACTGTCACAGGTCTTCTCTTGCACAATCCATCCACCTCTTGGCTCGTCACACTCATTTCCACTTATCTTCTTTCTGTCTCAACTTTTCTTTAACAGATTGTCTTTGGCTTTCCTGCAGATGTTGACAAACCACCATAATGTGTTCTCTTTGACCTGTTTTGCAATTGGAGCTACTTTGGCTTCTGCTCTTATGTCCTCATTTCTTTGTCTGTCCCACAGTGTGCATCCTACCACCCATCTCAGGCACTTCATCTCTATGACCTCTAGCTTCCTCAGCTGCTCTGCCTTTACTGCCCAGGTTTCTGTACCATACAATAGTACTGGCCGCACCATTGTACACCTTACTGTTCAGCTTCTTTGACATTCTTCTGTCATGTACTACCCCTGACACTCTGTGCCAGTTGGCTACAGCCCCTCTGATTCTAGCTTTGATCTCCTCATTCAACCTTCCCTTCTCCTCAACCACCCCTCCCAGATACATGAAGCTGTTAACCTGTTCTACTCTTTTCCTTTCTATCTCAATTCTCAGCTTTTTCTGACTCCCCCATTTGCTGCCATTACAGTTGTCTAATCAGTACTCAGTTTCATAACATGAGCCTTCAGATTTTCCTGAATTGCTAGCTGGGACTAATGAGGGAGTTTTTTTTTTTTTTGGGGCATAGCCCTTCTTATTTTCAGGCATGATTTTTTCTTTCTTTTGTTGCACAAAATATTTATATGGGTGGTCCACAAAAACAGCTTGTTTTTGGAGTTTGCCCTAAGTTTATTTTGTTTTGGTAATGCTATTTCATTGCAGTTATTTATGTGCTTGTACAGGGGTTTGATAAACAGTTCTGCATGGGACACAGCGTTCTAAGGTTGGAGGAGCTGGGAATTTAGCTTCACTTAATATGAGGTAGTTAGCCTTAGAAAAAAGTTTTTAAAGGTTCTGAGGTTTGATGGGACTTTGGGCTTTCTCTTTATTTCAAGGGTAACCTCTGTATATAAACTGATCTGATATCGAAGACAGTACAGCTGGGGGGGGGGGTGCAACATTCCCTCATTTGCGAGAGCCAGATCCAACATATTCACACCCCTAGTATGTATGCAGACTAGCTGTTAAGGGTGTTTGCAATGACAAAATCAAGGAATCTTTGATCCTGTATGTAAGTGGATGTATATGTACCCCAGTTTATGATGGGATAGTTGAAATAGCCTATGAATGTGGTGTTGGGCTAAAAAGTGAGGGATTCCAGTACATTCAAGCATATGTGCTAATTCAAGTGAACCGGCTTTTTCCCAACTTTGTCAGCCAGAGTCCCTTCATGTTGCCCTGGACTTGAGAGAAGTAGATACCAAACAGGAGAGGACCCATGACTGAACCATGTGGGATTCCACTCATCTCTGGTCGGCAATCTACCTTGGAGTCAGCTGTTTTCACATTGTAGGTTCTTCCTGTGAGCCATTTTGCAACCCACCTAGTAATACAGTGATTGAAGCCTAGCTTAGTGAGTTTTTCTATGATTCCTGAGTGGGAAATGGTATCAAAGGCCTTGGCCACATCAAGGATAGGCTGTATAAACCACCCATAGCTAGGTACTATGCAATCTGCCGAAGGACATTTATAAGTCTAACCAGAGTGTGTCGGCTTTCGCTGCCCCATTGATTAATTAACTGACTGGCATATCTCTTACTCAGAGGTGATCTCTGCCTGACTTACAAAGCCATGTCCAACTCAGAATTGATGGACATGCTCCACCTAAAGAAATCCAAGTCACTGCGAGCCACTCACTCTAGTGAGCTAAACCTCGCCACAACAATAAATAGAACATGCTGAAGGGATAGATTCCTGTCACAGAGACTCCCCATGCTTTGGAACAAAATTCCTAACTACATTAGGCAGAGCCCCTCACTAACACTCTTCAAGAGAAACCTTGACGAGTGGATGGGTAGCAGAAAATACATCCCTGGGATCACTTCATTGGCTCTTCTTGACAGAGGCTCAGTTAATTAATCAATGGGGCGGCGAAAGCTGACACACTCTGACTAGGCTTATAAATGTCCTCGGGCAGATAGCCTAGTACCTACCTATGAACCTATGAACCTATTCAGTGGGCACAAAGCCTGATGTGAGGCTATGATTGAACATGTTGCTTAGGTGGGGAAGCAATTCGTTCTGAATTTCATGTAAAATGCAGCATGGGATGTTGTCCGGTCCCACGGATGCTGTGTTTTTGGCTTTAGAGAGGGCAGCTTTTACCTGCATAGTTGTGATTACTGGAATCAAGCATTCTTCCTGTATAGATATGGGCCCTTTAGGGGGTGAAAGGCAGGTTAGGGTGGCACTGAACCTATATGCCCGGACGTTGGCAATATCAGTTGGTTCTGTAATTTTCATGCTGCTGTGTATCGCTTGCATACTCCTCCGTTGTATTTGCACCAGATACTGCTAGTGTGCACTGCGGGAATAGAAAGATTAAAACATTACCCTGGTATCAGAGGTGGTAGTGCAACATATTCGTAGTGGCCTAACATGAGAGTAGCTCTAAGCAAGCACAATGTGAAACCTGAACAAGCACCTAGAATAATTCATTGCGGCTTCCACACCTTAAGTCTGAAAATGAATTCACATGCTCTCATGAACAGGAGCAGCTGCATATTGATGGATAAAGTTGTTTGGGCATGTCAGGTGGTTACTAAACTGCAAAACTGGTATGTAATGGTGGAGATATTTGGAAGGCATGAGCAAACACACCAGTATATTACAGCCATAGCACCAATTGCACTGGAGGCTGGTCAATAGATTTAGTAAGGGATTTTGTCCATGCACAAACATTTCAAAAGTGATTATTTGCAGTGGCATCCATTATCTGATTCAAGGTAAATTAACCTTGATGTCCTTTATTAAAAAAAATAATAATAATAAAAAATTTCTTTGTTATAAGTGACTTCTGGACACAAGAAAAAGGAAGGGGAAAATGTAGCAATGTGGTTTGAATGTACAAAGAGAAATCCAGGGACACTGCAAATTTTTTTCTTGCAAACCAACCAGTGGAGTAAAAACATATGTAGGCAAACACTGCATGCCAACACACTTTGCACATGTAAATCTCAATTTTTAACAAGGTAGAAGCATGAAGTGATACCTTAACACTTAAATTAATAAAGATCTAAACTGGTTCATAGTTTAAATGTTTTATTCTTTAGCTCCTTGGTGCAAGACCTTACAGGAGTTGCTACATAAACTGGATGTGAATGCTGTCAAGTAAGGCCATGGCTATTTTGTTTTGTGTCTTTCGGCTTTTCCCGGTTAGGGGTCGCCACAGCGGAACTCCGGTCTGCTAATGATTGGCAGTTGATTTTTACATACCGGCTTGCCAGGAGTGATGCACAACCTTCAACGAAGGTACGCCCATTCATGCATGTCTCCACGCAGAAGACGCTCTAGCTGAGAATCTAACCGGGCAGTGTCTTACTGTGAGGCGACAAGGCTACCACAGCACCACCACCGCGGGTCAAGTAAGGCCATGGCTATAGTGCAGCAAAAAAAAAATGTCCCCTCTAACAAAGGAAATGTTAGAGCAAAGATTAAATTACATGAGACAAGCACCCTGGCTGAGATCTACCAATCAATGGAATTGCCAGGTCAAATTACCCTCAGGACTTTGACAGCTAGGGAAGGTAAGTGTTATGGGGGAGGGGAGAAGTAAATGGACTGGAATACATTGTGTCACAAATTAGTGCCATTTAAACTAAATTAGAAAAAAAGGCAGCAGTAAACTGCACTTTGAATGTGTTCTGTGACATTTGCACTGTTTCTGTTTTAAGTAGTCATTCAACAGCAGGGAATGTTACTTACACTGTTCTGTTTTTCTCAGTACTTTGTACGCATGCAACATCTATGAAATGACAGGAGCTTTAGGCAAACAGAGGCCTGCATGATGTAACATTTTTGAGCCAAACAATGACTTCTGGGATACTGAATGGCAACATGATTTATCCAAACCACGTCAATATACTAGCTTCCATGTGGTCAGAGTCTGGAATTACATATACAAATATTTAAAATCCTGTAAATAATCCCAGAGTGCTGTTAAAGTGTAGGAAACATCATGCCATGATGAATTAAACATGTTTTTTGAGTCTGTGGGTGCGGTACTCCATTTGGTGATGTGTCAAGGAAAAGACAAACAATTTTACTTTCCTACCTCGCTTGACAGATGCTAACTTTACATTACCACTAATCTTAGTTGTGAACACATAACACCAGACATTTACTTATTATTTCACACATTTATTTTCTGTTTGTTAAGCAGGTGAGTGAGCTGCTCCAAAAATTTTTTTCAGCCATGACTTGTCAATTAAATTCCATCAGCCACAGACGGAGGGGTTATATATTCCTATATCTAAATTTGCTCAGCCAGACCTTTTTTATACAGCAGTCAGGATAGCATGCTGCAGAATGCACTGACTGCATCATCTTCTACCTTTGAGAATGTGGCCACACATTTTTATCAAATCAGGAACAGAAACAAAAAGTCATACCTCTATGCTTTTAACAACTGCTTGTCACTACATGTTACCTAGCAGATATTAACAGGGTGAAATAATGTAAAAGTGGTCCAAAAGAATGGCTTTCAAATGCAAATTAAACTGCAACCTGATAGTTATTTTCTAAATTTGCAGTAATATTAACACATAGCAAGGGAAGTCTCCAGTCTTAAACAAGGAGAGTGAAACTGTAGATACATTTAAGGACCTGGGTATATAGGTAGATCTAGCTTTGAGTTTTTCTAATTATATCTACCAATTGGTTAATGATAGCTATAGAACCACAGAGTTGTCTAAAAAGATTTATAAAGTCTAGAAAATCTGAAATGATGAAATCATTCTTTGTTAGTTACATTAGACCCAGACTTGAGTATGGTATAACAATATGGAAACCTTAAAAGAAAACAAACATGAATAAAATGGAAAGAGTACAACAGAAACAGATCAAGGACATCCATGGATGTGAAAATTTAAGTTACTAAGAAAGACTAAAATATGTGAGCTTGTACAGTGTTTCATACTGACATTTACGAGGAGAGCTTATTCAAGTATATCAGGCATTTAGAGAAAACTACCTCTGGGAATGTTTGAGGTTATCAAAAAGTAGCAGTGAATCATCACACAACATATATTGGAAGATTCTATAGGAATGAGAAATGTACTACTAATTGGTTCTCTGAGAGAGAAGCTGATGTGTGAAACAGGCTACCAAATTACATTAAAGTAAGCACTAGTCTTAGATATTTTTAACAACAACCTGGACACTAATTATAGTAATAACTGTTTTGGTATGTTGGCAGACTAGAAGAGCATTATTGTCTGTGCTTGAAATTTCTGCATGTATGTATTTGTATGTATGTACAAATTATGAGTTGTCTCTGCCAGCTCCAGCAGTGTCATTCTTCTAGACGGCCCTAAGTGCTATATCAGTTTAGCCACTGGCTACATTAATAATCTCAGTCTAAGTCACTTTTTCAGACTGATTACTTGTACTGTACTTTTTCTGTTTTGGCACTTTTCATATCTTGTCCTTTCTTTTTCAACTATATGCAACTGTAGTGTTCAAACATACTACTTTGTACTTGTGTGTAACCTTTAATCATAAAAGAAGTAAATCACAAATGATGTAATAGTATGGACAACTGAAAAGCTGCAATGAGTGCAAGGGATGAATAATATGATGATGATGAAGGGAAGAAATGGGGCCAATGACAACATAATTTGAAAAGTCTTTAAGATGTATTCCAGTGATGCATGCAATTCTATATTAGGACTTCTCTCTCTCTTACTGAGACAAACACTTCAAACAAATGCACAAGTGTTCTCTTTAAAATTCATACATTTCTCATAATTACTGAATGGCTGCCTGAAGTAAATTCAGCAGTCTTTATAACCTAGGCCTCAAACAGTTGCTTAAAGGTATAAACATTCAAATGCTTATGAAAAAGTTATACCACAACTGCTTTCAGCCTGCTGTTGCTGTTTGCCCAGACACAGTCCATCACTGGGAAAATATATTTGCTTTCAGAACTGTTCCTAAATGCATGCTTGAACAGTTTACCAAAGAATACAGAGATCAAAATCTGTTTAATGGTGTAATTCTTTAGTAGATACTACAAATGCATAAATCAGAGCATGCAAGGGTTAACTACAGTTGGAGCATCTGCTAGGAGATGTTAGACCTTAACTGTTAATGAGATCTGAACCTTCAACTTCCCGGTTTTCATACTAGAGCACTGACCACTAGACCACAGAAGCAGTTACATGTTTACACACTTTTCTGTATTTTACTACAAGCACATAACTGCAAACAAATTGCCTATTAAAAAATAGGGTTAATGTTAGTTACCATCCTCTAACTGCAAAAATCTTTTCTGTTTTTTGTGACTCGTGGCAAACAAATACACAAAGAAATTATACCATAGTTCACACACTTGCCAATGCATTATGCTAGACTCTGTTCTGGGAGTCAAAATAAAGAACAGTAGAGTTCAGAGTAAACAAGGATGACTCTTAGTACGTACAGTTAACTGTCAAGATGTAGACCTGATATGCCAGACTAGGAACTAACGTTTCGTAAGAAAAGTAGACTTGAACTTTTGCTAGACACAGTAAAATTGCACTTCCTGAAGAAACTTTTGCATAATGAAATTAGCTAGTAAAAATGAAACAAAATGTTAAAGAGCAATTGCTTTAGTCTTGAAGCAAGCACGTAAAGCCCACAAGATGAGCAGCTATTTATTTGAAAACCAAGTTATTACACAAGACAAGAAATAGCTCAAAAACAAACATTACATCCCATTAGTCTTCTCTTGTCACTGAATCACACCAATTTCACAGCATACATTTACATCTTCATTTAAGGAAAGTAAAGTACAATTGGCTTTAAATATTTGAAAGTTCATTCATTTCCACAGTACTCCAAATTAAGAAATGTAAAATAAAAATAATATCCATTACCTTAATTACAATGTGTCCCTTCTTGGTCCCACTGCGATCCAGTTCCCTGTGTTCCTTCACCATAACAATCTCTCCTCCTTCTTCCACTTTCTGGGTGTTCTTCTCCACATGATTTAGTATACGCCAATAATCTTGCTGTGCTATGCATACAAACTGTCCCAAAACAATATGTGGACATTTAATGAAGTTGTAATACATCACAATGTTACAACGCACTACACATGGATGTGTTTCCCACAACAGTGTGTTATAAAGCTGTGACATCTTTTCAGACTTATTTCTAATCAGTCCCATTTGGGTTTACTGCAAAAGGAGTAACCTTAAACAATGTATACTTAAGTTACCGCAGGCTAGAAAATTCTGCTCTTTTTGTAAAAAAGTGGAAATGAGTTCTTCCAACCTTCAAAATCTGCTGATCCTTTCTAACCTTTAACAGGCTTAAAATAATGAACTGGGAGTGCAGGCACCACCCAACAGCTCGTCAATACAGTTCCTATTTCATGTGGGATGTCTACCACACAGATCTTTTTTTTCTTATGGCTTCTAAGATACTCCAAAATCAGCTTTAAAGTTCATCATTTATTCAGTTATACTGTGATTTCACTACAAAATAGTGTCAAATAACTTTGCAAGGACCTGTGAATTCATTGTCTCAAAACATCATATGTTGCACTTGTTTTAACTAAAAGTAGTTGGTTACACAATTGTCTTACCACAATATTACCATAAACTACATTAAGGTGCTAGCAGAAGAAAATGCAACAAATAAATGAAGTTTTACAAAATCCAATGCCATGTGTATGCTCTCAGTAATAAAATAAAAATGCAGATACTATAACAAATGATGACAGAAAAGACTAATTACAACTTACAGTTCATAGGTCATTCTATACACACTCACTGGTTATTACAAAATACTATCATTGCTTTATATATGAATACCTTAATATAAACAGTGTAGGTGGCCTGTGGAGTCCAGGTCAGCACTATTATCACAAGGATACCTTCCCAAATTACAAAATTCTTGGGGAAACATACAGGGCCATCTGTTGCTCTCTGATTTACCCTGCATCAACCTGAAAATTTAAGTCAAGAAGCACATTATATCAAGCTTTCAAGATCCTTAATATCCCACAGAGTAGTGAAATTCATCATCAGTTTCTAGCTCTGATTCAAGAATCTTCTGCTGCACAAATCCTAAAGCAAGAGGACTGGTGAACATGGTGCCAAATTACTCAACCATGCTATGATTCAGTGCCAAGAACCAAAATCCTGGGTTACTAATATGAACTAAGCTATGTACATAGATAGTAACCACAGATAAGCTCAATGACAGATGTCAGGAAAAATTAAGTGAACCAAGCAATAATATCAATGATATGACTAAACACCCTAAATAGCAGGCATAAAGCCTCCCTACTTTAACTTTACAGTAAGACTGACAACTGCTGGCTAAGTAACAAGCTAACTGTCTTTAGTACTGTTAATAACAATGCAATAAATGTGTTCCAGAGACAAAAAAACTTGACTGAATACAACAGGAGGGAGGATAATAATACAGTCCAAACAATGAATATGTGTTCATGTGTACTACTTTTAAAACAGAACTCTAAAGTGAATAGGGAAACAATTAGCTTTGCTTACTAAATCTGTGCATTTACCGTGCATGTGGTACATACATAGAATACAGGATAGTTATGTAGAACCTAAGCATCAACTATGAAGTTTAGACAGTATCTTAAATCAATATGTGAGAAGAAACAGGAAGCCAAGGCATTAGATGGCTCTCTTTTGGAAGGTTTTCTTGGTCAAGTTGCAATTGGTGTTCCATTACCACACACAGACTACAATCATCAGCACCAATAGGGCATACTCCCTCAAGGACAGCTTTTTCACTAGTCCTTAATCTCCTGTTCTGTCCGCTGGAGGAAAAAGATAACTGTGATTTGAAAGCTTTGAGGATAGGACAGAGAAAATAATGTACAGGACTCCTTGTGTGTAAGAGCTTCCACTTCAAATACTCCCTTAGCTGATGTGATAGCAACCAGAACATTTGCAGAAGACAACTGAGGAGCTTGGTTGACAGGAGCAGGTTTTTGCATTTCAGTTAAAAAATCAGGGACCCATGGAAGAGAAACTGTTTTTCTTTTGGGGGGGAGAATCAAGTGCAACACCCTTTTCATTAATACTTAATCACTGGGTGGCCGCAGTAGTGCAGAGGTTAGCGTTGTCACCTTCAGCAAGAAGTTGTCCGGTTTTATTCTCGGCTGTGGTGCCTTCTGTGCAGACTCTGCATGTCCTCCCTGCGGTTGCACGGATTTCCTCTGGGTACTCCAGTTACCTCCCACATTCCAAAGGTATGCAGTAGGTGGACTGAACACTCTAAATTGGCCGTAGGTGCGAGTGTGTGTGTGAGTGAGTGGTACTGATGAACTACCATAGCAGGGCTAGCCATCTGGCGGTGTAAACCTTGGCTCGAGAAGATTGTCACTGTTTAAGTGACACCCTGACCCCATGTAAAAAAAATGAGAAAAGTGATTGAGGATGGAAGGATACATTTGAGTGGAAATGCAATGACTAAATGATATACCTTAATGGAGACATGTGAAAGGCCCCATAAAAACAGCTCTACCACATATTGAAAGACTTTCTTTGACCTCTATGGGGATAATATGTGGAAGTGCATTACCAGGAGGATTCCCGGTTTCCTAGTGTTAAACATCCTAGAGTTAAATTTCCTCATCTCCTGCAGGATGCAAAGCACTTCCAGTGAGACATGTTCCATGAAATGTATCAGACTGAGAGGATCCAGGCTGCCAGTTTGAGATCCTTTAGATTGGAGTTCACTAGAGCCCCTTGGTCCTGCATTAAGAAGGTGCATTGCTATGGGAGTGGTGCAGCACCTTCTTATGCCATTCGTACTAGCTAGGAAAACCATGACTGTCTTAGTCATAGCAGGGTTATCACAAGTAGCTTGGCCTTGTTCACTCCAATCTTCAGCCATGTGCAGGGAAACAAAAGAATGGCAGGAGGTATACAAAAGGTCCCCATCCCAAGAACATCAATGACAATCACTGCATTCATTTCTACACAGGAATCTAGAACACTTCTCCAGCTAGCACTGAAACTTCCTGCTAGTATATGAGAGATCTTATAACAGTTCCTCACATCTGTTGTTTAATACACATAGGTCAATAAATAAGAGACCTTTTCTATGTTAGGGAATGAAACACTTTGGGCTCTAGCTTCCACTTGTGGTTGTTGAGTGTGGTACTGCTTAAGCGGTCTGTCACTTTGTTCTGGGATTAGGGTTGCCACCTTCGTTCACGGCTAAAACCGGAGCAAAGCCACGCCCCTCGCGTCACCAGTAACCCCGCCCACCCCACCCCCTCTCCCACCAACATACCGCCTATTTTGTGATGTCACGGCAGCATCACTCAACGGGAACGCCCTCTTTTTTCGATCCCGCCGCCTGCGTTTGGCTGATTTACTATGCTTTTCTGTAAAAAAAGCATAGTAAATCAGCCGATTTACAAACTCCGATAGTCTGTTTCCTTTTTGAAACAGAATACCGGAGTTTGTACAGTGTTTTCCGGACTACCGGAGAATCAGTTTGATTTCCTGATAGTCCAGAAAAAAAACGGAGGGGTGGCAAGCCTATCTGGGATGATGGAAAGTAGGAGGCCTGGAGATGCAGATCCATCTGGGAAGGCATTTCTCAAACCACAATGGTCAATCTGCGTAACTGGTAAGATTGAGTGCCCAATCGTTTGCTTATCCAATGCACTAATCAAATGAAAACAAGTCTGGCAAACAACCAGCAGAAAATAAAAACTATGTTATTATCACAAATATTAGAAAAGAACACAGAGAGTAAGTTCTTTTGTGGAATGAAACACTTTGGGCTCCAGCCTCCACTTGTGGTTGAGTGTGGTACTGCTTAAGCTGTCTGTCACTTTTTTCTGGGATGATGGAAAGTAGGAGGCCTGGAGATGCAGCTCCATCTGGGAAGGCATTTTTCAAAACACAATGGTCAATCTGCATAACTGGTAAGAGTGAGTGCCCAATTGTTTGCTTATCCAAAGCACTAATCAAATGAAAACAAGTCTGGCAAACAACCAGGAGAAAATAAAATATATTTATTATCGAAAATAATAGAAAAGAACACAGAGTAAGTTCTTTCATGTTTTTCATTCAAAAAATGTCAGAAGACTAAATTAGTTTCTCTGTGAGCTGTTTTAAATGCTGACAATCAATCAGATCCAAATCACGTACAAACCAAAAGTTGCACGGTCCATTACATAATAAAAGTAATCTAACTTTATAAACAAAAATAGCCAACACTGCAAATGAATAAACAGCAAATGAATCAGTGTGTTAATGGTCCCTTCCAATATTGATTTGAAGTTCAGATCAGTCATTTAACCCAGGGACCATGCTAACTTTGAACTTTATCTGTCAAGCGTGTTCTTTATAATCTAAATAATTCTCAGTGTCCCACCTCTTAACATCAGGTATAACATGGTCCAAAACAAGGAGGACAAAAACTTCAAAATCATTCTTCTAACTCCTCTGACAACATAAAAATTGCTATCCAGCTAAATACACTATGTTACTAGAACTGCAAATGAAATAACCAAAAGCTTACCACTGCTGTTGCATAGACAGACAAAGACCTGGCAATGGCCCAGGTGGCACTAGTTAAATAGGAGATTAAGAGCTTGATGTTGGCAGGGGAGAATGAGTGTGCCTATTCAGGGATTAAGATGGGGCAGAGCACAATACACGTAGCCACAATCCCTTACAGGAAGGGTGGTATTGTAGTAGGCATCCTGAGGTTGAATTTTTTGTCCACTGATACACTGTTCGGTGGCAGCATTTATTAGTCAGCACATAGGATTGTGATAGGGTTAGGAACTTACACAAATTCTCTCATTGCCAGGATGCCCCAGACTGCATAACTGCCTGAAGTCTGCCTGAATGATGGCTCCTCCAGATGGTCCTCACGCTAGCAGATCTAGGGCCTCCCCACTGCTAGGGAACGAGTGGGCCTGAATCCAAGATGAGGAGGCCTGATGGTAGGCACACAGAGGAGGAAAAAGCATTTAAAATGTAACTAAGTGCTGTATAATTTTGATTATTATTAACACAGAAAAAGGAAGGAAGGAGCACTGAAATATATTTATACTATCTGCACTTGCTGTACACAAATGTTACCATTACTTTCTGTTTCTTCTGTAATCACATTACTTTGTTAAAACACCCTTTTAACTTTTTTTTTTAATTATTATTATTATTAAAATGTTTTTTTACTCACCACTTTAAAAGACTTAGAATTTGCCTGGAATATACACCAACTGTTTTTGAACAGTGGCTCTAATATCTGGGGAGTTTAGGCTTTGAATCAGTACTAAGCTGGGAGTCATATCAGTAGAGCTGCCATTACAAGTAATGAAACCACTGTCAAAGTTTCATCAACCAGTGCAAAAGATTTATAAATATTCTTCCTTTCAGATAATATCTCAATTCCTAGCATCTCAAAAAGGTCTGAAGGAGAACCTCTTGCTAAAAAGAAGTTATGTCCTTACCATAAAGTTCCATGTGAGTTGTTCATCTCACCTTTTTGTTCTTACACGTGGGTTCGGAGCTGATCCCTCGGCTCCGAGTCGGCTGCTTTTCAAGCTCAAACTCTCAGAGAAGCTTGAGACCTAGTGTATATCCCATGATGCTCTACTGTAAATCTCCAGATCTAGTATGCTGTAACCAAAGACAGCCTACAGGAAGAAAAAGAACTATAGTGCCTACCTATCTAGGTAGCTATAGGTTTGTAGAAGGAAGAAAAACAGTCTGTCCAAGAAGACAGGCTGACAAAACTCGACCAATCCACCAAGGCAACCATCTTTCTCAACAGGAGGGGGAAGGTGGGAGGGAATGTAAGAACAAAAAGGCGAGATGAACAACTCACATGGAACGTTATGGTAAGGACATAACTTCTTTATGTGAAGTTGTTCTATCTCGCCGTTTTGTTCTTACATGTGGGTGGCGTCCCAAGCACCCTAATCCTGGGTGGCTCACGGGAGAACATTCCTGAACACAGTGGAACCAAAGGAAGCCCTGTCCACTTTGTAATGAGTGATAAACGTATGAGGTTTTGACCACGTGGCAGCTGCACATATGGTATCCAAGGGCAAATGAGCTGCATGAGCTAATGACGTAGAAACAGCCCGGGTAGAATGGGCTTTGACGTTAGTCGGTAATGGCTGGTTAGTGGAGGAATAAATTAATTTAATGCAGTCAGAAAGCCACTTGGATAATGTGATTTTTGATACTGCAGAACTTTTCTTATCTGCGTAAGAGACAAAGAGTTGATCCGATTGTCTGGTGTCTTTCGTTCTATCAAGGTAGAATCTCAATTGTCTGTGTACATCAAGCTTGTGTAACATATATTCCAGTCTGTTGGTATGGTGTCTAAAGAAGGTTGGGAGCTCAATGGACTGATTTAAGTTAGTTTCTGAACAGACCTTGGGGAGAAAGGTAGGGTTTGTCCTGAGAGACACCCTATCAGGGTGAAAAATCAAATATGGAGGCTTGGAGGATAAGGCTTGAAGTTCGGAGCCCTTACGTGCAGATGTAATGGCTACCAGAAATATAGTTTTCCAAGACAGAAACTTCAAGTGACAGGATGAGGCGGGTTCGAAGGGGGCGAGCATCAATTGGGATAAAACAAGATTCAAATTCCAGGGAGAGACAGGGTGTCTGATGGGTGGTCTGAGATGGTGGGTCCCTTTCAAAAAGGCCTTACATAGTCTATGGGACATAATGTTAGACCCGTTAAACCCTACTTGAAAATTGGAAATAGCAGCCAATTGAGCTCTTATGGTGGCAGCAGCTGCGCCATCATGGAACAAAGAAGACAAGAACTCTAAGATGGTATGAATAGGCACCACATAAGGGTCAATGTCATGATGAGAAGCCCAGTAAAGAAATCGTTTCCATTTGCTATTTTATAGTTTCCTGGTATACAGTTTATGAGAGGAAACTATAATAAGTTGGACTGCAGGAGACAAATCTTAAGACCTGGCTAATATGGGAATTGGAGCAGCCAAGCTGTCAGTTTTAGGGAGATGAGGGAGGGATGAAGAACTCCCAACGAATGAGTCAGAAGATCTGGCACTGGGTCCAGGATCCATGGTTCTTCCACTCGATACTTCTGCAGGAAGGGTAACCAAATCTGAAGAGGCCAAGACAGGGCTATCAAAATCACAGTCCTTCCCAGACCTTTGGCTTTCTGTATAAATTTGGGAATTAGGGGAATTGGTGGGAAGGCATATAGGAGGCCCAGGGGCCAATCGTGTACGAACACGTCCCTCGGGTTGCTCCCTGGTGGGGGATAAAGGGCAAAGTAGCTGCTGCATTTGGCATTCATCGGAGATGCAAACAGATCGCAGTAACGCTGGCCCCATCTGTGGAAAATCTTGTCTGCCACCTGTTGTTTGAGGGAAACTCGTGAGGCAACAGCATGGCCCTGCTCAGCTTGTCCGCTATCACGTTGGATGACCCCGGGATGTGCGTTGCTATTAGAAAGCATCTGGTGGATACAGCTCATTGCCAAATTCTTAGGGCCTCTCGGCATAAGGGATACAATCTGGTTCCCCCTTGCTTGTTGATGTACCAGACTAACGACATGTTATCTGTCTGAATTGCAATTGTCCCTGGAGGAAGACAGTCGTGAAAGTGTTGCAACGCCAGGAACACCGTTCTCAGCTCCAGGACATTTATATGCAAATGTGATTCCATGCTTGACCAAGTACCTTGGACAGTCTTTCCCTGAAACAGCCCCCCACCCTATCAGAGAAGCATCCATGGTCACTGTGGCTGTGGGTTGGGGAAGAACAAAGGGACGTCCGACTACTAATTGGTCACTGTTCAACCACCACTTGAGATCCTTCTTGCAAAGATTTGTTAACAGAATCTCATGTGACATGGGCAGTCATTGGTAAGACCATTGTGCAAAGTGTAGCCACTGGAGTATCCGCATGTGCATGTGCCCTAACGGGACTGCTATCAGTGTGGCTGCCATTGTGCCTAAAAGCTTCAGTATCTGGGACGCAGGAGCTTTGTTCTGGGTCAACAGACTGGACAACTGACTTTTTAGAGATACGATTCTTGCTTGAGGCAACTGATCCTTGAATTGACGGTGTCTAGCTCTGCTCCTATAAAGGTAATACGCTGCGAGGGCGTTAACGCAGATTTTTCAAAGTTTAAGGTTATGCCCAAATGGGAACAAAGGTTGATAGTGTAGTCTCTTGCTTAGATTTGATGATGCCTGGAGGTGGCGGTGAGGAGCCAGTCATCCAGATATGGAAACACCCGGAATCCTAAATGTCTCAGGTGAGCCGTGACCACTGCCATACATTTGGTGAACACTCTGGGGGCTGTGGTGAGACCAAAGGGCAGGGCTCTGAACTGGTAATGACTAGCCCCCAGCAGGAAACGCAGTTGATCTCTGCATGATTTGGCCATTTTGATGTGGTAGTAAGCATCCTTGAGATCTATAGAGCACATCCAATCGCCCGTTTCTAAGAACGAATCGATTGAAGCGTGACCATCTGGAACTTTTCCTTCTTGACGAAGGTGTTGAGTTTGCTGAGGTCTAATATGGGCCTCCAGTCCCCTGTTTTCTTTGGAACTAAAAAGAACCTTGAGTAAGTTCCGGATCCTATCTGGTCCGCCGGGACTGGCTGGGTGACTCTTTTGTCTAGCAAGTTTTGAATTTCTATGGCTGCTAGCTTTCTCAGACTGGGTGGAACGTCTGGAATCCTTGTACACATGGGGGGAGTTTTGTAAAGGGAATGTAGTAACCTCTGGCAATGATGCTTTTTACCCAAGACTCTGTTGTAATGTTTAGCCAGGCGTTTGGGTATAAAGCCAAGTGACCCCAACTGCCTCCAGAGAAGGACAGCCGGGCTTCCTTTCAGGAACGCTGATAGGGCTTACCAGAGAACTGCTCCATCACCCTGGTTTTGCGGACCGCCTCTGTCATTTGGATGGCGTCTTCTGTTTTTACCCCCTCCTCTGCCCCTAGAGGGGGTATCCGTAGGTGTATTTTGGAAAGCTCCTTGGGGTATGGTCTAGTTGGAGTGGAAAAACGGACTCCTACAGCAGACAGAGTCTTTCCTTCTTGTTCACACCTAGTAAACGTCTCCTTAACTTTAGGCCCGAACAAGGCGGAACCATCGAATGGGGTATTGACGAAGGAAGATTTGAAGGCTTCCGCGAATAGAGCAAAGGCGCATCCAGGACTGTCTCCAAAGAGCTATCGCTGAGCCTGCCGCCCTACTCAATCCATCGGCAGCATAAGAAATAAGTCACATGGATGAGTTTGCTATAGAATTGAGGGTGTTGAGTTGTGCAGTCACCTTCTCAGAAACTGCATCAGCTGTTTTACCCTGTAGAGTATCTCCCAGCTCTTTAAGGAGATCTCGTTGAAGGCGGGTAAAATAGGTCAGGTAGTTGAGTGATCTCATAAAATGCCACAGAACTAAATATGCGTTTCCCATACCTGTCCATCGTCCTATAATTCCTATTAGGAGGATGGACAGAAGAAGAGTTTTCCAACATCTCTTTCTTGGTGGCTGCCGCCACCACCATGGCATCAAAAGGGACTCCCTTGGTAAGAAAGGCCTTGTCAGTAGGGGAAGTAATACACTTGTTGGGCCTCCGAGGGACTGGTTCCACTGAATCAGGGGACTCGCACGCCCTTCGAGCAACCAGATCCATCAGTTCATCGAAGGGTGGGGTAACCCAGGAGGTGGATGGTTGAGACCCAAAGGCCTTCAGGAGTACTGACTCATCCTCAGTAGGGGCAAGGGACTGTCAATCACCCCTCTGTCTTAAGATCTCCAATATGTCTGCAAATGAGACATCCTCTGAGGGGGATCGTGGGGACCCTTCTGATTCCTCCAAGTTGGTATCCGATGTCAGGGATTCCTGTGGGGAATCCAAGTGCCTCCTCTTGCACAGTCTCTTCCTAGGTACTTCATCGGTGGGATTGTCCGGTGAAGTCCCTGTAGAGGAGGGGCCACCCAATGGGGATACCTGAGGCCCTGGGTCTTGACGCTTGGTAGGAACCTGTGGGGAAGAGGTAGAACGAGGCCCTTTAGGGGGAGGGGAAGAAAGATCCAAGGAGGTAGTGGTCTTACCATACATGACCTTCCTCATGGCATAGAAGGCACCAGAATCCCGGTCCGAGAAGTCTGTCGGCTCCGAAGAGGCTGGCAGCTATCCCCGAGCCAAGACTCCCCCGCTCCAATCCAGAGGATGGAGCCAAAGCCACCTGCGCCGAAGCCCCGTGGGGTAGGGTCGGAACCGAAGTATCCACCCCGGAGCCAGCGAGGGACTGTCGGCCCCGAGACTCCCCGGTCGGAACCGAGGAGATCAAGGTCGATGGAGCCGTGGGAAGTGGATCAAACCTCGGCTCCGAGGGCTCTACCAACATCGGTTCTGTCTACCCCAGCTCCGAGAGCTCGACTGGCTTCGGTGGAGGAGGAGAAGAAATCAGGGCTGAAATTTCAGGCTTCAAAGCCGAGTGGCTCGAAGCAGAAAGCATTTTGGCCAGGGCCGGGTTCTCTAACAGCCTCTTAACCACTCGGTCCAGGTCCACATCAGACAGCCTCGAACAATGGATCGAGGGATGGGTTGAAGGAGCCGAAGACTGTACCGACTGAAGAACTGGAGACTGAGGAGTCTCCAGTATTGTATCCACAACTGGGTTCCAAGGTAAAGGATTGATACATGGCTCCAAGGGCCGTGGAGCCGATGAACAAACCATACCAGAGGAGCTCGGAGCCGATGATTTGGGCTCCAAGGACCCCTTGGACGACTTAGACCCCTTTGAAGCCTTGGAACAAGGGTCGGCCTTGTCCAACGTAGCCTGAAATTCAGGCTTCAGGAGTCCCCTATCTACCAGCTTCCTGCGCCTTTCCAAAAGAACCCTGGCGCTAAAGGAGTGGCAGATAGAACACACCTCCTGCAAATGAACAGAACCCAAACAGTACACGCAGGTGGAGTGGTTGTCTGTAACAGACATTGTTTGACCACACTCACACCTTTTAAATCCAGACTTTTGCTTTTCTGACATATTGTACAATATAAATTCAGGTCCCTGAATCTCAATATTAAGCCAAAGAAATAACAACACACCAAGTTATCTCAGTATCTAAATTTATTATAGCTATTAACTATGAACTAAGCACTCTACAGGATATATATATATATATATATATATATATATATATATATATATATATATATATATATATAAATATATATATATATATATATATAAGATTATTTAAAGATGACACAAGAAAGAAGCGCACACACACACAAGAGCTGACAGAGCCCTGTCACGCCCAAACAGGTAAGAAAGGCCTAGAAAACCTTTAAGAGAAAAAACACTTCAAAAATTTCACTAGATCTAAACGAACTAACTAAACCCCAATACTATAGAAAAATCACATCTATTTTAACCATATAAAGATAAAAGTATCCACAAAAATTCTCTATAAATACAGAAAAATAAGTCACTGGCCCGAGCTTCCTCTGACAAGCTATAGATCCATTGCAGCGGTAAACTAGATCTGGGGATTTACAGTAGAGCATCATGGGATATACACTAGGTCTCGAGCTTCTCTGAGAGTTTGAGCTTGAAAAGCGGCCGACTCGGAGCCGAGGGAACGGCTCCGAACCCACATGTAAGAACAAAATGGCGAGATAGAACAACTTCACATCAATGGTAACCTGCTCAGTCTGCTGAACTGTGACTTTATTAAATTCTTCTTAAGGCAGACAGGGTGCATACTTTGATAATGAAGGTATACATTGCTATAAAGAAGTTCACTTTGACATTTAATGACATGTTTCTGTCATCTGGTAGCATAGAATTACAAAGGAGAAGAGGTGCAAACATTATTCTCAAAGTGAAGTAAAACACTCAAAGGAGCAAATGCCTCACTCCAACAATGAAAAATAAGTAAAACAAGCAGAAATCCTTTGGTGGAGGCAACCATGCATCGGTTATGAAGAGTCAATACCAAACAATGTCTCTAGCGTAAAAACAATTTAATGGTAGTGTGCACAGGTGAGCGCTTTCACAATAGCTTCATCAGACCAAAGAACACACATTGTAATAAACTTTTAGTTATGTACTCACCATAACTTCAGATGTTTGGGATCCATCTCGCCTACATTCTGACTGATGGGTTCGGAGCCGATCCCTCGGCTCCGACTCGGCACGCTTATGCCAAAGAGCGAAGTCTCTTATTGGCTGAGCTTACTATATCCCAGGATGCACCACTACCAGTCCCCCAGATCTAGTTTGTCCGCATACATGCACACATGCACACCCTGCTTATATAACATCGTCAGATGAAACAAGATAAAACAGTAGAACTCAAAACCGTTCAATCTCTTCTGATCTCCAAGGCAGGGGGAAGGAGGGTGGGTATTAGGAATGTAGGCGAGATGGATCCCAAACATCTGAAGTTATGGTGAGTACATAACTAAAAGATGTTATGTGATCCTATCTCGCCTACATTCTGACTGATGGGACAGCGTCCTAGCACCTGAATCCTGGGTGGCTCACTGGAAAACACTCCTGAGTACCGTGGAACCAAATGAAGCTCGTCCTCTAGATGCCACATCCAATTTGTAGTGGGAAATGAAAGTGTGCGGATTGGACCAAGTAGCCGCAGCACAAATTTCCGATATAGCGAGCTTGGAATGAAAAGCTATAGAAGTAGCCATAGCCCTGGTAGAATGAGCTTTGATGGATGTTGTAAGTTGCTTATTCAAGAAGAATAAGCCTGAGTTATGCAATCTCTGATCCATTTGGAGATAGTAGCTTTTGTGATGGTTTGGCCCAATTTATTATCTGAGAAGGACACAAACAACTGGTCTGACTTACGAAGTTGCTGAGTCCTGTCTAAATAGAAGCGTAATTGCCTGTGAACATCCAATTTATGGAGAGTGTATTCTGCTTCATTGGAGAATTTTGGGAAGAAAACTGGTAGCTCTAGAGATTGTTGGAGACAGAAACTAGAACAGACCTTTGGGACAAAGGATGGATTAGGCCTAAGTGATACTCTATCCTTATGGAAAATCAAGTACGGTGGCTTAATAGACAGGGCTTGAAGCTCTGAAACTCTTCTTGCAGAAGTAATTGCAACTAAGAAGGCAGTTTTCCAAGACAGATATTTTAACTCACATGTAGCAGCCGGTTCGAAAGGGGAAGATGTTAATGCGCCAAGCACCAAATCAAGATCCCACGGAGGTGCAGGATGAAAAATTGGGGTCTTAATAGGCTCGCACCTTTAATGAAAGTTTTGCATAGTCTGCTGCTCATCAAAGGAGGATCCATGGATTCGTGGAATTTAGAGATAGCCGCTAGTTGGACTTTAATAGTTGAGACAGAAGATCCTTGATTAAACAGGGATGTTAAGAATTTCAAAACCTCTGGGACAGGAGCAGTGATAGGGTCTAAGCCCTTGAGTTGAGCCCAGATAGCAAACCTCTTCCACTTACTGAGGTACAATTTGTTAGTGGTGGGTTTGTGGGCGAAGATAAAATGTGAACAACTTCCGGGTCTAGTGTGTGCCTTCTAACTAAAGTCGGAAGTGGAGGAGCCAAGCTGTCAATTTCAAAGATTGAAGGGACTGATGCCGATGTCCCGACTGATGGATTAGCAAGTCCGAATTAGGTCTAAAGTCCACGGATCGTCCACGCATGCTTCTTCAGGTAAGGAAACCATACCTGACGAGGCCAGAATGGGGCAATCAGTATCATTGAGGACCCCAATTGAGAAGCTTTTGAATAACTTTGGGGAGAAGTGGAATTGGAGGAAAGGCATAAAGTAGCCCTGTTGGCCAAGGTTGTGCTAGAGCATCCATAGCTGGTACTCCCTGATGTGGGATCAAGGAGAAGAACCTTTGGCACTTGGTGTTTAGTGGAGTTGCAAATAGGTCGCAGCACGTCCCCATCTCCTGAAAACCTGAGCTGCTACTGTGTGGCTTAGAGACCACTCGTGAGGAGAGAGAATTGTCCTGCTCAATTTGTCTGCCAATATATTTGACCTTCCCGGGATGTGGGTCGCTACCAAGAAGCGGTTGGTAGCTGCAGCCCATTCCCACACTCTCATGGCCTCTCTGCAAAGGGGGTACGATCTGGTCCCTCCTTGTTTGTTCAGATACCAGACCACCGACATGTTGTCTGTGTGGATGGCGATGATGCCCTGAGGAAGAAACTTGTGTAAGGCCTGAAGGGATAGAAGTACAGCCCTCATCTCCAACACGTTGATGTGGAGGAGAGCTTCGTCTGGAAGCCAGGAGCCCTGAACTAGCCTGCCCAGACAATGCCCCCCCCACCCTATCTGGGAGGCATCTGTCGTCAGGGTAACCACTGGAGAGGGAAGAACAAAGGGTTTTCCTTGATCCAAATTGGATGTCTGAAGCCACCAGCGAAGGTCCCTTTTGCATATTTCCGTAATCATGATGTGATGATTGAGAGGAAGATCCTGAAAGGACCATTGAGTTGACAATAGCCACTGAAGAATCCTCATGTGCAATCTTGCCAGAGGAACTAAAAGAACCGTGGCAGACACTGAGCCTAAAACTTGTAGAACCATCCTGGCTGGGGCTTTGGATCTCGAGATCAGAGCTTGAACTTGGCCCTGTAAAGTTTGGATCCTTTCGGCAGGAAGAAAGACGCGCAACAATCTTGAGTCTATCTCTGCTCCTATGAACTTTATGCGTTGAGAGGGCAGCAAGACAGACTTTGACCAATTGAATGTAACCCCCAGGGTAATACCCAGGAGATGGCGGCTTTGAGGTTGTCCATTAGTAGATGCCTGGTGGTGGCAGTCAGGAGCCAGTCGTCCAGATAGGGAAACACTTGGAATCCAAGACTTCTCAGGTGAGCCGTCACTACTGCCAAACACTTGGTGAACACCCTGGGGGCTGTGGTGAGACCAAAGGGCAGAGCGCAAAATTGGTAATGACTGACTCCCAGGCTGAAGCGCAGATACCTCCTGGACGCCTGATGTATCGGTATGTGATAATAGGCGTCCTTGAGGTCTATGGAGCACATCCAAACATCCTTCTCCAACAATGGGAGAATGGATTGTAACGTGACCATTCGAATTTGGATTTCGTGACGGATTGGTTCAGTCTGCTGAGATCCAATATTGGTCTCAGGTCCCCTGTCTTTTGGCACTAAAAGAACCTGGAGTAATTTCCTGATCCGATCTGGTCTGTGGGGACCGGTTGGATGACTCCTTTTCTAGCAGCTTTAAAGCTTCTGCGGCTGCCATTTCCCTTTGACTGGGTGGTGGGTCCGGGATTCTTTTGGACGGTGGGGGCAGTATGTGAATGGGATGGTGTAACCTCCGGCAATGATCCGAAGCACCCATCTGTCCTGAGTGATTGACTCCCAGGCTTTTAGGTGCTTGGCAAAACGACACCCGACTGGCTCGAGCAGCACAGCCGGGCAATCCCTCATGGCGTGTGGGAGGCTGAAGAGCCACGAAAGGACTCGCGGTCTCCAGAATTGCGGGCCCTCTGCCGCCTCTGGGACGGCGTCTCCCTGAAAAATTTTCCCGTCCTCTGCCTCTGGAAGGGGAATCTTCCTGCTGTTGGGAGAAAAACTTACGAGATTTGCGGAACCACATTTTCCCCTCCTTTAGCCTTGGGGTAAGGCCGAAGGGGTGGAATAACGGCTCCTACGGCAGATAAAGTTTTTCCCTCTTGCTCACAGCGGTAAGGGTGTCTTTAACCTTGGGTCCAAACAAGGAGGACCCATCAAAGGAGCGTCGGCGAAGGAAGACTTGAAGGCCTCCAAACTGACACAAGCGGAGCCAGGCTTGTCTCCGTGAGCCACGCCTGTGCCTGCCGCTCTACCCGCCTTGCCGCATAGGAAATGAGCCTCATGGACGAGTTAGAAATTGACATAAGGATAGCCAACTGAGAGCTAACCGACTGGGCTAGCTGCTCAGGTAGGTTACCCGAGAGGAATCTGACAACTCCTTGACCAGATCCCTCTGAAGCCTGGTAAAATGTGCCAAATAATTCAGAGACCTTAAAGTAAAGGCCGCTGAAGTCAGGGTGCGCTTCCGTACCTGTCCATACTCCTAGACTCCTTATTAGGAGGATGGATGGACGTTGAAGCCTCTGCCACATCCTGTTGTGTAGCAGATGCCACCACCATGGCATCTACAGCCACGCCTTTAGTGAGGAACTCCTTCTCGGGAGGAGCAGACAAAAATTTATTTGGACGAGAAGGGACTGGTTCCACGGTATCTGGATGTTCCCACCCTTGACAAACTAAATCCAGAAGCTCGTCAAGGGCGGAGACACCCAGGAGGCGGAGGGCTGAGCCCCAAAGGCCTTGAGGAGCACTGACTCATCAGCAGAGGGGGGTTTGGATATCCAGCCACCTCGTTGTTTGAGGATCTCTAAGATGCCTGCAAATGAGACATCATCCGAGGACGACTTGGGACCCCTCTGCATCATCAAGATCAGTGTCTGATGTAATAGACTCGGGGAGTCCACGTGCTTCCTCTTGCACGATCTCTTCCTTGGGGTTCCTCAAGACAATTCGAAGAACCCTCAGGAGGAGGGAACCCCACTGGGGTAACCTCAGGCCCGGGCTCCGCTGACTACGGACAGGGGAACTGCCAAAGACCCAGTCTCCACGCCCAGGAAGGTGCCGTAAAGCCGGAGAGATGGCGAAGAGGACTTGGCCAAGGCACTCCTCATGGCTCTGAAAGCCGGACCCCAGAATCCTGGGAGTGTCCGGTCCCCGAGCCGTGATAGCCGACGGAAGTCCCGCAGCGGCACCGAGGGGAGGCTCGGAACCAGCATAGGTCCCAAACATCACCCCGGGTCCAGCTGAAGAAGTCCAGCGTACCAAACTCGGACCCGAAGGCCCGGGTTGGAGTAAGGGTCGGAGCCGACCCTGAGATCTCCACCGGCTCCAACAGCACCTGCTCCGACGGAGCCGAAGCAGTCGGAGGAGGAATGGCAATGGGGTGGGCCAAGGTCATCGGCTCTGAAGCCAACTGGGTCGGAACCGAAACAAATTTTTGGAAGACTGGGGACTGGAACAGTCTTTGGAGCACCCTGTCTATATCAGAATCTGACATCCTCGAAGACCGAGAGGAAACAGAACGGGTTCGAGACGGCTCTCCAACAGCCCCAAAGGGCTAGGGGACCGGCTCCGAGGTGACTCGATGAGTATCGGCGCCGAGGGAATACACACACCAGATTCCATCGGTGCCGAGGTGGACTTCGGCGCCGAGGAGGAAGTGTCTGAGCGGGCGACCCTTGTCGGCTCCGAGACCAGTGGAGCCGACGAAGGTGACCCGCCTCTCGATGCCCCAGCCATCGGCTCCGAAGCCAGGGGAGTCGATACTGGTGGCATCGAGGCAGACCGTTCCGACCTCGGCTCCGAAGTCCTCGGAGCCGAAGGAGAGGCCTGCCTATGTCTCTTAGCGGTCGGATCCGACGGACTGGTCGGAACCGACGCCCTTTTCTTTTTGGCCGGAGAAGGAGAGGATGCCAAGGCTTCTTCAAAAGAAGGTTTAATTAACCCCTTAAGAATCAATTTATTTTTCCTCTCCTGGAGGACCCTTGAGGAAAAAGCGTGACATACGCTGCATGATTCCTGTAAATGTTTTGCACCTAAGCAATACACACAGAGCGAGTGATCGTCCGTGATGGACATTTTGAAACTACATTTTGTACATTTTTTAAAGCCCGAAGGCCTAGGATTCTGAGACATTATGGAGAGAATTTCAGTAATCTGACAGGAAAAATACAATTACTGGTGACACCCCTGAAGTATAGGCTTACAGTTATC
Source organism: Protopterus annectens (assembly GCF_019279795.1). Classification (NCBI taxonomy): domain Eukaryota; kingdom Metazoa; phylum Chordata; order Ceratodontiformes; family Protopteridae; genus Protopterus; species Protopterus annectens. The sequence continues at coordinate 1,298,611,162 of NC_056733.1, forward strand.
GCTCGCAAATGACAGGGGACTTTGAAAACCCTGTGAGAACAAACAGAGCTACAAAAAATTTAAAGCCTATTCTCTATATGTAAGATATAGGAGGGTTGACTGACCGGGAAGGCCCTAGATGAAGGGGGCCTGCCAAACTCAACCCAATCACACAACAAAAGTCTTCAACAAATCCAACCAATCACACAACAATGAGAAGAATAGCTGTTAAAACAGCTTTTTGAGAGAAAAACAGCAAAAAACTGACAGAAAAAGTTAGTTAAAATAACTACTCAGCTCAGCCAGCTCGAGACCACGTCTTCGCAGGTTAGCGGCAAACGAGATCTGGGGGACTGGTAGTGGTGCATCCTGGGATATAGTAAGCTCAGCCAATAAGAGACTTCGCTCTTTGGCATAAGCGTGCCGAGTCGGAGCCGAGGGATCGGCTCCGAACCCATCAGTCAGAATGTAGGCGAGATAGGATCACATAACATCACTCCCTTTATAACTTCTAAACAATTATGACGCAAGCATAATATTAACTCTTTGTGTGTTATATATTAAATACACAAATCTGAATATATATATATAAAAATTCCATCTGAATATACTAACAAGCATATTCATCAACTAAAAACTGACTATATATCTATGAATGTATGTGACAAACTAAAATGCATTACTAAACGTTAAAACATGCAAATTACTTCTCATATCAAATGGCAAAGATAACCTTGTCATAAATACATACATATATTAACAAGTAATGTACTAAAATACTTTGTATGAGTACATAACATATATAAACATATATTATCTATATATAAAACGCTAACAAGACAAGCAAAACAAAGACTCTTTGTACCAAAGGCAAGCGTCCAGTCTGGTGGACCCCAGCCATAAACAAACTCTACAACAAAAGGAGGAAGCTACTACAAGATAGAGCAAAATCCTTAAAAGGTAAGACACCCTTGATCACTATAAGTAAAAAACTAAGAGCTCTCATAAAATCATCCAAAGCAAATTTCGAGAGAAAAATAGCTAAAGACTCAAAAGACAATCATAAGGCCTTCTTTAGCTATGTTAGAAACCTGGGAGGAAACTCCCAGATATGCTCAGAGCTAGTTCAAAATGATGTGAAGATTACTGATCCTACAGACATTGCCAACATACTGGCTGACAGGTTCAGTGCAAACTTTCCCACCGCCCAAAAGGAGAGATATCTATACCAAACGAGTGCAGCCCCCCAAACATCTCCAGCGCCCAAGTGAGAACTGCTCTCTCCAAAGCAAAAACCACAGCATCCATGGGACCTGATGGTGTCCCCGGCTGTGTGCTCCACGAACTCAATGAGGAATTAAACCCACAGCTAGGACAGCTGTTTAATAAAAGTCTTACCTCTGGATACGTACCCAGGGAGTGGCGCACTGCAACTGTGGTACCACTTCACAAAGGCGGTGCCTCCACCGACCCTGGAAATTACCGGCCCATTAGCTTGACAAGCCTTATCTGCAAAGCCATGGAGAGGATCATAATGGACCTCATAAATAAAGACATAGGGAATTTGCAGACTTTGGATCCAACCCAGTTTGGCTTTGTCAAAGGCAGATCATGCCTTCTAAACTTGGTTGACTTTTTCGAAACAGTCACCAAAGCCATTGATGAGTGAAAGGCAGTCCATACAGCCTACCTCGATCTGGCTAAGGCCTTCGATACAATACCCCACTCGGGTATCATTGAAAAACTCATCAGCTTAAATGTCAACCCATACATCACAAGATGGGTTGCAAACTGGCTGAGTGACAGAACCCACAGGGTCAGAGTTGCTGGCGCCATGTCAGACTCAAAGCCTGTCACAAGTGGTGTCCCACAGGGCTCAGTCCTGGGCCCACTCTTGTTTGGCATCTACTTTTCCAAGTACAGGCAAACACAGGAGGGTTATGGCTGACAAAGTTTGCAGATGACTGCAAACTGAAGCCATAGTAGAAAACACATCTGACACAGATATCCTTCAGAAGGGTCTCACAGAAACGGATAACTGGTGCCAGAGCCACGGCCTAAAGTTAAATGCCAAAAAATGCATAGTCATACCCTTCGGGAAAAACAAGGTTACCCCTAGCTACCAAATAGGTGGCAATCCACTGAGCACAGAAGAAGTTATCAGGGACCTGGGGACCCAGGTTGATAGTAGTCTGTCATTCGACACCCATGTAGCTAAAGTAGTTAGGAAGACCTTCTACATTGCCCACCTGATTATGAAGGGATTCTCATCTAGATCAAGGGAGGTCATAGTCTCCCTTTACTCATCACTCATCAGACCAATGATTGAGTACAATGCCCCATTCGGAATGTATCTGACCCGACACTTGCAGCAGCTGGAGAGGCCACAAAAGTTCCTCACCAAGAGGATAAAGGGTCTCAAAAATCTGTCCTATGCTGCCCGACTGAAAGAACTCCAGCTCTATTCAGTCGCTTACCGCTTGCTCAGAGGTGACCTTTGCCTAACATACAAGGCCATGTCAAACCCAGATTTGATGAATATGCTTCACCTCAAAAAATCTAGATCCATCAGAGCCACAAGGGCGGGAGACTTAAACCTTGACACGGCTATTAATAGGATGTGCTGGAGGGATAGGTTCATCACCCAAAGACTCCCTATGCTGTGGAACAAAATCCCGGTACATGTGAGGCAGAGCACCTCGCTGGCCTTGTTCAAGAGAAATCTTGACCAATGGATGGGAGATCACAGATATACCCCAGGGATTACCTCAGTGTCACTGCTCGACAGAGGCACAGCAAAATAATGGGTATAGTTCCCCATACTAAAGGGGTGGCGTAAGCCACAAAACGATGGGCTAGGCTTGTAAATGCCCTCGGGCAGATAGCCTAGTATGAACCTATGAACTTATGAACCTATACGGAGGCTCTAAAAATATAGATCTACAAAATAAGTTTACCTACGGGATTTTAAAACGGGTTTGAGAGAAGCTCTCTCGTTTAACCCATAGCCCCTGTTAGCTCTCAGTTTTAAAATCCAGGTAATTTCCCTTCTCTCAGTGCTGTTTCTAATGTCACCTTGTCTAATAATGGGTAACAACATCTATAGCCATAAAACTGAAAGTATGTTGTTCACCTAACATCATAATATGTTTGGCTAGGGCATTATTAGCATAGGTTCATAGGTGCATACTAGGCTAATGGCCCTGGAGCCTTAACAAGCCTAGCTCATAGAACTGCCCTGGCATTATGCTGCCCGATGTTAGCTCTCAGTGCCTCTATCAAGTAGAGCCACTGGAGTGATCCCCAGGGTGAACTTTCTATTTTCCATCCACTCATCAAGATTTCTCTTGAAGAGGGCCAGTGAAGTGCTCTTTTTGACATGTATGGGAAGTCTATTCCATAGCATGGACAGTCTCTGGGTTATTTTCCTGTCCCTCCAGTATGTTCTGTTGATTGTGGTAATGAGGTTGAGGTCTCTGGAGCATGTGGTGCAGAGGGATTGGGATTTCTTTAGATGTAACATTTCTAAGAGAGCTGGGTCAGACATGACTTTGTAAGTCAAGCAGAGACTGCCTCTAGTAGACGATATGAGACAGAGAATAGCTGGAGATTTTTGAGTCTGTCAATGTAGGACATGTGTTTAAAGCCTACGATCCAATTTGTGAGATACTCCTGTGGCCTTTCCAGCTGTTGTATCTGTCTAGTGAGGTACATGCCAAATGGGCCATAGGTTCATAGGTTGGTACTAGGCTATCGGCCCTAAGGCCTATGCAAGCCTAGCCATAAAAATTCCCTGGAAATTTTTTCCCACAATATTTACTTCTCTGGGCCCCTGTCTAGCAGGGCGACTGACATGATCCCCGGGGTGAATTTCCTATCTCCCATCCAATTATCAAGGTTCCTTTTGGTGCTCTGCTTGTCATGTATGGGCAGTCTATTCCAGAGTATGGGGAGTCTCTGGGTCAGGAACCTATCCCTCCAGCATGTTTTGTTCATTGTGATGATAAGGTTTAGATCCCTGGAGTGTGTGGCTCTGAGGGATTGGGATTTCTTTAAGTGGAGCATGTCCAACAGCTCATGGTTTGACATGGCCTTGTATGTTAAGCAGAGATCGCCTCTGAGTAGACGATATGCCACGGAGGATAGCTGGAGTTTTTGATGAAGCTATTATGAAAGCGCTCACCTGTGCACACTACCATTAAATTGTTTTTACGCTAGAGACACCGTTTGGTATTGACTCTTCATAACCGATGCCAGCATCAGACTTTGATTACTGGCAGGTTCTAAAGATACCACAGCTGGGTTTGGCATAGTGATTTTACTTTTTTCTTTAATTATCATTTTTGTCCAGATGAATTCCACTAGGAAAGTGACCTTTTTTCATGGAAGACCTGAGATAGCATAAATACCAACTCAGGGAAATCTGGCTAGGATACAGAGTAACTTTACCTACTCTTCTCACTGAGGGAGCTACTGCATTCCTGTGAGAAGATGGGAGGGTGCTAGGCAAGGGAGTTGGAGGGTAATGTCACAAAACAAGCCTGATAATCTATTGAACAAACAATAAATAAGGAAATTCTTAAAAATAAAAGAATCATTGGAGGGTGAGGAATGCAATGTTATAATTTTTAGCTCTGTTGGGCTAGGGACTTGAGTTCCTGCCGAAACTTATTTCTGAGGATCATCTAGTGGATAAAGCAGCATTACTGATGTCCCAGGATGTGAAGTGATGCAATGTGCTAGATGGGAATACAGCTGATGTAGACCAGAGTCACAGGGTGATTGTAATATGTTGGAACTGAATGGGAATATGCTGGAGAATGAGACAATGTAAAACAAGTCAAGTCAGAGAAGGAATTATGCACCAGCCATAGTATAAACGGTGAAGAGACTGCAGCAGAGGCAGTTTGCAAATATGAGACCAACAGTAAAGATCTTTTCAAAAACTCAACAAGCAATGGAGCAACATTTGCATGGATCATTCTGTAAAAATCACAGGGACTTAAAGTTTCAGACTTATGTTTGTCAATTCATTTAGGCAAATATACTTTTAGTTCTTTAATGTCTGAATCATTTAATTTAGTGAAACAGTTTATACAAAGACTATATACAAACAAAGGTGTTCATCTGTGTATGTGATGTAAAATGGAAGTACAAATATACACGAATATATAGAAGATAAAGAGAAGGGGAGAAGTACACACAATTTTTTGTTAGACACAGATGAGGGAAACAGATACAGTATTACAAAAAGAGATACTAGAGGACATAGACAATGCAACAAAGAAACAGCTGGAATGAAAATGTGACAACAGAAAAATGATAGGAAGGAAAAGTGATTCAAAAAATGAAAAAGGATAACCTCCCTGTTATCTTTAAATTCCTTGTTATATGTAAATGTTAGTTTACAGGACATTCAGTTTGCTAAGTTTACCGGTAATCCCTGAGTGCGGGATTTTGTTGAAAGCCTTTTCCAAGTTGCGGTATGCCATGTGCACAGATTTGCCCTCGTCAATGGCCCTGGTCACATTTTTGAAGAAACCCACCAAATTTAAAGGCAGGCTCTACACTTGACAAAACCAAAATGGGTTGGATCCAGGGTTTGGAGGTCACCTATGTCTTTATTTATGAGGTCTACAATGATATGTTCCATGACCTTACAAATGAGGCTGGTCAGGCTTATGGGTCTGTAATTCCCCAGGTGTGTTGCTAGGCCACCTTTGTGGAGGGGAATAACTGTTGCTGTTATCCATTCCGCAGGAACAAAGGCTGTAGTTAGGCTATGATTGAAAAAGGTACTTAATGGTGATGCTAGTTCATGTCTTTGTTTAGAAGACAGCCTGGGATGCTGTCTGGTCCCATAGAGGCTGCATTTTTTTACCTTGGACAAGGCTTTAATGAACTGCACTTTAGATATGTTGGGTGGGGGGGAGTTTGGGGTAAGGATTGTGATCAGTTTGGAGGGGATAAGGAAGTGAAATTTTCACCAAACCTATCCGCTAGTAAGTCTGCTGTCTCTGTGGGGTCACTGTGTGTGATACCGTTAGTCACTAGTTCTGCACATGCTTGGATCCTACCTTTTAGGCTATGTACATAGCTGTAAAAGGCCTTATGGTTATCCTTGATTGTGCTTGCTAGGTTTTTTCAAAGGACCCCTTAGAGAATTTGATATGTTGTCTTATTTGCCTGTTGAGGCTGAGGAGGAATTTTATAACAACATGACAGTTGGAGTAAAAGATTTCCTGGAGGTTATTAATAAATGGCTAAGAAAAAGCACATTTAGGGACAAAAGTTTGTAAAACAGTATTTCAACTTTTATGGAATAAATATAAAAAGAAGAAATTAAAATATGGACACGAATAACCTGTTATAATAATGTAGATTACAAAATTATAACAGCCATAATGCATAACAGATTTGTAAATGAAATAAAAAAGGTTATGACAGAAAATGCTTTTGGACTTCGTGGGAAGAACAATAAAAAATGTTAAGTATTATCAAAGGAGTTATAACTGATACAAATTAGTAAATAGCAGAAGGGTATGTGATAACATGCAATGTCTTAAAAGTACATGGTGATGTCTGCCATGACAAATTATTAAGGATTTTGTAACTACATGATATACCAAAATTGATAATTCAGCTATTAAAGGGAACATATGAAAATGCAACAGTAATGCTCATGATTAATGATTAGCTAGATAAGAACATTAGGATGGAAAATGTCATCAAACAGGGATATTTAAAAGTTACAGTTTTATATGGATAACTCATTAATTCCATCATAGTTAATATAGAAGGGGAAGGTATGATTTATTCTTATTAAACATAGAGAGATGGCAGATATCCCCATGTTTATGAATTATGCTGATGATGATGTAGTAGTCACGGTTAATAACAAAATCTGGGGGATAGAATTCATGTCAGCTTTGAAAGAAAGGTTTGGAAAAGCAACATTAAAATTAAGTATGCATAAGATTAACGGATAAGGAGGTATAGTGAGGACAGGACAGATTTAGTACAACTACTGCACTAATGTCATTTACTCATATTGTCAATAGTCACAGGAATAATAATAAGTTTGCATGTTCTATCTTTCTTGACCAATCAAAAGCCTTTGATATGGTTTCACATACAAAAGTATTACATTTTCTCTATGAACTAAACTTCTGTAACTCTACTACTGCTTGATTCCAAGACTACCTAACTGAACACCAGCAAGCAGTCTCTTAGCAACAGTCCTTATCCCCCCTTTTACCTGTAACCCTTGGAGTTCCTCAGGGGTCTATCTTACGACCACTTCTTTTTTCAATATTTAACAATAACCTCCACTTGTCAATCCCCCAGGCCTCCCTCATACAATATGCGGACGACTCAACAGTAATATGTTCTGCTCCCTCACTATCTGAACTTCTGACGCTAACTCAAAAAACCTTCAACTCAGTAAAATCATGGCTCACTAATAATCAACTAATCTTAAACCTCAATAAAACCAAACTTTTAGTATGCCTACCTAATAAGTCTGTTTTCCCCAGTTCCACATTTCAGATGATCTCAGTAAATAACACCAGCATATTTCCATCCTCTCACACCAAACTTCTAGGAGTAGAAATTGACTGCAAACTTAAATTTGATATACACATTTCCCAAACTATAAAAAAGTCCATAAAAAACTCAGTACACTTTATAGGAACAAATACTATTTAACAAAGAATACCAGGATTTCCATTGCCCATATCCATCTAATTTCCACCCTGCTGTATGCAGCTCACATTCTAACAAACCTAAAGAAATCAGAGATACAAAAACTTGAATCCTGTTACAATAAAATTGCTATGAACTTCCCAGCCAGATCCCACCATTGTATTGCTCTCAACCTAAATGGCTAGAATTTCCCCATCTCCTACAGTACATTCAGTTAACTATGGGCTAAAAAATTCTCTTAAACCCTGAAAAAATACCCGCCCTAAACACCCTACTACAGCCTTATGCCACTAACAGATTATGACACTCCACCAATAAACACCATATTTAAATCATTTTCTCCAAACATCAGGCAGGTGATTCCCTCTTCTCAAATCACATAGGACAAATATGGAATTCACTACCAACAAATATTATTACCTCCACTTCCCCAGCTCAATTTAAAACTTCTCTAAAAACTAATCTTCTATCCAGATGGTTGTGTCCCTGTTCTGCCCGATTAATTCTGTCATAAATAGCCCAGGTCTCTTACTATTTCAGTTTAACCAAAAGTCCCTTTACTCTCTCAGGTTTCATTGACTATTCCTACCATCTACATTATCTATACATTCCTCTCTATATTATTCCTAAGACCAATCAAGCAATACTTCATCATGATTTTTTTTATTGTTACTTGAGTATTGTACTACTGTTATTTTTTTGTATTTATTGTATTTTTTTTTTATGTGGAGCTTTTCTCCCCGAGCCTCTGCTGAAAAAGCACGTGTCCAGTCAGACTATCCCAGTAAACATATGTAAAATAAATAATAAATAAAATTTAATTCTCTGAGAAAGAAACTGAGATTTCAGGAAGTAAGTGTCAAAAAGAAGAAAATATTATTAATCCGTGCAAGGAGATTATGGGAGAGAAAAAATATATTTGTAATAGATGGAAGTTATATGATTTTATTTCTCTGAAAAAGTATTTTATTTTATTTATTTTACATTTGTTGACTGGGCTAGTCTAACTGGATATATACCCATTTTCAGTAGACGCCCGGGGAGAAAAGCTCCAAGACATATGCAAAAATACAATGTAAAAAGAAGTACAGTAAAGATACATACAAACTTGAAATATAGAAAGTAGTAGCAGTTGGGAAATAAAAAAACTTTTTTTTTGTAATAGCAATAGATAAGCATTCTTATAACAATACTAACTTCAATACTAGCAATAGATAAACATTCTTATAACAATACTAACTTCAATACTACAACTGCGCTTCGCAAGGACCGTAAGGAGGTATACATACATAAAGATGAATGGTTGTTATTAATGAGACATAGGAAAGTTAGTCTGGATTAGTACAGGAACATAACCAGTGTGTATTGAAATATAATTTGAGTTTCTTTTTAAACAGTGTAAGAGAAGACAGAGAAGTGAGATCAGTATGTAGTAAATTCCATAGCTTTTCAACAGTATTAGAGAACAGGGTATCACCTGCTGAGTTGTTGGATCTGCAAGTGTTAAAAAGAAGTTTGTTGGATGAGCACAAGTTTATAGGATTACTGTAGGGGGTGAAGAGACTTGAGAGTATTGGAGTATTTGAGGGTTGATAGAGGGTTTTGTGGGCTATAGTAAGCTGGAGAAATTGTAGATGGTGTAGAAACTCTAGCCAGCCAAGTTGTTTTAGATTAAGGCAGTGATGAGTTCTGAAAGGAGAGGCAGTAGCAAATCTGGCAATATTGTTATAGGATACTGCTAGTTTGTTCAGGTTGTTTTTAGAAGGATTTGTATAAATGGGTGAGGCATAGAGTAGAGTAGAGATTAGGTGAGTTCTAGCTATAGCAGCCCTTGCTACTGGTGTAAGAAAGGGTTTGATTCTATAGAGGGATCCAAGTTTCTTGTTGACTGTTTTTATAGTATTGTTAATATGCATGTCAAAGTTGAGGTTATTGTCAATTGTTATTCCTAGGAGTTTAGTAGTTGGGTCAGGAGAAATAAGAGTACCATTGTTAGATGTGACTGTGAAATGTGTGGGTGTGGACTTACGGGCTGGTGAGAAGATTAGCATTTTAGTTTTTTTTGGGTTTAGGAGGAGGCAACACTGTGTGAACCATTGTTCAACAGTAATAAATGCTATCTGGGTAAGGGATTGTAATTCAGTTTGAGAGGTAGCTGAGCAGATGATAGTAGAGTCATCCGCATATTGAATGCATGTTGTATGTAGAATTGCTGACTGAAGATCATTAATGTAAATGGAAAATAGCAGCGGACCTAATATGGAGCTCTGAGGGACACCAAGGGAGATGGGAAGGAGATTAGAAAGGTTGTTGTGCCAGAGTACTGCCTGCTGTCTGTTTTCAAGGTAAGATTTGAACCAATTAATGGCTAAGGGAACAAGTGATAGAGATTTCATTACATGTAAGAGGAGTTGGTGATTAACCATGTCAAAAGCTTTGGATAAATCAAGGAATACTGCAGAGGAAAGAATACTTTTGTTACAGTTTTTGTTAATACAATCTTTGAATGATAACAGGGCAGTGGTGGTACTGTGATATGATCTAAAGCCGTGCTGACAGTTGGCAAGTAAGTCATTTTGGAAAATGTGATTAAGCAGTTGCTTATGGATACACTTTTCCATGATTTTTGCCAAAGGAGATAGCAGAGCTATAGGACGGTAGTTAGAGAAGTCATAAGAATTACCACCTTTGTGTAATGGAATAATATGAGAGATTTTCCAGATGGATGGGATATTTCCTTTGTTTATTGTTCTATTGATCAGAATGGATATGGGGTAAGCAATGGCTTTAGCACTTTTTTGAAGGTATTCTGCCGGGAGTTGGTCAGCTGAGGGGGTGGTAGGTTTCACTGTCTTTTTCAGGGAGGTCACACAGGGAGCTGGTAGTGAAATACTTTGTACAGGATTAACTCCTTGGGCAACAAGCAGAGTACATTCAGTTGGTCAGGCGCAGGGACGTGCAGGAACACAAAGGTTTCACTGTCTTTTTCTAATACATTCAGTTATTCTATGGAAAATAAGATAACTTGGAATGTATATTTGTGTTACTTAGCCAAGCCTTGCCTGCGATATAAATAGAACCTACTGGAGAGATAAGTATGTATCCCAGAGACTACCTCGTCTCAGGAATAGGCTCCTCATCCATGTGAAGCAGAGTTCCTCCTTAACCCAATTCAAGTGCAACTTGGACAATTGGATGGGGAACAGGAAATTCATCCCTGGATTCTCACCTATGTCTCTAATGGACACAGGCAACCTGTAAATGTTTCATCTCTCAGGCCCCTGCTTCTAAATGTTCCATCTCCCAAGATCCTGCTTACACTTACAGAGGGTCTCAGAACTTGTTATAGATTTGGGACGCACGACTAGGCTTAAAAAGGCCCTTGTGGTCATTAGCTTAGTAAACGACTATGAACCTATACAGGGAAGGAACTGCTTGCACTAGTCTTTTTAGTTCAGTGGGGGATCAATTCTTAACCCCATTAAGGGGGGGGGTTACTGTATTTTGACAAAGGTAAAGATGGACGGAAATAAGGAGAAACTTGGATTTTGGATACAGATCCTTAAGCAGAATAACAATAACCATACAGAATATTATACTCATAAAGCAGCAGAAAATATTCTAAGAACTAAGCCAACACAGGAATGGAAAATGAGATTCTACCAATAGGGATAACTGCAATTAGGGGTACACATAATAGGCAAGAGGGGGCTGGTATTTACTGGAGAAAACTGGCAAAGGAACCAAGGTATTAGGAACAAATAATTAGAGCAGAAAAGGGAAAAGAATGGAAAGAGACCAATTAATCACTTGGACTGCAGGCTGCAGATTGCCTTTTTTATCTAGGACTGATGATCAGAGTATAGGCAAAGAGAAAGGAACAGGAGGATCCTAAGTGAAGGACCAGCACTGGTAGTGTTTTTAGTAGAATCTAGAACAGAAGCTGCTGTTAAAAAGGGATGATAATAGGGCATAAAAAATATTACATGATAAATATGGGAATCAATCAGAGGAGTTTGGAAAGGATTGAGAAGAGAGACTGGATAAACAATTCACCAAGAAACAATGGGAAGATATATGTATGGCTCCCAAACATGCAACAAAGTCTAGAGGATTAAGGATCTTTGCTTGTAAGTGTTTGCATAGGTATTTTTATACCCCAAGCAGACTCCAAAGAATTTATCCTCAGGTTGATAGCAAATGTTCAAGGTGTGATGGGGACAAAGTGGTAATTGGGAACATATTTTTTTGGGAATATAATGAGTTGGCAGCCTTAAAAAATACCCTGAAGACTACTCAGTCAGAAATACTAGGTGTGCAAATTGGTGTAATTAAGGAAATAATTTTTTTGAGCTGTGACAGTCGGAATTGGCTAGACATAACTGGTTGCCAAAAAAAACAATTACTAAAAAGTGTAAATCAAAGTCTAAACCAACAGTACTAGAAGTAGTGAATATAGTACCAGGGATAAAAGAACTGGAAATGGGATCTTTAGAAAAGGGTAGGAGCAAATTAGGTAGAAAAAATGGGAGTTGTAGGAACAATACATGCAGAATAATGTTTTGTTGGAGGAATAAGGTTTAAGAGAAGACAGGAAATGAATGAATGAAATGAGTTGACTGACAATGACTGTACATAAGATCATAAGTAACATATAATGTTTGACACTGAAAATAGGTCAGTATGGTTTGTTTTCATTTATATAACTGTATGACTGCCTATGTTATAAGTGATAATTCAATAAAGATGTTTCTTGTTTTAAAAAAAAGTTAAGGTGGATCGGGATCAGTTGTTTTCTTATACTTATTGCAGTTGCATTGGATGATGAATGTAATGAAAAGAAAATAAGATGGTGTGGTAATAAAAGTACAACAGTGTAAATATGCAAGACTTAACCCCCATTAAAAGTTAGAAAAAAATAGTGGGATCAAATATGAAGGTAGAAGAATACTGCAAGAAAATTAAAGAATGGAAGATGTCAATGGATAACACTGAAAAAATTTGAAGAAAACTGGCATTTGAGAACTTTGTAAGAACTATATAATACAGAGCTGTGGTGGGAAATTAATGAAGGGGAAAAAAAGGCAACAACATAAAGAAGGTAAAGAATTAAAGGAGTAAAAGTATGTGCAGATTTTTTATGTTGACTGTGATGGAATAAACTTGCTATAAAAGGACTGATTAGGTATGAGTAGACAGAAGAGATGAAATTCTGTGAATGTGAGGAACTTGAAACAATGGAACATGTTTAAACAGTGTAAGAGAACAAAATTATATTGGAAAGAGTTAAGAAATGGAGAAAAATGGCATTTTATTTATTTACTTATTTATTTATTTATATTTGTTTACCAGGATAGTACTCTGATCTCTATGGATGATTTGCAGGCAAAGCCCAGGTGAACAGGATCACATAAGACATGAACAAAACATATTTCCAGACACAATGTTATGCTATAAAATAGACATATTTACAGATAGAAAAATATTCTACATTTAGTTCAAGAAACAATTTATAAAGTCAAAACACAGATGGAAAATAAGTATATACAGTGTTTATAAAACGTTTACACACCCCTGTTAAAATGCCAGGTTTTTGTGATATAAAAAAATGAGATCACAATAAATCATTTCAAAACTTTTCCCACCTTTAATGTGACCTATAACCTATACAAGTCAATTGAAAAACAAATTTGTTAGAGGAAAAAAAATAAAAAACGTACAATAAGCTGGTTGGATAAGTGTGCACACCCTTAAACTAATATTTAGTTGAAATATACCAACTCAAGATCGCACTACGGTTGAGAAAAGGGCAAATTCACAACAACAACAAAGCAATTTTTTCCCTTAGAAAAAAATCGCTGAATTGGCTGTTCGCATACATGGCAGTTTGATGTTTAGGGATCGATGAAAAGGCATTTGATGTTTAGCCGTTTTAATGAGGTAATATAGACCCATATATATATATATATATATATATATCCAAATATATATACACATATATATAAAAATATATATATATGTGTGTATATATATATATATATATATATATATATATATATATATATATATTGTATGCATGTATATATATATATATATATATATATATATATATATATATATATATATGGGTTCCGTTCAGAAGCTCAAAATACTGAAATTTCGAATTTCAGTATTTCGAGCCCGAGAAGCAGAATTGACATAATAGCGAAAGTTTAGAAGCACAAAATTCAAAACCTCGAATACCGGTTATGTATTCAGGTAAGTGTGTGTGTATGTTAAGGGGTTTGGGTAGGGGCTGTGGTGTGTGTCAGTGTGTTTTGTTGCTGTGATGTGTGTGTGTGTGAAGAGAAAGTAGCTTGTGTGGTGGTGTTTTGTGTGTGTTTGTACGTAGTACAACCTCGGAGTGAGACTATTTAAGTAGGGGGCTTGCCCCCCTGCTTTCATGTAGTAGAGTGATTGTGTGTGTAGTAAAACCGCAAAATTCAAAACTTCCGGTATTCGAGGTTTTGAATTTCGCGGTTTTTAGTTTTCGTTGTTTTGTGGATTCCACTTTTTGGGCTCGAGATACTGAAATTCGAGATTTCAATATTTTGAGCTTCTGAAGTGAATCTATATATATATATATATATATATATATATATATATATATATATATATATATATATATATATATATATCTTATAATTAATAATTATAATTCAAGTATGGGTAAATAAATATACAATAAAAGTATAAAACTAAAACAAAATAAAACGATAAAATAAAGCTAAACAAGTTAAAGTAAATAACTTAAAGATGGATTTTTGCAGGTATTATGAAAATGTGGAAATCAAAGTAACTGAAATTTATGATAAAAATATTTTTGCCTATGCTTGGAAATTATGGATAATGAAAACTAAAGTTGTATTATACAAGATATGGGACCATTTTGAAGATAAATGCCATGGGAACTTTAGCATCTATCCCAGCTAACACCACCTCAAGCAGATGGGACCCTGGTTTAACAACTCATTCCAAGGATGGCCCCCACCCCACCCCAAGCAACACTGCAATGCTAATAATGGAAAATGAATTCAAGCACCTTTAGTGGGAACAGAATCCACATCATTCTGATTTTCCAGCATAAATGTGAATGTGCTACTGCTTGAGCCACTGCTTACTGAACCCTTTTGGTCTTGTCAGCTTTTTTTAGGAGCACGTGTCTGGAAGTCCAGCTCTAGGAATGCCAACTAAAAGCATTACTCTGGGTCTGAAAAACAATAAATCAAGGAAACCACTAGTGTCTCTGGTTCCTCTATATGTAATAAATCACAATACATTTTTCTGTGGCACTGTGACTAGTGCATTGGACAGTGGCTATGTGTTACACTGGATAGTGCACTGGACTTATTAAAGTGGCAAAAAGCATTCAACAGATTACTCAGCAGCGATCTTTGCCTCACATACAGAGCTTCAACATACATAATCGAGTCTAGTGGCATAAACACCCACTCAAGAGATCTTAATCTCTTCTGCAACATAAAAAGAACTTATTGCACAGAATGATATACATCAGAAAATACAATTTCTTTGAAACAGTCTTCTTCTCCACATAAAGCAAACTAGTTCCCTTACTCTATTAAAAAAAAAAATCTGGACAAATGGATGAGAAACAGGAAATTCACCCCCGTTTTAGCACCTTTGTTCCTTATGGGTAATGTAACATGTAAATGTACTTCTTGGCTATTTGTATTTAAACCACAAGGGCTAAAAACTTCATTGGAATGCAAAGAAAGCCCCCCAGTAGCCTTGGATGTTCTAGATGCTCTGAGGTGCATTTTAGAGTTTTTTAACCAACCTTTTCATCTGTCAGCCTAAAAAAGATCATTATTATAGGAAACATTCTGTCTTACTCTTCAACTTTGTTTTTTATTGCATCTTTTCAGCACACCATAAGTGACCAAGGACTACAGTGTAATAACTAAATTAACCTGGGGGTCTGGGTGCCACTAGGCACGCATAAGCCATGAGGCTATAAATGCCTTAAGGTATATTTTAGAGCTTTTTCCCCAAACTTGTGATCCAATGATGGCCTGAACAAAAATCATGCAAAAGGAAAGAAATTCAATCAACTCAAGGAAGAAAGCAGTTGCATCCAAGGCTTAATGCTCAAAGTTGATAAAACAGCAATTCACAATAAACTAAGAAGACAAATGCTTATGGGGATACATAGCTCATATTTGGGAATAGTAGCTGCCACCTTACTCCCCCCTCCGAAAAAGATAGTCACCATCTGTGTATCCTCCTCTGGTTTCAAACTGGGATGAATTTTAAAGTACAAATGTCCACAGTCATAGAACGCTGCAGTCATATACACACACACACACACACACACATTTTTTATATATATATATATATATATATATATATATATATATATATATATATATATATACACATATATACACACACACACACACACACAGCATCCCTCCTCACCCCTACCCCTAAAAGACAGCCATCATCTGTGTACCGTCCTGATGTCAGACTGGGATAAAACTGAAAAATAAAAAAAAACACAGAGAACATATTTCAACCTGTTACTGTCACAGCATGCTTCCGTATTGTCTGAGTGACAATAAAGTTTACTTTGACATGACTTGACTTACCAACCCTCAAAAGATAGCCACCTCTATATGCATCTGATATTTGGTTGTGAAGAAAGTGTGAAAAATAAAGATCTCAGTAATGTTTTCATCTTTTTACTCTTAGTTAGTACAGTGTTCCTTAATAAGCTATACTGACCCTATCTGGGCACAGTGAAGTTAATGAGGAAAGTTAAAGACATAATGACCACAATGTCCCCAGCCCAAAATAAGATAGTAAATCTAGGCATACCTCTGGGGTTTTGGAGAAAATTTAAAGAAATTTTGACATCAACCCAGCCCTTCACACAAGTTAC
Organism: Protopterus annectens; assembly: GCF_019279795.1. Lineage (NCBI taxonomy): Eukaryota > Metazoa > Chordata > Ceratodontiformes > Protopteridae > Protopterus > Protopterus annectens. Next base: position 1,298,627,786 of record NC_056733.1, read on the forward strand.
AGTAACCCTATGTGCATAACTCTGAGCAGAGATGATTTAGATCAAATGGAGTTCTAGGCAGAAGCAATTACTAAGCCTTTACTGAAATCTATTAATACAGGCTTGGGGTGTGGGGGTTGTTAAACCTTCAGAAGCTCTGAAGGTCTGGATGTCATGTAATGCATTTCATGCATTATTTCTTGAAGATGAGTGTTTAATCTGAGCAAATGACAAGACAGACAGTTACTTATATCCAGGCAACCCCCACTATGCAAGTATAGCCACTTCTATGTACATTTCAGATGTAGGATTGTGATGAAAGAGGATGGTTGTGTAATGTATTTCACACCTTTGCTCCACACAAACAGTTGCTATGCATTAAAAGTATTCTAAGTTCCTTCACTCAAATCCCAATAATTGTGCTGCAAAGCCAGACTAATGAGCAAACAATAGTAGGCAGATAGTCATTTTCCACCACAGACAGCCCCAACAATTGTATCTACATGTCCAGTTATGCAGTCCAGATTGCCGCTCACAAATGTATAGTCCTGCAAAACCAAGTGGCTGCTTAATCTAAGCAAATGATAAGAGGGTCAGTTGCTTTCATCCAAACAATTCCAACAGTCACCCACCAGTTATATCTACTTTTGTGTGAAATTCAGAAGTGTGACAGTGATAAAAGAGGATGGTCATGTTATATATTTCACCAATGACCCACATTAACATTTGACACACATAAAAGTATTCCAAGTTGCTTCACAGAAATCACAAAGCCAGAATAATGAACAAGCAGCAGCTACTCATTCCCAACAGACAGTTCCAGTAATCATAACTTGTGTGTGTGTATCTCAGATTACTAAGATTGTAATTCTGCCCTGGTGCTACAAAAGCCGTCCACAATCCACAATACCCTTCAACTCTCCTTGTTTTTGCCTGATATTTTTGTGGAGTGCATCATAATTTTTTTGATTTTCTGATCAAGCAGCAAGAATAACAGTCAGTCAATAATGCCAGACATTAGAGTTTCATACATTTTATTTTTAAGAAAATGGACACTGGTGTGCAAAACTTGTTTTTGTATAAACTTTTTTGCGTAAATTAGAGTAATATTTAAAAATTATCCCTGATTTTGGCCACTGGCACCACTTATACTGTGATCCAGGTAGCATCTAAAAAAAATTAACTCCCCACCAAAAGAAACTTCAGCTTTTCTATTTGAATGTTGTGGGCTTTCTGTTCTGTCCCATCTACAGAGTAGAACCCTTGCAATGATGACATACAAAGTGACTTATTGTCAATTGTGAATATGTTTGGGGGGAGGTTGGCATAATGGTTAAGGTGTTTACCTTACAGACACAAGGTGCAGGGTTTGATTCTCACTTGGAGTAATTGGCTAGGCTTAAAATGGCCCATATGGGCAGTTAGCCTAGTACTGAACTATGAACTATGAACCTATAAAATCTGCAGGGATCAACAGCCTACTAAGTACCTATGAATCTATAATTTCAGAACCTCTTTGGAATCTTACATAAAATTAGAAGTTATGTACCTACCATAACGTTCCACGTTAGTTGTCTTCTTCTCGCCTTCTTTCTTGCTGGATGGGTTCGGCTCCGACTCGGCCACTCTAAAAGCTCGAGAGCTAGTTCCACCGGCTCGAGGCTCCCCTATATCCCACAATGCTAGGCGGTAACTCCTCAGATCTCGTTTGAAAGCTAAGCCCAGCAAGTAAATTCCATAAAAGGAACAAAAGAAAAAAAAAAAAAAAAAAAAAACTCCTCTAGGTCTGTCCTGGCTAGGGGGAAGGAGGGTGGGACGCAAGAAAGAAGGCGAGAAGAAGACAACTAACATGGAACGTTATGGTAGGTACATAACTTCTAAATGTTAAGTTGTCTATCTCACCTTCATTCTTGCTGGATGGGACCGCGTCCCTAGCACCTTGTCCCGGGTGGCCTATCGGAACAGACTCTTGAGTACAGTGGAACCAAAGTTGGCTCGGTCTCTAGAAGCCAAGTCCAACTTATAATGAGAAATGAAGGTATGGGGAGAAGCCCAAGTAGCTGCAGAACAAATCGAATCAATAGGCAGCTTATCTTGGAACGCTATAGAAGTAGCTAATGCTCTAGTTGAATGAGCCCTGGGTTTGGATGGCAACTGTTGATGTCTGATCTCATACACAAGGGTAATCAACGAAGTAAGCCATCTAGAGAGAGATACCTTAGAAACTGGAAGGCCCATTCTACCTTCTGCATAAGAAACAAACAGTTGATCAGACTTCCTGAATTGTTTGGTCCTGTCTAAATAGTACCTAAGTTGGCGATGAACATCTAAACAGTGTAACTTTTGTTCTGACCTATTAGAATAATTAGGGAAGAAGACAGGAAGCTCAATGGTTTGATTCAAATTTGCCAGTGAAGCTACCTTGGGCAAAAAAGACGGGTTAGTACGTAAGGACACCCTATCCTTATGAAACACCAGATAAGGGGGTCGACTACACAGAGCATGGAGTTCAGAGACTCTTCTAGCTGAAGTGATAGCTACTAAAAAGAGTGTTTTCCAAGATAGTAACTTTATTGAACATGAAGCCGCAGGTTCAAAGGGGGGAAGAATTAAGGATGCCAGAACCAAGTTGAGATCCCATTGAGGAGGAGGATCCCTGATTGGTGGTTTGAGGAGAAAAACTCTCTTTAAAAAGGCTTTGCAGAGTTTGTGAGACATAATGGAGGACACTGAGACTCCAACATGAAAGTTCGATATTGCTGCCAATTAAACTCTGATGGTAAACGGAGACGAACCTGAGTGGAAAAGTTCGGCTAGAAAGTCTAGAACTGATTGAATGGAAGCAGTGAAAGGATCTATATTCTTTGATCGCGCCCAATAGGAAAAACGTTTCCACTTGTTATGATAAATCTTCCGAGTGGAAGATTTATGAGAGGCTATCAAAATATCTCTAACTGAGAGAGATATCAGAGGAAGCCTGGCTAGAGTTGGAATTGGAGGAACCACGCTGTGAGGTTCAGAGAAGGAAGGGAGTGGTGCAACTGACCCGACTGATGGGTCAAGAGGTCCGGAACTGGGTCCAGATGCCAAGGTTGCTCCAACAGATAACGGTGGAGAAACGGGAACCAAACCTGTCGAGGCCAGTAAGGGGCAATAAGGATCATGGAAGCTTTCTGAGCGATGGCTTTCTGTATTAGCTGAGATATCAGTGGGAAGGGAGGAAAAGCATACAGAAGTCCCCGGGGCCAATCATGTACTAGAGCATCTCTGCTGGGGTGGCCTGGTTGGGGAAAGAGGGTGAAAAAATCGTCGCACTTGCTGTTTTGGGGAGTAGCGAAAAGGTCGCAGCAAGGCCGGCCCCACTTTCGAAAAACTTTCTCCAACACTGAATTCTTCAGAGACCACTCGTGAGGCATGAGAATAGCTCTGCTCAATTTGTCTGCAATCACATTGGACTTCCCGGGAATGTGCGTTGCTAACAGAAACCGCTGAGAAGAAATCGCCCATTGCCACAGTCTGAGTGCCTCTCGACATAGGGGGTAAGATCTGGTTCCGCCTTGTTTGTTGATGTACCACACTACAGACATGCTGTCTGTCTGAATTGCTATATTTCCCTTGGGAAGAGAGTCTTGTAAGGCTTGCAACGCTAGAAGCACTGCTGTCATCTCTAGGACATTTATGTGCAAGTGGCACTCGAAAGGTTGCCACATGCCTTGGACTGTCCTGCCCTGGTAATGGCCCCCCACCCGATCAGGGAAGCGTCCGTTGTCACTGTAGCAACCGGAGGGGAAGGGACGAAAGGTCTCCCTAGGTGGAGCTGGGGAGATGTGATCCACCAAGAGAGATGATTCTTGCACGATTGAGTTATCCGAATAGGATGGGACATTGAAAGTCATTGGAAAGACCATTGTGTGAAGAGCATCCATTGTAAAATTCTCATATGGAAGCGAGCTAATGGTAGAAGAGGGATGGCCGCCGCCATAATCCCTAAGACTTTCAGGATCAATCTGGCTTTGACTTTGTTGCTCTGCAAGACAAGAGAGACCTGTTTGTGTATGTCTGCTATTCTCTGCTCTGTGAGTCTGGCTGACATGTTGACTGTGTCTAGATTTGCGCCTATAAAGGTAATAACACGACAAGGCGACAAGACAGACTTTTCGTAATTTATTGAAATGCCTAGTGCCTGACATGTGTGAAAGGTGTAGTCTCTGGCGAGAAGTAAAAGATGCTTGGTGGGGGCTGTAAGGAGCCAGTCGTCTAAATAAGGAAACACCTGGAATCCTTGTCGTCTCAGATGAGAGGCTACCACTGCCATGCATTTGGTAAACACTCGGGGGGCTGTAGTGAGACCAAAGGGCAGGGCTCTGAATTGGAAATGACTGGTTCCCAGCCTGAAGCGGAGGAATCTCCTGGAGCATCGACTCATTCTGATGTGATAGTACGCGTCATGGAGATCTATCGAGCACATCCAGTTGTCCCGCCCCAAAAGGGGTAGAATGAACTGCAGCGTGACCATCCGGAATTTTGTTTTCTTGACAAACTTGTTCAAGTTTCTGAGATCCAAAATAGGTCTCCAGTCCCCTGTTTTCTTTGGAACCAAAAAGAACTTGGAGTAGATTCCGGATCCTGTTTGGTCTGCTGGAACTGGTTGAATGGCTCTTTTTGCGAGCAGCTTTGAAATTTCTAATGCTGCTTGCTCCCTTTGACTGGGTGGAACGTCTGGAAGGGATTTTTTGGATTGCTTCGCAATGAAAAGGAATGGGATTCTGTAGCTTTCAGAAATGATAGACTGTACCCACTTGCCTTGAGTTAGGGATAGCCAGGCTTCTGGGTACAGCGATAATCTTCCCCCGACTGCCTCCGAAGGTGGACAGTCGGGCAACACCTCAGGGATGCTGAAAGGGCTTGTCGGAAAAGGATTCTCGACTGCCCTGATTCTGCGGGCCCCCTCTGCCTCTAGGATGGCATCTACCATTATTGTTCCCCCCTCTGCCTCTAGAGGGGAATCGACTCTGTGCATCAGGCAAATCTTCCTGAGATTGTTTGTGGAACCACATCTTTCCCCCTTTTTGGCCTTTGGGGTAAGGCCTAGAAGGAGTAGAAAAACGGACTCCGAAGGCAGAGAGAGTTTTTCCATCAGTCTCGCACCTAGTCAGGGTTTCCTTCACTTGAGGATCAAAAAGGGATGATCCATCAAAGGGGGAATTAATGAAGGACGCCTTGAAAGGGTCCGCAAAGTTACATAGCCGCATCCAGGCATGCCGACGCAAGGCTACACCTGTACCTGCCACTCTACTTGCTCCATCAGCCGCATATGAAAGGAGGCGCATGGAGGAGTTAGTTATAGAATTAAGGGTTGCCAGCTGAGAGTTCATTCTATCCTGAAAACCCACAGCTGTTGGGTCCTTTAACATTTCGCTCGCTTCCTTGAGCAAATCCCTCTGAAGATGAGTGAAATGACACAGGTAATTCAGCGATCGCATAGTAAAGGTCGCTGACGAGAACATCCGCTTGCCGTACCTGTCCATCGACCTAGACTCCTTGTTAGGAGGATGAACAGGCACTGAAGGATCAGCTAACTCCTTCTTGGTGGCCGCAGCCACCACCATAGCATCAACAGAGACACCTTTGGTTAAAAATTCTTTGTCCTTGGGGGCAGTGATGAATTTTGATGGTCTCCTGGGGGTGGGTTCCACTGAATCAGGAGCCGCCCAGGCCTTCTTTGCCACCACTTGCATAAGGGGGTCAAAGGGAGGGGACACCCAGGAGGTGGAAGGGCGAGAGCCGAACGCCTCAAGATACACTGATTCATCCTCTGAAGGGTTGAAGGCTGGCCAATTCCCCCTCTGTTTTAAGATTTCGAGGATGTCTGCAAAGGAGACATCTTCAGAGGGGGAATGAGGGGAACCTTCAGAATCCTCTAAATCAGTGTCAGAGGTGACAGACTCAGGGGAGTCAATGTGCTTCCTCTTGCACTGCCTCTTCCTAGGGGGCTCTCCTACCAGGTCAGGAGAGGCCTCGGAAGAGGAGGAGATCCCCACTGGGGAAACTTGAGGAGCTGGCTCTCTACGGTCGGGGATGAGAGAGTGAGCAGAAATCACCGGATGCACCGTGGAGGGAGGGGCAGAAGGAGCCGACTGTGGAGTTGAACCTGGTTCTAACACACTCCTCATGACCTCGAAGGCACCCCTGTCAGGCAGAGCCGGAGGTCTCCGCTCCGAAAAGCTGAAAACCTCCCACGGCACCGACAGTGATGGCTCCGAGGCCGATGTCGGAGCCGAACTCACCAGCACCGAAGCACCGAGAGGGAGAGCGGGGTCGGACAAGGGTCCGATGCCACTCGCTCCCTCGGAGCCGATGAGGGAAGTCCGGCGCCGAGATTCCTCCAAGGAAGACATTGGAGCAGACGACGGCACCGAAGACAAAGGTATCGGTTCCGACGCCACCACAGTCTCGGTTCCAAGCCGCCCCGGCTCCGAACTCAAAAGAGTCAGAGGAGGAACATTTTGAGTAATGGGAATAGTTCTCGACTGTTGAGTCGGACTTTGAAGCATCTGGGCTAGTGCCTCGGACTTAAGAAGTCGACTCACTACTCTCTGAAGGTCATGATCCGATAGTCTGGAAGACCTAGAGGAGTGAGATCTATGGCTCCGTTCAGACAGCAAAGGTGATGCTGGAGCCGAATGAACGGAGCCGATAGATGGAGATCGGGACCTTTTTCTAGATGTCGGTTCCAACAACTTGATAGGAGCCGACTCAGTTATGTCTTTCGGCCCGGCGAGCCGAAAATAGTAGGGGCATGTGTTCGAGATTCATCGGCTCCGGCCGGAGACGATGTTCGAACAGCCTTAGGACCCCCAGAAGACGGCTCAGAGACCGGAGCCGAAGGTCTGGAAGGCTTAGAGGGTTTCCCCAAGGATTGAGTCGAGGGACCCTCAGGCTTCAATAAGCCCCTTAATATAAGTTTATTTTTTCGCTCCTGCAGGACTCTAGGGCTGAAGCCATGGCAAACAGCAAATGAGTCCGGCAGGTGCAAAGGCCCCAGGCAGTATACACAAGAAGTGTGACCGTCTGTCAGAGACATCTTCTGACAGCACGAGTCACACTTCTTGAAGCCTGAGACCTTCGATTCTTTGGACATGTCCAAGAAAAGTCCAAGTGTAACCACAAACACACACACACACACACGCACACACACACACACACACACACACACACACCGATTACACTTGTAAAATTTTAAATTAAAATTAGTAATTAACTTAGAAATTAAATCCCTACAAAAACACAGTCACTCCAACTACTAAGGAAGGGAGGGACTGGGCCTAAAGCCCAAGGGAATAAAATTAGGAAATTTAGGAGAAAAACTGGCTAAAAAGGGGAGTAAACTATTTAACTTTTAAACTATGAGGAAAAAACTAACTTAAAAGGGGTCTATCTAGTAATACAACTAAATATTCAACTAACCTGACGAGCCAGTTGAAAAAGCACCTCGATCGCTGTAGCGGCAAACGAGATCTGAGGAGTTACCGCCTAGCATTGTGGGATATAGGGGAGCCTCAAGCCGGTGGAACTAGCTCTCGAGCTTTTAGAGTGGCCGAGTCGGAGCCGAGGATCGGCTCCGAACCCATCCAGCAAGAATGAAGGCGAGATAGACAACTTAACATTGTATTTTTGTGAAGTTTGAAACCTTAGTAAAGGAAACATCCTCTAGAGAAGAGATGAAAAAAACATTTTATTTGTTATCTGTGTCATAATTCACAGATGAGGAAATCTGTGAAGGAATGTGCCAAATGTGTTGCTTGTAACACACAGTAAGAGGAAACCTGACATGGAGAGCTTCTTTTCCACTATGACGGTGGTGGTGGTGAAGTTCCCACTGAAATGAGAAATGACACTGAAGCAGTGGTGGGTTATCTTCTGTCAGACAACAACATATTCCTCACTGAACATCTCACTAATCAAATGCAAATAGGGCTGATATCTGGTCTGTGGTATCAGATCTGGATCACAAGTAAAGAGTGAGCCTTGCCAAGTAACAGGATCCCTTCCTATGAATTCTTCAAATAGGCTAGATTCTTGTACTTACTTAGGCAAGATCGTAGGTATGGCCATGAATTCGCATAATTTATGGACAGCAATCAAAATATTAGAGGAACAGATGTCAAAAGTACTTGAGAATAAGCATCTGGCCAAGACAACTCCTGTACCTCAAAAATGAACGAACAGTGCCTTCAAGCTTTAACTTCACCATAAGCTCCACACCAGTTAGCGATTAGATTAAAAACACTTTATTCAACATTGTTGTAACAGTTTGTACCTCTGCAGAAGAATACACATTAGCATGAAACATAGTTCCTCTATCTGTCTCTGAAGTTGCCAGGACAGGACAGGAACTGACAGAACTTAAGTGATGGTCTTGGAAGAATGCAAAGAAGATCCTCACTGGGTTTAATATTCTCAGGTATGTAGTAGCTTGGTGCAGTGACTAGGCTGCGCACTTCCTGCCTATACTCCCTTCAAAACCAACATTCTGGGTCATTCCATTTTTTCCTAAGTTTCCTAGTGTTTAGCTTGTTCATGGAAGGTTCTTGCAGATTCCTGTACCTGTGCCTAAATTCTTGTCTGATTTAACTGGATCTCAAACTCTTTACCTGCCTAAAGAGTATTTTATACTCACAGGAGGAGACTTTGTGTTATTTTAAACAAAAATGCACTGCAAGGGTAAATCTTTTGGTAGAATGTGTATTTCACAAGCACACATCAGTTAACTTTTCCAGAGATGTCACAGGCCTTGGAACTTTAACCACAGTTTCCAATTAAAAAATTAACAGTCAAATTTAAAAATACTTTATTCAATCCATTTATACTATAAAATGGAATATAATATTTTCCAATCTGGGTAATTATACCTCTCTGGAAGTGACATAGAAGGGACTAATGGATAGAGAGAATGACAGAAGATCATTTCTTGCAGAAAAAAATAACTGAAAAATTGCTTGAGCTGCTCATCCTTTTAGTTGTACATCAGGTTGATGCCCAGGGGCACAGAAGGAGCTAAGCTTGTTGGGTGGATGCCTGCTTTTGGTTAGTTTCTGTGGATAAAGATTTATACTTCAGTAAATATCCCTACAATGAATATCTCATTACATCCACTCATTTATCCAGGAGACAAGAAACTCATTCCATTTCCTAATATTCATTTTTTTAACATTGACCCAAACATTCTCATGCCTAATACTTACCTACCACCTACCACTACTATGGTTTGCCCATTTTCTACAACTACAGTCCAAATGCAGGCATTACTGACAGATTGGCAAATCTGAGCATAAATCTTTATGTTGTGTGGTGATAGCTAACTGGTTGTCTGGCAGAACCCATGTAGTTAAGAGTTGCAGGTGCCACTTCTGAAAGTAAAAAGGCTACCAGCTGTATACCTCAAGGCTCAGTGCTGGGCCCTTTCCTATTTGGCATCTACTTCTCAGACCTTCAGGCCAACACTTCGGGCCTATGGTTAACCAAATCCGCAGATGATGGTAAATTGGGGATTGTTACTCAATCTTCCACTGCCTTACAACTGATCCACCATGGGTTAGACCTTGTTAACAGCTGATGCAAGGACAATGGTCTGAAATTAAATGTGAAAAAATGGTAAAATGGTAAACAAAACATTTTCACATTTGATATAGGTGACACATCTCTCCGGTCATACACTGTCATAGGGGATCTAAGCTTTCTTGTTGATAATTTCTTGTCATTTGACCACCATGTCCCCACAGTAGTTCAGAAAGCCCATCTAGATTGTTTTAATGCCCAAAAACAACTCCATCAAATCCAAAGAAGTCTTAATTCCCTTTTATTCATATCTTATCAGACCATTATTTAACATAATGCAAATTTTGACATGTATTTGTCTAAACGTAGCACTCAAAGAGAGAGACCTCATAGATTCATAAATAGAAGAAACAGTGTCCTCAAAAATCTTAGCTATCAGTATAGACTCACAGCCCGCTCTCTTTACTCACTCTTTTATAGACTACTCCATTGAGATTTGTGTGCAGCCTTTTGAGCCATGAAAGATCAAACCCTTCAAAGAAAAAAATGGTTCCTCAAATACCCAGTTAAAGGAACTAAACATTCATCAACAGATAAGGCACACTGCTGTAACAGATTCATATCCCAACATATCCCTCACATCTGGAACAAACTTTCACTACATGTCAAACAGATTAACATCCTTGTCACCTTTAAAGTAAACCTACATAACTGGATAGGCAGCTTTAAATTTTCCCCTGGTCTACCTTGTCTTGCCCTCCTTGAGGCTGAAGCAAAATTCCGAATGTTTTTTGGCTAGGCTCGTAATACTCTGCTCTGCAGACTGATTACCTAGTACTTACCTACGAACCTATATCTGGCATCATAACCGATTTATCAGATGGGAATTCTAATCCCATGAACTTAGTGAACCTTCTATATGCCTACAATATATCTGTGAGCCCTGCAATCTCTGCCAGCAAGGCCGTGTCATTTCATACAAATAAACTAATACTGATAAATTTTGCTCCTCTTATCATGGTTCTTAACAACTTCTAGATATGCTAATACTTCACTAACTAAAAAAGAAATAAAGTGGTAACAGAGGCACCTTGCTTCATCCCTCTGACTGTACTCTAACCACCACTGACCTGTCAATGGTTGCCATGCTCAAAACCAGGCACATGTATAATGCTTTCACTCCCTAAGCAAACCTTCTCTCTAGACCTACCTCCTGTAATACTCTGAACACCATTATCATGTTATAAGCCACTTGTCTTCGTGAGGGGTGCAGAGGTAGCAAGCTGATTAGGACAAATCAAACTGCCTTATCCCCAAAAACAGTGTCTAGCTCATCATTGGGAAATCCCAGATATACCCAGACAAGCTTAGAGGCTGACAAGATATAATTCCTTCAATGTGTCATATGTCTTTCCCTTGCCCTCCTTCTACTGGATCATATCTAGTACACATCCACTGGACTGCATTGAGAGGGCATTATGAATGCCTAAATCACCTCAACTGACTGCTCACACTAAGGAGGAGCACTGGCTGTATCCATGGTACATTCAGACTGCCAAGCCTTTCAGTCCATCACAGACAGTGGTCCCAGTTACTCTGCAAATGAACCACATTTCTGCCTTCACAGAATTATTTAATTGCCACAATTGCCTCTTCTACTAGACTGAATCAAATTGCACCATCTATTACTGCCACTGTCTCCTCTAAGGACATGTCCACCAGGTTCATTAGTTCTTTAAAGTACCCCCTTCCACCTTCAAAAATGTCCTCAGTTGAAGTCATTGCATCTCTATCACTACTGACAGCTTGATATCCCACCTTCCTATTCCTAAGTCACCAACCTCTCTGAAGCCATTCGAAAGTCATCATGGACTTGTCAAACTCCTCACCAACCTCTCCGAAGCCATCCAAAAGTCATTCATCATGGACTTGTCAAACTCCTCCCACACTGCAGTCTTCACTTTGATGACTACATCAGCTACTACCTTCTAAGCTTCTCATACGCATCAGTCAAACCTGTTAACCCCATGCTAACCCTGTACAGAAAGCACTTTATTTTAATTTAAAAGCTTCATTCCTCGCTACTGTCCATCAGAAGTTCCTAAGCTTTACCACCAAGACTAGCACTAACCATCTTTTGGCTACAGATGCTTGCTGCTGGCTCAGTACTGATATCTTAAACAGGTGCATTCAGACTCTACCTCCCCAAACTTCCTAGCTATACAGAAGACCTTCTAGAGATGTGACTTGAACTCATCTCATAAAGAAGCTCTGGACAGACATTTTTAGAACACCCTTAAACACATTTGGAATTCCTGGAACTGTCCAGCCTACTGCATTTGCCCTTGCCATTTAACTCAGCTCACCACCGACTGGTAATCAGCTGATACCCCAGCACTTTCCTTGACTTCAGTGTACAGAATGTATGGAAAGCTCTATCAGTAAATGAATGGTGACAACCTGCAAGAAAATGGAAGAGTCAAATTCATTGAAACTGTAGCTCCTGGAATTTTTACAAATATATCAGCTTCACTATGAGATCATAGTTGTGGGAGCCATGATTTTCCCTCTCATTGTTTTTTTCTCTCTTTTTCCCCAGTGTTGTGCAACCACAGAATTAGTGTATATAACTATGGAGGGAGGTAAAGTTTCTAACATGGGAGTGCAGGAGGGCTTACCCTAATAAAAATGATTTTCTGGGGTATGCACCAGCAGTTTTGGCATTTTAATGAATTCAACTCATCCAGTTTACTTGTGGGGAGTGTGAGATCAACAAGTCATAGTGGATCAAACGGGTTTATATCATTACATCGAACGACACCAATCACGAATCACATAACATCAAACGCATAACATCGAACGCTAAGAACCTCGAAAACGTACAACTGTGAAAATGAAAACCCTGGACTGTCATAGTCAGCCTTCATAAACTCACACACCCTGACCTCCACTGTGGTGCGATCTCGGAGTTGGTATATATAAGTAGGGGGGGTGTGGAGGGCACAGCCCCCATGTTGGGGGTGTGGGGGGGGGCAAACCCCCCCACATAAGGAATAGTTTGTAGTGTTTGTGTGTTTTGTGTTGTGTACTGGAAGAATGGCTGTGTGCTGCTTTGCTGGATGGTGTTGTGACGATTGAGGAGGCGTGGTTTTGTTTGCTACGGTGAAGTGTCAGGTTGCGCGGGTGAGCAGATGGCCAAGTGTTGCTATTTGTAGGTTTGATTTTTGTAATGTTGTGCTTTCGAGGTTTTTTTCGTTCAATGTTATGTGATCCGAGATTGTTGTCGTTCGATGTTGTGATATAAACCCTATCCAAACATATGGCCTCAGATATAATGACACACAATTACAGACTCAATCACATGTCTTTGCCCAAGGTACTCTGATGTCAAGTACATTTATGTGCACCTATGTGTTTGAACACGATGGTCACTATGGGCAATACATGGCTGAAGTCCAATGACAGTTTACTGTTCAGATTCCTATCAGACAAGATGTTTTTCCCAAACACTCCCCTCCGGCTGCCCACGTCATTCTCCCACAAGAACATTTAAGAATCTCAGGTGAACTAAAGAATCCATTGGTGGTGAGACTCCCAAGATGGCTGCACACTGATCAACAGCATAACTTCAGCTCTCCCAGTGTGAAAACAGAAACTGAGAAAAAGGAGTACAACAGATTTTTTTTTTTTTTGGTAAAATTCAATTACTCGCTAGTTAATACACTACCTGGCTGCCAGCAAAGAAACAATTTGGAAAACCTGAAAGAAAATCAACCAGAAAAGGTAAAGAGAAATCATTGTCTGGGAAGGATTCTGCAGTGGTTCAACAAAAAGCAGTTCCAGGTTCATCTCTGGTTCAAGATATGGCTTCCAGTAATTTATAGGAAAGAATAAATCAAATGTACTCAAGGGTTATTAAAATAAATGAAACATTGAAGGAATACATCATTTCAAACAACAACAGTGTGGAAAAATAGAAGAAAGTTTAACTAGCCATTCAGATGAACTGACAAAACTGCAAAAATCAGAGGCTGACATGAAGAAAAAGATGGATGAATATGAAATTTCTTAAGAAGAAATGTTTAAAAAAATTAGTATAGTTAGAGGACAAAGCATACAGATAAAACCTGAGATTTTCTGTAGCACCAGAAAAACTAGAAGGGACAACCTGTATTAATTTCATGAAAACGCAAATAAGCAACTGGACTGGTGTTCCAAAGCAGAATTTGTTAATTGAAAAAACCCATTGATTGTATGCTCCAAACCTGGCCATGAGAAAGCAGACAAGATCTATAGTAGCAAAGATGCAGTCACAGCAGCAGAAAGAGTTGATCCTGACAAAGCTGTGGCAGAAAGGCAAAGCATTACAGACTGGAGACAGAAGAGTGTTTGTAGAAAATGACTATTCACTGTATACCAGGCAGAAGTAAAGAAAATGTATCTGTACACTAGGCAGAAGTAAAGAACATTTATCCAAGCAATCATGGAATGTCAACAGGCAGGTATGAAATCCAAGTTGTTGTATCCACTTCTCTTCAGAGTGGAGGAGCAAAGTCATTTTGGCAGAGTAGAGGCTAAGGAGGAAATAAAAAACGTTTATTCAACAAAAAGTGAGTCAGCAACTAGAAGGGGACTCTGCTTCTCATTTTTCTGATGGCAGGGTTCAAACAGTGACTTTGCAAAGGAAATCTTTCCCAATGTTCCAAAGGAAAATGATTTAGAGACAAAAAAGCACAGGAGTCGACTAGAAGAATCAGCAGGACCTTGAACCAAAGCCTGGTGTTGGGAGATGGAGATGAATAGGAAGAAGACCAGCAACTCTGAAATTAATGAGTAAATGGAAGACTATAGACCATCTTATCACATATGTGAAATATGGTTTTGCAAGAAAAAATGGCCGAAAAACACTGGACTTTTATTGTTGACTTTGTTAAACTTGTGGGTGGACTGTAAGGCAAAACAATTTTTGTTCTTATTAGTATCTGTATAAAACATTTCATGATATAAACCACATGCTATATATAGTAAAACAGATTTGTGTAGTGTGTAGTCACAGGTATTTTAAAAGTGGGGGGGGAGATTTTTCTGACTGTTGTATGGTTTAATGATATTAAAGTAAACAAGTACTTTTTTGTTCTAAGAATTATAGGTTTTACAGTATAACGAGAAAACAGGCTGGACAAAATCAAGCTTAAAGTTCATATGCTGTGATCCTGGGCAGCTGGTGTGAGTTGTAAAAGTGCACTGATTATATTATATGCAAAATTATTCTCTTTTTGTTTTACACGTGAAAGTCTACATTACTACCTTTGTCTTAAGCTGTAAACAGGTGTTTTTGTAAGTGAGTAGGCTTTAAAAATAAGACAAATGATGAAAGCCATGAAAATGCTAAGCATCTTAAAACTGCAAAGATATTAGCTTGTTTGTTTTCCACTGGCAAATGTTCAGGGGATTTGAGATATCTACAGCATAGGGCAGCTGTGCATTCTTTTCTGAGTAAAATTTACAAAGACTCATTGCTGAGTACATTTTCATGGAGAAAAGCTGTCTGCAGGTGCAAGCAAATAATCTTGAGAATTCTGAGTATTCTTTGCTGAGGGAAATGCAACATTTAAAGGTACACTTGGCAAGCAGTTTAGGGAAAATTAAGTTCAAATTAATGGGAAGTGAATAAGTAGTAATAACCTCACTAGCAGCCTTAACACGTTAATGTAGTTAATAGAACAATGTATAATTTAGTGTTATTTGAAGATAGCCACTGCACTTTTTCTTAGGGTTAAAAGTTAATGTTTTCTGAAAGCATACAAGCTGTTTTTCATATCTTGGAGAGGAAAATAGATAAGAAAAAAAAGCAATTACTGTAAATGGGAGCTTTTAGCATGGGTAACCTTAATTTAAGATTAGATGATGCCTATAGATGCAGCCATCAATTTGGGGAAATTGTTTCCCTCTGGAGGATTAAACTTCATGTTTTGAATATGACAGTTTTGTGTGTTTGTTCCAAGTTAATAGGAGGTGGGATGTTTTGTATTTAGTTTTCTGTTTGATGGTTTTCATTAAAACAAAAACTCTTGAAAAACATGACATAGGTTCAAATGAAAAATGAATAGATTCAAAACTCAAAATTTCTCTCTGCTGATTCTAGACACGTCCTGGCCCAAGCCTATCTCCTTCCACCCCCCCCCCCCTATGGTTCACCAGTCCTCCCCAACCTTCAATCCAGTCTAGTTTCCACGCTATATCAAACCTATAATAAAATTGCCAAATCTGCAGCCAAAGTTTCTTATCCTATCCATGTATAGCTCTCCACAAGCTACAATGGCTTGAAGTCTCCCACCATCTTAAACTATCCCAACTGCATTCAATCCACCTCATTCTAAATAAACCCACTACTTGTCCCTCTCTCACCAATCTAGTTACCTACTATTCCCGCCTTGTCCCCTCCGCAGTTCAGAGAAACTTCTTCTAGAGACATGTACACCCAAATTCAACAGAGGCAATCTCCTATATTGATCATCCATAACTAAAATCTGGAACAACCTGCCCTCTAACTTGAGAAACATCACAAAAACAGCTTCAAATAAGAACTAAAACACTTCTTTCAGGAAAAACTGGATCTGCTCCTGTCAGGATCTTACTTAACCACTCTCTTCCTCATATTTTTCTTTTTTCTTTACTAAATTTACTCAATCTCAAAAATTCTTCACCGCATATTACATACTTTTCCTTGTACTTGTCCTCAAATGATATGCATTTCCATACAATTCTATGATATCTCTGTATATGTTTACATTCATGCTGAAATTTTTACTGCAATGCTTTTAAGTAATTAATACTCTAATCTGTGTTCGCTTATGTAAAGAATTTACTTTCGGAGCTTTTCTCCTCAGGTCTCTACTGAAAATGGGCATGTGCTCAGTTAGATCAACCCGGCTAACAAATGTGAAATAAATAAATAAATAAAATGAAGTTGAGAAGAAACAACTGCACAAAAAAAAAATCAGCCTGTCAAACATTAGTATATGCATGCAACACTCAAAAGCTAGAAATATACATTCAAAAAAATGGTTATGTGCAATAGGTGGGACAACAGCTTCTTCTTATGATGGATATGCTGTCCATATTATCCTGGAACATGATTAGCCTTACAGGCAGAGATAAAAAGGAAGGAATACTGAATTATATAAGAAATGGGGAGTACAAATAGCAATGCTGCAGGAGACACATTTGGAAAAAAAGATCATGTGAATTTGACAAAGAAAGGATTTCAGAATGGATATTCAGCAGAATATCAGGGACAGGGTAAAAGGGGAGAAATTATACTAATTGCTAGAGGGGCTCCAATAGTGATATATGAGGGGAAAATGCAAAAATGGTAGATTTGTGGTAGTAAGGGGCTACTAGCAAGGGAGGAAAATTTATATTCCACTGAAAAATGTTATTATGGAGCTTAAGAAATTTTGGGGAGATATAATCAGCTTTAAGCAGGAAATATTATTTGTAGGTGGGGACTTGAATTTGATTTGCAACAGTGAGGATGTATCTGGGGACCTAGAAGGGGGACAATATAACAAAAGAGGATAGATTTCTGAAGAAATGTATGAGACTATTTGGTAAGGACGCCATGAGCTGAGTAGTAGGAACTCTGACAAAATTTACATATTATTCCCCAACGTACAGTAATTGGGCTAGACTAAATAGAAATTATATTTCAAAGGAACATGTACATTGAAGTGAAAGCTTCCACATATATCTAATAACTATTTCTGATCATGCACCAATAAAAACTAAGATAAAAAATGCATGGTAATGAAGTAAAAATACGACACTGGCACTTTCCCACCTATCTGTTGAAAAGGAATTTAAGGAATGGGTAGTGGAAATTATTTGAGAGTTAACAGGGAAGAGAGAAATATCTTCAGAAGTTACTGCTAGTGACTGGGATAAAATGAAAATGGAGTTTAAAAGTAGGGTTGAAATAAAACATAAAGAGATATAGTTAAGAAGTAATATAAATTACTCAGAGGGGCTCACAATGGTTACAGTATTGCAGAATAAGGGGAATCTAATAGAACAAGAGGAGCAAATGCAGAGTGCTAGACAGAAAATAAAGGAGTGTCTGGATAATATGCATGAGTTTAGAAAGACTGCTGTTACGCGATTTTTTTGATAACTCCAGAGCACAAAAACTTTTAGGCAACAGAACGTTGAAAGGGTTGTCGGCAAACTTAGGGAACCTATAACAAGAAAAATAATCTTAGATCCTGTACAGGTTTTAGAGATATTCTAGAAATTTTATGAAAATTTGTATAAAGCGGAGAAATGTGGAACTCAAGAAAGAGTACAAATGGAAATATTTAAGCTAAAGTTAGAGGTAGACGAGGCTCAACAATTAACAGATAAGATAGCAAAGAAAATATATGTCATGCATATTGTATTTAAATGGAAACATTTACAATGGTTTGCTTTCTTTTCTGTTGATGTATGTCTGCCTATGTCTTAAGTGATAATTTAATAAAAGTGCTTAAAAAAGAATCCATAGATGGTGCCTATTAATTACTGCGTCATTGGTTTCCAAAAAAAAAAGTATGAAGTACACATGTACAAACAGCAGAGTTTTCTGCAACTCAGCTGTACTGAGGTGACCTTTAAATTGAATACATAAACTTTGACTAAACTGTACCCAGTTGAGGTCTGTGAGTGTCTTTGCTTCCTTGTGAGGCATCTTTAGAGGGTCAACCTGAGATCATAAGAGAGAACACCTCTGCTAAAGATGTCTCATTCTAGCACCAGTGCTGCATGTAGAGGTACAGAGGACTAATTCTATGTGGTACTTTTCAGCTTCCCCTATAAGCTCCGGCTCTTTCTCCAACACTAAAATATTATATGCCACAACAGGCAACTTCCACTGCTAGAGTCTAGTCCATCTTTATACATCTTGATGTTGCTTCTATCCCACCTAAACAGCATTACACATTTTCCCACCATTCTTTTTCTTGGGGGTAATGAGCTCACATGGAGGCTCCACACAAATGCTTCAAGCTGAGCACAGCTGAGATAAATGAGTCACTAAGCCACCAGGACTGGCTCCTTATTTGGGGCAAGCTACATAGATTCTTTAAATCTCTTGGAGGCATTCTAAGTCAATGCTTGGTTAGCCCCTCAACTCAGAACAACTTGCTAAAGATGAACCTCCCAGGAGCATTACAACAACAAACAATATAGGTGTTAAGTTTCTCATGGACATTCAAACTCCTTTACCAGGAAATTATTGTGATTCCAGCACGGAATGAACAAATCTCTCAATTCTCAGTATCAAAAGCCTTCCTGACAAAAAATAGAAATACCCCAACTAAATGTTCTAGATTATCCTTTGCTATTCAAAGTTATTTAACAATTTCCAGTAAATCCCAAATCGATATCCATTGATGAACACTGCCTAATGCTGCTGACACCACCTTTCCCAGTACTTCCTTTAATTTAGCTATCAGAACCCTTGTGTACAGCTTTATTATCAAGCTAATAAGTAAAATCAGCCAGTAGTTCACAAAATCCATGTTCCTTTTAAAAGATCACTGCCAGCACCTCTCACTATGAGCTTGGCACTGGCATTTTCTCCAATATTTTATTAAGCAGCAATAACAAGTCCCCCACCGTTCTAGAGTAATCAAATGAATAAACATCTGTCCAACTAGTCTTTACCTGCTTTAAATGATATACAACTTCCACCTGCATGGACCTATATTTTGTTTACTCAAGAAACTCATCACATTAGACTAGATGAAAGCATAAAGGCACATAAGCGATACAGATACTTTCATTTTGGTCAAGGAGAGAAAAGAATGCTCATGGAAAGAGAGAGACAAAGATGTTTTATTTTTCCTGATATGTTAAAGGCAGAAAGAGCTTTGGAAATTCGTGCTGGGAAAATAATGCTTTTGGATGTGAAGTGGAATGCAATTTCATACTATTTATTTACATTTTATGATTATAATAAAGAAGACAGAGCTTGAAACAGAGAAATTTTAATTGGAGGATCCTATTTTCATATGTTGGCTTTGGGAAGGGAGGCTAATGTACAGTGACAGAAACACATTTCTGGACACTATGAGGTGGGGGGATGGGATTACATTTCAAAAGCATGTGCAGTCTTGCTGCACATTTCTTCCTAGGGCTTTCTGTCTGGCTGAGTGTCATCCACAGCCCCATTTTATGCACCATTGTTTTAAGGATGTCAGCTAGAAAACACAGGAAAGCTAGGAAAATGTAACATGGATTCCAGGGTGGCTTTGTGATAAGAAGACTTAATTTTACTTTATGGTTTAAAAGTCTGTGTTTCTGTCAAAAACATCAGAGCTGAATACCTCTAGCTACAAAATGACACCTACTTAAATGCTTTTCAAAAATATTAACATTTGGTAATGGTGCTCCACAAGCTTTGACAGGAAGATGAAGTGTTTTACCCAGTGAACATTTCCTTTCTTGATAGATTAAAGCTGCATTTTCATACAGCGCTCAAAGAGTGAAAGTTGCTGAAGCATACGTCCGATGCAGAAGATAATGCTGGTGCTTTTGGTACCTAGTCTATTAAGATATGTAACTCCTCAAATCTGACAGAAGAACAAACAGGAAAATTAATGGTATCATGGAAGATAAATACTGACACTAACTCAGGAAGATAAACAGAAACTGCCTTTACAACTAATCAAGAAAGGCTATTCTGACCCACAGGAATGCTGTCAGCAACTAGCTGACATGAAGGCTAACAAAAACAGAGTTTTTCAAAATACTTTACATCCACTGAGGTCAAAGCCTTCAAGAGAAGAACAGCAAGCATTCAACCATCAAACTGAAGTCCCAAGAAGATACGGGAAAATCGACTGGAGGTTTTAAATGGATCAAGCTGAGAAAAGTTTTGGAAATGATTAACTGGGCAATGGCTTTGCTATCTATCATACTAAGAAAACCCAAAATGTGTATCATAATTGTAAGTGTTGCAAACCTGTTCCTGAAAAGGCTAAAAATCACTTCAGAATACATTTTGGTCAACAAGAAAGTGGGTCTAAGCCTTTGAATCCTGCCCAAAGAAGAAATCTCATCCATTCAAAGGTCAAATAACTCTGGAAGGGATTGACTACATCTACTCAATACATTCAAGGCTATATATCACAAGAGTTTGACCCCAAGAACTTGTATATGACAGCACGAATACACACTTTTTTGTAATTCATGTACTCAAGCTTGTCACTCTGAGAAAATGTACTAGGAAAAAAAAAACATTTTACACTCCCTTATTTATAATTTTCACATCTAGGTCATTACACCTTAGAGAAAGAGTGATGAGTGACAGGAAATGTAATTTTTACAGCCCATGCATATTATTTTATGTGTTGTTTTTGAACCTGCATTTTGTAAGAGTCTAAAGAATAGCACTGTTTTCTTTCTATACTCTATCCAATCTGCAGTTTAAGTGTGACAAGTAGCTGGTAGCACTAAAGCCCAATGAAGGGGTAAATAAACATATTCGTCCATTAGTTTTTTTTTCTTCTTGTCTACAGGAGGTCATAGAGGTGGTGCAAACTTTCTATCATTTATGGTGACAGCAGCAACCAAGGAGACATAATGGTATATGAACATATGACTCCGCACTTTTTAAAGAAGGATACAAAGGAAGTTGTAGTGCCAGTAGAAACAAAGATGTTTTTTACTTCCCCACGGACAATGATGTCACCTATGATTGAGTACAATCGCTTTTACAGACTTCATTCAAGTGGCAGAGGCAATGCAGACCAGGGAAGGGCAACTAAAATAGTGCACAATTTCCATTAAAATTATTTAACAAGGGTTATGGACAACAAATGTATTTACTGACATTTGATTAAATATGCATATACAGGTTTATAGGTGTGTACTAGGCTAATGGCCCTGGAACTTTTACAAGCCTAGCCCATAGGAATACCCTAGCATCGTGCCACCTGACCTTATTTCCCGTGCCTCTATTGAGAAGAGCCACTGGAGTGATCCCCGGGGTGAATTTTTTATTTCCCATCCACTCATCAAGATTTCTGTTGAAGAGAGTTAGTGAGGCACATCGCTTGACATGTATGGGAAATATATTCCATACCATTGGCAGTCTCTGGGTTATGAACCTGTCCCTCCAGCTTGTTCTGTTGATTGTGGTAATGAGATTGAGGTATCTGGAGGGTGTAGTGTGGAAGGGTTGGGATTTCTTTAGATGTAGCATTTCTAAGAGAGCTGGGTCAGACATGGCTTTGTAAGTCAAGCAGAGATTGCCTCTAAGTAGGCGATATGAAACAGAGAATAGTCAGAGTGTTTTGAATCTGTCCATATAGGACAAGATCACTTGTTTAAGGCCTAGGATCCTCTTAGTGAGGTACTTTTGTGGCCTCTCCAGTTGTTGCAGGTGTCTAGTTAGGCACATGCTAAATGGGGCCTAATGAGGGAAGAGTAGAGGGAGACAATGACCTCTTTCTTCCTGGATGCAAAATCCTTAGTAATGAGATGTGCCACATAGAAGGACTTTCTGACCACAGTGACAATGTGGTGGTCAACAGAGAGGTTGCTGTCAACCTGTGTTCCCAGATCTCTTATGATGCCTTCTGTGTTCAGTGGACTACCATCGATGTGGTAATTCATGGGAACCGGGTTTTTCCCAAAGGGGAAGATGACGCATTTTTGGCATTGAGCTTAAGGCCATGGTTCTGACACCAGTCGTTGGTCTCAGTGAAGTCTTTCTGTAGCTTGTCAACATCACTTGGGAAGATAATTATGGCTCCCAACTTGCAATCGTCTGCAAACATTGTCAGCCAGAGTCCATTCGTGTTGGCCTGGACTTCAGAGAAGTAGATACCAAATAGGAGAGGACCCAGGACCAAACGCTGTGGGACTCCACTCGTGACTGGTCGGCAGTCTGACTTGGAGTCAGCTACTTTCACACTGTGGGTTCTATCTGTGAGCCAGTTTGCAACCCACCTAGTGATATAGGGGTTGATGCCCAACTTAGTGAATTTTTCTATGATTCCTGAGTGGGGAATGGTATCAAAGGTCTTGACCAGAACAAGGTAGGCTGTATGAACCACCTTGCTTTCATTCACAGCTCTGGTGACTGACTCAAAGAAGTCGACCAGGTTGAGAAGGCATGATTTACCCTTCACAAAACCAAACTGTGTGGGATCTAGAGTTTGGAGATTCCCTATATCCTTTTTTATTAGGTCCATGATGATGTGTTCCATAGCTTTGCATATCAGACTTGTCAGGCTAATAAGGCGATAGTTACCAGGGTCTGTACTCGCTCCTCCTTTGTGGAGAGGAATGACTGTAGCAGCACGACATTCAGTAGGGACAAAGCATGAGGTGAGGCTGTGAATGAACAGGACACATAGGTTAGGTGCCAGTTCACACTGTAGTTCATGTAGAACACAGCCAGGGATATTGTCGGGTCCCATAGAAGCTGTATTCTTGGCCTTGGACAGTGCTATTTTAACCTGCGCAGCAGTAATTTTGGGTGACTGGCAATATACTGGTACTGTGATTGGTCCTTTGGGGGGGGGGGGGTAAAGTTGGCACTAAATCTGTCGGCCAGTATATTGGCAATATCTTTTGGCTCGGTATAGGAGGTGCCATTGTGCAACAGTTCCGAGCAAATCTGGGTATTGCCATGGAGATTCTTTACATAACTATAGAAGGCCTTGTGGTTGTCTTTACAATCTGCTGCAATTCTGTTTTCATAGCTAGCTTTAGAGGATTTGATGAGGGATCTCAACTTTTTGTTGAGGCTGATAAGGGAGTTTTTCCAGTCTTGGGACTTCACCTTATTTTGCATCAGTTTCCTCCTTCTGTTGTAGAGTTGGTTTATGGCATGTGACCACCAGATTGGCTTCCTTTTTTTTGGAGGAGAGCGTCTTGGTTGTACTGGGTATGGCGAGATCCATGCATTTGTGTACGTGTTCATACAGGGCATTAGTGTATGATTCGGCGGTCATGGAGCTGTTCTCCAATTGCATGAGTGCCATGAAGTTAGCCACCTCTGTTTTTAGCAGCCCAAACCTAGCTTTGGAGAAGTTTTTCATGGTGGTTACCTTTGGGGGGGGGGATGTGGATTTCCATGGTGATTAGTTTGTGGTCAGTTCTAACCACGGAGGAGTTGACTATTGGTATAGAGCAACGGTCACCCATGTTAGTAATGATCAGGTCAAAGATGTTGCTATCTCTAGTGGGAGTAAGAATGATCTGGTCCAGGGCATTGGAATTAATGAATTCCAGGAAACGTTGGGCAAGTGTATTGGTACATGAGTAGTTTTTCCAGTTAATGGAGGGGTAGTTGAAGTCGCCCAGTATGAGTGTTAGGTTGGACCCTAATATTCTCCAGGGTGCTTAGGAACGTGGAGTGTGAGTCTTGGGTCATGGTTGGAGTGTGTGCATTATGTGGCGGATCCTGGTACCTGACAGGCAGCTGACTGTTAACTTTCTCCTTATTCAACCTAGTGTGTGGGACATCAGTGTGCCTCACTATCGAGTCACCTGTGACTAGTGTGTTGGGCATGCTGTTTTGCTGTAGGGGCTTTGGTTGAGTGGCACACTATTTAGGAGAGTTATGTGTATCGTGATTAGTGTTGTGGTGTGGTGGTCGAGTGCGTTTCTGCCTTGGAGGTCTCTGCTGTTCGGGTAGATTTTTATTGAGAACCTCCACAAAGGTGGGTGTGTCGTTTGTGTTTTTATGTGAAGGCAGTGCTGGTGTGTGTTCTGGAGGGCAATGTGTTCCATGTGGTGTGGTGCAAGTGTTAACCTTCTCCTCTTGACCAGCTATTCCGGTCTTGGCTGGAGAGTGCATGGCTTCCAATTTGGATATATAAGTGCATCTCTCGCAAGTCTGATTGTTGGGAGGTAAAAGGAGAGGGTTGTCAGTGTACATGAGGCAGTTGCTACATTGCCTCAGGATGCCTAAGCTTACAAGGTTAATAGGAGAAAGCGCAGGGAACTGACCTTTAGACATGCCTGGAGAGTTGGGCATTAACAATAAGTAATGGAGCTGTTTCCTTGTAGAACGTTTAGTGCTGGTAGCACTTTTGTGTGCTACAATAATTGCTACAAGAAGTCTAGACTAATAAGCTAGTAAAAGTGCAGGAGAGGAGAGAACTAGCAGATCTAAGGGAAAAATTGAAGAGCAGACTTTTTGGCACTGCTCAGAAGCTTACAAACAGTCCTGGATACGGCAAATCTATATCTGGACTACACTAGTTCCAGGAAAGGCAGAAACATTTTTTTTTTATAGTAAAAAGTGAAGAGACAGAAGATAATGAGCTAATTCAATATTCAGAAGCTAAAGGGGTGGGCCTTTGCTAAGTTCTCACTATAAACAGAACAGTAGAATGAGCTGATGTAATGTGACTTTGGGGGAGTGCCAGTGTCACCTTTATACCAGAGGCAGGAAACGTAAAGCCACAAAGACTTAAGACCACCACAAGAAAGTAGGAGGTCTGTCAAGTACCTTAGTCAATACAGTTGAAGAAGAAAGTTTTTTTTTCCCAGAAAAAAGCCAAACATAATGGGATTGAAAGCATTCTTTTTCAGAAAAAAAAAATAAGGAGGTTGAGTCTGAAGAAAAGGAGATGATAGGACAACTTAGTATAACTTAAGAGCTGCTCCTTAGCAGAAAAAACATTCTTCGGTGCTGCAAAACTAAAAACACTAGAGAACTTCAAGCCACGTGTGCCGCACAAATGTACTAGATGCTATTAGGAACCAAGCCATAGTTTAAGTAGGATCTACAGCTTATTACCTTGGTAGTGAAGTGGTCAAATTAGGTAGGCCAACTGATTAATCTTCTATCGATGTCTAAGAGATTTCCAGGTTGGGGGGGTAAGCATAACATATACAAAAAACCTTTATGCCCTAAATAAATCAGAAAGCAGACTCGGAAAAGGTTGGAAGCAGACAAACACAGGTTTACACCCAAAAATTTACTTCAAAAATATCTGAAGCTTATAAATAAGTAAACGGGCAGCTATGAAGAAGACACTCAGTCAGGTTATCAAAAATTCATGGTATGGTCCAAAGGTGTTCTGTGTAATTGAGTAAATATCAACTGCTAACACAATCTGTTAGTAAAATAGATCACCTACATTAATAGTGCAAATATGGTGAATGCTCTAACCATAAAAAATTTGACCAAGGGAAGTGATGGGAAGAACACTGTCAAAAGAGATGCATGGTAAACAGACTTTAAGCATTCATCATAATGATAGAATTCTAAAATTATCTGTCTTTGGTAATGTCTAAGATTAATGATGTCTACATTAAAACCATGCCTGGAGCCTCTCCCTTTGCCATTATGCATCACTAATCTCAAGCACTCTACTTCTTGTTGTACTATTGAGCTCAGGGAAAAAGGAAACAAGACAAAGGAGAGCAGAGGGGAAGCAACCTCCAAATACGACATATCACAGGTAAGGGATGGAGGGTGGGTGGAATCTTTGGGTTGACCACAAAGCACTATGCTAAAGGCTGGAATAATGAAGACACATTAGAAAGTGGAGAGATGGCTAGGATCTGGATGATAGTGGTGACATGGTAAAATCTCAAATATTAACACAATAATCCAATACTGAGCTGACCACGTTTCTCTGCACAAAGCAGAGCAATACATCACATACAAATCAGCTCCTGATGTAAGCTGTACCATGCCACTTTTGTTATCCATCTCTCCACAATGGCAGTGGGTCTCCACCATTTTTGCTTGTTGCTGAGTGTCTTGTGCCCACCTCTCTGTTTCTAAGGAGAGTATTTTACTGCAGAAGAACTTTCTTCTTACAGCTCTGTCATTACTGCAAATACACAACCTTCTTTATCTGATAACAGAAAGTCCATCCTTTGAAACATATAGGACAAAGTCCACAGTTAATCTTCTTCTGTAGCCAATATCATAGAAACATGCCACAGATTACAGTATTTTCAAAGGACAGTCTTGACCCAGAAACAACCAACTTACAGTGCTTTGCAAAGGTATTCAATGAAGCTCAGGCTTTTAGAAATAGTAAAACCTATAAAGCACTGCTCAATAGATAAACTAGAAGGTTGTTTGAATTTAGTATTAGCTGAAGAGCCCAAAGGCTTACTAGAGTCTTTTTTCTTGACAAAACATCAGACAGTGCTATAGTCTAAAAAATATGCCTGAAGGTTTGACATCTACATCTTATAGCCTGGTTAAGCTCTAAACACCATATAAACATTAAGTGTGCCTGTCAGCATGTGAAATAGTCTGACTGTAGGTGCACTTTTTGAACAAAGGTTTGCTTCATGAAGCAGCGGACCTAGACTCAGTGACAGACATAGTGAATGAATAAATATATAAATAAATACAGTTCCTGACAGGAAATGTATTGAAATTTTAGTTCTCTCAATTAAAATTACAAAAAATGGGATGAAAACTACACAGTCATACACAAGTCACATGTTTCTTGACAAACATCACCAACAAAGCAATATATTAAGCTGTGGCTATAACTATTCTCAAAACACAGCAAACAAGAATAGGAGATGATGTATGATGGGAATGGTGAGGTTTTCAGGCAGCCTGGTAAAGTTTTATCTTTTGAACAGTATTATACCTGTGGCATCAATCCTAGATGTTGTCAACAACAGACTGTTTCTAATCAGATCACATATTACCTATAACACTGAGCAATGAGTGAAAGAAGCTGCCTGAAGTGGGTTTAGGAATGGGTACCTTTGAAGCAAAAGCACATGAACATACATTAAATTTTTGAAGAGCGGGAAGGGCCATTAGCAAATTGAATCTGCCAAGACAAATCAGTCAGCAAGATTAAGGCCTACTGGCTGGCAGCAAATCATACTTTTACCAGAGTACCTACCACCTGGGTAGATACAAGAAGTGGAGAGAAGAGACTTTATTTTACAAAAAATCATATGTATTTGCCATCTCCAACAAGACAGCAACTCATAAAATGTCAATATCAGAATAATTACGACTAATTCTAGATCCAAATAACAACACAGTAACACAGAAAGAAGAGTGTTATCTTTGTTACACTCACGCTACCAACATACATATTATTTCACTTGTTTAGTAGGTTACTACTTTTTATCAAACAGTCTTACCTGACAGTCATCTGCTTTGGTCTGTACATGTCCATCCATGTACTGTTTCTCAAGAGAAGGGGAAATCCCAAAACTATTTCCCATACACAGTACTTCAGTTCTTCCATCATGATGGCTGATCTCCACACATCCATTCAGAATGACATACCAGGAATCAAGCTAAAGAAGAAAACAGAAAGGATTTATGTTACATTGTCTTCCCTTCTTTTCATGCAGATCATCATCACATGCTTTTTTTATCCCCTACTATGAAAAGCAACCATTTGACTGCAAAACTGAAAGCTGTAAAACATCTCTGAATATTCCACTTTCTCCGGGTGGCAATTCTAACCAGATGACTTCTTACAGGCCTCATAAACAACTAAATCTATATGTCAAAGGTATACCCACAACAAACTAGAAGATAAGAGTTACTGACTAGCATTACAAGTGAAACAGCCAGGTTTTTCTTCTCTTTAATGGAAGCAGGACATTAAACAAAGTGATCATCCTCTCATCTCCATTTCAGAGGTAAGTATAGGTATGTGGTGGTACTGGGAGTGTTTGCAGAGAACCACTTCATACTTTTCAACACACTTGCACCCCCCACACTCTGGAAGGACAGCTGTCATTATATGCTCAAAAGTTCAGTTCAAGATTTTAAAGGTAGACAGTGCACTTTTTCTTATGGCTAAAAGTTAATATTTAGTGAAAACATTCAACCTGTTTTTTTTTATACTGTAGAGGAAAACACAGATAAGAAAATATCAGATCTCAATTAGTGAAAGCAGGAACACAGGCTGTCGCATGTGCTTTAGCATGGATAACCTTAATTTTAGATTAGGTAATGCTTATGGGTGCAGCCACTGATTTGGGGCAACCGTTCATATCTGGAAGGGTAGAAGTCGTTTGTTGAAAATGTACCAAGTTTGTGTGTTTGTTCTAAGTTAAAAGGGGATGGGAGACTGAAAATATGTTTAGGTTTTTTTGTTTGAGTGTTTTTGAAGCAAAAAGTCTTCAAAATCTGACAAAGGATCAAATGGAGATGAGAAGAAGCAACTACATAAGAGATTAGCATGCCAAACATTAGTATGTGCAGTGTATGCATGCAAGCTAAAAGTTGGAAATCTGCATTAAAAGGAACTGTCATGCAAAACAGGTAGGAGTAATACCTTTCTATCATAATGGATACACTGTCCATATTATCATGGAATATAAACGGCCTTACATGCACAGACAATAAGCAAAGAGTATTGAATGTGTTAAAAAGTATACTGCACAAATAGTAATGTTGCATGAGTCACATTTAGACAGAAATGCAAATCTGACAAAAAAAGAGTTCCAGGTAGACATTCTGTAGAATATTAGGGACGAAAGAAAAAGGGAGTAATAATAATAATTGCTAGAGGTGCTCCAATAATGACAGAAGAGAAAAAAAGGCAATAATGGTACATTTGTGGTAGTAAGGGGATATTGGCAGGGGAGGAAGATTATGGTGGTATGCTCTTATATTATACCTAAATCTGCTACTATGAAGCTTAAGATAATTTTGGAAGAGAAATATTTTAAGCATGGAATATTATTTACTGGTTGGCACTGGAACCTGACTTGCAATTGTGAATATTCATCAGGGAGCCCTAGAAGGAAGAATGTAACAAATGAGAATGCACTTCTGAAAAAAAAAAAAGATGAGCATGTTTAGTATGGATGATGTCAATTCAGAAGTAGGAGGCTCAGACAAAATTTACATATTATCCCCTATGGTACAATAACAGGGCTACACTGAACAGAAATTATATTTCATAGGAATATGTGTATTTAGTTGAAAGGTTTATAACACATTCAATAATTATTTCATATCATGAAATGATAAAAAACAAAGACAAAGGTACAGGCAATGAAACATAAATGAGAATCTATCATTTTCCTTCTTCTCTATTAAAGAAAGAAGACCTCAATGCATGGGTAGTGGAAAGGATTCAATACTTATTAGAGAAATCAGAAATTTCTTAAGAAGGGATAGCTAGTGAGTGGAATAAAATGATAAAGCAGTTAAAACATGGTTGAAATAAGAGAGAGATATGGGGAGAAAGGTAATAGGAATTGTTTAGAGGGGTTGACAATGGTTAAAGTATTGCAGAATAAGGGGGATCTAATAGAATAACAATAGGATCAACCACAAAGTGCTAAAGGTAAGATAAGAAAGCATTTAGATAATATACAGGAGCTTAGAAAGAATGCTGTTACATAGCTATTTTTGATAAATACTCCAGGATACAATTCTTTTAGCACAACAACTAAGGCAACAAAAGTAGAAAGGGTTACTACCAAACTTAGGGAACCTATAACAAGAAATCTTATAGCAATATCACAGTTATTTTAAAACATTTTACGAAACTTTATATAAAGAAGAAAAATATGGAAAGCAAGAAAAGGCACTAAAGGAAATACTTAAGGAAGACTTAATTATGCCAAGAATAGAGGCAGTTGAGGCTCTACAATTAATAGCTAAGACAAAAAGAAATGGGATAAAAATGGTGATGTATAATCATTCAGTATGGAAGTCTCCAACAACAGACAGCGTTCCTATGAAAATATGGAAAATGGTAAGAAAAAGTGATAAAGATATGGAAAGTTTTAATGAATAGTATTTTAAATCAGGGGGGTGGGTGGGGGAGTACCAGCAACTTGGAAGAAATATGTGGTGGCTGTATTATCCAAAGAGGTTAAGGACCCAACTTCATATAGATCCATTTCACTTTTAAGCGCTTTCTCGACTATCTTGACTGCTCGAGGAATATTTCCTGGCAGCTGGAAGTGATTTCACCCACGGATGACATCAGCAATGCATCGACGGATGCAGAGAGGCTACAGAAGCACCTAGACAAGCTAGAGAAGGATTTTGTTAAACTGAAAAGATTGCAAGCACAACGCTTGCATCTGCAATATTGTCTGGATAAAAAGATTGTGCCGAGAGGACTAAGAGTTTTTAATATGCCTGGCCAAGGCACACAGTATCCGGAGCTGCTCTCACGATGGCAGTTAATTAACCTTGAGGTGAGCAGGAAATATTTGCAACTTTTAATAGACTTTTTTTTATCCAGAAGAGACTGCATTAAGAGACTCAATTAAAATCAAGCAGAAGTATATTTTTGATAATTTTGCATATAGCATGGTACAACCATTGTTTGAGAGACTTTTAGATGGCGTTCTAGCTTTAGAATGCAAATTATTACAGCAGAAGAAGAATAAAATTATGCGTGATACCACCAGTTTTAAGCTAGGCCATGTCTTTATGTGGCCTAGACGTGGAGAGAATGTAAATGCAGGGAATAATAAAGGTCCTTTTAAGGATCAATTAAAAGAAGGCCCTGGTAATGTTGAACTTAAGACTACAACTGTTGTAAGATGCACCAATGGTGCTGTAAATAAGGATGCATGCAATTATGTTCTACTTGTGTGTGATTTGAATGATAATGTTTCACCCTCTGATAAGCAGAATGATAGAATAAAAATAAGTCATACATTCTCTGCATCTAGGGAACAATCTAATACGACTGAGTCAGTTCAAGATGAAACTGCTCCTATATCAGAAGAGGCTAATTTATATCCTGAAGTTCAAATCATTAAGAATCTCACAATTCTGCATTAATTGAGCCAGTAGTTAGACCTAAGGTTGTTAATAGGCCTTCTGAGTGCCAGTTTGAATTAACAGAAGGTATCCCTTTTCCTTTACCAGTACGATTGGAGAAGGGTACCAGATGAACACGCTCTATGAGTCGTGGTCGGCAGAAAAGGAAGCTTTCAGAAGAATATATACCTAACCAGACCATCAAAAAGATGTGGGGGAAGGGTACCAGTCATTAATCTGCAATATTTCTCATTATATACTTTCCTTAGATGAAGTTAGTTTATTGAGCAACGGTCTTAATTTTATTCCCAATAGTCATAGTAACCTTACTGACTCAATTACAGATTTGAAGATATATTGTAGAAATGTGATGTTAAAGATGTTATATGGTGAACATGATCCAAGGAAAAGTTGTATACAGACACAATCAATTTCTAATTTTATGAACCTTAGTTCATTTGTTCCCTTGAATCATCCTCTGATTGAAGCGTATTTTAAACTTACTGAGGATGAATTCCATAAGTATTATGACACTTTAAATATAGATAGGAAACACAGTAGAAAAGGTAAGAAAGATAACCTCACTTTTAAGGAAAGACAATGCTTAAAACATCTACAGGCTGAATCTACTATTATTATTAGACCGGCAGACAAGGGGGGGGTCGCATAGTTGTTATGGACACTGTACATTACATTGAAGCCATGAATAATTTATTGAAAGATAAATTTTATAGAGAGATCGATAATGGTGAGGTGCATGCTATCATGGCTCATGCTACTAATACTTTGATATATATCAAGGTAACATCATTGACAAAGACTTATTTGATTATCTGTTAGTTAAACCCTCTTTGATCCCCTTGATACATGGACTACCGAAGATCCACAAGGATTTAAGTAACCCACCCATGAGGCCGATAGTGGCCGGTGGGGGATGGATTACAGAATGCCTATCTATCTATGTAGAGAAACATTTGAGACCTGTTTTGAATTATAATAGCTTTGTCTTGAAGGACTCCAAGCAGTTCTTAGTGAACTTGTATGAATGTTTAAGAGACCTAGGTAACATCAATGAAATAGTCTTTGTAACTCTTGATGTTCAGTCTCTGTTCACTATCATACCGAATGACGTAGGTATATTATATGTGCTTGAGTATTTGAGAATTCATAGTGATTATTCTGAAGTACAAAGAGATCTTATAGTCCATTTTTTGGAATTAGTATTAAAGAATAATCTGTTTATGTTTCAAAACAAAACATATAAGCAACAGGATGGGGTACCATGGGTACCCCTTGTGCAAACAGCTATGCAAATATGTTTTTGGCACAATGGGAAGAGGCTACCCTGTTCCAACTTGCTGATTTTAAAAAATATAGTTCTATCGACGTTTTGTCGATGACTTGTTCTTATTATGGGATGGAGACCTACAGCAATTGGATACACTGTTTTCTACTATGAATGGCCTTACTGAATTTCTTAAGTTCACTATGAAATATTCAACACAAAAGATAGACTTTCTTGATCTCTACATAGAAAAGTTACCCTGTGGGTTGTTATACTGGGATATACAGAAAACCATGTTATGTCAATACATTGTTACTAAGATCCAGCATGCACCCTTCTTATGTTTTTAGGAACATTATTAAGGGTCAAGGAATACGTTCCTCTAGGATGAATCCTATAGATTCAGGCTTCATAGATGAACTTGTGAAAGTTAGGACGAATTTATTGGAAAGAGGATATAAAGAATTTGAAATAGATAAACAATTACATAACATCCCTATCTTACGTTATGATATGGCTGTGCCCTATTTTGGACCAGTCACTACTAATACTTTTAATGATTCCACAACTACTAATTCCTTTGTTAAATTTCCTTCTTTTTATACTACTGACCATATGGAAGTTAGAAGGATCATTAGTAAACATTGGTCAATCTTGCAAACAGATGAAATCATAAAGAAGGTAGTGGGTGAGCAACCATCTTTCTTATATAGAAACAAAAATAATTTAAAAACGTTACTCTGCTATCCTAAGGATAGGAATTTGACATCCGGACAGAAGCATACAACACCTTGTGGAAAATGCAATTTTTGCCCTTTTATAGACATTAGTGATAAAATTTTTCATCCTGATTCTAATAGGATATTTAAAACTACTGCATCAGCCAACTGCATGACTCCACATTTAGTATATCTGGCTATTTGTCAAGCTTGCTCATGCTTCTATGTTGGAAAAACCAATAGGTTGTTTAAAGATAGAATGCGTGAGCACATTTATCATATCAGGGAAGGCTCTGAGCATAATGCACTAGCTAAGCATGTTGCTTGATATGGTGACACACATAATTTTTTATTTAGGGCATTAACTGTGATCTATCCTAATGTACGTGAAGATGACATTAGGAATTATACTGAGACTATAGAAAGCCAGTGGATTATTAGACTAAAGGCAGACAAAGGGAAGGGATTAAATGAAAGAGCCTCTATTAAGCCCTTTCTTAGGAAACGTAGGAATAATAAGTAAGTGTCTATAGGCCTTCATTGTTAAAAAAAATTTTGTGTGTATTTTATGTTAGATATCTGTGGATTTTTAAATCCATCATATTATACAGAGAGTTATTTATTGCATCTGTACAATTTTATTATTTGTATTCATGTGTCTTTAAGACTTTACTACAGAACCTCATTGATTGGTCCTTTTATATTTGAAAGTGATATATAAATTTGCTTGTTATGGGTGAATGTATTTTATTGTCTGATGAAGCTTACCAAGCGAAAGCGCTTACTTTTATGTCTGGACACCCTTGAATAAATTTTAAATTTTATTTGGTCTACCTTGGAATCTTTGGATTATTTTGGACTACCTTCACGTTAACTGTGACTATATGCATTTTATTCTGCTTCGCTCTGCCCCATATTTATGACTCTTGTTTTACAAATTATTATAAAATGTTATGTTTACACTAGGTATGAACAGCAAAAGTTCATAGGTTCTTAGGTAAGTAATAGTCTAGCTGCCTGCATGGAATATTTTAAGCCTAGCCAGTTTTCCTAAAAGGTGAGAATCACACCTTGTACCTTGTGTCTGTGAGATACACACAGGTGATGAAATTAGAAGTTATGTACTCACCATAACGTTCCATCTGAGTAGGTACTTCATTTGTCTACAACCTGTGGGTCTCGGATCCAACCAGCAGCTTTCCAAGCTTCAAGATCCGAGCTCCTAGCTCCTCCCCTCTACCCATAACCCCCTGTCACCACCACACTACCTCAGATCGGTTTTGCTGTATCACCTGATAAACCTGTAATAAACAGGTTCAGATATTCTCAAGAATCATAAATGATCCTAGAATCCCGATACAGATTAGGGGGATGGCAGGGGGGGGTGGTTGCAGACAAATGAAGTACCTACTCAGATGGAACGTTATGGTGAGTACATAACTTCTAAATCTGAAGTAGTTACTTCATTTGTTCTGCAACCTGTGGGACAGAGTCCCCAGCTACCTAAACAAAGAAACCTGAGTGGCCTATGGAAGGATATTCCGAAGCACCGCGGAGCCAAAGGACGCCCTGCTTCTAGACATCATGTCCAGCTTATAATGAGAAATAAACGTATGAGCAGAAGACCAAGTGGCTGCTGAACATATGTCGTCCAATGGCATTCTGGTTTTGCCCGATGCCTTATAAGCCTGAGAAATACATTGACAAATCCAATTAGCCAGTGTCACTTTGGATATAGGTTTTTCCATGGATGAAGGAGCAAATGACACAAACAGTTGATCAGCCTTACGAACGTCTTTGGTCCTGCACAGGTAAAAACGCAACTGTCTATGTACATCTAGTGTATGCAACATGTATTCTCCCTTATTTTGAAAATTCTTGAAAAACACTGGCAGATTGATAGTCTGATTGATATTTGCCACAGATGCCACTTTTGGTAAAAAAGACGGGTTAGTCCTGAGAGACACTCTGTCATTGTGAAAAATAAGATAGGGAGGTTTCATGCACAAGGCTTGGAGCTCTGAAACCCTTTTAACAGAAGTTATGGCTACCAAGAATGCTGTTTTCCAGGACAGAAAATTAAAGGGTACAGAAGCTGCAGGTTCAAAAGGAGGTTTCGTTAAGGCTTGCAGAACAAAGGTTAAGTCCTAAGGGGGAGTCACGGATTTCACCGGTGGCTTGAGAAGGAAAACGCCACGCAAGAATGTCTTACACAATTTTGTAGATGCTAGGAATCCTAATCCGTCTCCCACATGAAAATGGGATATTGCTGCCAACTGTACTTTCACCGTTGATGCACTGGCCCCTTGTTCAAATATCATGGACAAAAAATCCGAGACTGTAGGAATCGGAACAGTAAAAGGGTTGAGACCCTGGCTGTTAGCCCAGATGGAAAATCGTTTCCACTTGCTATTATAGATTTTCCTGGTGGACGGTTTATGAGCCGCTACCAGAATAGTTTTCACTGGTGACGAGATACCGGGAGTCCTTGCCATTAGTGGAACTGGATCAACCAAGCTGCGAGCTTGAGGTTTACCAGGTTCGGTGTTGGGCACCCTGTTGGGTGTGACATCAGATCTGGAATGGGATCCAGGATTAAAGGGGAGGAGAGACTGTGAGACCGCAGGTATGGAAACCAGATTTGACGAGGCCAGAATGGGGCTATGAGGATAATTTTGCTTCCCAACCATGCGGCTTTCTGAATGAACTTCGCCATGAGCGGAAGCGGGGGGTAAGCATAGAGTAGACTGGGAGGCCAAGCATGAATCAGAGCGTCTCTGGGGCTCTCCCCTTCTGGGGGAAGAATTGCGAAGAACTCGCTGCATTTTGTGTTTTGGGGGGTAGCAAAGAGATCGCAGAGAGGCCAACCCCACTTGTGGAAAATTTCCTTCGCAACTTTCGGATTGAGAGACCACTCGTAAGGACTGAGAATTACTCGACTCAATTTGTCTGCCAGGATGTTGGATCGTCCCGGAATGTGCGTTGCTATCAGAAAGCGGTTGGTGGATATCCCACGGATCCGACGCCCGGCCCACGGCCCCGAGAACTCGGATCCAAGATACTCGAGGGTATAGTCGGCGTCGAGAAGGCTTGGGCCACCGGCGCCGACAAAACCCCGGCTCCGAAAAGGCCTGGATCCGAAGACTCCAAAACCCGGATCCGGGTTGAAGAAGGAGAAATCGGGGCAAATATTGAAGCTGCACTACCCCCCTGTGGGGGGGAGGCAAGAGCACCCCCATCTGCATTTGGGTCTGCAGAAACCGACGCATCATCCTGTCCATGTCGGCATTGGAGAGAGACCTAGTAGATCTAGAGGAGGTCGTAGAGGCGGGCCTGGAAGGCCGCCTTGACGACCTCGAGGGTGATAGGAGCTCCTCCTCCGGCTCCGGTGAGAAGGAAGGGGATAGGAGCCGAGAAGGAGAAGGTCCGGACACCCTCGGGGGCGATTTAGCAGTCTTCGATTGCGGAGCCGAGGGATGAGGCTCAGCTCGCCTCTTGTGTTGCTGCTTCTCCTTGTGCTTTTCCCTAGAAGGAGAAGACTGAACTTCCCTCGTACTCAAGGCAATAGTGGGAGGTTGAGTCCCCGCCTGAGTCGAGGGAGTCAGGGGTGCCGAAGGTAGCTGGGCAGCCTGCACCTTGGAGGGAGAGGAGGAAGAGGCCTCCTCCGGGGGAAGCAATCCCACCAGAATAAGCCTGTTCCTCCTGTCCCTCACAGCCCGGGGGTTGAAGGCTGCGCAAACCTGGCAGTCTGAAGACAAATGGGCAACCCCCAGGCATATAACGCACTGAGTGTGGCCATCAGCTGGGGAAAGCTTATGGCCACACCCAGTGCACTTAGAAAAAATAGCCTTATGGCCTTCGGCCATTTTCCTAACACACACACACTCACACGCCCAAACAACCAGGGGAGGGTTAACTGAACAAAACGCAACCCCAAAAATAAAAAAGGGCAGAGAAACACTCTCTCAACACACTCTTCTTTTAACTTTGTCAAAAATTTAAGAAAATTTTAAGAAAAATTCACTTCCCTGCTTCTAAGCTCAGGAGCTCTTCTCAAGATGCTTGTGATCAAGCAGCGGCAAAAAACGATCTGAGGTAGTGTGGTGGTGACAGGGGATTATGGGTAGAGGGGAGGAGCTAGGAGCTCGGATCTTGAAGCTTGGAAAGCTGCCAGTCGGATCCGAGGTCGGATCCGAGACCCACAGGTTGCAGAACAAATGAAGTAACTACTTCAGATCTGAAGATACATATGAATGAATGCAGTTTTGTAAAGGGGAGACAAACATCTGACAATATTAAAAGAACAATGATGATCCACAAGAAAGAAGAGTATAAGAAAATGCTGGCTGGTACTGATGCAGGTTGGTAATGATACAGAGAAGGCATTCAATAGAGTCAGGTGAGATTTTATGAGTAGAGCAATGGCAGCCTTTGCATTCCCTGACAAAATCATAAAACTAATTAAGCGGATATATGAAGGGCCAGAGACAAGAATTAAGGTGGGAGGCTTCCTCTCCAACAAGCTATTTGAACAAAGGAACCAGACAGGGGTGACATCTTTTCCCTTTGTTATTTGCTTTATATTTAGTTCCAGTGTCAAAGAAAATAAGGGACTCAGAAAGTCGGGGAAGCAACTAGCATGGTAATCAATAAAAGCTAGCTTTATATGAAGATATTATTTTACATTTGATAAATACAGAATTTGGTGTTGTGGAATATTCTGAGACAGTTTCACATTTTTAGGATATAAAATAAATGAAAATAAAACAAAGGCTACAGCAGTGTAATATGCAACTGTACATGGATTGGTTCAGCAATACCCATATTTATTGGGATATGAAAAGATAAAGTATTTAGATGTATGAATTAAAAATGATTCTGTTATTGCAAATAAGGATATGAGAAGAAACTAAAAGATGATACAAAAATTGAAAAGGTGGAAGCTTTTCATTATCGATATAGATAGTAAGATACAATCATTGACATTGTTTTTAAAGAGTTGAAAAAAATTATTTCAGAAGGGAAGGGAGCAGAAGTTAAGTAAGGTAACTAGCTTCTCTTCATAGTGCATGGCGGTTCTGGATTACCTGATTTGAAAGGATACTTTAGAGCTGCACAGTTAAAACTCATATACACAATACAAGCATAAAGTTATAAATCAAAGTAGAAAGGGATGAGGATGGTGAAAAGGGGGTACTCGAGAAGTCAGGAAAGAGTACAACTTTGGATGCAGGTTCTTAAGGAGAATGACATCCAGGATATTGTATTCATAAAGAGGCAGGAAGCATTCTAAGAACTAAGGCAACAACAGAATGGGGAAATGAGACTTTGCCAATAGGAATGAATGTAAGTAGAGGTATAGAAAGCATGCAAGATGGTGGTGGAATTTGCTGGAGATAATTGGCAAAAGAATCTAGGTACTATGAACAAATAACTACACAGGGACAGGTAACAGTAGGCCAAGCAGAAGTTTTAACTGCAGGTTGGAGACTGTTTTCCCTACTAGGAAGAAATAAGCAAGAAAGGTATAGAAAGGGCAGTGCTAAGTCAAAGACTAGAATTGGTAGAGATTTTAAATGAGTACAGAACAGAAGTTGATATTTATTACTTATTTATT
This sequence comes from Protopterus annectens, assembly GCF_019279795.1. Classification (NCBI taxonomy): domain Eukaryota; kingdom Metazoa; phylum Chordata; order Ceratodontiformes; family Protopteridae; genus Protopterus; species Protopterus annectens. Next base: position 1,298,666,692 of record NC_056733.1, read on the forward strand.
TACTTATTTTCATATTTGTTTACCAGGAAAGTCTGACACGGAACAAGCCAATTTTCAGCGAAGGCCCTGGGAGAAATGCTCCAGATGCATGTCTTTCTAATGTTTAAAAAGTTTGTTTAAAAAGTGATAATTCATAAATATATAAAATACTGAATGATAACTATAAGAATCAATCAGAGGAGGTTAGAAAAATATTGGTAAAACAGAATGAAAATGAAAAATACAAAAGAAGAATGTTAGGATGTCTGTATGGCTCCCAAGTACGCACAAAACTCCAGAAGATTTAGGATTTCTTCTTGGAAATGTTTGCATATCTATTTTGATACTACTTGCAGACTTCAGAAAACTTTTCCTCTGACAGACAGCAAATGCTATAGGTGTGATGAGCAAAGACGGACAATTGAGAACCTGTTTTGTGGGAATATAATAAGTTACCAAATTCTAAAACTTCCCTTTTGGATACTTTGTCAGAAATGTTGGGGGAACACATTTATTTAATTATTTATTTTTACTGCATTTAATTTTACATTTGTTTACCAGGAAAGTTTGACTGGCGTATACCCCTTTTCAGAGGAGGCTTGGGAAAAAAAATTCCACATGCATGAAAAAAGAAGTTATGTCTTACCATAATGTTCCATCTATGTTGTAGATCTTTATTCATTCATTACTGATAGGACTTTGGTTCCATCCTTGGAACCGACACAGCCGGTACCAAGCTCATGCCAGGCAAAATCTCTCAGCTAAGACCAACCCACAATGCCCCTCTCATAGTCCTTCAGATCGAGTTTGCCCACCATTATAGTATAGAAGTAATAATAGTGATAGTAGGAGGCTCTGTCTGAGCAGATACCTTAACTAATAAGGAAATCCTAAAGTCCACCAAGAGTCCAGGCAGTGGGAAGGAGGGCGGGAAGTAATGAATGAATAAAGATCTATAACACAGATGGAACTTTATGGTAAGCCATAACTTCTTCATCTGATGTTGTAAATCTTTATCCATTCGTTACTGTTAGGACCGAGTCCCCAGCTACTTGAGTCTTGGGTGGCCCTAAGGAAGGACATTCCTGAGCACCATAGAACCAAAAGATGCTCATCCCCTGGAGGCCAAATCCAATTTGTAATGAGTGATAAAGGTATGAGGTCTTGCCCAAGTGGTTGCTGCGCAGATATCATCCATAGGGGCTCTGGAATGAAAAGGCACTGAGGTAGACATACAGCAGACCCGGGGGCCAATCGTGTGTCAGAGCATCTTTCGGTGAATCCCCCTGAGGGGGGATCAGGGCAAAATAGCTTCTGCATTTGTTGTTTAGGGGTGAAGCAAACAGGTCGCAACAAGGACTGCCCCAACAGCGGAAGATCTGATCTGCTATTACTGGATTGAGGGACCACTCGTGAGGCATCAAAATGTTCCTGCTCAGATTGTCTGTAATAACACTGGAAATCCTGGGAATGTGCGCTGCTATGGAAAGCAGTTGTAAGCCATTTCCCAATGCCAAATTCTCATGGCTTCCCGACACAGGGGATAGGACCTGGTTCCACCTTGTTTGTTGATGTACCAGACAACTGACATGTTGTCCGATTGAACTGCAATGGCCCCGGAAGGAAGGGATGTGTGGAACGCTTGTAACGCTAAGACAACTGCCCTCAATTCTAGGATATTTATGTGCAAATTGGCCTCCATGAGGGACCAGGTGCCTTGAACTGTCTTTCCCTGGAAATGCCCCCCCCACCCTAAAGTGTATCATGTGGTCCAGTGGGTGGGTTAAGATCGACTATTGTGATGAAAGGAGCCACTGTAATAGTCTCATGTGCAACCTCGCCAATGGTACTAAGGTAATGGTTGTTGCCATAGAGCACAATAGTTGTAGTACAAACCGTGCTGGTACAAATGTCTGTGGGAGGAGGACTTGAATCTGGTTTCTTATTTTTGAAAGCCTGTGAAGAGGAAATGAAGCTTGGCAGGACGTTGTGTTGAAGATCTCTCCAATGAATTCCAGTGCTCTTGTTGGAGGCATGTGTGATTTGTCCATGTTGATCGTGATACCTAGGCGATGAGCAAGCCCTTGAGTGTAAGAGAGACTGAGAATGAGAAGATTCCTGGTCGTGGCAGTAAGGAGCCAATTGCCTAGATGTGGAAACACCTGGAATCCTTGTAGTCGGAGATGAGCTACTACAACTGCCATACATTTGGTGAACACTCTGGGGGCTGTCGAGAGACAAAAGGACAGTACCCTGAACTGATAATGACTGTCTCCCAGCTGGAAGCGGAGAAATCTCCAGGAGCATTTGTCCATCTTTATGTGGTAATACGTATCCTGGAGGTCTACAGAGCACATCCAGTTGTCCTTCCCCAGAAAGGGGAGAATGGACTGTAGCGTGACCATCCGGAATTTCTGAGGTTTGATGAATTTGAAAGGGGAGAATGGACTGTAGCGTGACCATCCGGAATTTCTGAGGTTTGATGAATTTGTTTAGTAAGCTGAGATCCAGGATTGACCTCCAGTCCCCTGTCTTTTTTGGCACTAAAAAGAACCTTGAGTAAAAGCCAGATCCTCTTTGGTCTGGTGGGACTGATTGGATGATGACTCTTTATCTTAGCAGCTTTTCGATTTCTAAGGCTGCAGCCTCCCTCTGACTGGGTGGAACATTGGGGATTTGTTTTATGGGTCTGAGAGTGAGGTCAAATGGGATATGATAGCCTCTGGATATTATTCTCTGCACCCACGCATCCTTTGTTATGAGTTGCCAGGCCTGTAGGTGCAGAGAAAATTGACCCCCGACTGCTTCCAGAGGAAAGCAATCGGGCCGCTGTTCAGGAGCATTGGAAGGGTCGGCCAGAGAAGGAATCTCTAGCGCCCTGATTGCGTGGACCCCCTATGCCCCAAAAGGGGCGTCTTCCGGATGAGTTGCCCCCTCTGCCCCAGGGGGATTGCTCATCACGAGTGTCAAGAAAAGATCCTTGAGACATCTTGAACCACAAATTTCCTCCCCTCTGATTCCTGGAGTAGGACCTCTGGGGGTGGAAAAATGTATGCCCACAGCAGACAAGGTCTTTCTGTCCTTTTCACTATGTGAAAGTGTCTCTTACTTTGGGACCAAAAAGGGAAGATTCGTCAACAGCCGCATTGACAAAGGAAGATTTAAAAGGGTTCACAGTCACACAAACGCATCCAAGTATGCTGTCTCATAACGATGCCCAATGCGGCTGCTCAAGGTGCCCCCTTGGTAGTGTGAGAAATCAAGCGCATCGAGGAGTTCGAGGTTGATTCCAAGGTAGCTAGCTCAGAGGCAACAGTATCATGCACCTCCTCATGCAGTACCTCCACCAAAGAGGCAGACATTTTTGAAATTAGGTCTCTTTGGAGGTGAGTAAAGTGTGAAAGGTAATTCAGCGACCAAATGGCAAAGGTCGCTGAAGCATAGGTTCGCTTCCCCAGTCTGTCCATAGCCTGAGACTCCCTTGTTCGGGGGATGAACAGTGGAACTATCTTCCGCCAGCTCCCTCTTGGTGGCCGCTGCCATGACCATGGAATCAACTACCAGCTATTTGGACCAACTGGGTTAGTCTTCAGGAGTGGACAGAATTTTATCAGGCCTCGGGGGGATGGGCTCTATATTGTCCGGGGCCTTCCAGGCACACTGCACAATAAGTCAAATGAGCTCATCTGCAGATGGGGTCACCAGGAAGTAGACTGGCAAGCATGGGAAGCCTGCAAGAACACCGATTCCTCTGAAGAAAGGTTGGAGGGCTTCCAGTCTCCCCTCTGCTTGAGGATCTCGGGAATGTCTCCAAATGAGACATATTCCAGGGGAGGCCGTGGGGACACTTCTCCCTCATCATAATTGGTGTCTTCAGTGATGGATTCCTCAGGGGAATCAAGATGCTTCCTCTTGCAAAGTTTCTTCTGGGTTGGCTCCCCAGTGGGATCTTCTGAGGAGGACTCCAGAGAAAGGGTTTCCTTGAAGGGCAGGTCTTGCGGCTCCCGTGTTCGAGATTTCAGAGTAGGAGAGTGGGACAGCTGCAAGCTAGAAGGGGGTTCTGATTCCGATGCCAATGGTGTCAACTGCTGAGCCTGTTGAGCCTGTTGTAGCAAGGACCCTCTCCATCTCCTAGAAAGCAGGCCTGCCTGAGGAGGGATGGGAGCCTGGAGCCAAAAAGGATGACCTCAGAACCGAGGTCACACCATGGCCCGAGGAGCCCGCCTCCAGGTGAGAAGCTCTGAGAGGACTGGCAGCTGCAGGGAGAGCCGTAGCCATAGACGACGCCACAGATAAAATCGGCGTCGAACTAGGTGCCACGGTGCTGACAGTCCAATCACTGCTCTGAGAGTCTGCCAGTTCCAAAGGAGCCATGGCGCCAAGAGTAATCGGTGCCATCAGGGAAGCCTCCGCTGTCGGAGCAAAGTCAGTATGCACTGGGATGGCCATCGGTACCAAAGTCTCCGAAACCTGGGTGACGGTCAGAGGAGGATAGACAGCAGAATATGCCGTGAGAGTTTCTGTTCCAAGAGGGAGGGAAGACCTGGTCTGGGGGGGTTAATCCTTCAGCTGCCAGAAGCTGGTCCACAACCCTCACTACATACTTTTCCGAAAGACCCCTGGTAGATCTGAAGGACGCTGCCGATGGATAGTCTGGTCTCTCAAAAAAAGGACTAAATTGTTGTCCCAAAAAGACATCATAAGATGGAGAATACCAAGTTCGGGGAAGGTGCTGGACCTTCGGAACTGAAGGTGTCATTATCAGTGGAGCCATGTAAGACATTGGCACCATGGCCGGGGATTGTGCCAATGCAGGTACAATGGTCGGAGCCTGTGTCACAAACAAAGTCGGCACCGTGGGGGATGGTGCCGAGGCCAGTACAGTGGAAGGAGTTTGAGTCAGAATCAAGGGCGACACTGAAGGAGAAGACAGGGACCCTGTGCTGAAGCTGTCTGCACTGACTGCGCAGGAGAAGCCCAGTGTCGACTCGGTTCCGAGGAGCACAAGGATGTCGGAACTGAAAGACTCCATTTCTCCTTATGCTTTTTTATGTCTTTATGCTTAGGAGATGGTGAGACCTCTGTCCCAGAAAGAGCCTCCACGAAGGGTGATTTCAGCATACCCTTTAGAATAAGCTTGTTCTTGCATTCAGCCAACGTATGGTTGCTGAAGCTAGAACAAATGTCACAAGAAACATTAAGGTGGTCAATGCCCAAACAATAAACACACCTGGCATGACCGTTAGAACTGGGCATCTTCTGCCCGCACTTATCACACTGTTTGAATCTAAGCTTGGCCTTATCTGCCATTATAACACACTAGTACTACTGCACAACTAATTATATAGAGCAAAAAGAGACAAGACAGTGAAAGAAAACACTTTTTTTTTGTACAGATAGCAGAAAAAGAGTACCAACAATGGTACTAAGAAATACCAAAAAGGTAAAAGGAGGGCCTACTAAGGTAGGGAGAGAGGGAGGGAGTAGTACCAACGATGGTACGAAAGAACTACCAAGGTAGTGGGTAGGGTTTAGTCAGGAAATGAGGAAGGTAAAGATGAGAAATAACTTTAGATGATAAAAACTGTCTAACAAACACTTTGTTTGTGTCTTTCGGCTTTTCCCGGTTAGGGGTCGCCACAGCGGAACTCCGGTCCGCTAATAATTGGCAGTTGATTTTTTACGTACCGGCTTGCCAGGCCTGAAGCACAACCTTCAACGAAGGTACGCCCATTCACGCATGTCTCCACGCAGAAGACGCTCTAGCTGAGAATCGAACCGGACAGCGTCTTACTGTGAGGCGACAATGCTACCGCAGCAAGAAGGCTTGGCACGTCTGACAAGGAACGAGGCAAATGAGATCTGAAGAGACTATGAGAGGGCATTGTGGGTAGGTCTTAGCTGAGAGTTTTTGGCTGGCGTGAACTTGTTACTGTCCATGTCGGTTCCAAGGACGGAACCGAAGTCCTAACAGCAAAGAATGAATAAAGATTTACATCAGATGTAATAATACATGACAGCCAAAACAACAGAAATATCAAGCAAGCAAGAATAACAAATGCAAATTTCATAAGTTAAATAACTTGTTCAAGCCTTAAAGGTTTAAATAAACACTTGAACACTATCTCAGTAATTCTTGAATTAAAGACCATAGCCACAGCCCATTCATCCAAGGGCTTCCTAAAAATTTCCTGACTATTTGCACAAAGTCACAAACACACACACTAGATAAAAATAGTAATATGGGATTTTAGAAGGATGTGAAAAGCTATACAATTTCTACTAAAAGTCTTCTCAAGGAAAGTTTTATATACCACTCTAAAAAGTGTCACACACACATGCAAAATAATAGTAATATAGGATTTTAGGACATGTATGTTGTGCAATTACTAATACATGCTTTCACAGCAAAAGTAGCATACAATGTTCTAAAAGTATGAACTGGGTATGAGAGTGAAAAGGTGAAATAGGAGCAAGGTGTTAGAGAGAACAAGGTATAAATGTGATTGCATAGGGAGAAGTAGTGCAACAGTTAGCTAGATATGCGCTGAAGAGATAGAGATGTACAGTTAAGAAAAGATAAGAGAAAGAATGAGAAAAAGACTAATGGACATGTTATTTAGGAAGTATTTAAAAAAAAAGAATGTAATATACAGTGTATAGACAGATGTTTGGAGACCTGGGAGAATATTTATTTATTTATCTGTGTTTACCGGGGAAAGTCCGACTGGATAATACCCATTTTCAGTGGAGGCTCAGGGAGAAAAGATCCATTTGTTTACATTACATTTTGTTCCAGTTAAACACAGAGTAGTCACATTTCTGCTTGCATTTATACACATACACTAGTTGCATTTATGCATTCTAAGATTTTAGAGGTAGAAGTTACTAAAGAGAAAGCTCATGTGAAACTTAGTGGACTGTGCAGGCAGCAGCTATGTATAAAAATTGTTTAGTCATTTCAGTGAGAGGTTGACAATATTTTCTTTAAGGAGAGTATTGTACAGTATGCACGAATCTTAACTTGGTGATGAGCTTGTGCAGGACCAGGACTGGTTAAGATGTTGTTGAAGCAGTGGTTTAAAACTACTGAATTTGTCAGAGAGTTTTATTTGTGTGGGGATACTACTCCAGAGTTTAGCAACATAGTGGGAATAGAACAAGTCTCCTGCAACACGAAGAGAATGAAGTAATGAGGAGTTAACTCAGCAATTCACTTAAATGAAAAATTCTGGGGGAGGAAGAGACACAAGTAGTAGGTAGCATGAGCAAAAATATAATTAGTTGGATAACATCAAGTAAGTGATTAGGGTAATTACCCAGGACAGGTACAAATTATTACTTAAAACATAGGCAAACATACATGAATAGAAAAGAAAACATATTAACATTTTTTCATTTAGATACATTATATATCATATATGTTCTTTTCTAGACAATATCAGTTCAACATTACATAAGTCACTCAATTCCTGCCTTCCCTTACACCTCAATTCCTCCTCCTGAATATTATTTTGCATGCATTGTTCCCTCAGTTTTCATTCGTTTCTATGTAATTTGCTCCTTACCTTTCATAAAGATCCCAATTCCAGTTCTTATTTCTGCTACAACTTTCAGTACTTCTTAAACAGCTGGTTTAGACTTTGTTTTCCATTTTCTATTCATTGCTTTTTTGGCAGCCACCAGAATTAAATTTAACAAGGTTTTACTCAGTCTAGGCAATTCAGATCCTGTGTCCCAGCTCAAAAAATAATTTTCCTAGTTACAGCCATTTGTTCACCCAATATTTCTGACAGAGTACTCTGTAGGGATTTTTTTAAGTCTGCCAGCTCATTACACTCCCAAAACATGTTCCCATTTACCTCTTTCTTCCCCATCACACCTCCAACATGTGCCATCAACCTGAGAACAAATTATTTGAAGTCTGCTTAGGGTATAAAATGCCTTATAAACACTTCCAAGCAAAAATCTCACATATTCTGGACATTGCTGCATACTTGGAGGCATACATTTTTCCTTCCATTGTTCTCTTGAAAACTGCTTATCCAGTCTCTCTTCCTAATCGTTTTTAACCTCTTCTGACTGATTCTTATATTTATCTGCAGCATTTTATATACCCTACTAATGATCCCTTTTAAAACTGCAGCTTAACTAAAATCTCTACCACAATAGGTCTTTCACTTAAGATTACCCTATCCCTTTCTCTTTGCCTATATTCTGACATCAATTCCTGGTAGGGAAGGCAGCATCTACCCTGCAGTCCGTATATCCACTTGGACTCATCCCACACTATCACCTTTCCATCTCTAGTTATTGCTCCCAACACCTTGGCTTCTTTGCCAGTTTTCTCCAGCCCCCTCTTGCCTATTTTCTGTACCCGTACTAGTGGTCATCCCTATAAACAAATTCTCCTTCCTCCATATCCACATTGGCTTAGTTCTTAGAATACTTTCTGCTAATTTATGAATTTAATATTCTGCATGGCTGTTACTATAACTTAATGATCAGCATCCAAAATCCCACTCTTTCCTTATTTCTTGAATTTCCCCCCTGCTTCATCATCATCATCCCTTTTCACTTTGAATTATAACCGTCAGCTTGTGCTACACACATGGACCTTAACTGTGTGGCTCTAAACTATTCTTCCAAATCAGGTAGTCCTACACCAACTTGCTCTACTGGCAGGATCAACTTATCCCACTCAACTCTTGCCCTCTCTCCCTCCCAGATAAATTCTTTAAACTCTTCACTAATTACTGTCCACAACTTCTCCTCTGATTGATAAATTATGCCTGACCTGTATATAAAATTAAACTGACTAAACATTTTCACTGACTGTTTCTATCCACAGCCTTAAACAAGAGTTTCCAATTTCACAGTTTCTGTTTTATCTTTTATCTCTTCCCACATATCATTAGCTGCCATAACAGAAACCTTTTTGATCCATACTCCTGTATACTTCATCGTATCATGTCCCCATAAATATGGTATTACTGAAACAATTAATGTATGGGTACATAATTTACTGCTATAACCTTTGTTTTATTTTCATTAGTTTTATATCCTGAAAAGACATGAAATGGTCTCAAAAATGTCCCACAACACTGATATGCCATTTTTCTGGATTTATCATGTACAAAATATCATCTGCAAAAACTATCAACATTTCTTGATTACTGTATCAATTATATCCATGAATTTCAGACTCCATCATTTTTTTGCCAATGGCTTTAAATATTAAGCAAATAACAATAAGGAAAGAGGACACCCCTGCCTGGTTCATCTGCTCAGACAGAACTTATCAGAGAGGAACCCTCCCACTGTAATTTTTGCCTCTTATCCTACACATATCCTCCTAATTAACCTTATTATTGTATCAGGGCATATAAGTACTTCCATTGCCCAACTCAAAATCCCAGCTTACTCTGTTGAATGTTTTGTCTGCATCAACACCCACCAACCACAGCAGTATTTTCTTGTATTCTGCTTTCCTCTGTATCGTCACTGTTCTATTAATGTTGTCAAATGTTTGCCTCCTCTCCACAAAACCACAATGATCCATATCTATCAATTTTGGCAACATCTGTGACAATCTTTTAGCTAGTATAGAGACAAACAATTTATAATGATGGCTTTAAATTGAAATGGGTCTATAGGAAGCTGGGTCAAATGACTCTGAACTGACTTTAGGTATTACAGCCAATAGAGAATTTTTTTCCAAGTTGTCAATGATTTCTTTCCTTTCAAAATACTGTTAAAAAAAATTTCCCATATCTTTATCACTTTCGTCCTTCCTAACTTCCACAGTAATACCATCTGTTCCTGGAGACTTTCCTGCAAATTGATTATGAATCACTTTTTAATGCTTTCCTTCTATCTTAACTGTTAGTTGCTGAGCCTCATCTACCTCTACCCTTGGCATAATTAAGTCTTCCAAAAATATTCTCATTTGTGCTCTTATTGATTAACATATTCTCTGCTTTATACAAATTTACATACATTTTCCAAAATATCGCTAATATCTCTACAAGATCTCTGGTTATTTTTACTTGTTACAGGCTCCCTCAGTTTGGTGACAATCCCTTTTATTTTCTGTTGTCTAAGTGTTTGTGCTAAAAGTTTTTTTGCTCTTGAGTTATCAAAAAAATACTTACTTAATGGCAATATTTCTAAACTCATGCATATTATCCAGATATTCCATTACTTTCTCTTTAGCACTCTGCAGTTGTGCCTTTTCTTATTCTCCTATTCTGCAATACTTTAACCTTTGTCAGCCCCTCTAAATAATTCATATTACTTCTCAACTATCTCTCTTTTTCTTTTATTTATCTTATTTTTAAACTACATTTTCATTTTATTTCACTCACTAGTTATAACGTCTGAAGAAATTTCTATCTTTCCTAATAATTCTCAAATCAATTTCACTTTGCATTCCTTAAATTCCTCTCTTTTAAACAGGTAGATGAGAAAGTTCCAGTGTCTCATTTTTATGTCATTACCCTGCACTTTTGCCTTAGTTTTTATTGGTGAATAATCTGAAATAGTTACTGGATGGGTGTCAAAGCTTTCAATTAAATGCATATGTTCCTGTGAAATATAATTTCTATCTAGTTTATTCCAGTTATTGTACCTTGGGAAATAATATGTAAATTCTGTCTGAGTTCTTCCTACTGAATTAACGTCTTCCACACTGAATATTTTCATAAATTTGTTCAGAAATCTACCCTCTTTTGCTAGGTCCTCCTCTTGCGTCCCTCCTGTTGCAAATCAAGTTCCAGTCTTCTTTCAGCTGCTCCTGTTAGGGGTCGCCACAGCAGATCAACTGTTTCCATTTTCTCCTGTCCTCTGCATCTTGCTCTGTCACACCAACCACCTGCATATCTTCTCTCCCCACATCCATAAACCTTATCTTAGGCCTTCCCCTTTTCCTGTTACCTGGCAGCTTCATCCTTAGCATCTTTTTCCCAATATACTCTGCATCCCTCCTCAGCACATGTCCAAACCAACGTAATCTTGCCTCTCTGGCTTTGTCTCCAAACCTTCCAACCTGGGCTGACCCTCTAATATACTTATTCCTAATCCTGTCCATCCTCATCACACCCAGTGCAAATCTTAACATCTTCAACTCTGCCACGTCAAGCTCTGACTCCTGCCTTTGTGTCAATGCCACTGTCTCCAACCCGTACAACACAGCTGGTCTCACTACCCTCTTGTAGACCTTCCCTTTCACTCTTACTGGTACTCGTCTGTCACAAATTACTCCTGACACTCTTCTCCACCCACTCCATCTTGCCTGTACTCTCTTCTTCACCTCTCTTCCACACTCACCATTACTCTGAACGGTTGATCCCAAGTACTTAAACTCATTCACCTTCGCCACCTCTACTCCCTGCATCCTCACCATTCCTCTATCCTTCCTCTCATTCACACACATATATTCTGTCTTAGTCCTGCTAACCTTCATTCCTCTTCTCTCTAGAGCATATCTCCACCTCTCCAGGGTCTCCTCCACCTGTTCCCTACCCTCACTACAGATCACAATGTCATCTGCAAACATCATAGTCCACGGGGACTCCTGTCTGATCTCATCTGTCAACCTGTCCATCACCACTGCAAATACGAAAGGGCTCAGAGCTGATCCTTGATGTAATTCCACCTGCACCTTAAACGCATCCGTCACTCCCACCGCAGACCTCACCGCTGTCACACTACCCTCGTACATATCTTGTACCACTCTTACATACTTCTCTGACACTCCCGAATTCCTCATACAATACCGCAACTCCTCTTTAGGCACCCTGTCATATGCTTTCTCTAAATCCACAAAGACACAATGCAACTCCTTCCGACCTTCTCTGTACTTCTCCATCAACACTCTCAGAGCAAACATCGCATCTGTAGTGCTCTTTCCTGGCATGAAACCATACTGCTGATCACTAATTTTCACCTCCCTTCTTAAACTAGCTTCCACTACTCTTTCCCATAACTTCATGCTGTGACTGATCAGTTTAATCCCTCTGTAGTCACTACAGCTCTGCACATCACCCTTATTCTTAAAAATTGGTACCAAAACACTTTTTCTCCATTCCTCAGGCATCCTCTCACTTTCCAAGATTTCATTAAACAATCCAGTTACAAACTCCACTGCCATTTCACCTAAACACCTCCATGCTTCCACATGTATGTCATCTGGACCAACAGCCTTTCCGTTCTTCATCCTCTTCATAGCTATCCTTACTTCCTCCTTGCTAATCCACTGCACTTCATGATTCACTATCCGTACATCATCTAACCTTCTCTCCCTCTCATTCTCTTCATTCATCAACCCCTCAAAGTACTCTTTCCATCTGCTCAACACACTCTCCTCGCTTGTGAGTACGTTTCCCTCATTATCCTTTATCACCCTTACCTGCTGCACATCTTTACTAGCTCTATCCCTCTGTCTAGCCAGTCGGTACAGGTCCTTTTCTCCCTCCTTAGTGTCCAACCTTTTATACAACTCTTCATACACCTTATCCTTAGCCTTCACCACCTCTCTCTTTGCCATGCACCTCATCTCCTTATACTCTTGTATACTTTCTTCATCTCTTTGACTATCACACTTCTTCTTCGCCAACCTCTTTCTCTGTATACTCTCCTGTACTTCTTCATTCCACCACCAGGTCATCAAATCAAGTTCCAGTCCCCATCTATAAGTAATTTTTCCCGCTGAAAGCTGATTATTTCTCCTAAAATTTTCTTAAGGTCCATAATAGCAGTTTTTGGTGGAATATAAATACTTGCCAACCTAATTCTCCTTCCTTGCCAACACTATCACTAATCTACCATTATTGTTTTTTTTTTCTTCTTCTTTTACTATTGGAGCCCATCTAGCAATTATAATTACATCACTTTTCCTTTGTCCTTGATTTTCTACTGAAATCATTTTTTTGCCAAATCCACATGCTCATTGCTTCCCATGTATGTTCCCTGCAGCATTGCTGTTTGCACTCTGCATTTCACAATGTAATTCAGTACTTTTTCCTTTTTGTCTGCACTTGTAAGGCCACTTACATTCCAAGATAATACGGCTAGCATAGCCATTATAATAAAAAGCTATTGTTCCCACCTATTATACATGATAGTTTTTTTGGAATGTGTATTTCTGAGTTTTGTCTTACATGAACGCACTGTTTGCCAGGATGATCTTTGCACAGTTCTTTCTTCTCATCTCCATTTGAATCTAGGTCACATTTTTTTAAGACCACTCAAACAAAACACTATGTACATTTTCAAAACACCCCCATAACCTATTAACTTAGAATATACAAAACTACACATACACACATACACACACACACACACACACACAAACACATATATATTTTCAAAAAACGAGTTTAATCTTCCAGATACAAACAATTGCCCCAAAATCGACAGCTGTACCTACAGGCATTACTTAACCTAAAATTAAGGTTAACCAAGCACATGTTACAACCTGAGATCCAACTTACACTGATTGGTGTCTGTTCTTTGCTCATCTCTATTCCCCACCCATATAAGAAAAACAGCTTGTGTGCTTTCAGAAATCATTAACTTTTCACCCTAAGAAAACGTGTACTGCCTATTGCCTATCTTTAAATAAACCTAAACTGAACAGTGCTTGAAAGTCTAAAGGCCGCTAAGGAAGCTATCTCTTAATCACTTCATGTAATTTTAAACTTTATTTTTCACTGAACAGCTTGCCCTTGTACTCTCAAATTAATTGCTAGCACATGCAGACCACTTATCACAATCGAAATGTAGTCTGCAATGAGAAAAAAAAACAGCTAACCACTCAGCAGTTGCATAAAGTAATCTTTGTCAGTTTCACTTGGAGTAGAATATGCAACTGCCTTCAGCAGGAGATTTCTTGGCTCCCACTGAACATTTAGGAATAAAAAAACAAGCTCGTATCATTGCAGATGCAAGAAACTTGGTGTTTTTAATGGCCTTCATCATGACTTCTTTTTTCAAGGCTACTTGCTTACAAAAATAATTTTTATAGACAAAGACATGGGCATTAATCTAGATATCCACTTTTGTGAAAATAAGAGAAAACATCTTAAATCTGCATATAATATAAAGCAGTCAGTGCACTTAACACACCATCCACCCCAGCAGCCCGATATCACAGCGTATTAACTTAAATTTGTTTCTGCATAGCCTTTCTTCTCTTGTTACACTGTAAAGCCTGTATTTCTTACAACTAAAAACATTTATTTGAATATCTTTAACACATTCAACCGTCACTGAAAAGACCCCCACACATACATTTGAAATACCCCTGACTGCATACTACACAAAACTACTTTACTACATAACATACAATTTATACCATGAAATGTATGCAAATACTAATTAGAACACAATTTTTTTACTTACAGTTAATTTTCCTTTTAGTATCCTTCCAAACATTAATGACAAAGTGGGGTACATGTATACAATCCACCCACAAGTTTAATAAAGTCAACAAAAGTCCAATTTTTCTCAGCTACTTTTTCTTGCATATATTTCACAAATGTGACTGATGCTTTATAGTCTCCCATTTATTCACTAATATCAGTGTTGCTGGTCTTCTGCCTGTTGATCTCCATCTCCCAACACCAACACCACAATCTGGTTCAAATCCAAGGTACTCTTCATTCTTCTAGTTAATTCCTGTGCTTTTTTCTGTCTCTCAAGCATTTTCATTTGGAATATTGGAAAAGGTTTCACTGGCAAAGTCTTGCTATGAGCTTTGCTGTCAGAAGAATAAGAAGCAGAGGCTTCTTCAGTCTGACAGTTCATTTGTTGCTGGATAAACTTTTTAATTTCCTCCTTAGCCTGTTCTGCATCAAAAATATTTTTCATCCTCCTGGAAAAATATTCTGAAGACAGCTGGAATCTCACACCTGCCTCTCAACATTCCCTGACTGACGGGACATATTTGCTTCTTTTCTGCTTGGTGTAGAGTGAAAAATGATTTTCCACAAACACTCCACTGCATCTATTTTTTTTAGAGTTTCCCCTTCTTCCACAGTTCTGTCAGGATCAATTCATTCTGCAGGTATGAATGCATTCTTATTAATACAGGCCTTGTCTGTTTTCTTGTGGCCAGGTTTGGAGCATTCACTAGATGTGCCCATTTAAAAAATAAATCCTACTGTGGAATACCAGTCCAGTTGCTTATTTGTGCTTTCATAAAATTAATAGTCTGTTCCTTCCAGACTCTCTGATATAGCAGAAAATGTCATGTTTTCTCTGCATGCTCTGCCTTCTAGCTCTACCATTTTTGAAATAGCTTTTCTTGGGAAGTCTCAAACTCGAGCAGCTTTTTCTTCATTTCAACCTCTGATTTTTTGCAGTTTTATCAATTTATCTGAATAGCTAGTTAAAATTCTTCTATTTTTTCCAGCATTTTGTTATTTGAGTTGATATACTCCTTCAATGTTTCATTTACTTTAATCAACTCTAAGCACATTTGATTTATTTTTTCCTCTAAATTACTAGACGGCATCTCTTGTACCAAAGCTGATGCTTGGCCTGCTTCTTGCTGAACAACTGCATGATTCTTCCCAGTCAGTATATTCTCTTTGCCTTTTTAGTTGATTTTCTTTCAGGTTTTCTAAATTTCTTCTTTGCTAGCATCCAGGCAGTGTACTTAATAGCCAGAAACTGAATTTTACTCAAGCTGACAGTAACACTGACTTTCTCAGTTTCTTTTTTGTGAGCGCAGTGGTACAGCGGTTAGCATGGTTGGCTCACAGCAAGAGGTCCTCCTGTTAGACTCTTGGCTTGGGGTGCCTTCTTTGCAGAGTCTGCATGTCCTTCCTGCATTTGTGTGGGTTCCCTCTGGGTGCTCTGGTTTCTTCCCACATTCCAAAGACATTTCATTTGGAGAGTTTCTCCTCTGGCCTTACTAAAAATGGGCTCTGTCCCAGTATGACTTTCCCGGTAAACAAATAATAAATAAATATTTTTTTTCCACACTAGGAGAGCTGAAATTAATCTGCTGATCAGTGTGCAGCCATCTTGGAAGTCATATATCCAGGAATTCTCGAGGTGTTGTTTGAGTTTGCCTTTAAATATCTGCCAATTTTCTATTACTCGGATAGGAAGGGGGGGAGACTTCCAGGCCTTGGATATGAAACTGGAATAAAGGGAGTCCCTCAGCCAAACTCTCAGAATTTCTTTTTGTCAACATGGATGCGTGCCAGAGGAGTGGGGTGATTTGCTAGAAGAGTAGAATTCTAAGATTTATTTTTGAGCAAGCACTCTTGGTCTGGTGGACTAGTTATATTGTGACTCGTAGTTGACCAAGGATAAGTTAATGTGGAAGTTCAAGTTAGATGAGATCTTTGAGAGCTGTACAGTAGAGAAGGTGGAGAGGTTTGTTAGTTTCAAATTTGGCTGCCTTATCTAGTTCAATAACTTGAAGGGTATACAAGTTTGTGTGGAGTGGTAAGGAGTATAAAAGAAAGGGGAGCAAACAGATAGATGTTAGGGCTTGCCTAAACAGTATCAGTTAGATATTGTTTTTCCCTATAAAGAAGAAATAATTTTTGATCATCCTTTTTGATGGTTTGTTGTATGTGGACATTAAATTTCAAGTTGTTATTAATAAGGATACCTGGTTCTGTTATTGATGGAATTGATCGTGAAGTTCATCTTGCAGTCTGTATAAAATATGCGCACAAAAAGTAGTGGTTTATTTTTTGGAAGTCCACTGTTAGGATAAAATCAGACAGCCAAGTCTCTTTGGAGAAAAAAAGAATATTGTCTTATCTGTTGGAGAAGTAGTTGGTGGTAGGCAGAATATATAAGGGTAGATTCATCAGTAAGTTTTGAAGCAGAGTATAAATCATTAATGAATATACTGAATAGGAGTTGCCCACATAAGGAGCCTTGGGATACTCCTATTGAGAGTGGAAGGAAGGTGAAGTAGCATGACTGCCACTTTAAGCATTATCCTTCAGATAGGTAACTTTTGAACCAGGATAGAGTGAAGGGGGAGATAAAGAGATGAGACATGCTGAATGAGTTTATGGTGACTTTGGAGAGCTCCAGAAATAAGGCAAAGACAAAAATGAGAATATTTTCATTTCTGATTTGATGGAGCTGGTAAAATCTAGCAGAGTAATGGTAGTGGTATGGTTGGGTCAAAAGTTAAACCCAAATGGTTATAACTAAGAAAATTATTCTTTTGTTCTGGGAAACAGGATCTTTGAATTGTCCAGACATAATAAGGCCTCACTAAGTAAAATGCTATTAGCTGCTAAAAATTGCAATTACTAGAAAATGGAAATCAAAATCTAAACCAACCTTAATTAAAGTACTTAATACTGTGAAGGAGATAAAGAACTGGAGATGGGATTTTTAGAAAAGGGAATGAGCACAATACTTAGAAATAAATTGAACTAGTGAGGACAAAACATGCAGAACAATGTTCAGCAGCAGGAGTGAGTATAAGGGAAGACAGGAATTGAGCAAGTTATGTATGTTGTACTGAATGATAACTGTTAAAATGTAATGTGCAAAAATGAAAAATGTTTGCTATCTTTTCTTTTCCTGTCTGTTGTTTTATATGTATCTATCCCATTGTCTGCAACATAAGAATTTAGTAAAGGTGTTTTTAAAAAATCTTATTAGATTAGATTCCCAAAAGTCTGGCTTTCTGAAGGGAAGATCTTGTATATTTAATCGGGTAAACTTCCTTGAAAGAGTTACAGATGCTGTAGATGTTGGTCATACTGTGGACAATGCACGTCATGACCTGGCCAAGACCTTTAACACCATTTCCCCATGCTTGGATCATACAAAAGCTAATGCTTTAAAATTCAACCCATATGTGGCAAGATGGATTGCAAGTGGGCTGCAAGACAGAACCCACACAGTACAAATTGCAGGTGCCTCATCAGAAAGTATGAAAGTGACCAGTAATCACCCTCAGGGCTTGGTGTTGGGACCTTTCTTTTTTGGTGTTTACTTCTAAGATCTCCAAACAGAGAGCCAAGACCTCTGGCTAACAAATTCTGTGGATGACTGCAAACTATTGGATGTTAAGTTATCCTATGACATCCTAACCCTCCAAAATGTATTCTCCATAGTAAACTCTTGATATACTAAAAATGGGCTCAAAGTAAATGCTAGAAAGTATAGCTGCATCAAGTTTGGTGGGCAATCCCACTTGTCAACACAATGTATACACAGCACACCACTACAAAATTAAAAATTTAGAAAATACATCTAGGCACTTAGGTTGATAGCTCCCTCTCTTTTGATCATCATGTGACAACATCTGTCAGAAAATTCTTTGATTTATCCCAGCTAATTGCCAAAGGAATATCATCAAGGTCTAAAGAGATAATTATTCCTTTATATTCAACATTGATCAGGCCAATTACCAAAAAATTCTTCCTTTGGAAGATGTACCACCTCATTAAACATATCAAACAATTAGAAAGACACCAAATGTTCTTAACAAGTATCTGAGGTAGGAAAGGTATCAGGACTATAGTGGGAAATCATGCCATCTACTTTAGATACTAATGCTTACACTCCTCAAAGTGGCACGGCCTGTGAGTGTTCTAGTTTACTAGAGCAAGGGATAAGATGAACACATGAGGAAACTTTCTGGAATGGTCATTTGTACAGAATCTGGACTTGGGTATTTGTCAAATCAGCTGCCATTTGACAAACAGCAAAAGCATATTCGGGCACACCAACAACAGCACTCTGCTTTTTCATATACTGTGCTGTGCAGAAGCAGATATCTGACAGGCAAAACTTCATTAGTCAGAGCACATATGTGTTAACCATTTGCACAAAAGAAATCCAGTTTGAGCTACCAAAAATCTGTCTCTTGCTTACAAATTATGCTGTGGATAGGGAGAAGAGAATAGAGCTCCTGTCCTGTATACTCTCAGCAAACGAGCCTTTTACTGGAACAGTCTTGCACTGCTCAGTACAAGCCAACCAGTTCACTGACAAAGCCAGGAAAAATATCATCATTATCATCATCAATCCCCTTTTTCCCATTCTCTACATGGGGTTGGAATGTCAGGTCACCTGTCGCCATCTCTCTCTCTATTCAATGTCACCCTCATGGCTTCCTCGACACTCATGCTTGACTGTTGCAGGTCTTCTCTCACACAATTTATGCACCTCTTTGCTGGACACCCTCGTTTCCTTTTGCCTTATTCCTGTCTGTCCCAAATCATCTTCACCAGATTGTCTTCTGCTTGTCTGTACTTGTGCCCGAACCACCGTAATCTGTTCTCTTTGAACTTTTCTGCAACTGGAGCTAATTTGGCTTCTGCTTGTAAGTCCTCATTTCTTCATTTGTCCCACAGTGTGTGTCTTGCCACCCATCTCAGGTACTTCCATTTCCATAACCTCTAGCTTCCTCAACCAATCTGCCTTTACTGCCCAGGTTTCTCTACCATACAGCACTACTGGTCACACCACAGTCATGAAAATAAGCAGAGTAAAATGGCAGCTACAGTAGATAAAACCTCTCATGGCACAGTGTGGTTTCTAAGGTGCAATTAGTAATTCTTCCTATGAGAGTAGTCAGATGTAAAATGAATGTAAGGTAAGCAAGAAAATCCTTTTTATTGCCTTACACTGGCTTTGTCAGCTTTGCTTGCCTGTAAAATTCAAACATTCCTGACTTGTAAAACTAACAGTGTCAACAGACTTCCACAAGTCTTCCAAAAATCTACTTCAGCAATGGTGTAAAGTATTAAGCAAAAAACAGACTTGGTATAACATTACCCTGCAACAGCATACACCTAAAGAAACCAATGGCTTATTAATAACCTGAATGTATATGTTTGAGAAGAAAGTAAGCAAGACTTTGTAGTGAATACAGCCAGCACCAGTAAAAAAGATCATTCAAAGCAGTACAGTGCAGACAGGTATCAATAATGGACAGCGACAGCTGGTAAGAGCACTGCAGCTCAGCAGTTAAAACCTTTCCCTAACAGTTCCAGAATCTTAACATTTTATCTGAACTTCTGGCACTGTGTATAGTTTCTGTGTTATCCTCATTCCTACATGGGTTTTGTCCATGTACTTTGGGGAAGAAAAAAAAACAAGCTGATTAAAACTTTTTATACATATATTATATTCACCTTTGTTCTTGTGGCTTGAGCCATAGCTGAAAAGGGTCAGATGGACCAGTTCATTAACCTGATTAAGGACCAGTAGCATCATAAATAACTTGCAAAACATACAACATGCTTACATCAGATATTAAACTTCACAGCATATAATATTTTGCTGCAACCATGGAAAACAGCAATATCAGTTACTATATAACAGCACATGCATGAACAGGTGTCAAGCAGAGGTATAGCAGCCTGCATGTCAGTCAACTTGAAGACAGTGAAAATAGGAACTAAGAACCTTGAAAAATAAGAGCATCCAGATAAAAATTTGGACATTTAATTAGCATAAAATTTGAATATCAAATAGCACATAACTTCCCAGACACTACTCAGAAACACATTTTAAAACAAAGAGTAACAGAAATGATGGAAAAATATAAGCACATGATGCAAGAGTGTAAAATCTGTAAATTTTAAAATTCTACCACATAAGGCCATTTATTTTTGCTTCAGAAAAAGGGAGTGGTAAGATGTGTATGGGTGGGGGATTCAGAAAATTGTGTAATGGGGTTAATAAAGCATAAAAACAAGGGGATACCTCCAAAATAGGGAGACCCTAAATAAGGTCTGAAAATAGGAACAATTCTCCAAATTACGCACAGTTGGGAGGTCTGGTACTTGTGATATTTTAACAGAGTCAGCAAATCATAATATGATGATATATTAGCACAGCAAAAAGAACATTTAACTACTTAATGAGTGATGAAGAATGGGTGCACCCAACTAGCATAATGTATACCTGTAAGTTATAGGTACGTACCACATTATCTTTACCACAGTCACTGGCTTGTGACTACCACTAACCACAAAGAAAGTATATATTGACTGCAATGTTACAGTATGAAAAAATTCATGCATTATTGTCATAAAAGAAAATATTGTCAGCCTAGCTATCTGGAATTTTGTAAATACTTATGTGTCGTTTGTGAATATTAATTAGAAGTTATGTACTCACCATAACGTTCCATCTGAGTAGGTGTATTCATTTGTCTGCAACCTGTGGGTTATGGATCCGATATCGGATCCGAACCGGCATAGTTTCCAGCTATGGATCCAAGCTCTCAGCTCCTCCCCTCACCCATAATGCCCTGCTCTACCCTCATGACCTCAGATCGAGTTTGCCAAAGCAACAATACCCTCAAAAGGGTAACCAGTAATATGCAGGAAACTGAAAGGCCAGGGGGATAGGAGGTGGGGATGGTTGCAGACAAATGAATACACCTACTCAGATGGAACGTTATGGTGAGTACATAACTTCTAAATCTGAAGTAGGATATTCATTTGTCTGCAACCTGTGGGACAGAGTCCCCAGCTACCTGAATCTTGGGCCATCATGGAAGGATATTCCGAGCACCTGAGCCAAAGGATGTTCTACCCCTGGATGCAAGATCCAACTTATAGTGAGAAATAAATGTATGAGACGAAGCCCATGTAGCTGCTGCACAAATATCATCCAGAGGAATCCTAGCCTTGAAGGCTGCTGAGGTAGATACTGACCGGGTTGAATGGGCATGAACACCCTCCGCGCGGCCTTCCTGACGCTTGATAAGCCAATAAAATGCACTGTGAAATCCAGCGGGACAGAGAAACTTTGGAAATTGGCTTGCCCAAATTGAATTTTGCAAAGGAAATAAACAGCTGGTCGGATTGCCTATGACCAGCTGTCCTGTTGAGATAAAATCTTAGTTGCCTGTGAACATCTAGTGAGTGTAGCCTATATTCACCTTTGTTTTCATACTTAGGGAAGAAAACAGGGAGGTTAATAGATTGATTGATGTTTGCTTCAGAAGCGATTTTAGGAAGGAAGGACGGTTGGTCCTGAGGGAGACACGGTCCGGATAAAACCAAGTAAGGAGGTTTAGCTGATAAAGCTTGAAGTTCAGAAACTCTCTTGGCTGATGTAATGGCTACCAAAAGGCTGTCTTGTAAGACAAGAATTTGAGGTCCACTGTAGCCGCTGGCTCGAAAGGGGAGCGGTCAAGGCCTGTAGGACCAGAGAAGGGTCCCAAGGAGGAACTGCTTGCTTAATAGGGGCCGTGAGAAGGAAAGTACCTTTAAGAAAGGTTTTGCACAATTTGGCTGACATAAGAGGATTAGACTCTTGACCAATGTGATAGTGAGAGATTGCCGCCAGTTGAACTTTGTCTGTGCAACTGCTGGCACCATCATTAAAGAGAGAGGTTAGAAAATCAAGCACTACGGGAAGAGGAACCGTGAACGGATCTAGGCCTTGCCGCTCCGCCCACACAGAGAAACGTTTCCATTTGCTTCGTAAACCTTTCTAGTGGCTGGTTTATGAGCCGCCACCAAAATAGCCTTTACCGTGAAGAAATACCGAGTCCGTATCAAGAGTGGAACTGGAGCAGCCAAGCGGTCAGCTTCAGGGTGTCCAGGTTCGGAGGAGGAATGCAGGATGGATGGGATATCAGATCCGGGATGGGATCTAGAATCCAAGGAGGATTCACCGAGTGAGACCTTAGGAAGGGGAACCAGATCTGTCGAGGCCAGAATGGAGCAATGAGAATCATTCTGCAACCCACCCGAGAGGCTTTCTGAAGAACTTGCAGCATCAGAGGCAAGGGTGGATAGGCATACAGAAGACCGGGTGGCCAAGCATGCACCAGAGCGTCTCTTGGGGTACCTCCGGAGGAGGTATCAGAGCCGAAAAACTGTCGCACCTAGTGTTTGAGGGAGAGGGAAAAAGATCGCATGAAGGGGTTCCCCACCGTGCGAATATGCGTTCCGCTACTTGACAATTGAGAGACCACTCGTAAGGGGTCAGAATGGTGCGACTGAGCTTGTCCGCTAGGATGTTGGACCGACCGGAATGTGCGTTGCTATGAGAAAGCGATTGGTGGAGATTGCCCATTCCCAAACTCTCATGGCCTCTCGACAAAGAGGGTAAGACCTTGTTCCCCTTGCTTGTTGATGTACCAGACAACAGACATATTGTCCGACTGAATCGCAATTGTTCCCAAGGGAAGAAAGTCCTGAAGTGCTAGCAACGCTAAGAGCACAGCTCTCATCTCTAGAACATTGATATGCAGTAAGGTCTCTGTATCGCTCCACGTGCCTTGGACTGTCCGGCCCAAGTGCCCCCCACCCGAGGCGGAGGCGTCCGTGGTCACCGTGGCGAGAGGGGAGAAGCACAAAATGGGCGACCCTCGTGGAGATCCGGGAGTGGAGCCACCACAAGAGGGACCGCTTGCAAGCCTTGCTGATCGCTATGGGATGATACATGGGGAGAGCAAGGTAAGACCACTGTACTAAGAGCGTCCACTGTAGAATGCATATTGAGCCTGGCAAGAGGAAGAAGAGCTATCGAAGCCATGGACCCTAGAGCCCTCAGGACCAACTCCGCTGGAACAGAACATGAATGGAGAATGGCCCGCACCTGGAGCTGCAGATTCAGAATCCTGTCCGCAGTAAGGAAGGCTCAGTAAACTCCTTGTGTCTAGTCTGGCCCCTATGAAATCTAAGAGCTGAGTGGGTGCCAGGTTGGACTTTTGTATTTATTGTGATGCCCAGAAATGGAGCAAGATGGAGAAAGGAGTCTCGCCGAGAGAAGTAGATGCCTTGTTGGGGCGGTAAGGAGCCAGTCGTCCAGGTAGGGAAAGACCTGCACCCCCTGAAGCCTCAGGTGGGCCGCTACCACTGCTAGTACTTTGGTAAACACCCTGGGGCTGTGGTGAGACCAAAGGGAAGGACCCGAACTGGTAGTGACTGGCTCCCAGCCGAAGCGGAGAAACCTCCTGGAGCGCCTGTCCATTAGGATGTGGTAGTACGCGTCCTTGAGATCTATCGAGCACATCCAGTGGCATTCTCCCAGAAGGGGAGAATAGATTGTAGAGTGACCATTCGAATTTTTCTTTGGGGACTGCCAGATTCAGGAGAGAGGTCTAGGATTGGTCTTAGTTCCCCGTCTTTTTGGCACTAAAAGAACCTGGAGTAGAACCCTGATCCGATCTGGTCTGGGGAACGGGCTGGATGGCTCTTTTCTCTAGCAGATGGCCAATTTCTGCTAAAGCGGCCTCCCTTTGACCGGGTGGTACGCCTGGGAGGGACTGCATCTTTGGAAGGTGAAGGAAAGGAATGTGATATCCCTGGATATGATTTGGAGAACCCAGCGGTCCGATGTTATGGACTCCCATGCCGCTAGGTGCCCGAACGCCCCGACTGCCTCCAGAGTAGAGCAGTCGGGCAGCCCTCAGGGCTGCGCGGGCCGCTAAGAGAAAGGTTCCCTGGACCCGAAGTTTCTGGGAGCCCCTCTGCCTCTAGGGCGGCGTCCTCCTTGTCCTCCTCTGCCACGGAAGGACTGGTTGTCCGGAGCAGGCTGGGACTGCTGCGACTTCGAACCACATCTTCTTCTGACCCTTTTGGTTCCTAGAATAGGGCCTCTGGGGTGCAGAGAAGCGGATTCCGACGGCAGACAGCGTCTTCCCGTCCTTCTCGCTCTGGGTCAACGTCTCGCGAACGGTCTTGCCAAACAGAGCAGAACCATCAAAGGGGCGTCGCAAACGCCTTGAAGGGCTCAGAGAAATCAGTGGCGGAGCCAGGCCTGACGCCTAGCGACCAGTCCTGTCCCGCAGCTCTAGCGGCCCTCCGTAGCATGGGAGAGTAGCCGCAGAAGTATTCGTGACTGACCTTAGAGTGGCCATTTTGGAGGAGTGCAGAGCACCGTCCACCTCCGAAATGGACTCAGGGGATGCAGCGACTCTTAATAAGGTCTCGCTGCATCCGAATAACGTGTGCCAAATAGTTCAGCGCCTCACCGAAAAGGTCGCCGAACTGAACATCCGCTTCCCAAGCGGTCCATCATCCGAGACTCCTTGCTCGGTGGGTGGACTGAGGGACTCTCCTGAGCCAGTTCCCTCTTTGTGGCGCCGCCATCAACATGGCATCTACAGGAGGCCCCTTACTCCAATGGGTCCTGTCAGAAGGCGGGCTAAGGATTTTGTCAGGTCTTTTGGGAATTGGCTCCACGGTGTCCGGTTCCTTCCACGCCCTGGTGGTAATAAGGTCCACCAGGGGTCGGCAGGGGACACCCAAGAGGTAGACGGGCCCGCTTCAATGCCTCCAAGAACACGGACTCGTCCGAGGAAGACTTGGGGCAGACCACCCCCTGATACGGAGTATTTCCATGATGTCTCCGAGGAGACATCCTCGGGGTGACCGTGGGGAGCCTTCCCTTCCTCCAAGTCCGTGTCTTCAGTGAGAGACTCAGGGAGTCTATGTGCCTCCTTTGCGTATGCTTGCGAGGAGCCTCCTCTGGGGGCTGTCAGAAGAGTCCTCAGCAGCCATTTGCTCCATAGGAGCAACTTGGGGCACAGAAACGGGCTGTCCCAGGGGCCGGATGGTGGAAGCCTGGCCCAGTGCAGAGGGAGCGGACGGAGCCAAGCAAGTGCCGGGGTCCGGAGACCCTCAACAGAGCCCTCTCCACTACATCAAAAGCCGAAGGGAGCCGACCTCGACCAAAGGATCCGACAATCGGCTCCCTCGGATCCGAAGAGTGGATCGGAGCCGGCGCCGCACTCGGATCCGGGACAGCGCTCCGACACAGACGGCGCCGAAGGAGCACTGATCCCCGGATCCGGCTCGGATCCAGGCTCCGAGAGATCGGGTCCGACGCCGAGGGCATGGTCGGATCCGGTACCCAGTACTATCGGATCCGACCTCCCCGCTCGGCTGCTCGGCTCCAGCTGCTCGAACCCGGGAAGCGGGTCGGAGAAGGAGCGATAGGCTTGAAAAAGGGTGTTGAGCTCCCCCCCGGAGGGGGGGGAGGCAAGAGCACTCCCATCTGCATCTGGGCCTGGATGAACCTTCGCATCATCCGTCCAGATCAGCATCCGCTATGGGTAGATCTCGACGAGGCTACCGAGGTAGGCCTGGAATGCCTCCTCGATAGCCTGCGCCGATCGGGTCTCCTCCTCCTCAGGACCCGGTGAGAAGCACACAGGTGACCGGAGCCGAGAAGGAGGAGACCGCTCAACAGGAAGCCGGGAGAAGCCCGCTTGGCAGGCGGGGCCGAAACAGAGGTCTCGGCCCGCCGCTTGTGGTGCTTCTCCCTCCGGTCCTTCTTAGAAGCATCCCTCTCCTGTCCTGAAGCGGAGTTTGAGTCCCAGGAGCAGGAGGGGTGCTACAGGGGAACAGCTGCAGCCGCAGGAGTCCCGAAGGAGCGGGTCGGAGCCGAGTCCGGCGGTAAAAGACCCGCCAGGACCAGCTTGGACCTCCGCTCCTCAGTGCCCTGGGGTTGAACCCTGCACAAATGGAACAGCCAGATGTGAGGTGCTCAACCCCAAGACACTTAACACACCGAGTGTGGCCATCAGCCGGTGAGAGCTTATGGCCACACTCGGAGCATTTAGAAAAGAATGACTTAGGCTGGTCAGCCATAGTCAAAACTTCCCAAAAGTTACAGAAGTAACTTAACAAAAACTAAAACAAGCACACAGGCCTCACACACACTCTACGTACCAGCGAGGGGAGGGAATAAAAAAATACTACTGTAAATTAAATTTAAACTAAAAACAGTCAATACACAAAGGGAACCTACAACTTTCACACAAAAAGTTTAAAGAAAGCAAAAAATTTCTATTTTATACAAGAAAATACCACTTAGCTGAGAGCTAAAGAAACCACATCCAGTTACCAGCGCGGCAAACAAGATCTGAGGTCATGAGGGTAGAGCAGGGCATTATGGGTGAGGGGAGGAGCTGAGAGCTTGGATCCATAGCTGGAAACTATGCCGGTTCGGATCCGATATCGGATCCATAACCCACAGGTTGCAGACAAATGAATATCCTACTTCAGATCATGATTTATATAGAAGTGTGATAGAAGGAGATACTGCCAGCCCAGCTATCTGGAATTTTGTAAGTGGTTGTGTGACATTTGTGAATGTCAACATGCTCATGTAAGATGCTTGTGTTACAGATGTATTAGAAGTGTATGTCATATTGTACAGATGTGTACTGAAGAGATATTGTGTACAGTACTGAGCAGAAATGTATATGCACTATTGTAACTGTTTAGATGTATCTATTTTTAACAATGGAAACTGCAACTCAAGAAATTAACTTCAGAAGAATAGTTGAAATTAAGTCACTTTACTGCTGGGCCATGAACAAAAGAGATGTTATCTTTCAGTTTCAGTGCGACAGGAGTCATAATGTCCAAAACATTTAGTTATGTACTTACCATAACTTCGGATGTATGGGATCCATCTCGCCTACATTCATAACTGATGGGTTCGGAGCTGATCCATCGGCTCCGACTCGGCCACTATACAATAGAACGAAGTCTCTAATTGGCTGGGCTACCCCTTATCCCAGAATGCACCACGCCTGCTTCCCCAGATCTTGTTTGTTCGCTTTCATACCTACATCCAGACACAGAAAACATAACAGCAACTGTAACAAACTAAAGTCCTTCAAGAGAAAGAACTCAGTAGAAGCAACATTTCCTCTAAATCCAATGGGAAGGGGGAAGGAGGGCGGGTACGTATGAATGTAGGCGAGATGGATCCCATACATCCGAAGTTATGGTAAGTACATAACTAAAAAATGTAATGGGATCCTATCTCGCCTACATTCATAACTGATGGAACAGCATCCCTAGCACCTACCTCCCGGGTGGCTCATTGGAAAACACTCCTGAGAACTGTGGAACCAAAAGAAGCTCTACCTCGAGAAGCCACATCTATCTTGTAATGAGAAATGAAAGTGTGCGGAGAAGTCCAGGTAGCGGCCACACAGATATCATCTATCGATAACTTGGAGTGGAATGCTACAGAAGTAGCCATTGCCCTGGTAGAATGAGCCTTGATTGGGAATGGTAGCTCTTTGCCCGACTGAATAAATGAAGGAGATGCAATCTTTAATCCATTTGGCTATGGTGGTTTTAGCCACCGGTTGACCCAACCTATTTTCTGCAAAGGACACAAACAGCTGATCTGACTTTCGTGTCTGATTGGTCCTACTTAAGTAAAAACGCAGTTGTCTATGAATATCCAACTGACGGAAAATGAATTCTGCGTTATTGGAGAATTTGGGAAAAAACACAGGAAGCTCCAAGGATTGTTGAATGCATAAGGGGGATGCTACCTTGGGTAAGAAAGAGGGATTTAACTTGAGAGATGCTCTGTCTTTGTGAAAGGTCAAATAAGGAGGACTAGAACAGAGGGCCTGAAGCTCTGAGACCCGCTTGGCAGAGGTTATTGCCACCATAAAGGCGGTTTTCCAAGATAGAAATTTCATATCACAAGTAGCTGCTGGTTCAAAAGGGCGGGCAGTTAAAGAAGCTAGAACCATATTCAGGTCCCAAGGAGGCACAGGATGGGCTATTGGGGGCCGAAGGAGCCACGTCCCTTTAAGGAAAGATTTGCAAAGCCTGTTTGCCATTAAGAAAGGCTCAAAGGAGACATGAAAATTAGAGATAGCCGCCAGTTGGACTTTGATTGTGGAAACTGAAGAGCCCAAATAAAACAAAGAAGCTAGGAATTCTAAAACCTGAGGTACTGGGGCGGTAAGGGGATCTATATCTCGTTGCTGGGCCCAAACAGCAAACCTCTTCCACTTGCTGGAATACAGTTTAGTAGTGGAAGGTTTGTGAGAAGAGGACAAAATGTGGATAACGTCTGGAGAAAGAGAGTTATCTCTGACTAAGGTTGGAAGTGGAGTAACCAGGCGGCCAACCTCAGGGACCTGAGGGATGGATGAGACTGACCCAACTGATGAGTTAACAGGTCGGGCACCAGGTCCAGAAGCCATGCGCCCTCCACCGCATAGTTCAGAAGGAAGGGGAACCAAACCTGATGAGGCCAGTGTGGAGCGATCAGAATCATGTCGCTTCCCAGATAAATCGCCTTCTGTATCACCTTCGGGAGAAGGGGAACCGGAGGGAAGGCGTAAAGTAGACTGGAGGGCCAACTGTGAGCTAGAGCGTCCCTGGGAATCTGCCCCTGAGAGGGAGTCAGAGTAAAGAACTTCCTGCATTTTGCATTGTGAGGGCTGGCGAACAAGTCGCAACAAGGGAGGCCCCACGACAGGAGGCTGAAGAGCAAAGGGTCGCCCCTGGTCCAGGTTGGACCGAAGCAGCCACCAACGTAGGTCCCGACGGCAAATTTCCGTAATCTGGACCAAATGGTCCAAGGGGAGATCCTGAAAAGACCATTGAACTGACAGTAGCCATTGCAGCACCTGCATGTGCAGCCTGGCTAAGGGGACTAGAAGAATGGTCGAGGCCATCGTGCCCAATAACTGCAGAATCAATCTGGCCTGAACTCGTGATCTGGGTAACAAGGTTTGAACCTGAGACTGCAGGACCTGAATCCTTTCTATCGGCAAGAATGCCCGCATTTTTCTTGTGTCTAACTCTGCACCTATAAAGGTAATACGCTGAGACGGCTGCAGCACAGATTTTTTCCAATTGAACGTGATTCCTAGTGAATGACCCAAACTGACTGTGGTCATAAGCGCCTGAACTAATAGATGCTTGGTGGTGGCAGTAAGGAGCCAGTCGTCTAGATAGGGAAACACTTGGAATCCTTGACTTCTCAAGTGAGCTGTCACTACTGCCAGGCACTTGGTGAACACCCTGGGGGCTGTGGTGAGACCAAAGGGCAGAGCTCGGAATTGGAAATGACTGGTTCCCAGGCAGAAGCGTAAGTAACTCCTGGACTCTTGACTTATCAGGATGTGATAGTAAGCGTCCTTGAGATCTATGGAGAACATCCAGACATCCTTCTCCAATAACGGGAGAATGGACTGAAGGGTGACCATTCGGAATTTGGATTTCTTTACAAAGCGATTCAATGATTTGAGGTCCAAAATGGGCCTTAAGTCCCCTGTTTTTTTTGGCACCAAAAATAATCTTGAGTAAATTCCTGATCCGATCTGGTCTGCGGGGACAGGCTGGATGACTCCTTTTCTTAGCAGCTTTGAGACCTCGACCGCTGCTTGATCCCACTGACTGGGTGGCACATCCGGGATTTTCCTGATAGGAAGAGGGGGTTTTATGAAAGGGATGAAATAACCTCCGGTTATGGTTCGGAGCACCCACTGATCCTTGGTGATAGATTGCCAAGCCTTTGGGTGTTCCGCAAAACGACCCCCGACTGGCTCCGGAGATGCGCAGTCGGGCCACGTCTCAGGGACGGGGAGCGTAGGATGGACCACGAAAGGAATCGCGGTCTCCAGAGTTACGGGGGCCTCTGCCGCCTCTGGGGCGACGTCTTCCTGAATTCCCCCCCCTCTGCCTCTAGAGGGGGGATCACTCGGTGGAGTAGGGAAAAACCTTTGAGATTTCCTGAACCACATTTTCCCTCCTCTCTGGGCCTTGGGGTAAGGTCTAGAAGGAGCGGAAAAATGGGCCCCCATGGCAGTCAAGGTCTTGCCCTCCTGCTCGCACCGAGTCAGTGTGTCCTTAACCTTGGGTCCAAACAGGGAGGACCCATCAAAAGGGGCGTCGGTGAAGGAAAACTTAAAAGCCTCCGCAAAGGGACACAAGCGTAACCAGGAATGTCTTCTAAGAGCCACGCCTGTTCCCGCTGCTCTACTCGCCCCTTCGGCCGCATATGAGATGAGCCTCATGGACGAGTTGACTATCGAAGATAGGGTAGTCATCTGGGCGCCAACAGTCTGGGCTAACGCCTCAGGAAGGTTACCCGTAAGAGACTCTCCTAACTCTTTGAGGAGGTCCCTTTGGTGCCTGGAGAAATGACAAATATAATTCAGCGACCGCAGGGTAAAGGCCGCTGAAGAAAAGGTACGCTTCCCGTACCTTTCCATGCTCCTGGAATCCTTATTAGGAGGGTGAATAGACGTTGAAGCCTCTGCCAAGTCCTGCTGAGTGGCAGATGCCACCACCATCGCATCTACTGCAACTCCTTTGGTCAAAAATTCCTTCTGAGGAGGGGCTGAAAGGAACTTGTTAGGCCTGGTGGGCACCGGTTCTACAGAATCAGGGTGTTCCCACACCCTTCAAGAAACTAAATCTAGCAATTCATCGAAGGGTGGAGACACCCAGGAGGCGGAGGGCTGGGCCCCAAAAGCCTTGAGGAATACCGACTCCTCCGCGGAAGGGGTTTTGGATTGCCAATCACCTCTCTGTCTCAGGATATCAAGGATATCTGAGAATGAAATGTCATCCGAAGGCGATTTTGGGGACCCCTCCACATCATTGAGGTCAGTATCTGAAGTGATAGACTCGTCCTGGCAGTCAACGTGCTTCCTCTTGCACAATTTCTTCCTTGGAGGTTCATCCGAAGTGGATTCAGAAGGACCTCCCGGGAGAAGGGAACCCCCCCCAAGGGGGTATCCTCAGGCCCTGGGGCCCCGCTGTTGTGGGAATGAAGCACACCAGAAGCACCAGTTCCCAAGTCTAGGGACGGTGAGGTAGAGACTTGCTGAGCCGGCAAGGACATGGCCAGCGCACTCCTCATGGCCTCAAAAGCAGGACCTCCAGACTCTACGGAGGGTACCGGCTGAGAGACCACGGCGGTACCGGGAATCCCTGCGGCCGACGCTCCGAGGGGAAGACTAGGCACCGAAGCTACCAGTTCTAAAGTGTTCCCCTCTGCCCCGACCGAGGAAGTCCCGGTACCAAACCCTGATGCCGAGGACAGGGTAGGAATGATGGTCGGAACCGAGAGACTCCGAGGGAGTCTCGGCTCCGACTGGACGACTCTGCTCTGCTCTACCATCACCGACTCCAACGGCTCCGAGGAGGTTGGAGGAGGAATCAGATGTGTCAAAGTGGGGATCGGCTCCGGAGCTGAGTGGGTTGGAGCCGAGACCATTTTTGCAAAAACCAGAGACTGGAAAAGCCTCTGGATAACTCTGTCCAAATCCGAGTCAGACAACCTGGAAGATTTAGAGGAAATAGATGGGGGCCAAGACGACTTCTCTCTCGGCTCCGAAAGACCAGGGGACCGGCTCCGAAATGGCTCCAACACTATCGGCACCAGATCCGGAACCGTATGGACAAGTATCGGCGCGGAAGGAGACTTCGGGGCCGAGGGAGGAGAGTCTGAGCTGCACACCTCCAACGGCTCCGAGAGCAAAGGAGCTGAAGCAGGTGATTCGCCTCTCGATCCCCCAACCTGCGGCTCCGACACCAATGGAGCCGAGGAAAGAGGTATCGAGGCAGACCCTTCCACCCGAGGCTCCGAAGCCATTGGAGCCGAGGAAGAAGAGGTCGACCTGTGCTTCTTGGATGTCTGCTCCGACGGACTGGTCGGAGCCGACGACCTTTTCTTTTTTGAAGCTGGAGAGGAAGGAGAAGCCAAAGCTTCCTCAAAGGAGGGCTTAATAAGGCCCTTAAGGATCAATTTATTTTTACGTTCTTGAAGGACCCTAGAGGAAAAAGCATGACACACACTACATGTTTCCTGCAAATGTTTTGGTCCTAAACAATATACACATACAGCATGGCTATCGGTAATGGACATTTTATAATTACACTTGGTGCACTTTTTAAACCCAGACTTCTATTCTTTAGACATCCTGTCACACCACTGTTTTACCACAACGAGACCTTAAGTAGGACACGAGCCCTTCGACTCAAAACGGGACCGACCCGAGATACAGCACACCAAAAACAGGCAGAAGCCCTCTAATTAATGTATTAAAGTAGAAAAACGTACAGTAAGACAATTTCAGCAACCACACAAATAAGGGCAAGGGCCCTCTAACTCAAACGGGCCTTGCCCGGTAACAGAGAAAAAATGCCAATCTCACAAAAAAAAAAAAAACAGTTTACATACACACACAAAGCTGTTAAAACAGCTGTTTGTTAAATTTATGAAGAAACCCTTAGGTCAAAAGACCAAAAAGTAACCAAAAACACTACTTAGCTCCAGCCAAGTCGAGACCACGTCTAGCTTGAAAAGCGGCAAACAAGATCTGGGGAAGCAGGCGTGGTGTATTCTGGGATAAGGGGTAGCCCAGCCAATTAGAGACTTCATTCTATTGTATAGTGGCCGAGTCGGAGCCGATCCCATCAGTTATGAATGTAGGCGAGATAGGATCCCATTACATCTAGAAGTTTTTGAATTGTCTTTAAATGTGGAGGAATGTAAATTATTTTATGACTTCCACCATTTGCCTTAGATGTAAGAGAAGTTTTTGTTTATGTATTTTCACTCAGAGATGTTAAATGCTACCAGGTGCAATCAGATGACAAGAAGTAATGTTATGCTCCAAGTATCCCAGCAGTAATATTTGAGATATTAATTGAAAAACTCTCTGACAGAGACACACTGAGCATTTTGTATTTTGTTGTTGACCTGACAGTATCAGCTGGAAGACCCACTTACATCTGTCTTGCCTGGCTCTGTAAGTAAGTTAATTAGGGTACAGTAATTTCTCTTAGATACAGACAGAAAAATAGTGAAGTACAGCTTAGATGTTTTCTTTCTTTATTTGCGACTGTCCTGCAATGTTGTTTTAAGTATTTCCTGTGATTTTGAACCAACTGTCATTATTTACTGAGTATTTTCTTATTCTTTTACTATATATTATCAAATATATTTAAGCCTTTCATTGTGGCTGATCTGTGTAGAGACATATTTATGTTCTGACAGTACTTGCATATTTATTTGGTGACACTGTGTGGGCCACTCCTAATAGCCTTGCTCTTGGTCAAACTAACATTTGGATTAATAGTAACATTACACAGTAAGATTAGACATTCTTTGTTAAGGGCCTTAAAATAGCTGATAAAGAGTTGCCTGGTGGCAGTGATAACTACCTTATAGTCTGGGCAGAAGAGGGCATAGCTAGTAAACCTGTGCCAACCTTTCCCAGGTGTGTGTGTGTGTGTGTGTGTGTGTGTGTGTGTGTGTGTGTGTGTGTGTGTGTGTGTGTGTGTATATATAAATCAAATCTCAAAGAGTGTGTGTCAGCTACTTGGGCAGGGGCACAAAGCACTGGCTGGACAGTGAGGGTGATGAGGGTCTTGGCTTGGCCACTCAGTTGAGATCTCAACTCTATAGCTGTGCCAGTGGGGAGTCTTACTGGGGATCAGGAGAAAAAGGGAGAAACCAGCCCCAGACTGACTGTGGTTTCTGTGTGCTCTTAAGGGAAATTGCACTTGATGCAGAGAGCTGCATCTGGCATTACTGTGTGTAACCTGCCATCCTCCTAGTGTGTACGCCCCCCCACTGTTGCCAGTGGTGAGGATTGAGGCTTCTTTATTACTGGGTCAGTGGTGGGGCATTACAATTATATTTATAACTAGGAAGGAAACTGGTACAGCTGATATATAATATGGACCTAAGCTGAGGAATTTACAAATGGCCAAGTGTACTACACCCCCTCCCTTTGAGCAATGGCTAAAGAATGCAAGTGGCAGCTCTTATTAGCAACTAGATGGCATGATCCCACACAAACATCTCAGACTCTTCTACCCTATAAATTGGTTCCACTATCCAAGCAGCCATATCAGCTTCTAATTTAAGAATGTGTTGTTCTTTAAATATTTAAGATGTGTCTATTTCAGCATCTAACACTCATCAGGTTCCAGTATAAATATGTGCAGTTCCCTCCACTTGTCTTTAATCAAAAATTAAAATTATAATCCTAGAAAAAATAAAAATATGAAGGCAATATCTAGACAAATGTATGTATGTCAACATGAAGAAGAGGACAGTGGAAAAGTGCTGCCTGTTGTAGCAGTTATCATCCTACTGACATGATGTTACGCTATATTGTTGTCTTAAAAGGCAAAAGACAGAAACCAAGAAATGTAAATGATAGGTTAAAGTGGAAAAAAAAAACAATGGGCAAAAGTCTCTGAAGAAGCATAATAAACTACATAATTTTATATGTGAAACTTTTATTCAGCTGAAGTATGTATATACAATACTGACCAGGGATGGCACATCTAAGATGCCATACAGTTAGATTGTTGTTCTCCTAAGACTAACCACTAATGCCATTATGTGTGCCATTATGGCTAAAATGTGGAAATAATCAACTGTGCACAACATGTATCCTGCTAAACAGTGGAAATAATTGTGCACAACATCTATCCTGCTAAACTGGGTCTCATTTACCTATCTACCATTGGTTGATTTGCTTCACTCACTTGGCTTATATGATTAGTTTGTTGGTAGTTTTCAAAGAAGACCTGGGTGCCATTTGTACACACTAACAGATATTTGATAAGAACACTGAAGAATCTGCATGGTGCTCTATGTTGCAGAAGGACTCAGCCCTGATTATAATCCAGATAACATGAGTTTAAATACCAGCTTGGGCACTGGAAGAGATGGGCAGGGGGACATATGAGTGAGCAGCATGTGCTGGGTTAACTATCTTGGGGAAAGGGAGATGGTTAAGCCAATCTGCTCCCATACAAATGGAGATTTGCACGTTAGGACCAGACATGGCTTGGCAATCCTAGGTTGTTGGCTTGGCAGTAATCCTCAAGGATGTGTGTGGAAGCATGCACATGAAGGGGGAAGACACAGGATGCCCCTGTGCTGAAGCAGATGCACATATCAGCCACCAGGGTAAGGGTTAGTGCCAAAACAAATGCCTTCACTGTTGGGTGCTGGAGAAGATATGAACAGCACTATGACTGCCTGTATGATGGCAGTTTCAGCCCACCTTTGCCTCAGATGGAAACAGCCAACGCTGTGGAAGCCATCATCTGAGATGAAGGTAAAGGTTCATAACTCCCAACCAATCAGGGACAAATCTCAACAGAAATCAGGGACAAATCCAGAAATAATCAGGGACACTTTTTAAACATTAGCACTACTAACCTCAGACATTGATAGAGTAAGAGAATGTGAACTCTTATTATTATCAATATTTATCAAGGGCAATTCGCCACCTTTTCTCCAACAGTCACCATTTTAAGAGGGATGAAGAGGGCCAGACCTTTAATTTGAGTCAAAAATCAGGAACATTTGAGGGGTATGGGCTCAATGTTCAACAGGTACACTATGGAAAATTATAAACGGAAAAAAGAACACTGAAGAAACTCTTCTGCTTTTCATATCAATTTCTGGATGAAGGAGGAGGAGTCAGTGAGACATGCAGCTTCAAATGAGGCTAATACATTTCTTGAAACTATAGTGATTAGACTTAGTTTGATGATTTTTAAGGATATTACCAAAGAAAAAAATGTATTATCTTGAGGCACTACATTTAGTAATGATGTTTCATAAAATATTACTCTCTCTCTTACCTACCTTCTACCCATTCTAATGTACAATTCTCAAATAGCACTCCTGACCAAACTCAAATCTACCTACAACAAGGTAGCTGGATTTGCTGCCCAGCAAACCTACAAATTCCATCACTATCTCACGCTAAAACACTTAAACTGGCTTGAATTACCCAACCAGCTTCTTCTCTCTCAGCTCGAGATCATCCACTCTATCCTATACCAGCCTTCCTACTGTCCAGCACTATCCCCTCTCATCTCCCATTATTCTCCCTCCAGACCTCTCCAAAGCTCTAACCAAGACCTACTACAAATCTACAAACCCAAGTCTAAATTTGGACGCAACATGTACAGCTATCACCCCACTATTGCCTGGAATAGGCTCCCACTGGAAATCAGGACACTTACACATCCTAAACAATTTAAGACAGCTACCAAAGAGCACTTTAAAAGTTAATGGTCCGGCCACTGCACTCTTCCCTCCTTAAACATCCCCTACTTCTCATACCTGAATCTTTCTGCCCTTAACTCACTCTTCTCACTAGCTCTCTCTAATCTTCCTTGACTACTCTTTCTACTGTCTTCAAAAATCTATTAAGCAAATTGCCTCAGAGAAACATTCGGTTGTAATTGTCTTGCCTTCATGCAACTACATTATGATAAAACTTGGTTTTTGTAACCACTTACTCAAAAAACTATACTCATCTTAATGACATATTTATTTTTATACATCTTGAAATAGTTATGCTATACTCCTGATTATTGACACTGTATAACATTGTATTGCTACTTAATGCCTTGTAATAATCCTGTAACATTGCTGTTTAATGCTAATTTATACTGAAAATTGTAGAATATGTTGGAGTTTTTCTCCCCGGGCCTCCGCTGAAAAAGGGCATTTCAGCTCGGACAATCCCGGTCAACAAATGTAAAATAAAAATAAATAAATAAATAAAATATGGTAGCAGTATTACAATAAATTAATTATAAATAAAAACAATAAGACCCTTTTTAGATTAGTGATGACCAGTCAAGAGCCTGACTTGTAAGGGAAATGTTTGCAGAAAAGAATGTTAAAGTCTCTTGTTGCAGGGTGAATGCTGGACTAGTCTGTAAGCTCTGCTCCAGAAGAAGCAGGGTGGAGTAATTTTTTTTCTATTTTACTAACTGGGAGGATCTACTAACCTTTTTCAGTCATGACCATGTGCAAATATATGCAATAAAGAAGTAAGTGTATAACAAATGGAATGAAACATAATAATATAAACAGAGTAAATGTATATTTGCATAATTAACAAAACAGAAAACAGTTCTAAGACTACAAAGTACTATGCACATGGAGAAATGGCATTTATAATAGACAGCATTGGAGTTAGAACAGTTATATATGAGGTATGAGCTTAAGTTACCCAGACTATGTTTCTCTTTTGCCAACTGAAATACTAGATGCCAGCAAAGTCAGACAGTCTCTGGCTTGAATTTTTTTTTTACATCACTGGAGAGGTGGGTTTCAGGTTGCTGGTCCTGTTTCCGAGAAGGATTTTTCACCATTAACCATCTTGAAGTGTAGCTCTCAACTGTCCAGATTTTTGCAAAATGTCTAGATATTTCCTCTTATTTTTGGTCTGTTTCAGAAACAATTTGTGCATTTTTCTGGCAAATCATTGAAGACTGGAGTAGTTAAATAATGAAAGACATTTGAGTTTCAGACTTCATATCCTTCAGAAAATGTATGCTAACACAACACCTTTTATGCTAGCAACCTTCTAAGTTTATAAGAGAAATATTTAAAATGTGTCCCTATTTTCGGGCTCTTGTCCCCTCATTATTTTTGTTTTTGTCCAAATTTTCTCTACTAAGATGTTGAGAGGTATGTCTTGAAGGGATGTCTGATTAATGTGACAGTGTCCTATTGGGTATGTCTGAGAAAGTAGTTTGGCTCTCTCTTGGGCAATTTTCACTTTAACAGTGGGCAGTAGCCTGATTTTAGGATTTTAAAAAGTATAGAACTAAAAGGAGAGTGGCATGACTGGGAATAAGTAGACATTTGAATTTCTGTAGAACAAGACAATGATGCATTCACTGATCTGCTAGCAGTGCAAACCCGACAATTTTATTTTAAACTGTTTGGAGTTTGTGAGTATTATAGAAGGAATGAAGACATATAAATGGGAGACCATATTCTAGCCTGTGAATAAGGATATTTCTAGCAATAGCTATCTTGGCTGTGGGATCAAACAGGTAGAAGATCCTGTAGCAGAGTTTAAGTTAGTAGAGCACTTTACTGGTGACAAAATTTGTTTGAAGGTTAAAGTTTAGCAATGGGTCAAGGGTTAGCCCTAGATATTTTTGTTTGATTACATTGGCAATGGGAGCATTATTGTTAATCATTTAGAAAAATTTGTTTTAGCAAGAGAAGTTTACTAGGGGAGGAGAACAACATGACAACGGAATCTGGACTTAAAATGACAGTACACCTAAGCAGTACCACAGATGTAAGAAAAGCCAAGATAACCCCAAAGTTCTCAAAAGACATGTCCTATGACTAAACCTTATTAGGGATACATGACAAATTCTGAATACGGCTTTTGTGGATCAGACTTTGGTAATAAAAGACATGGAACATTCACATTAGGATATACATGTGCTCCTGATTACAGAAGTTCAAGGTTCTTCAAACTCAAATTTCATTCAGGGAACTATCGCTGGCCTATCTTTGTTTTGGATGAAGAATGAATATGAGTTGGAAATAAATTGTGTCTGAAAACTGGACATATGTTTGAAAGCAATTCAGCACATACAGAGTACAGAGAGTCATAATAAGGTGATAAGGCATTCATGATATCTATTGCAGCTCAGCCAAAGGTATGCTTAGCTGCAGAGGCAGTGTTATTAAAAGACTGAACTAATAAAAAATCTTAGAATAATTTTGATAACAGTTCATGTGAGAGAAATGAACATGTCATGTGAGAGAAATGATATGACAGATATTTGTAAGAAAGTGCTGTACAATTTTTGGAAAGAAAGGACGACGTTTTCAGAAAATGTTTACAAGAAAAATGTGTATGCAAATGTTGAAATAAAACAACTAAGATTTATAAATTTGTTTATTTACATTTTTTAAACAGGATTGAACACTGATCCACTGCAGACCTACACTGGCCTCAACCCAAGTGTACACAACATACTGACAGAAAAAAAGTACATAGTGAAGTTTTACAGCAATTGCAAAATGTTGCATGAAAAAGCATAATGCCATGATCATGATAAAATCTTTCATTATATAAGCAGAGTTTGCCATTTACAGAAATATATTTCAGAGTGAGTGAGGAAGTGGGAAGACTGGGTAAAGAATCATAGAGGGGTGTGAGATGTAAGGGTGAGGGATGGAGGGGATAAAGAAGTGGAGAGCTACATAGCAGGAGAAGTCAGTTGAAGAGGTAATAAGGTTGAGAGAGGGAGCAGAGAAGGGACAAGCTTAGCGGAGTATAAAAAGTAGGAAATAATCAATGGGGTATGGAACTGCAAGGAGGTGAGCTAAGAAGTTGATCAGGGCAAGCATTTATTTTATGTTTATGTGCTTGAATCTGGCTTTGGTGTCCCACACATCCTGCACTTTTATTATTGCTGAAACTGCCCAACATGCAATGTCTGAGACATTCATGGTGACTAACTGGAAGGGAGGCAGGGAGACCTGGGTTTAGGGAAATTTGCTGTCTCCACCAAGTGACTTCTCTTCTCACAAACCCCCCAGCACTGAAATTTGAAAAGACAAAGGATGTTGGTGCAGGAACCAAAGAGACTTCAGATACGAGATACCTCTGCATCTTTCTCATGTGGAGTCTTGGCAGGGGTACCAAATCATTGATGCCATGAGACCCAAAATCCTGACGTATTCCCTCGTAGTAACCGAAGTCTAAGTGCGCAACCTTAGAACTACATCTATTTGTAGATGTATTTTTTCATGTGGAAGAAAAGCTCTTTGAACTGGGATGTCTAGCTGACACCCCAGGAACACAAGTCTGTGTGAAGGACTTAAAAAAGACTTTTGAATGTTCTCTTGGAATTCCAGGCTGTGTTAGTGATCTCTCATCCACATGAGAGATTCCTGACACTTTGAGAAAGACTCTACAAAGATAAAAAAGTTATCTAAATATGGAAAAATGTGGATACCCTGTTGTCTGCAATGAGCTATAGCTAGACACTCTGTGAGCACTGTTGCTGCAGTGGATACTCCAATGGATAAGGAAGAACTGATAATGTGATCAAGACACATGAAACCTTATGGAACACATGAAGTCTGGATGAATTGGGATGTGATGAAAAGCATCTTTTCAATCTAGTGTTACCAGGAAACTTAAGTGAGGAAGAAGAGGTAACATTGTGAAGTGACAGCATTTTGAACTTAGGCACTATCACAAACAGGTTTAGGAAAGAAAGATCCAAAACTTGTCTCCAAGCATCTTCTTTCTTTGGCACTAAAAACATCATTGAATAAAATTCTTTCCCAACCTGGGAAGGCGGAACTGGTTCTGTCTTTAATGGAAAGGGGAGTAAGACAAACCCAGAGTCATACAGACCCTTAAGTCTACTTTCATGTTGTGGAAAAATAATGGAAAAGGTAATATTGGATAAGGTATTGTCAGAATTGGATAGGTTGGGACTTGAAACCATATAGCAGTATGCATATGTTGAAAAAAGATGTATTACCACCTGTAACATGATGTTCTATAACAATATAATAACAGCTATGAATGAAAAATTGTGCTGTGATATAATTTATAAAGATTTAACCATCATTTGACAGGGTCGTACACAAAACACTGATCAATAAATCAGAACAACTAGGTATCAATGTACTCTTGATAAGATGGACATCTGCATGGCTTACAAATAGGACATGCCAAGTACTACACAGCAATTTTCTCTCTCAGTTTCATTAATGGCATTCAGCACATCAGGCAATGAGCGCCCTCCGGGCACTCATTGTTTCTCTAGCAGTTACGGTTTTACGGGGCCAGGTGGGTAGCCCAGAACCCAACCCTCCTAGAAGGCTATATTACACATTTGTACACACACACAAACACACACACACACACACACACACACACACACACACACACACACACACACACACACACACACACACACACACACACAAACACACAAACCTAGGGCCAATTTAGAGTGTCCAATCTACCTGCTCCATGTCTCCGGAATGTAGGCGGAAACCAGAGCACCTGGAGGAAGCCCACATGAACACAGGGAGGACATGCAGACTCCGTACAGAAGGCACCCCAGCCAAGAACTGAACAGGAGAACCTGTTGCTGTGAGGCAAAAATGCTAACCATTGCACCACTGTGCTGCTCATCATACAGCAATTAGACAGGTGAAATTCTTGGTTACAATTAGGGTGTCCCACAGGGATCTGACCTATGCCCTTACTTGTTTAGATTGTATCTTTCAGCCCTAAGTTTTTCATATGAGGTGTTCTACACTCTCTAAGTAGATGACCTGAAATTGGGTAAACTGATTACATGTGTTACAGATAAGGCATGTCTGCAAAAGAACTTGACTAAATTGACCATTTGGGCACAGGAGAATAATATGCTAATAAATACATCAAAAACTAAGCATATAAGATTTATGACACATAAATTACAAGGTAAATATTTAATACAGCAGACAGTGATTGAAACTGTAGATTGATTTAAGGACCTGGGTATATGGGTAGATCCAGCTTTGAGTTTTTCTAATGATATCAACCAATTGGTTAATGACAGTTACAGAACTATAGGTTGTATAAAAAGATTTATAAAGTCTAGGAAATGAGAAATGATGAAGTCATTGTTTGTTAGTTACATTAGACCCAAACTTGGTTATGAAATAACAATATGGAAACCTTACAACAAAACAAGCATGAGTAAACTGGAAAGAGTACAGCGGAAATATACCAAGGGCATCCATGGAATGTGAAAAGTTAAGTTATTATGAAAGATTAAAATATCTGAACTTGTAAAGTATCTCTTGCAGATATCTAAGAGGAGATCTTATTCAGGTATATACGGCATTTAGAGACAACTATCTCTGGGAATGTTTGGGGTTATCAAAAAGTACTAGAGAATCATCAAACAACCTATGTAGAAGATTCTATAAGAATGAAAATTGTACTAATCTGTTCTCTGAAAGAGCAACTGAAGCATGGAACAGACTACCAAATTCCATTAAAGCAAGTACTAGTTCAGATATTTTTAAGAACAGCATGGACACCTATTATGGGAAAAAGAAGTTATGTACTCACCATAACATTCCATCTGAGTAGTTAGACTTCATTTGTCAACAACCTGTGGGCTCCGGATCAGATACGGATCCAAGCCAGCAGCTTACCAAGCTAAAGGTCCGAGCTCCAAGCTCCTCTCCCTTACCCATACTACACTGCAACCTCCTTCCAATCCTCAGAGTTTGCCACCCATTGCATGACACACAACAACCTAAGATACCAAAAACTTGACCAGAACCCATACACCAGGATCATCACACTCAGAACATCGAGCCCAAACAGAGAAATAAACCACCCAGGTCAGGGGGAAGGAGGGAGGGAAGGTTGCTGACAAATGAAGGTGAACTACTCAGATGGAACGTTATGGTGAGTACATAACTTCTTTATCTGAAGTAGTTAACTTCATTTGATCATTAACCTGTGGGACAGAGTCCCCAGCTACCCAAAATCTTGGGAGGCCCTTAAGGAAGGATATTCCGGAGCACCGCAGAGCCAAAGGAAGCCCTTCCTCTAGACACCATATCCAGCTTATAATGAGTAATAAAAGCGTGAGAGGAAGCCCAGATAGCTGCTGAACAAATGTCATCCAGGGAAACTCTAGACCAGAATGCAGCAGAAGTAGCCATAGAACGGGTAGAATAAGCATGAACCCCTTCTGCTTTTGGTAATCCAAGTTCTTGTTAAGCTTGTAAAATATAAAGCGAAATCCATTTAGGGAGAGTCACCTTTGAAACTGGTTTCCCTAAAAAGGGTTTAGCAACGGAAACAAAAAGCTGATCAGATTTATGGAAAGGTTTGGACCTATTAAGTAAAAATTTAACTGCCTGTGAACATCCAGCAAATGAAGTTTGTATTCCCCTTTATTTTGAAAATTAGTGTAAAATACATGCAAATTAACAGACTGATTCATGTTTGACTCTGAAGCAACTTTAGGAAGAAAAGA
The DNA here is from genome assembly GCF_019279795.1 of Protopterus annectens. Classification (NCBI taxonomy): domain Eukaryota; kingdom Metazoa; phylum Chordata; order Ceratodontiformes; family Protopteridae; genus Protopterus; species Protopterus annectens. The sequence goes on from NC_056733.1 coordinate 1,298,710,242, forward strand.
CAGGTTAATCCTGAGAGACACCATATCCTTATGAAAAACTAGGTATGGGGGGGTTTCATACATAGGGCTTGAAGCTCTGACACTCTCTTGGCTGAAGTGATAGCTACCAGGAAGGCTGTCTTCCATGACAAGAATTTCAAGTCAACTGATGCTGCGGGTTCGAACGGGGGCGCAACTAAGGCTTGAAGAACCAATATCAAATCCCATGGAGGGGAAATATTTTTAATAGGCGGTCTCAGTAGAAAACTACCTTTAATAAAGGTCTTGCAAATTCCGGCAGCAACTAGAGAACCTGAATTTTCTCCTACATGAAAATGGGATATAGCCACCAGCTGGACTTTCACTGTGGAAGAGCTGGCCCCTTGCTGGAAAATATGAGACAAAAAGTCTAACACCGCTGGAACTGGATAGGTAAAAAGATCCAGATTTCTCTGAGAAGCCCAAATGGAAAAATGTTTCCATTTACTACTGTACACTTCTCTGGTAGAGGACTTGTGTGCCGCTGCCAGAATGGATTTAACTGGGGAAGAGATACCAGGAGCCCTGGCAACTAATGGAACTGGAGCAACCAAGTTGTGAGCTTGAGGCTGTCCAGATTCAGAGGAGGAGGAATTCCCGAGGGATGACGAATGAGATTCGGAATGGGATCCAAAATCCAGGGTGGAGCTAAAAGTTGAGACCGTAGGCAAGGAACCCAAACTTGAAGAAGCCAGAATGGGGTTATGAGGATAACCCTGCTCCCCAACTGATGAGCTTTCTGTAAGAATTTTGTCATGAGAGGAAGCAGGGGATATGCATAAAGACGACCAGGTGGCCAAGCATGGACAAGAGCATCTCTGGGGACTTCCCCCATTGGGGGAATCAGAAAAAAAAACTTGCTGCACTTTGCGTCAGACGGAGATGCGAAGAGATCGCAGCAAGGCTGACCCCACCTGAGGAAGATCTGTTCTGCTACATAAGGGTTCAGAGACCACTCGTAAGGTGAAAGGATAGTCCTGCTCAATTTGTCTGTCAAAATGTTGGACCGACCCAGGATGTGCTTTGCTATTAGAAAACGGTTGGTGTATATCACCCATTCCCACACTCTCATGGCCTTTCGACAAAGTGGCTAGGACCTGATTCCCCCCTGTTTGTTGATGTACCAGACCAGTGACTTATTGTCTGACTGGATTGCAACAGTTTCCAGAGGAAGAGAGGTATAAAGGGCCTGCAACGCTAAAAGGACTTCTATCATCTCCAGAACATTGATATGCAGAACGGTCTTGCTTGGGGTCCATGTGCCTTGGACAGTATTGCCCGAACAATGCCCCCCCACCCTAAGCATCCGCATGGTCACCATGGCTTGGGGAGGAGGTGTAACAAAGGGGCTTCCTTCTCGCAGATCCTGGGATTGAAGCCACCACATGAGAGAAGCTTTGCACACTTTGCTTAGAGGAATCAAAAAGTCTAGAGACTGATATAGTAGAGACCACTGAACTTGTAACGTCCACTGTAACACCCTCATATGCAGACATGCACAAGGAACCAGATTTATAGCTGTTGCCATGGACCCTAGGCCTCTCAGGACTAACTCGAGGGGGGGGTGCAGGAGTCTGAAGAAGCGCCAAGACATGAAAGGCCAGGCTCCGCTGTCTGTCTGGGGTCAAAAATATCCTGGCCTGAAGAGAATCTATTCTTGCCCCTAATAAGTCTAGAATTTGAACAGGTTGGAGAGAAGACTTCTTAAGGTTTATTGTGATACCCAGCCGAATCGACAACAGAAGAAAGGAGTTTCTAGCTAGCACAAGCTGATGCCTGGTGGAGGCGGTGAGAAGCCAGTCGTCCAGGTACGGGAAGACCCGAATTCCCTGAAGCCTTAGGTGGGCCGTTACAACTGCCATGACCCTTGGTAAACACCCTGGGGGCTGTGGTGAGACCGAAGGGTAGGACAGTGAACTGGTAGTGACTGACTCCTAGCCGAAAGTGGAGGAACCTCCTGGATCGCCTGTCCATCAGAATATGGTAGTATGCATCCTTGAGGTCTATCAAGCACATCCAGTCTTCCTCCTGCAAGAACGGCAGGATGGACTGTAAAGTGACCATCCGGAACTTCTTCTTGGCAATGGACAGGTTCATTGTGGATAATTCGAGGATCGGCATTAAGTCCCCCATCTTTTTTGGCACCAAAAAGAACCTGGAATAAATGCTTGATCTGGACTGGTCTGGGGGCACTAGCTGGATTGCTCTTTTGTCTAGCAGCTTTTTTATTTCCAAAGCTGCCGCCTCCCTTTGAGTGGGTGGGATGTCCGGGAGGCACCTTGTGGATAGGGGACTGTTTATGAAGGGAATAGAATAGCCTCTGGATATTATTCGAAGCACCTAGCGATCTGACGTGATGGACTCCCACTGGGCTCGGTGCCTCGAAAAATGCCCCCCGACTGCCTCCAGAGAGAAGCAGTTGGGCAAACCCTCAAGGCTGCTGCGTGGATTCGGTTGGAAAAGGGTTCCCGTGACCCAATGTTCTTTGGTCCCCCTCTGCTTCTGGGCCGGCGTCCACCTTCTCCCCCTCTGCCTTTAGGGGAGAAGGAGCCTGGAGCGTTTTGGGACTGCTGAGACTTCCGGAACCACAACTTTTTCTGCCCTTGCTGGTTCCTGGAGAAGGATCTTTGAGGGTTGGAGAAGCGGCTCCTGAAGGCCGACAGCATTTTCCCATCCTTCTCGCTCTGGACTAGAGTATCTCGGACGGTCTTCCCGAACAGGGTCAAACTGTCAAAAGGAGCATTCGCAAAGGATGCCTTGAAGGGTTCTAAAAAAATCATAAACCTGGCACCAGGCATGACACCTCATGGCAATACCTGACCCGGCTGCCCTAGCGGCTCCCTTGGTGGCATGAGAGAGTAGGTGCATGGACATATTCGAAACAGACTTGAGAGTGGCCATACGAGCTGAGAATGTCCATTTATCCTCAGCCGAAATGGACTGTGGGAGAGACTCTGTATACTCTTTCACAAGGTCCCACTAAAGTCTAATTATGTGGGCCATGTAATTCACCGCCCTTATAGCAAAGGTAGCTGAAGCAAATGTCCGCTTCCAGGACAATCCATCACCCTAGACTCCTTGTCCGGAGGATGGACCGAGGAACTTTCCTGGGCCAGTTCCTTTTTGGTGGCTGCCGCCAGCACCACCACCATGGCATCAACTGGGGAACCCTTACTCCAAGTGAGCTTGTCAGTAGGAGGGCTCGTTACTTTGTCTGGCCATTTGGGTATTGGCTCTACAGTGTCTGGTTCCTTCCATGCTCTGGTGGTAATGAGGTCCACCAGAGGGTCAGCTGGGGGGGACACCCAAGAGGTAGATGGGCCTGAGTCGAATGCCTCCAGAAATACCGACTCATCCAGGGAAGGTTTTTGGGCAGACCAGCCCCCCATCACCACCCCCCACCCCCTGGCAAAGAATTTCCATTATGTCTCCGAAGGAGACATCTTTGGGGGGTAATCTTGGGGAACCTTCCCCTTCCTCCAAGTCAGTATCCTCAGTGAGGGACTCAGGGGGAGTCCATGTGCCTCCTCTTGCACTGGCATTTGTGAGGGGCCTCCTCGAGGGAGTGGCAATCCAGGGAGGGCTCACAAACAGGCTCATATTCCTCAAGGGGAACTGTCTGGGGCATATCAGACACAGGCTGTCCCTGAGAGGACTGGATGATGTTAGACAAACTCAGTTGCAAGGGAGCAGGGGTGGTCTCTGAGGAAAGAGTGAGGGGTCTCAATCCTCCAGAGAGAACCATCTCTACAACGTCGAAAGCCGAAGGGGAACCGGCTTCCCTGAAACTGGTTGGGTAGCCATGCCCCTTGGAACCAACGAAGGGATCGGAGCCGAGGCTGGAACAGCCGGACCCAGAAGGATAGTATGCCCCGACCACAACGGGGCCGATGACACACTCATCACCTCGGATTTGAAGCCCAGATCTCAGCTCCGAGAGCTCAGATCTGACAGTGGATCTGACAGACTCAAGTGCATGGCCGGCGCTGAGGTTGGAGGAACCATTGGTGCTGACCCCCTGACTCCTGGCTCCTCGGATCCATGGAAACTGAAACCCGAGGGTGGATCAGAGAAGGAGCTATCAGGGTAAATGTCGGAACCGAACTCCCCGCTCCAACTGGGGGGGGGGGGCCCAGCAACACTCCCATCTGCAATTGAGTTTGCAGGAATCTTCTCATCATCCGGTCCATGTGAGCTTCAGAGAGGCTCCTTGTGGATCTTGAGGATGCCACCAACAACGGCCGGGAGGGACAATTTGAGGATGACCTTGAAGTGGGCCGAGCCTCCTCCTCCGGCTCCGGGGAGAATCGTGGAGAATGGAGCCGAGGGGAAGATGGCCTAGCAACTTTCTCTGGAGTACTGAGCCCTTTAGTGGGGGGGGGGGGTGCGACAGATCCGAGTCCGCTTGCCTCTTGCAACATCTCTCCCTGTCTCTATCTCTCTCTTTTTCTCTCTCTCTCCTTTTCTTTGTGTTTCTCCTTCCTGGCCTCTCTCTTGCCCTGTTTGGAAGTGGGAGTGGGAGTCCCGGACAAGGGAGGAGGGCCGGAAGCCTGTACAGCCACAGCCATGGTTGAAGAAGACACTGTAGAAGAGGTGGTTGATTCTGCAGGCAAAAGACCGTCCAGAATCAGCTTGATCCTGCAATCCCACAGGGCCCGGGGGTTGAATGCTGCACATATCTTGCAGCCCAATGTAAGATGAGGAACCCCTAGACAAACCACGCACAGAGCATAACCATCGGCCGGTGACAATTTATGGTCACACTCTGTGCACTTAGAGAACATCGGCTTTTGTGTCTCTGACATAATCTAACTAACTAGGTTAACTAGCCAAGCACACATACACACAAGCCAAAAGCGCAGAAGGGGAGGCCTACACTGGGTGAAAGTTATAAACCTTTCCTTCTCTACTACTACTTTTATTTATTATTTTTTTTTTTTTGCATGCAAAACCTGATGATAAAGTGGAGAAAGGGAGAAACTAGTTAAACATTCACAAACCATACAGATCGAACGTTTGCTAAACAAACTAACTATACCTGCTTGGAGCTCAAGAATCCTGTGTTGGCGAAGCCGCAGCAAACAAGATCTGAGGATTGGAAGGAGGTTGCAGTGTAGTATGGATAAGGGGGAGGAGCTTGGAGCTCGGATCTTTAGCTTGGTAAGCTGCCAGCCCAGATCTGTATCGGATCCGGAACCCACAGGTTGATGATCAAATGAAGTTCACTACTTCAGATCAACTATTTTGGTATATTGGCAGGCTAGAAGGGCATTAATGCCCATGCATATTTGTATGTATGTATCACTCCTTAAGAGAGAAAGTGCTGAAGAACAGGGGGAAATAGGTGAGTTCGGTCTGGTGGTTGAATAATTACCCCTTGGAAAGGAGGGATATCCTCCCACTGCTAACTGTAACTTTGATGAATGATCTTCAGAACCCATTTGTCCTAAAATATTTGTTGGCAAAGAGGAAAGTGGAGATTCTGACTTTCTGGAAGTGAAAAGGGACTGTCAGGGTGGGGTGGGGGGACTCCTTTAAATAATCATTCTGACTTGTTAAACTGTCCTTGATTTTGGGGGGGGGGGGTTACCAAGTTATTTTTAGAACCTACCTGTCATTTCTTCTTAAATGTCTGTTTACCCACATTCTAGTGAGACTCTTTTTTTTTTTTTTTTTTTTTTTTTTTGAAATTGGATGAAAGGTTAGAAAATTTGGAAAATGAGGGCTGAAAAATCTTAAGAGATTCCTTGTATCAACTTGTCCCTTTCATCACACTTTTTGATAACCTCTTTAAAAGAACCAAAAACTAAATATCCAGCAAAAGGAGAATTTAAAATTAAATTTTTACATCATCTGGGAGGTTCTAAAAATGCAGGCAGGCGAACATCCTCAAAACAGTGCCAGTGATGACAGCCTTGGAAGATAAAACAACTGAGTTAAACACACACTAAACCATGGGGTGAGACCTGTGAAATGGAAGAAACTAAATTATTTAAATCAGATTTTCCTTACAAGAAGAAAATGCAGACAAAACATTCATCATTATTTTATAATTAGTCAAAATAAACTTTAACACACATAAAAACGAACAAAAACCAAAACTAAAAAGAAAATGAAAATGGCTAAACTCAATCCAATCCACAAACAAATTTATTGTTAGCGCTTTCATGCACTATACCTTAGTGCACTTCTTCAGACAACACAGCATTAAAAGATTTAAATAGAGGATGCAATTAAGACATAATTGTCGACACATCCAACAATTAATTCATCACTTAACTTTTAAAACAACATGCCGGTTAAAACCACTAATACACACAGCCTGCCTATATTCAAAAACAAGAGTCATTCTTAGCAATACATCAAATACAGCTTAAGTAAAATATACCTGAAACATTCTCAATAAATATATCCACAAAATTGTTTATAAAAAAAACAAAAACAATATTCTAGGTCCTCTTTTAACTAAAGGGTATGGACTTGGAGAAATAATCAATGAAAAAATAATATCCCAGGTTAAGGTAGATAGGGGTGAATATGTCACCAGTTTTTTGACCAAATTTAACGATTTATCGTCACAATTTCGGCATATTTTATATTATAACTGGGATATCATTTCACAACAACAAATACTTAATAAGGCCTTAGGTGAAAAACCTATTATGATATTTAGGAGAGGCCCAAATTTGAAAACGTTGTTTGAATTACCACATAGACAACATAAACAACAGAGTGGAATGTATAAATGTGGTAGATGCAAATATTGCAAGCATATCCAAATAGGGAATTTTTTCTATGTGAATAACATAAGATATAGTATTCCTAATAAATTCAACTGTGAAAGTCAAGGGGTAGTGTATCTAGCTTCATGCCAGTCATGCCCTGCATTTTATTTTGGCAAAACTGAACGACAATTGAAGCAGAGAATTTATGAGCATATTTATGCTATATTAAAAGGCAATAATACTAATGCATTAGCCAGGCACATACTTGAATACAATTCCCATAGCTTCAAATTCTTAGTAGTTCAGCAAGTCCTTAGGAACCCTAGAGGTGGCCCATGGCATTTAAAATTAGAGGAACAAGAACTTTTGTGGCAGTTAAAAACTAACGCCTATGTTTACCCTGATATTAACGATGTTTGCTCTATTAAATGCCTTCTTAAATTGAAAGCTTTAGAACGCTAAACAACTAATACTATTGAGACTATTAATATACTTGGATAATTAAGTCTCATACTATGTGCTGTTCTCATTTTTTGTTTGTTTTTTTATACACAATTTTGTGGATATATTTATTAAGAATGTTTCAGGTATATTTTATTTAAGCTGTATTTGATGTATTGCTAAGAATGATTTTTGTTTTTGAATATAGGCAGGTTGTGTGTATTAGTGGTTTTAACCGGCATGTTGTTTTAAAAGTTAAGTGATGGATTAATTGTTGGATGTGTCGACAATTATGTCTTAATTGCATCCTCTATTTAAGAGGTTTCCTTTAATGCTGTGTTGTCTGAAGAAGTGCACTAAGGTATAGTGCATGAAAGCGCTAACAGTAAACTTTAACACACAAACCTGACATTTCAAAATTCTGAAAATCAGAGTTGCAGAAGCATAAACATTTTTCCATACTTCTCAGTAATCTTCCCATCCTTGTCAAAAAGAACAAGATTAGAATTAACCAAATGTTCAGCAAAAGTATGATTAACTAAAGCTACAGCTGCTGAGTCAAGTTTGGGATGAGTGTATAAAAACTTAAAATACTGAGGAACTTTACACATTCTATCTGCCTTTTTTAGGGCCAGCAGACTAACTATTGAAAAAACTGCAAGCAGTGACACATGCAACCTCCAGGACAGAACTGGAGAAATGGGTGTAGGTTCAGGAAATTCTTTCTGTAACAGCTCATAGCATTTTCTAAGGGACTGAGAAACCGCAGTGTTCTCCCAATGAAAACACTAGCACATTCTGGAGATAGTCTCAGAGAAAGACAGACACCCCCCCCCCCCCCACACACACACACACACACACACACACAGGGAGACTCAGAAACTGAGCTCTCCTCTGCGTCTGACTCAGACAAGTGAGGAGAAAAACCCTGTACCTGTCCCTTCATCCAGATTCAGAATCTTGAATCTTTTCAGGAAAATAAGTATCCTTCTTTTACCAGAAACAACATTAATAGAAGGATTAATAGCCTGAATTAAACTGTGAACCAGACCTAATAAACTACTCTTGTCTAAGGACCTTTGTGTAGGAGTAGCTACATGTTTAGTTTTCTGTTTCTTTTTGACAGGAAAAATGGGCCAACAGTGTTACTAATGGCAGCAGCAGCTGCTTCCCCAGGGATGTGCACAACATTCTGCCTGTGAAACCTTTCTTATTTCTTATTCTAGGGCCTATAATAGTGTCTCTCCCTTATCCACTGAGGGGACCCCAACAACCAGAGAGGCTGTGGCTAACCCCCAGTCCATAGTGGTTGTAAGTGCTACACCCGAGAGATCCAGGGTGAAAGATTAGTGCTCTGAGAAACAACCTATGACCACAGCAGGGTCATCCACCTGTGGCTGAGGCAAATTGCTACCCTGCTGTGGTAGTCAAAGCTTTTTGCTTAACTTTTTCTTTTTGTGGCTGAAAGAAGGACTGACCATGCAGAGGTATAGCCAGTGAATATAATTTTGTAATCATGTGGTGTTATTGCTGACTTCCAAACCACCTGTCATTTGAAAAACTGACCCCCCCCCCCTCAGCTTAACAAATGTTTGCATCACTTTCCCTCTAAAACCATTAAAAATATTTTGTCAATCTGTTTTAATTTTTATTGGAAGCATTAATGTAGACTGCTGTGGACAGAGAATGGCCTAAAAAAAGGTCCTCTAAATAATGTAAAAAAATTGTACTCTGTAGAGTACAAAGAGTATGCCTATCTACACCCTTGCAACAATGGGACTGGTAGATTTGTTCCACGGTCAAGCCAAAAATGGTGTTTTAAACAACTTTTAAACTGACAGGAAAAAAGTATACTTATGTCTTGTGACAGTCTATTAAACACATACTACTAGCTTAAAAATAACTTTCCTAAACAAAGTACAATAAAACAATTTAAATGTGGAAAATTCTTCCCTAAAGAGCATTTATCTGCCCAGCAAAGAAATACCGCAAGCCAACAGTCAATCCTTGAAAGCCAGTAGAGGAGCACACTCTTGAAGGGCAAGAAAGCTCTGAAGAACTTGCCACCAAAACCTGTCTTTATTTAGTCATCTCATCTCAAACTGACTGATGGTTTGGGCATATGGAAGGTGCCCTGAAGCTTTGGAAGCTGTCTGTCTGTTACATCCTTGGTAGGACATAACCCATATATTTAAGACTACTGCAGCAGTGATCAACACGATGAATACCATTTAAGATGAACTGGAGAGCAGTGTTGTCATTCTGAGTAGTGCCCGATGCCCACTCAGTGGTGGCAAACTCATTCTGTAATATGTTCACTGTATTTGAAAGATCTAGATTTGACTATGGTGTCACTAACATTTGCTTTTCTGATACAGTGATCACAGAAAAGTGTAGACAGATCTTTAGGAAGGAAAGTTTCTCAGAACCACTTGTAAATAACCAGTACAAAAGTGAATCATATCAAATAAAATGAAAAGAGTCAGAAACACCTTTTTTTTTTTTTTTTTTTTTTTTTTTTACTTTTCATAAAACGTTCTTTGGTTGCTAGATTTCATGAAGTTATCACTAGGGAATCTCTCTATAGGTTTAGTTCAGTCTTTTAATGAAGCACATTCTCTTAAATAGGTATAGCTTTATGAAGAATAGTAGTAAATCTTTGAGGGGAAGGTCTGAATCTAAAGGCATAAATCATTATAATATGCTTGAATCACAGCAGCTGGGAGTTATCAGTGTGACAGGAAACCAGATGTGTGAGGGAGAGCTCATCTATGCAGTTATCCAAGATCCTTTTGCTCCAGTGATTCTACTTTAACTGAAAAGTGATCTAGAATTAATGTACTAAGACACTTAAAGGAAGCCACAGAGTTCAGTACTGACTGCACTCTGGGTGGAAGACTAAACAGAAGGCCAATAGCCTGACTTGCCTTCAGTAACCATGCTGGTTATTAGTTTAACTAAGTTTAACAATTATGCTCTTTTGATCCATGCACATGATCTTATGTCTTTCTGACTTGCATATCTGTACCGTGTATATAATTTTATTATTTTTATTTTTTTTAATAAAAATACCCCTACTCTTCACCTGAAACGTGTCATGGGATCTTTAATGTCTGCTTAAACTATCACCAGCTTCAAGTATAAGGATATTCAGTATGACATCTCATTCAAAGGATGTCACTCTAACCGTGCAGAACACCATCCATGCTGCATTGCAGTGAAAGTATTGGAACATAAATCTACATAAATGTGTGGGTAAGAATAAAACCAGAGCCTTCTGGTCTTCCCAGCTGTCAAAAGTGAGTGCATAACCTGCTGGGAAAATGGCACACTGACCACAGCTTCTGCTAACATACTATGTAACAGACAGCAAATTACTAACCAACTCGTAATTTCTAGATCAAACAAACTTGGGTTCTGGAGGTCATAAGTGGTTAACAAACACTAAATAAACATTTATGAAAACACTACATGGTATGCCATTTATTCAAACTAGTACTATTTGCAGACTAAGAACCATTACCTTCTATATGTAAAGAAACTGAGCAACTAAATGTCTATACACAAATCTTTGGAGAAGCAACAGCTGCATTTAAACAGAAGGTAATGAGAAATACCTTGCAAAACAGCTGCTCTACTGACATGCTCTGGAGAGGGTATATCTACACTTTGTTCAGGGATGCTCCACTTCACAGCTTTTTTCTATGATTTCAGACTACGGCTCATTTAACCATAGCTAGTTGTGCTAAGGATTTGAGACTAAGGTTTATTAAGTGCAACTACCTGAATTATGCAAGGAGGCTGTGCACTTTCAATGGGATTTTTTTACACTTTTCCCAACAACAGTGTGACTGTGTAGTTGGTATGTATAGATTTGGAGGTTCAGCATCAAGTCCGCCAAATGGAGGGTGCAGAGGAGATTTGTCCCCCTGCAAATATTTTTTTGAATTTTTATTTATTTTTTGATTTACTGTTTTCAATCCTGAAAAAAACGATAAACTGTGACTTGTTCTTGAGACTGTCGACTAAACCTAGGGAAGTCTCTGAAAAGTAATGCAATGATTAGCTCCTGAAACAGAAATATTTGCATTTTAATGACAGCTTTTAATCTTTTGCAGTGTAAGCTTCTATACAGACTTGCTACTCCCCCCATTCTGTGTGTCTTTCCAATTGACCATCAGCTTCATGGTGTTGCTCCACTTGCTTCAAACTTTACTGTCCTTGGCACTATCCTCCTTAAGGCTGGACTGACGCAGGTGTTGTCAGGTTAGGAAGGGGAAACACAGAGTATAACACACTGGCAACATCACATGTGCTGTCCCTGTATACCTGGAAATTTGTTATTCCGTAAGTAGGCAGTGCTACTTCACATCACATACACCACCAGACATATCTATTAGCTCCTGCCTCCCATATGCCAAATTCAATGACTATCTGACGTGATTACAGCACAACCCCATCACCATGGGAGTACTAGACTGCAGGCAGAAATTCCATTTTCCCTCTCAGAATGGGCAAACTGAGAACTGCCACTCCTTCCATCCTCCCAGCACTGAGCCACTAATCAAATTTAGGATGTCTGTATCACAGTAAGGGCTCTATTGCACTGCTGTCATCTTCCTTTCAACTTACGGTTATTTTAATATCTGGGTTTTCTACAGGTAGTATCCCTCTCTCCCACACACTCATATTCTGTCATCTATTTTCTATACATGCTTCCATGAAATACAGGGTTGCAAAGGCTAGAACCCATCTCAACAAGCAAGCATGGTTAATCAAAAAACAGGAAAATTTTCACACTTCATTTTTCATAGTTGGCTCTGTATCTCAGAAGGATGAACCCTTGACTCCATCCCAGCTAACCAGGCTTCAAGTAATGGTCATGGACACTTCAGAAGCCAGCAGGAATGGGATAGAGTGAGGTGCCAAGGTTGGCTTTCTCACTCATATGGGGAAGGCAGTGTTAAGAGTTCCACCACCTCAGTGTGGCACCTACTGGATGGATGGATTGAAGGCTCAGGGATTAAAGTCTGCAGGGGCAAGACCTGTCAGAGGAGTGCTCTCCACACTTGCCTTGGAAATGCAGGCAGTCAGGAACAGCCACATGTTCAAGTTATGGCACCTGTAGTCATGAGTGCATCTACCAATCAATCTTGGAAAGGGAAAGCTAAGGCTTGGGCTCCTCCAGATGCCATAAAAGATGATCCTGTAAGCCTGGCTCTGTGGCACAAGGGATTGATTCTTGACTGCATCCCAGATGACCAGGGTTCAAGCAACCATGGCAATGGAGGAGTCAGGCAGAGAGGGGGAAGAGTTAAGAGGTGCAACCCACTCGATCTCCTAATGGGGAGAGAGGGTTTATGCACACTTGGGAGCACACTGCTGGTATTTACTTCCAGGTGAAGACCAGGAAGCTCATAGCTCATGCCTCAGTGTATGGGTTAGGGTTGCCTGGAGGGAATGTCCCTTGTGGAGTTGCCGGGATGTCTTCTGTCACTCCACTGTATGTCCATCCCCTACACCTTGACGGATGCATGCTGTAGGAATGGGGAACTAACGAAGAAAAACTTGAAACCATCCCTGATGGCTGTCTGAATGATGGCCCTTCCTGACCAACTTTCACTCCACTGAGACCATGGTGTGTGCTAATGATTAATTCAATGGACAGTGTGGAAAAAGACTGTAAAAGAAAGATGATGCTCTGTCTGTGTCCCAATATGTCTCTTGCCAGCCAGTTGATATATGGGTCTCCACACCTGAACTGTGGCCCTCCACTGTGGGACCTCTGAACAGAAGTGGAAAGCTAGACTTGCAGATCAGGAAAAGAGAGAGGTCTCAGCAAATTGATTATGACAGCACTGCTGGAAGATGGATGTGCAAGACAGGACTGGCAGGAAATAATAAAAGATAAAAACATAGGGGAAAGGGGCAAAAATCAGATTAAAATGGCTACTACCTTGGCACTTTGGGGTGGAACAGATTACAAAATGCCTAAACATTTTCAGGAATACACAAGTAATTTATATATATATTACATTATTTGTTAACTGAGTAAGCCCACTGGACAAACAGAAGTTGTGTACTTATCATAACTTTGCATCTGTGTTTGCCCAGTTTCATTATATATCACGAATAGGTCTTCAGGTCCATCCTCGGATCCAGATCGGTCATTTCTTCCAGACATACGATCCGAGCCTCAAATTCCTCCCTCTCCCATAACACCTCACTCCTCTTCAAACCCTCAGATCGAGTTTGCTGCTCCTTTCTAAAGATAGCCAGAAAAATAATACTAGACAGATAAAGAAAGCGCCTAACCGGAGCCCAAACTCGGAACCAGGGGGTTCCCTTAGCCTCTGTATCACACTCAGTTGTAAAAGGAAGGGGGTGAGATGTGATGCATAATGAAACTGGACAACACACATGCAAAGTTTTGGTAAGTACATAAAAAGAAGTTACGTGCCTACCATAACGTTCCATGTTAGTTGTCTTTATCTCGCCTTCTTTCTTGCTGGTTGAGATCGGAGCCGATCCTCGGCTCCGACTCAGCCAACTTCTATAGCTCGAAAGCTGTTTACTGGCTCGAGGCTACCCCTTATCCCATGATGCCTAGCGCTAGCTACCCAGATCTCGTTTGTAATAGCTAACCCCAGACATAGCCAGAGAATCAACCTGTCCAAACAAAAGGTTGAGCATACCTGTCATACTCTCTAAGTCAGTAGAGGAAACAAACCAGAGAACACTCAACCAGTGAAACCAAAAACTCCTCTCAATCCAATAGGACAGGGGGACGGAGGGTGGGACACAAGAAAGAAGGCGAGATGAAGACAACTAACATGGAACGTTATGGTGGGTACATAACTTCTTTATGTTAAGTTGTCTATCTTGCCTTCGTTCTTGCTGGTTGGGACAGCGTCCCTAGCACCTACAATCCTGGATGGCTCATTGGAACAGACTCTTCAGAATAGTGGAACCAAAGTCAGCTCTGCTCCTGGAGACCATATCTAGCTTGTAATGAGAAATAAAGGTATGAGGATTTGCCCACGTAGCAGCTGCACAGATAGAATCCATGGGCAACCTAGACTGGAAGGCTACAGATGTGGCCAAAGCCCTAGTAGAATGACCTTTTGGTTTGATAGGCAACTCTTTGTTTCTCAATTGATAAATGGAAGTAATAATGTGAGACAACCACCTGGATAAGGTCACTTTGGAAACTGGGAGACCTTGTTTGCCTAGAGCGTAAGAAAGGAATAGTTGGTCCGACTTCCTTACATCCTTAGTCCTATGCAAGTATAAATGCAATTGTCTACGGACATCCAATTGGTGTAATTTGCATTCTGCCTTGTTGGTGTGGTTAGGGAAAAACTTAGGAAGGTCTATAGATTGGTTTAAATTATTTTCTGAGCAGACTTTCGGAAGGAACAAGGGATTAGTCCGCAGAGCAACCCTATCCTTATGAAAAAACAAGTATGGAGGATGAACACATAGTGCCTGAAGTTCAAAGACGTGTCTGGCTGAAGTAATAACTACCAGAAAAAGTGGTTTCCAAGATAGAAATTTAATGGAGCAGGACGCTGCAGGTTCAAAGGGGGACATAATTAAGGAGGTTAGTACCAAATTAAGATCCCAAGGAGGAGGGGGATCTCTCACTGGAGGTCTAAGGAGAGTAGTCCCTCTTAAAAAGGCTTTACAGAGCTTATGAGACATAATGTTTGAATTAGAGAACCCAACATGAAAGTTTGAAATGGCCGTCAAATGAACCCTGATTGTAGCAGAAGCGGACCCAGAATGAAAAAGTTGTGCTAGGAACTCCAAAATTTCGTGGACTGGGGCTGAAAAAGGATCTACGTTCCTAGCCTCTGCCCAACAAGAAAAACGTTTCCATTTGCTAGCATAAGTTTTTCTAGTTGTGGACTTGTGAGAGGAGACAATCTCATGTACGGCCGGGGAAATGCTGGGAAGCCTGGCTAAGGTTGGAAGTGGAGCAACCAAGCTGTGAGATGGAGTGTTTCAAGGGACTGATGCAGCCTACCTGACTGATGAATCAGTAGGTCTGGAATCAGATCCAGAGTCCAGGGCTGATCGAGAAGGTAATGGTGCAGGAACGGAAACCATATCTGTCGAGGCCAGTAGGGGGCAATGAGGATCATTTTGCAACCCAACGATATTGCTTTCTGTATGGGTTTTGGTATCAGGGGAAATGAAGGGAAGGCATAAAGAAGTCTCTGAGGTCAATTGTGGACTAGAACGTCTCTGGGAGTGTGACCTGGAAGTGGAAGAAGGGAGAAGTAGTTGCTACATTTGCTGTTGAAGGGGGTGGCAAAAAGATTGCAGCAAGGCTGTCCACATTTGCGGAAGATCATATCCGCAACTACCTGATTCAGAGACCACTCATGAGGCATGACAATAGCTCTGCTGAGCCTGTCCGCTATGACTTTGGATCTCCCAGGGATGTGCGTCACAATCAGAAAACGTTGGGAGGAAATCGCCCACTGCCAGAGTCTGAGTGCTTCTCGACATAGGGGGTAGGACCTGATTCCGCCCTGCTTGTTGATGTACCACACCACTGACATGTTGTCCGTTTGAATTGCAATGGTCCCAGAAAGGAGAGAGTCCTGAAGAGCTTGCAATGCTAGGAGCACGGCTCTCATTTCTAGGACGTTTATATGCAGATGGTACTCGTGAGGCTGCCAAGTGCCTTGGACTTTCCTGCCCTGATAATGCCCCCCACCCTATAAGGGAGGTGTCTGTGGTCACTGTGGCAACTGGAGGGGGCTGAATGAAGGGTTTGTCCTGAGTCACTCGTGGGGAGCAAACACAAAAATTGGCCAGCAAAAGCAGACACGGATGTTAGAATGAATAAGTCCTTTATTACCAAAAAATATTCAGACTGGTTTTGGCAAAGATTGCCTTCTTCAGTGTAGGACAAACTAGTGGGCAGACCATCCACCAGGAAAGGTGCCTTTTGCATGCTTCTGTAATCATGATCATGTGAGACATGGGCAGCTGTTGGAAGGACCACTGTGTGAACAGAAGCTACTGAAGGATCCTCATGTGAAAGCGGGCCAGTGGGATTAGAAGAATTGCCGCTGCCATGGAACCCAGTGTTTGAAGGACGAATCTGACTTGGGTCCTTTTACTCTGCATTAGAATTTGTACTTGCTGGCAAAATGTAGACACCCTTCCTGGAGGTAGCCTTGTGGACATGTTCCTTGTGTCTAAGTCTGCTCCTATATACGTGATAGATTGACAGGGCAACAAGGCAGATTTTTCGAAGTTTATTGTAATGCCTAGCTGGGAGCAGATTGTGACTGTGTAGTCCCTGGCTTGCAGAAGTTGATGCCTGGTAGTAGCAGTGAGGAGCCAGTCGTCTAGATATGGAAACACCTGGAATCCTCGACGTCTCAGGTGAGCCGTGACCACTGCCATACATTTGGTGAACACCCTGAGGGCTGTGGTGAGACCAAAGGACAGAGCTCTGAACTGGTAATGACTGGCTCCCAGCCGGAAGCGAAGGAATCTCCTGGAGCGCCTGTCCATTTTGATGTGGCAGTACGCATCCTGAAGATCTATGCAGCACATCCAATTGTCCTGACCCAGAAAGGGTAGAATGGACTGTAGCGTGACCCTCCAAAACTTTGTTCTTTGAACATACTTGTTTAGTCTGCTGAGATCCAGAATCGGTCTCCAGTCCCCTGTCTTTTTTGGTACCAAAAAGAACCTTGAGTAAGTTCCAGATCCGTGTTGGTCTGCCGGGATTCCCTGGATGACTCTTTTTTTCTAGCAGTTTTGAAACTTCTATGACTGCTTGGTCCCTCAGATTGGGTGAAACATCTGGAAGGGATTTGTTTGATGGTAAGGGGGGTTGAGAGAAGGGAATTTTGTAACCTCCAGATATAATTGACCGTACCCATTTGTCTTGCGTTAAATTTTGCCAGGCTTTTAGGTACAGTGAAACTCTTCCCCCGACTGCCTCCAGAGGCGGGCAGCTGGGCAACCCTTCAGGGATGCTGAAAGGGCTTCTCAGAGAAGGATTCTCTGTTACCTTGGTTCTGTGGGCCCCCTCTGCCACGAGGGTGGCGTCTGTTGTTGTTGTTTCCTCCTCTGCCCCTGGAGGAAAAATAGCTACGTATGTCAGGCGAGGCTCCCTGAGATTTTCGGAACCACATTTTACCACTCTTCTGACCCTTGGAGTATGGTCTGGAAGGAGTGGAAAAACGGACTCCCACGGCAGAGAGAGTCTTGCCTTCATGCTCACGCCTAGTCAAAGTGTCTTTCACCTATGGTCCAAAAAGAAAGGAACCATCAAAGGGGGTGTTGGTGAATGACTCTCTAAAGGGTTCCACAAAGTTACACGGCCGCATCCATGCATGTCTCCTAAGGGTCACACCCATACCTTCGGCTCTACTCACACCATTGGCTGCATAGGAAATGAGCCTCATGGAGGAGTTGACTACAGAATTAAGGGTCGCCAGCTGGGAAGCCACTTTAGCTTGAGCCCCCTCAGCTGATGGATCTTGAAGGGTATTTCCAAGCTCTTTAAGGAGATCCCTCTGAAGCCGGGTAAAATGGCATAAGTAGTTCAGTGACCTCATAGAAAAGGTCGCTGAAGCAAACATTCGCTTCCCGTATCTGTCCATGGTCCTAGACTCCTTGTTAGGAGGATGGACAGACGAAGAGGTTTCCGCTAACTCTTTTTGGGTGGCTGCTGCTACCACCATGGCATCAACAGGAACACCTTTGGTAAGGAACTGCTTATCATGGGGTGCTGTGATGAACTTGCCAGGTCTCCTCGGAGTTGGTTCCACTGTATCCAGGGCTGACCAAGCCTTTCGAGCCACCACGGACATAAGTGGATCGAAAGGCAGAGAAACCCAGGAGGTGGAAGGTCGAGAACCGAACACATCCAGGAATACAGACTCTTCCTCGGTAGGGGCTAGGAGATTCCAGTTCCCCCTCTGCTTAAACATTTCGAGCATGTCCAAAAAGGAAACATCTTCAGAGGGGGATCTCAGGGACCCTTCCGAGTCATCTAAGTCTGTATCAGAAGTGACAGACTCAGGGGAATCAATGTGCTTCTTCTTGCACGTCTTCTTATGAGGGGGCTCCTCTGAATGATCAGGGGAGGCCTAGGAAGAAGAGGAAACACTCAATGGGGTGCCCTGGAGGGCCGGTTCCCCACGCTTGAGGTCTGGAGGAGGAGCTAAGGTTGGCACAGGCACTACAGGGGATGGAGCCGATGGGGCCGATAGTGGAGCTGACTCAGTGGCCAGCACACTTCCTCATGACATCGAAGGCGCCCCTGCCACAATGCAGAGAAAGCTCCGGTTCAGAGGAAATCGGAATCTTTATCCACACTGAGGGAGACGGCTCACCTGCGCCGAAGCTCCGAGAGGGAGAACAGGGTTGGACAAGGGACCGATGCCACTCGTCCCCTCGGAGCCAATGAGGGAGCCCGAGCGCCCAGATACCTCGACGGATGGCACCATCGAGGGAATCGAAGCTGAGGACAGAACCGAAGGAGATAGAGTTATCAGAGCCGATGGTTGCTCTACTTGAACCCCAACGAACTCCGGCACCGAGCTCAATGGAGTCGGAGGAGGAACATCAATAGAAGTGGATGGAGCCAACACCTGTTGAGGAGGGCTGGACAACATTTTGGCAAGTGCCTGCGACTTTATTAACCTACTGACCACTCTCTCCACGTCGTGATCCGAGAGCCTAGAGGATCGAAAGGAGTGAGAACATCTGTTACTGCGCTCGCTCTGAAGCAGTAGAGACCGAGGAGCCGAATGTATCGATTCCAGAGAAGGGGACCTCAGCCTCTTGTGGCTCCACGAAGGCTCCGAAGTTTCTGATGGAGCCGACGGGAAGATAGTCTTATCGATTCCAGCCGGAACCGAAGTAGCAGGTAAAGTCTGAACCAAAGACGGCTCCGAACTTGGAGCCGACGATTTGGTAGATTTAGGGGATTTCACAGGCTGAGTCTTGGCTGGTGAATCCTGGGGCTTTAAAAGGACCCTAACAATAAGCTTATTCTTACGCTCCTGCAGAACTCTTGAACTAAATGCATGGCAGATAGAACGAGAGTCCTGCAGGAGCACAGCGCCTAAACAATAGACGCAAGAAGTGTGCCCATCTGTCAGAGACATCTTCTGACAGCATGAGTCACACTTCTTGAACCCAGACACCTTGGATTCTTTGGACATCCTGTAACAAATAATACAACAATAGCTATCAACAAAATACAGTCTACAGAAAAACACAGTATACTACAGACTAAAGCTAAAGTTTTTTTTTTTTTGATAGGAAAGCCTCTAATTCAAATGGCTAGCCTATAAAGAAGATAGAAGGAAAGCCTCTAACTTAAACGGCTAACCTGGCAGGAAAAGAATAAGGAGGGGGGGAGATGGAGAACTCTCTAAATTAAACAAGCTCTAAAGGAGAGGGAAGGAAGCTACAAATACACACTTAGCTAACACAACAAATATAAGACTAAAAACTAACAATAATCCCTAGGAAAAAGTCTATTTCTAGTAAAAAAGTTCTATAAAGAAGCTATATACGAGACTGAGCCAGCAAAACAACACCTCGCAGCTGAAGCAGCAAACGAGATCTGGGTAGCTAACGCTAGGCATCATGGGATAAGGGGTAGCCTCGAGCCAGTAAACAGCTCTCGAGCTATAAAAGATGGCCGAGTCAGAGCCGAGGATCGGCTCCGATCCCAACCAGCAAGAACGAAGGCGAGACAGACAACTTAACATCTTCTAATCTGATGTTGTCCATTTCATTATGCATCACGAATGGGTCAGAGTCCCCAGCTACACAAACCCTGGGACGACCTCAAGGAAGGATATGCCCGAGCAATGCGAAACCAAAGAATCCTCTGTATCTGGAAATAATATCCAACTTGAAGTGAGATACAAACATATGAGCTGTGGACCAAGTAGAGCAAATTTCATCAACTGGAGTTCTTGTGGAGAAGGTAGGTGAAGTAGACGTAGACCTGGTAGAGAGGGCTGCAACTGGACAGGGAAGATGCTTGCCTTGCTGAGAATAAACTGCAGAAATACAATCCGTAATCCATTTGGCAAAGGTGACCTTGGATACAGCCAAATCTAACCTATTTGGAGAAAAGGCAATGAACAACTGTTTAGATTTCCTGTGAGATCTAGTCCTGTGTAAGTAAAAATGCAGCTGTCTGTGTACATCTAAGGAATGTTCATAGGTTCATAGCTTGGCTATCAGCCCAAGGGCCTACGTAAGCCTAGCCAACAAGTTTCCCTGGCTTACGCCACCCAAAAAGGTTACTTTCCTGTGCCACTGTCGAGCAGAGACACAGAAGTGATCACCGGGGTGTATTTCATATTTCCCATCCACTCATCAAGATTTTTCTTGAAGCGTGCTAGTGAAGAACTTTGCTTGACATAGATGGGTAGCGTGTTCCAGAGTATGGGAAATCTCTGGGACAAGAATCTATCCCTCCAGCATGTCCTGTTTATTGTGGTGACAATGTTTAGGTCCCTACAGCGTGTAGCTAGGAGGGATTGGGATTTCTTTAGGTGTAGCATGTCCAACAGCTCTAGGTTTGACATAGCTTTATATGTTAGGCAAAGATCACCTCGGAGTAGGCGATATGCTACGGAATAAAGCTGGAGTTTTTTGAGGCGGTCAATGTAGGGCATTTGTTTCAGGCCAGTAATCCTCTTTGTGAGGTACTTCTGTGGCCTTTCCAGCTGCTGCAGATGTCTTGTGAGGTACATTCCAAAAGGGCTGTACTCTATAATGGGTCTAATAAGTGTTGAATAGAGGGGAACAATGACCTCTTTTTTTCCTGGATGAGAACCCTTTTATGATGAGGTGTGCCATGTAGAAGGACTTCCTGACTACTGTTGCGATGTGACTATCAAAGGAGAGACTACTGTCCACCTGGGTCCCATGGTCTCTTATCACACATTTGGTGTTAAGTAGATTGCTGCCTATGTGGTGGTTCATGGGTACAGAGTTTTTACCAAAGGGGATGACACTGCACTTTTTGGCATATAGCATGAGGCCATGGCTCTGACACCAGGCATCTGTCTCAGCGAGGCCCTTCTGTAGGATGTCCACAAATAATTTGGGGACTTGACTATGGCTCATAGTTTGCAGTCATCTGCGAACTTCATTAGCCAGAGGCCTTCTGTGTTAGCCTCTACTTCAGAGAAGTAGATACCAAACAGGAGAGGTCCCAGGATGGAACCCTGTGGTACTCCACTTGTCACTGCTTTGAGGTCAGATTTGGAGTCTGCTACTTTTACAGTGTGGGTTCTGTAAGTGAGCCCGTTGGCAACCCATCTTGTGATGTAGGGATTTATACCTAGTTTAGTGAGTTTAGCTATAATTCCAGAATGGGGGATGGTGTCGAAAGCCTTGGCGAGGTCAAGATAGGCTGTGTGAACCACCTTAACCTCATCTACAGCTTTGGTGACTGCCTCAAAGAAGTCGATCAGGTTCAGGAGGCATGATCTGCCTTTCATAAACCCGAGCTGGGTGGGATCCAGAGTTTGGAGGTTACCAATACCTTTGTTTATGAGTTCCGTGATGATACGTTCCATGGCCTTGCAGACCAGGCTCATCAGGCTAATAGGTCGATAGTTCCCAGGATCAGTGGTGGCTCCCACTTTGTGAAGTGGGATAACTGTTGCTGTGTGCCATTCAGTGGGTGCAATGCCTGATGCGAGGCTATTATTGAACATGGTGCTTAAGTGGGGAGGCAGTTCATTCTGAAGTTCATGTAAAACGCAGCCTGGGATGTTGTCCGGTCCCAAGGATGCTGTGTTTTTGGCTTTAGAGAATGCAGCTTTTACCTGCGTAGTTGTGATTACAGGGACTCTGCATTCTTCCTGTATAGATATGGGCCATTTAGGGGGTGGGTGGGGGATAAAGTTAGCACTGAACCTATCTGCCAGGATGTTGGCAATATCAGTTGGTTCTGTAATTTTCAAGCCTTTGTGTTGTAACTCAGAGCAGACCTGGGTGTTGCCATCGAGATTCTTGACATAGCTATAGAATGCTTTGTGGTTGTCCTTAGAATTAGTGGTGATTTTGTTTTCGTAGCTAGCTTTGGAGGATCTTATAAGGGCTCTCAGCTTCTTACTGAGGCTGATCAGGGAGCTCCTACACTCATGGGATTTTACTCTCTTTTGCAACAGTTTCTTCCTTCTGTTGTACAGTTTGTTTATGGCAGGGGACCACCAGATTGGCTTCCTTTTTTTGGAGGATAGCGTTTTGGTTCTGTTTGGGATAGCAAGATCCATGCACTTGTGTAAGTGCATATAGAGTGCATTTGTGCAGGATTCAGCAATTGTAACTGTACTGTCCATCTGCATGGGTATCATGAAGTTCACCACTTCTGTCTTAAGAAGCATGAAGTTGGCTTTGGAGAAATTTTTTACTGTGGTTTCCTTAATGGGGGGTGGGGGTGGGATGTGGATATCAAGGGTGATTAGCTTATGGTCGGATCGGACCAACAAGGAGTTGACTTCAGGTGTGGAACACCGGTCACTCATGTTGGTAATGATTAGGTCTAGGATATTGTTGCCCCTGGTGGGGGTGTGGATAAGTTGATCCAGGGCATTGGAGTTTATGTAGCATGTAGCATGTAGCATGTATTCACCTTTATGGGAGCAGTTAGGGAAAGATACAGGCAAGTGGATAGTCTGGATAATACTTATCTCTGAGGCAAACTTCAGTATGAATGAAGAATTAGTTCTAAGTGAGACTCTATCTCTAAAGAAAGTTATATATGGTGGTTGAAAAGACAGAGCTTGCAATTCTGACACTCTTCTAGCTGAAGTAATGGCCACAATGATGGCAGTCTTCCAAGACAAAAGTTGTAACTCACATGAGCTAGGAGGTTCAAATGGTTTCTGGGTAAGTCCCTGACATACCAAGGTAAGATCCCAAGGAGGAGAAGGATCTTTAATCGGAGGCCTGAGATGAAAAACTCCTTTCATAAAAGCCCGGCATAGCTTAGAAGTGGAAACAGTAGAGGAAAAGCTAATGTCCTTCCCCACATGGAAATTCAGGATAGCTGCAAGTTGCAACTTTATACTGGAAAAACTAGCTCCATGCTGGAAAAGCAAACTAAGAAACATAAGGATGTCCAGAACTGAAGCAGAAAAGGGTCAGTATTCCTCTGTGAAGCCCAAATAGAAATTCTCTTCCATTTGCTATGATACATTTTCTTGGTGGTGGACTTCTGAGAAGCAAGAATAATTTCGTAGACTGGGAAAGCTAGCCTGGACTTTTGTAAAATCACTGGTAGTGGAGAAACCAAGCAGTCAGTTTGAGGGATTGAAGATTGGGAATCAGGTTTTCAGACAGATGGGATATTAGATCTTGCCTGGGATCCAAAATCCATGGAGGATACTTGCTGTGAGACTGCAGGAAGAGGAACCATACCTGACGAGGCCAGTAACAGGCAATGAGGATTAGATTGATCTTCAACCTGTTGGGTTTCTGTAGAACTTTGGGTATCATGGGAATAGGAGGATAAGCATAGAGGAGATCTGGGGGCCAATCGTGGCCTACAGCATTCCTGGGTGATTCCCCCAAGGGGGGGAGGGGTCAGAACGAAGTACTTGCTGCATTTGTTTAGGGGGAGGCAAAGAGGTTGCAGCAAGGCTGGCTCCAACAGCTAAATATTAGATTCACTACCGAATCGTTCAGGGACCACTCATGTGGACTTAGATCAATCTGCTCAGTCTGTCTGCCATAATGTTGGACTCCCCCAGGATGTGCATTGCAGTGAGAAAGCGGTTTGAAGAAATCACCCATTCCCAAACCCTCATGGCCTCCCTGCACAATGGGTATGAATGGGTACCCCCTCGATTGTTGACATACTAGACCACTGATATGCTGTCTGTCAAAATTGCAATTGTCCCCAGAGGAAGGCAGTCCTGAAAGGCTTGCAATGTGAGAAGGACCACCCTCATCTCCAGTACATTTTTGTGAAATTTGGTCTCTTTCGTGGACCACGTGCCTTGGATCACCTTTCTCTGAAAATTGCCCCACCCCAACAGGGAGGCGTCCATGCTCACCTTGGCCATAGGAGGGGGAAAATGAAAGGTCTACTGAGATGGAGATCATCTGTAAGGATTCAGCATTTGCAGATGATGCCTGGAAACTGGAGTGAGCCTGACTGGGGTTGACAACAGATGGCACCAAATAGACCACAGTACCATTAGGGTCCACTGGAGAACACGCATAAGGAACCTAGCTAGGGGCATTAGAAGAATGGCAGCTGACATGGATCCTAGGGCCATGAGGACCAATTGAGCTGGTGGAGCTGGGGTGCCTAGCAAAGGTTAAATTTGCTGTCTCAAGGATATTATTCTCTGGAGAGGTAGGGCTGCTATCTGTGTGATTGTGTTCAATTGCATCCCCATGAATTCAATATCCTGTGCAAGAGTTATCTTGGATTTTGCCATGTTCACTGTGATTCCCAGGCAATGGAACAGGTGCAACATAAGTTGAATAGCCTGAAGTAGTTGATGCCATGTGAGTGCTATTAGGAGCCAATCATCCAGGAAAGAAAACACCTGGAATCCTTGCAGACGGGACTGATTGCATTTGGTGAACACCCAGGGGGCAGTGGTAAGGCCAAAGGGCAGTGTTCTGAACTGGTAATGACTGGCCCCCATTCTGAAGGCAGATATCTCCTGAAGTGCCTGTCTATTTTGATATGATAGTATGCATCCAGGAGATCTACATAGCACATCCAGTCGTCCTTGCACAGACGCGGCAGAATAGACTGTACTGTAACCATATGTAACTTCGACTTCTTTACGAGTAAATTCAGACTGCTCATATCCAAGATGTGTCGAAAGTCCCCTGTCTTCTTTAGCACCAAAAAAAAGTGTGTTTAAGTTCTGCATATTAGTTGTTTGGCTGGGACCTGTTGGATGACTCTTTTGTCTAGACATTTTTGAACTTGGGTACTCTCCCTTTGACTGGGTAGCATGTCGGAGAGATACTTCTTGGAACTGGCAGAAGGAAGGGAAAAGGGAATGTAGTAACCTCTGGAAATTATATTTAACACCCAGGTGTCATTTGCTAAGTTTATCCAGGCTTCTGGGTGTAAAGAAAGTCTGCCCCTGACTGCCTCCAGAGTAGGACAGCCGGGCAGAGCTTCAGGAGTGCTGAGAGGGCCTGTCAGAGAAAGGTTCCCTGAAGCCATGGTTTTAAGGACCCCCTCTCCCTCTGGGGTGGCGTCTACCATTGAATCCTGTCCCTCTGCCTCTAAAACAGGATTTGTCTTGCAAATCAGGAAAAGGCCCTTAGGACTTAAGAACCACATCTTCTTCCCACTCCATTGGTTCCTGGAGAAGGTCCAATGGGGTGAAGAAAACTTGATCCCTATGGCAGATAAGGTCTTGCCTTCCTGTTTGCTGCTGGTAAGAGTCTCTTACTGATGGCCCAAACAAGGAGGAACTGTCAAAGGGGGCATTAATGAACGACACTTTAAAGGGGTCAGCAAACCCGCACAGTCTAATCCAGGAATGTTTCCTGAAGGCTATGCTTGAACCAGCCACTGGTGAGGTTCCTTCTGCAGGTTGGGAAATTAACCTCATCTAAGAGTTAATTATGGAGGCCATAGTGGTCAGCTGGGGATAAACTTTTTAAAGTCCTCCTCTGACAATGACTGTGTCAGAGAGGTAGAGATTTCCTTAATCAGATCTCTGTGAAGGCACGTGAAGTGTGCCAGGTAATTTAATGCTCTCAGCGTAAAAGTGTCTGAGGCATACATGCACTTCCTATGCCTGTCCAAAGCCTAAGACTCCTTGTTCAGAGAATGAACAGTGGAGCTCTGTTCAGGGAGCTCCTTCTTGGTGGCTGCCAACACTACAATTGCATCAACTGGGACCCCTTTACCCCAAAAAGGACAGTCCTTAGGAGGACTAAGATATTTGTCTGCATGTTTGGGAATTGGCTGCATGGTGTTATGCTCCTTCCAAGCCCAGTGGGTGATAAGGTCAATGAGCTGGTCCACCAGGTGGGGTCACCCAGGATGTATACTGTCCTGTCCCGAATGCCTACAGGAACACAGACAACTCCAAGGAAGGGAATTAGGAGGACCATCCAACCTTTTGCTTCAGAATTTCTAAACTATCCCTGAAGGAAATATAATCAGGTATAAATCCTTCCCCTTTGTCAAAATTAGTGTCCTCTGTCAATGACTCCAAAGGGGCGTCCATTTGCTTCCTCTTGCACCAGCTCTTCCGAGGAACCTGCTCCTTGGGGTACTCGGGGAGGACTTGGAAGACAGGGGAACCCCGTGCTGAGGGGTAGGCTGGAGCCTCTCCAGGAGGGGCTGACCATGGATCAGACGGACAGGAGCAATGCCCTGATCTGCAGGGGACTGGGTGGGCATGGCAGAAGAGGGTCCATGTCTCGCGGTGTGGCGAATGCCTTTTCTGCCACTTGGAAGGCTGACAATGCTGAAAGAACATGCCCCCTACCACAGGAGCTGAAGACGTCAAAGGAGAGGAGGATGACGTCATCCCAGATCTGACACTTCTAGAAGGCACCGGCACCAAGCTGTCAAAGGCCGAGACCCCCAGGGGTAGGGACGACTCCAAAAATAGTCAGACCTGACACCACCCCCGAGGACCCAGTACCGACATCCCAGGTCTGGGACCCACTCTGCTCTGAAAAAATCAGGGCCAAGCCAGTCAGGGACATTGTCGGAGTCAAAGAAATGGATATTCTGTGCTCTGATGCCAGTCCATATGGGAGTGTCAGGCCCTAAAGCTTCGAAGGAAAGATCGGATCACAGGAGGAGGCTGTGGTATCGGGGTCGGAGTTCTGATGGATCCAGAATGGGTCAGAGAAGGCAAGATCCCCAGCTGGATCTGGGCTTTGAGAAAACTCATCATCATCCAATCCATATTGGAATGGGACAGCCAAGAGGATCTACAGGAAACAGAGGAATGGGTCGACCTAATTGGCGGCATGCTAGGATGGACAGTCTGGACAGGTGAGGGAGATTTACTCCATCGCAGAGTATGGCTACAGGACCTGCAATCCAGGCTAATCTGACCCAGAGTCCACTCCAGAGAAGAAGAGCTGTGGATCTGTATGGTCTCCACAAGCTCCAACTGACTGCTCAGACTTGCGGTCTGAGGGTCTGACAGAGAGGTTGGCTTGGCTGACGCCAGCCTCACTCGATTCAAGTGCCGGGATCTGAGGATGATGGATCCGATAGCCTCCTGCACTTCTTAAGAGCAGAAGCCTTGTCCCAGGAGAAACAGAGGGGGCCCACTTCTTAGGGAACAGGCTTCTGGGCTCCAGAAGGTGGGAGAAGACCTCTCAAGGTAAGTTTACTGCACCTGTCAGAGAGGGCCCGGAGATTGAAGGCCGAGCAGATGTTGCACGGCAAAGCAATACACCCACTTTTTGCATACACTATAAGCTATACACTAACAGCAAAATGAAAGATACAGGGAAACAAAAAAATCCGCTGAACAAGTGGAACAGGATCCAAGGCAAATAAAGCACAATTCTTTAGTGAACAAAACAACTTTAATATCGCTTTCATCTCCAAAGAGACTTCATCAGAATAAACATCAAATGCAAACCAAGTTATAAATATACAAAGTCAACCCTTTAGTTAATTACTTAATAATCCAATAATTCAGTTATCCAAGCTAAAAAAATCATCCTAAACTAAACCTCCATAAAAACATATACCTCAAAATGTGTAAGAAAAAATACTAACACATTTTATAAAAATATGTAAATATATAACACATGAAAATATGTATGCACATAATATGGTTAAAATTTTAGTATTATCAAACATTCTTAAATATTTTTACAAAGTTTTAACCTCTTATTTTTTAAAAAGCACTTTATGTTTATTGAATCATTCACTCCTGGAGGTTTGTCTGCCCCCAACTTTAACTGCCTAGTAGTCTCCCTTTGTTCCACTCGATCTTTATAACAACTTCCCCTGGTGTTCTTAGTTACATGTTCTAAGATGGAAAATAAAAATGTTTGTATTCAGGACACTTTAAAGTATGCCTGTATAATGCATTGTTACACTTACTTTTCCTAATAGAATAAATACATTCTTTAATTCTTTGATATAAACATCTAGTGGACATCCTTACATAGAAATCCCTACAAAATGAACAGACTGCTACATAAACTACCTTCTTACAATTATAAACCCTTTTGACAGGTATAGTTCTGTTTAAATGCGGTAACTCAATAAAAGGGCCTTCTAAGATATACTTACAAGCCACATAAAAAACACATTTATACATCCCATTGGCCTTCCCACTACAACTCACTAATTCTTTACAAAAATTATCCCTTTGCAAACATCTCTTCAAAATACAATGTGTTGTTTGGACATGTCGGTTGACAGGTGTAGTATACTTTCTAAAAATTGGAACATCATTAAAGGTAATACTGACCCTCTTAAGAGTAGTTGGGGACAAAGCTACATTTATTTTAAAAACACTTTAAATTTAAAGAGGTGTTTGCAAAGGGATAATTTTTGTAAAGAATTAGTGGGGTCTATATTAGAACACTGAACATTCAAAATGTCGAGTGTTCTAATATCGAACCCTACCAATCGAAAATACCAAACACTGAACGTTCAAGAACAGTCAATTTTTTCCTAGGGAAAAAATTTGCTGTTCAAAAACACATACACACAACACAAGCACACCAAACACACAGCAACCCACACACACACATACACACACCTAAAATCTTACACCTAACCCTACACTAAACTATACACACACCATTAACTATCCACTTACCTTAACCCAAACCCTAACCCTAATGTTTGTCACTATCACACACTCACCTCACCCGCGACCTAACCCTAACTCACCTAATCCACCCTAACCCTCATGTCCACACAATCGCACACATACCTAACCCGCACACAATCCCACACTTACCTGAACCCGACCCGTAACTTTCCAAAAGAGCGCTGAAAATACCGAAGCAATAGAAACGGACAACCAAATTCTTTCCCTAGTAAAGAATTCAGTTTTCTGCTTCTTCGATATTTTCAGCGTTCGCTGAAAATGGGTCAATATTAGAACACTTGACATTTTAATTGTTTGGAGTTCTAATATAGACCCGAATTAGTGAGTTGTAGTGAGAAGGTCAATGTGATGTATAAATGTGGTTTTTGTTTAGCCTGTAAGTATATCTTGGAAGGCCCTTTTATTGAGTTACTGCATTTAAACAGAACTATACCTGTCAAAGGGGTTTATAATTGTAAGACACAGGGGGTAGTTTATCTAGCAGTCTGTTAATTTTGTAGGGATTTCTATGTAGGGACATCCACTAGATGTTTATATCAAAGAATTAACATCTTTATTCGATTAGGAAAAGTAACTGTAACAATGCATTATATAAGCATATCTTAGTGTGTCATGAATACAAAAAAAAATTTATTTTCCATCTTAGAACATGTACCTAAGAACACCAGGGGTGGTTGTTATAAAGATTGAGTGGAACAAAGGGAGACTATTTGGCAGTTAAAGGCGGGTACGGACAAACCTCCAGGAATGGATTCAATTAACATAAAGTGTTTTTTAAAAAATAGAAGGTTAAAAGTTTGCAAAAATATTTAAGAATGTTTGATAATACTAAAGTTTTAACCATATTGTGTGCATACATATTTTCATGTGTTATACATTTACATATTTTTATAACATGTTTTAGTATTTTGTCTTACACATTTTGAGGTATATGCTTTTTCTGGAGGTTTCATTTAGGATGAGTTTTTAGACTACATAATTTAATTATTGGATTATTAAGTAATTAAGTAAAGGGTTGACTTTGTATGTTTAAGACTTGTTTTGCATTTGATGTTTATTCTGATGAAGTCTCTTTGGGGACAAAAGCGATATTAAAGTTGTTTTGTTCGCTAAAGAATTCTGCTTTATTTGCCTTGGATCCTGTTCCACTTGTTCAGCGGATTTTTTTGTTTAGTAGTTGGTTTAGCCGCCTCATCTTTTGGGAATTTTGTGAAAGAGATACATGGAAATAGGAGACTTGGAAGGTGGGAAAGGATCCTAACATCAGCGAAAACTCTAAATGACAGGAAAAATACCTTAAACGGAAGGGGAGGTTAACACTATAGATATTAAAAGGCTGTAAATTAACTAGGATGGAAAAAGAGCTAATAAGATTACAGAAAGAAATGGGTGCTTTTTTACTTATCTGAAAGGAGGCTCCGAATCGTGTCTGTGCTGAAAAGCATCAAACGAGATCTGAGAGTTTGAAGATGAGTGAGGCATTATGGCAGAGGGAGGAGTTTGAGGCTTAGATCGTATGTCTGGAAGAGATGGCCGAGTCAGATCTGAGGACAGATCCGAAGACCCATTCATGATGCATAATGAAATGGACAACATCAGATCTGTCCCTTTTCAGAAGTGACCTAGTTGCACAGTCTGGTTAAATGACTTGCTCAGAGTCACACAACAGGCAAATGAAGTTAGAAGTGTTGGTGGTTGGCATAATAGTTAAGGTATATACCTCCTAACAAGAAATGCAGAGTTTGATTCTCACTAAGGGAAACTGGCTAAGCTTAAAATAGTTCACAAGGGCAGCTAGCCAAGTACTTACTTATGAATCTAGAAGGAATCAGACCCTAGACACAGGAATCAGCTTACTAATAGCTTTGGCCCTTTGACCTGTCAGACAAATCATAAACATATATATTTGCCCTTGAATATCTTTTAACACTGATGCAGCCACAACAAATGTTAGTGAGCACAATTTTAAAACATACTCATAACAGTATGGACGTGTGACTTTTCCTACTCATTGACCAACAGTTTGAAAGCCAGCAAGTATACATGTGAACAGACTGGTTGGTTTATAAATTAAGTCGCTCTAATTTAACATTTTTGATTTTGCTTTGTCTTTCTGCAATTCTTCCATCTAGGCAACAAATTTATATTTTAGAATAGTGAAATTACACAAAATCATGATAAGCATGTATAACAAATTGGCCCACATCGCCTGAACAAATATAAAAGCCATGCTTACAAAATAACCCATACAGTTCAATTGCTAAATGTAAACAGCGCCCTTCATTGGTTACTAATTCTAAAGACTTCACTGCTTTGAGTTACATGAGAGAAAAATGAAGCTGTATAACAAGTAGCAGTTGTCATGTGCTTTCTCAAGAGGTAAATCTGAAATTCATGCTAAAACCACCAAAAGAGTAGGAGGCTCAATTAGCAAGGAATTAAAGACAGACAGTTATCACATAAAACAGACATGTTCAAAATGTGTTCAAACATTTACAAATTCTAAATTAACAACTCGAGTCTTGAACAGGGGAAAACAAGTCTAAGGAGCAAGGTAGTTTTCTGGAGAAGTATGCGCCTCTCCAGATATTTAACAGTTATTAGGATGATGAAGACATTCAAGAGAAAAAAGTACTCATATAAAGGAAGAACAGCCATGTTATTTGTTCCTCAGCTACTATGAAAAGAGGAAGTAGCAAACTATGGGGAACTCCACTAATTTGTTTATAAGACCATGATTTGGGACACAGCACAGCAGGCCCAAATAAGAGAATTTAAAAAGCTGTAAGACAGGGTCATGGTGATATACGATAATTGATTTGCATTGTTTTCAAGCATGCAACACTTTACCACACAATTCTTTATATGATCTTCATCAGCAATATCACATACACAGCAGGAATATAAGTGTTCTGAAAGACATGCAAATTACTTGACACAAACACTACTTGAAGCAAAAAAGAAAAGAAAAAATTACTGCTGTTACATCATATCTGCAGTCAGAGAACATAAATCATCCCACGAGTAATAAGATGCATTATGTAAGTCAGGAAATGAGTACTGTTTCTCCATATTCCTGTTTTAAACACACCACACAGAATCAAAATTAATGCACAGTCTTATTTTTTTATTGTAATCTAACCTAGAACCACATCGCTGCTACAAAGTTTGCATCTGGTATTAATTCTGGTATTTTGTGTTTTCACGAAACAAAGCCAAAACTACACAGCATCTAAGACTATGTTTGTTACTTTAATTATGCAATTTATTTATTTATATTGACTTGTTGAATGGGGTAGAGCGCTGATCCGAATTAAACTACTTCAGGTTCAGACTAGGTGCAAAAAAACACAATACTCTGACAGAAGCAAATGTACAGTTTCAACAAAAGCAGACAAGCATAGTTGTGCAAATACAATATAGTGGCAAAAGGAACGGTCCAATAAAATCTGATAAAGCATTGGCATTAAAAAGGAATTTACGAGTGCCTGATTCTAGACAAAGAGAAGCCTTTCATGACAAAGAAGGAAAACTGTGTTTAAAGAAAGCATGCTTAAAGGAAATTGCACAATTTATTTGCAGTTTATTTATTTTATTTTATTTATTTATTTAGATTTGTTAACTAGGTGGTGTCTGACTGGGCCAGAAGCCCATTTTCAGTGGAGACCCGGGGAGAAATGCTTCTCAAAGATAAAAATAAAAATAGTAATGCAAAGTACAATTAGTAAGATCAAGAAATATACATTACTAACTAAAATAACTAAGACATTATATTGATAGCACAAAACACAGAGAATAAAAAGTACTGATCTATGTACAACTGAGTAATTAACACTTCCAGAGGCTAAAATATAAAATATATAAATCCAAGAAAATATGTCAGCAAAAATTGACTAATAATGAAAGGAAATGTTTAGTGACTATACAATGGCATAATACAGAGAATGCTTGACACAATTATATGGATTAAGCTAACAGTGCTTGTACCAAAAGTTTAAAAGAGCTTGACTGGAGCAATGATGCTGCTTAAGGGTGCTGAGAGTAGTTGAGAATAACAAATGTGTGATGAATGTAGAGAGTGTATACAAATGACTAAGGTATGTCAAATAGTGTTTGAAGAAAGACCATGTCAGTAGTGCACTATTAGAGGAAGTTGGTAAATTTCTAAGTTATTCACAGACTATAATCACTTTGAAGTTTTTTTCATTATCTGGCGATAGGCTGGGGGTTGAGCTATGCAGGAGAAGAGAAGGGAATCAGAAGAGTAGAAAAGGGCTGGGTTGAGCAGTGGTATTAAGTGTTAGCAGGTGAAATGGGTAGAGTTGTTGTATAGCTATATAGAAATGAATGAATTTGCTGCTGTTCAGAGGAATTTAATCTATGCCATTCTTGATAAAGTGATGATATGCCACTTCTTTTAAGAGGCGGTATTTGAGATTTTTCCTGAATTGTATTAAACAGTAGTAGAACCTGTTATGGATAAGAGTATGTTCCGTCAGAGTTTGTGACTTACAATAAAAAAAAAAAAAACTGTAGTGCTAAATTTTCTGTTGGAGAAGGTGTGGTAGAGAGGTAGCATGACAATTCTGACACCTGAAGTTGTATATTCTGTGAATCTACCTGCATGGTATGAGGAGCAGCTTTAAAGGATGGGAGTATAGAAGCTGAGCCCTTTGCTGGACTGCAGCCAGTTACCTTTTCTGAGAACACATCTGTTTTTGATGTTGTGAAGGGGAAATCAGAAGTTATGCACATATCATAATGCTAGATCCCTACTATCTCTAGTCAGGCCACTTTGACTTATGGGATAACAGCTGTCAGGCAGATCTAATCTGGTAGTTCATTGCTTACCAAGCAATATCTCATAGGTTCATAGGTGAGTACCAGACTAGCTGCCCTTGAGGGCCGTTTTAAGCCTAGCAAGTTTTCCTTTTTGTGTTGAATTAACCTCTCCCATTTGATTAGATATTGTCAGTAAGTATATATTACTCATAACGAGAATTAACTGGGATCATACCATAGAAAATTTGAGGGGACATGTGCATGGAATAAAGCATCTGGCAGCAGCCTCTGTCCATTAGCAATACAGGAGGCAGTCCTGGGGTAAAGTTTGTTTCCCATCCATAAATCCAAGTTGCATTTGAATATGGACAGGGATGACCTTTGTTTTATGTGGATGGGGAGTCTGTTCCAGAGCAGTGGTATCCTCTGTAAGATAAACCTGTCCCTCCAAACTGTTGATGTTGCAGAACATGTTTCTGTCCCTACTCTTAAGTTTTTCTGATGCCATTTGATTTGGTGTAATCTCAAGCTCTTTCCTGATTCTCATCATGCATCAGTTCCCACACCCTGCCTCAGATGGTGTCTGCTGCTTACTCTCATACAGAAGGTGTGTTATGAACAAATAGGAAGGATCTTTGGGTAGTGAACAGGCTTCAAGATAGGTCTACTAGGTCCACCCAAAGAAGAAAAAGGTGACAATTTGTTAGGGAGGGAGGGGACAGACCATCAAAAAATGGACTAGGGATGAGAAGGATTCGGTATTATGTTAAATACATAACATCTGTATCCTGGGTCATCCAACTACTTTGACTTATGGGACATAATCCCAACTTTCCTATTTTTCTAAGTGGAATCATAACAAAATACCCTTGGGAATGTCAGTTCCACTAGAAGACCTAGATCTGTTGTTAATGGCCAGCTTATAATTCTTAGAAAATATGTGCAACTTAGGCTAGGTTGCTGCTAAACAACTGGCATCTACTGAAGAAAACAGTGGATGGTACCACAGATCTGGATAAGTGTGCTTTTGGCTTCCCTAGTAAGGTCTTAATTAGAAAGCAAAGGTTATGCAGTTTGAAAGCTATCTGGACAAAGTTGTTTTAGATAATTGCACCCATATCTGGAGGGTTCAAAGGAAACAAACAGATGACAGCCTTTTCTGACCGATTTTGTAAGATGTAAATAGAAATGTAATCATCAGTGGCAAGCTGTGTAGGACAAATTTTATGTTATTACAATAGCTAGGAAAGAAGACCAGTAGGTGAATGAATTGATGGTGATTGGATTCAAGAACTTCTTTGGGAATAAAGGATAAATTAGTTCTGAAAGAAACTCTGTCTTTGTGGAAAATCAGATAAGGATGCAATGAGGACAAAGTGTGTAATTCTCATATTCAGAATAAGGTTTTCCACAAAAGGAATTTTACCTCTAGGACAAAGACAGTTCAAACAAAGGGCAAGTTAGAGGCTCTAATAAGAAATTCATGTCCCACAGTTGCATGGGGTCTTTGATGGAGGGGGGACAGAAGAAGAAGGTACCCTTAAAGAATGCTTTACTTAATTTTTGGCGTGCAAGGAAAGACAATGTAAAGACAGTGTGAAAGCTGGAGATGGCAGCCAACTGTACCTTAACTGTGGAACATTTTTTTTTATGTTTAATTATCCTTTGCTGTCTGGATTAGTCCCACTAGGTTAATGGCTGCTTTTCACAGAAAACCTGAGGTGGTATTTATACTGCTGGGGGAAATCTGGCCAGAGCATTGTAGGACTTCCTCTACTCTTTTTGATAGGTGCCATGGGATCTTTTACATCCACCTGAGATACCAACAACTCAAACAGATGGGACCTCAGTTTAATATATCATTCGAAGGATGACACACTCAAGAGTGCTGCATCCCCCAATGCTTTACTGTAGTGTTAGAAATCCAATCACATGGAATGGGAATAGAATCCACAGCCTTCTGGTCTCTCAGCACCAAAGGCAAGTGTGCTACCAAAGGCAAGTGTGCTTCCTTTTGCGCCACTGACCCTGCATAAATAAAATAAATCATGTAAAAGCTGACCCCAGCAGTGAAACATTTTCTCTATAACTGGATTGAGGGATCACTCGTGAAGCATCAGTATGGATCTGCTGAGCCTATGTGAGATGTAGTTGATCCATCCAAGAATATGTATTGTTATAAGAAAGCAATGTGAAGCATCGCCCACTGCTATACTCTCATGGCCTCTCTGTATAGTGGGTAGGATCTGGTTCTGCCCTGCTTGCTGACATACCTGGTGATTGACATGTTGTCTGAATGAACTGATATCACGCTGAGAGAAAAACAATTCTGATGGGCCTGCAATGTTAGAAGGACTGCCCCCATCTCTAGGACATTTATGTAAAGCATTACCTCTAAATCAGTTCAAGTCCTTTGGACCATTCTCCCCTCAAAATGCCTCCCATCCAGAGTGGAGGCATCTGTGGTAACTATGGCCTTGGGGAGAGGAAAAGAAAAGGGCCTTCCCAGTGGGATAGTGGAAGACTCTAGCCACCACCTTAGATGTTGTCTACAGACTGAAAGAAGACTAATGGGAGTACTCATGGTGTCTAATAGCTGAGAACACTGTACACAGAGTCCATTGCAGGACTCACATGTACTATTATGTACGAGGAATGAGGAGAATAAAAGACGTCAGTAGTACTAGGACTTTCAAAAAACAGATAAACGGTAGTGAGTGGTGGGATACTAGAGTGGATATTGCTGTCCTTAGCAATAACTGCTTTTTTTTCCTGACAACTTTACTGTGCAGGATCTTGTGTCCAGACAGCAGCTTATAAAGAGCAACATTTGGGATGGTTGTAACTGAGACTTTTGTATGTTGATGGCAATACCTAAGGGCAGACACAACTGAAGCA
Organism: Protopterus annectens; assembly: GCF_019279795.1. Taxonomy (NCBI): domain Eukaryota; kingdom Metazoa; phylum Chordata; order Ceratodontiformes; family Protopteridae; genus Protopterus; species Protopterus annectens. Next base: position 1,298,746,936 of record NC_056733.1, read on the forward strand.
AGTAATCTCTGCTAACAGTAGGAAATCCTTTTGTAGCAGCTTCAAGCCAGTCATCCGGATATGGGAATACATGTATTCCCTTGAGTCTCAGATGAGATGCAATTACTCTCATACACTTGGTGAATACCCAGGGGGCTGTGATGAGACCAAAGAGCAAGGCAATAAAATGATAACGATCGGCTCCCAGCTGGAAAAGTAAGTACCTCCTGGGTTTTTGATAATTTATATGTAGAGGTAAGCATCTTGAATGCCTAAGGAAAATACACAATTGCTTATCTGCATAAAAGGTAAAGTTCTGGTTTAGGTTGTTCACATCTAGAACTAGCCTAAGGTTTTTTGATGTCTTTGGAACTTAAAAAGAATCTGAAACAGACCCTAGATACTCTCTTGTTTAATGGGACCTATAGGATGGCTATTTTTGCTAAGAGACGCGTGATTTGTTTTTTCTCTGCCTTCTTTGGTGGAGTAGAACAACTGGAAGTGACAGGGACTGTAATTTTGGGGCCTATCAGAAGGGGATAATGTAGCTTCTGGATATTATGCTCTTCACCCATTTGTCCGATGTGATAGCCACCTACACATATGAATGAAGAGGAGGTAGAGGGGACAGACCTGAAGGCTTCAAATAGCTCCTCCTTGTCTGGAGAAAGGGATTCATAAGCCAGGACCCCCCTCTGATGCATCAATTCAAGGATCTTGTTAAACCTGGCATCTTCTGGAGGGAACTGTGGGGACCTTTCTCCTTCATCCAAGTATCAGGTGTGATGGACTCCATCAGTGAGACAATGTGCCGCCTCCTGCATGCTTGCTCCTGGGTAGATCCAGTGTGGAGGGCCTCTACACCCATGAAAGGGCATTATTTACACAGTAACACACATCCTAGATGGCATTATTCTGCCTAGAGAATGGACTGTATGCAAAATTCTGTTTTACTTATTTATCTTTTTATTACTACATTACTTTTTTATATATTTTGATGTAAAGCAGTTCCTCCTCCTAATATTTAAAACTCGCTATAGTATATGTAAATGGTGTTGTAGGAAGTATTTTAAATCCAAAATATAACATTTTCAAAAAATATCCAGATATTTACTTCAATTTTTTGGTCCCTTACTCCTAAACATAAAAATTAGCAGGAACACCACACCTTCACACAGTAAAAGTATTTATTTGTAAAAATGAACCAGATAAGCACTTTCACGTTGTAAAACCAACGCTTCTTCAGATCATAAAAACACAAAATCACAGCTCAGTTTAAAAACAGTTAGATGTTCAATAAGCTATGTTAATTCATCACTTCATTAAACCAATTTCCTCTCTTTCTGTTTGTTACACTTCACTTAGTCACTAGAAACAGCTTTCAGTCATACAGAATGATTAGCGTAGCAGCTGGTAGAATGACAGCCAAGGTGTGAAGGCACACAACCTAAACATCAGTCCAGGAATCAGAAGTTCATAAGAGTATTCAGACCATCGTCAGCAAGTTGCTTGCAAGTGCAGTCAAGTGTGTTACATTACAGATTTATATTAATTTTTCATTGTGTGAAGTCTTTAGACTTGGGACATCCATGCACTGTTTTTTTTTTTAAATCAAGCAGACTGTTTAATTACTAATTGATCAGCTTAAATGACTAAACATAAAGCAACTTTAAAGGACAGGTTATTAGGTATTCTGGACACTGGCAATCCACCATTTAAAAAAAAAAAACAGAATGCCAGAGTAGAAGGACACAAACCCTACGCACCGCGCAGTATGTAACACACAATTGTTTGAATATTCTTACTATTACAAACAAAATCCTGAAAAAAAGTCTGGACAAGTGCTAGTAAGTGCTGCTGTCTTTTCTTCTCCTCACATGCATATATACTTACAATTTTGGGGTTTGGGGTTGGCATAATGGTAAAGATGTTTATCTCAAAAACACAAGGTACAGGGTTTGATTCTCGCCGCTTAAGGAAAATTGGCTATATTTAAAATAGTCTCTAAGGGCAGCCAGCTTACTACTTATCTATGAAAACGCTTTTATTTGCCCAAGAAAACTGGTACAGAAATGCATACTGTAACAGCTTTCTAACACACAGTTTTCTGTCATGGCACTTACCTGACAGAAACCCAGCTGTTTGCTTTCTTAATTGAGAATTTGTCACTTAGGGAAAGTATGTTACTATCACTCACTTTTTTAGTTATTCTTTTGTGCATTACATTTGCAATTCAGATAGCCACTACTGAGTTGAGTCCATTTACAGACAGGACATTGCCTGAAAACCTCTATAGCAGGAAAACAGAATCATAATCATCCCTAAAAATACAAACCAACTGGCACAAAGATAATATACGTAAATAAAACATGATCACATTCAGTAATATGCTGCCTTAGTATTATTAATGTATCATACAAGAGGAAAGCTTTATAACAACTTGTGTACTTAAGCCATGATATTTTAGTAGAACGGTTATGGGAACTTCTCATTAACTACATAAAGAAGAACTAGTTCAGCTCTGTGTAGTAGAGGGATACAGCAATTACTATAATCCAGGTGACCCAGGACTGAAGAGATGAAGATACAGGAATGATACAGCAGTGCCACACCACCTATTTCTGTAGAAAGGTAGGGACATGTGTTACAGGAGTGTGTGTCTCAGTAATGTCTCCAGGTGGAAACAAGTGGACCTAACGGGAAATGTCTACTCCTAAAAGGTAAAGGGATCTTTTTGTCATAATATGCCCACTGCAGGCCCACCTCTTTTAAGACTACTGGACATGAATGAGGAAAGTAGAAGATGAATGTAAGACCATACTGTTGGCTGTATGGATGACAGTCCAAACATGACCGCTCTCTATGAAAAAGGAAATAAAGTAGGCAATACACAAAAAGATGAAGGTAAGGGGAGATAATGAAACAAAAAACGTAAAAAGAACTGTAAAAGGTACAGGCAGAACAGAGCAGCTGTTAAAAATAAGTAACACAGACATTGTGGAAACAGGTTAAATATCAAGGAAAAGGGAGCACTGCAGAAAAGATGTGATACAATAGGAAGATGGACATTCAAAAATAAAAACAAATTTTAAAAGCACAAATTCTTCTGTATGTGTGTACTGTTTCTTTTTAATTCCACTCTCCTCATTTCACTGTTATTCAGTTATTCAGCGGTATTCTTCATTTAACAGACAAAGGTCCATGAAAAGAATCAAAAAAATCGGAAGTGCCTCTGAAAGCTACTCCAAATTCTTAAAACATAGATAAGGAGACTATTCTGACATACGGATTGTGCGGCAGACCACCCAAGCTATTGTTAGCATGTTCTTACAAAAAATAGTTTTGTAAGGTAAATGTGCCTCATTTACAATGTAAGTCCTATTCAATTTTCATTTAAATCTTAACACACTTTAGAAAACAAACCCAAACTGTACACATCCATAAGTTACCTAAATTTAAAATGCACAGATCAATTTTAACTGCTGAACACTTACTCATTACTACCCCCCCACACACACACACAGTTTTTCCTCTTTTTTTTGCACTGGTGACAAGACTAATGATCAGAGCTTCTACACTTTCTCCACCAATCTTAAGAAAGCCCTTTCTATTCTTTCCCAAAGGGATCACTCTGATCTTTCTATTCTGCTATAAAAGTTACTCAAGCAACCTCTATTTATTAATGTAACAATTTCAAAAATATTGTTTATTAAACTATAATGTATTACACACCAATATTTCAAACATTTTGGTTAAAAACATGGAAAACTGCATATTTTTTATATACTCATCCATTTGTATTACATGGTTACCAAACAGAGCATCTTGCCTAATACAGAGCAATAACTGTTTTCATCACCACCCCAATTTAACTCTTATTATCTTAATTGGATTGTCAATTCTGTCAGGGAAAATACTTGGAATTGCCCAAGACCAATACTCTTTAATAGTCACCAAGCAGTGCAAGACCCTTCTATGTTGTTTTATTATTTTATCTGAAATGCTTATTGTAATTCATAGATAAGACATAAAGTCAACCGCAATACACCAATTGTACAGCCTCTCACCACATCAGCAGGACTCAGTGCAGTCACCACCACCCATACAATCAGCTCTCCAGTAACCAAACAGTCTGCAAATCTTCTGTTTTTAGGCTTCTTCACATCAACTGACATTTTCCTCTGCTGAAGTTCAGTATAAATATGGGAATGGGGTCAGCAGTTTTTTTTCCTGCATTGTATCCTCTGACAGATCCTCAGTAGTGCCTTCTAAATCCAGAAAGCTTTCATCAGGCTGTTGACCACTCACTCAACTTCCCAATTTCATTATGCCTCAAGTGCATATTGTAAATTTTGCTATGTATGAACTGGAAGTGGGATCATTAGAAAAGGGAGGGTGCAACTTGTGTAGAAATAAATGGAATTTGTGGGAGCAATAAATGCAGAATAATGTTTAGGAGGAGGAAAAGTGAGGTTTTAAGAGAAGGCAGGGAGGGTTCTATATAATGTTGGACTGAGAGACAGTTGTTAAAAAGAAAGAAAACAAGGAATTTATAATGTGTCTAAATGGAAAAAAATATTAATATTAGTTTGCTTTCTTTTCTATTAATGTGTGCTTATGTTTTATGTGATATTTCAATAAAGGTGTTAAAAAAAGGATGATAAGATGCCTCAACTAGCAAAATTACAGCCAGTATGCAAAGATGGTACAATCTGGAACCCTTTCGTTTGTTTAGATGCAACATCATTTAAGTATTGCCTATATACTAGCAGAGGTGCTGGTGCCAAGAGATGAATCAAGGCCTTCAAAGCATTGGTAACAGCCAACATCTATTGGACATTTGTGTGTTTTTCTCTGTCTACAGGATCCCACAGAGCTTACACTTTCACCCCCTTTGATTCTGCACCCTTCACCCATGCCAGGTCTGACATATCTATGGTTACTGACTGTAGGGGAGTTGGAAGGGAGAATGGGATGTCTGGATTGCCCACTATCTTGTTTATCCACTATTCAATCTCTCCCCTTATGAATCCTGAAACTAGAATTTGAAAAGTCAAAAGGTATAAATGGTAAGTACAGAGTGATCTGGGGTACTACTGTATTTTCCCCATATATAGTCTGGCAAAGGGCAGTATAAGTATCCTTGAGGCCATGTACCCCAGAATCCTGAGAAACTTCTTTGCTGATGTTTGCATTAGGCTGGAGAAATTGAAGTACTGTTGGAACATTTCTACTTTGTCTGGAGGGAGAAAGGCACTCCCCAAGGTAAGTCCAACAAACATTCCAGGAAAATGATTTTGTGAGATGGGATTAGAGAAGACATCAGCAAATTAATCTGAAATCCAGGACAGAGTAGAATTTCCTGCACAGTTATTAGAGACTCTTGACAGCTGTGAAAAGAGTCTGCAAATATAAGACAATCACCCAAATATAGAAAAATGTGCATGCCTTGGATTAGCTAGACATTTTATGAATACCCTGGTGCAGCAGAAAGCCCAAATGATAAAACAGAGAATTGACAATGTAAGCCATATATAACAACTCTTATCAAATGCTCAAACAGCCTGGCAATAGGTATGTTGTGGTGATAAGCGACCTTTAGATCCAGCTTTGCCATGAAAGCTAGGGATGGGAGCCATATCACAAAATTTTAAAGTGATAACATCTTGAACAATTCTGACATGGAGATTTAGAGCAGAAAAATCCAGTACTGACTTCCAGGATCCTTCTGGTTTGGGAACCAGAAAAATCATTGAATAATAACCTTTGCCTACAAGACTGAGAGGCACTGGTTCCATTACTGCATTGGAAAGCATGTTTTGTAAAATGGGAGGAATTAGTGCAATGTGGTTCCCTGGTCAGGTGGGAATTCCCTGGAAAGGAGGAAGGAATTCCCATTGCCAAAAGTACTCTCACTGGATTATACTCACAATCCAGCTGTCTGAGATGATCTGATGCCAAAAATGATTCTATAACTAAGGAAGGGTTTAAAATCTCAGATTTTACTTCTTCAGGGAGGTTCTGACAGCAAAGCTGCACAAGTCTTCTTAAATGAAATCAACAAATAGCTGTTCTGAAAGCAGAGAAACAACTGTCACAGAAGCATTTAAATAACTTTTTACCTCATAAGAGAAAATGTTAACCAATGACTTCTGGCAATTTAAAACTCTAAAAGTTAAAGTACTCAATATATTCTCTTCCACAACTTATCCATTGATTTCCCCTCTTTAACAGAACTAATGGATTAAACGTAGTAACCTGTTTGGGACTAATAGATCTTGAGAGAGAAATGGCTATTGAGTCTGCCCTAGGTCTAGAAAACAGGTACCTACCTGTGTGATTATAATAGCTTATACAATCTATCACATCTCTTGGAAATCGAAGGCTGTACATTAGGTATACTGGCTGCACTAAGAAAAACATTTTCTACAGCAAGAAAAACAGGGGGAATAGGTATAGCTTTAGGCATATGTAATTGCATCAAATCATAATATATTTAGTGCTTAATGGAAGCTTCATTCTGCTCCCAATGAAAAAAAACTCACTCATATTAGATAAAAATCTCTGTGAAAGAGATTTTTTCAGAATGGAAGTCAGAAGCTATGTTTTCTTCAGAATCCAAAACTGACTGAGTAAAACCTTCTGACGTACACTCTTCCCCTTGCCAAGACTACTCCTCTGACTGGAAATTCTTGTCAGAATGGAAAGGAACCCTTTTTCTTTACTTGCCTGTGGCTTACTCTGGCCTGGAAAAGGCAGAAATCACCTCCTTGGCAAATACCAATAAATCAGCCCTGGCCATAGATAGAGAGACAGGATGTTGAATGTTTTTCTCACCAAGCACTACATCCCCCAGTAAAGCTTATCATGGGTTCCACAGTCCTCACCCAGCAAAGGAAAGACCCTTCACCAGACCCTTCCCCAGCCAGTGTCAAAAGTGGTTCTCCTTGGCCTGTCCTAGGCTGCTGCACAGCTTCAGAGGACTTGGCTAGCCGCTGTTTTTTATGGCTGCAAACACTACACCAAGAGGACTGTGGAAAGATGGTGAGTGATTTAAGGAACAAAAAAAGGTCAAGAAAAGCCACCTACCAGTGGCTGAGACAAAGAAGAAGAAGAAGCAGGACAAATTCTAGAATGCACCTTTGAAAATGTCTTCCTTTTGTGTGCTGAGGATGATAATACTGCAAGACAGTCAGCTGCTCCACAGGTAAGCCAAGAATGAAGATTGGAAAGTGGCTAGTACAGGTAAGGAGAGATGGTAAGGGTAAAGGATGGAAAACCATTGGCTCTTAGGCAAGTATACTACTACAAGCCCCAAACAAGCATAACGCCCTTTCCCCAACAAACTACACATAAAAATAAACAAGGCTTTATGTTATAAAACAAACGTCTTCATCGCAAAAAGTACACAGAAGCACTAGAAATACATCTCTGTACAGATAAACGGTTGTTCACAATCTGCTTCCAGAGCAGTAATACAAAGAATATTAAACATTTTTAAACAGAAGGCTTCCACAATGGGAACTTACCTGCCTACACTGAAATTCGTAGCTGACTGACAGGAACAATGGGAACCAACAAAGAAATGTTCGATTCCTCAGGAAAAAAGCTCTGAAGCCTTCAGCACTCCACCAACCTTTTGTAGAGAGCACCCTGCACACTCTTGGCAAATGGAGTGCAGGGAAGGTGCCGAAAGCTTTGAGAAGCTGTTTAATGCAGGTAGGGCAAACAAAGAGCTAAGGCTACTGCAATGGTGCTTCACTTAAGGATGTTAGATAGGATTAATAAAGTACAGCTGTGTAAGTAAACTTACCATAACAGCAGATTTTTGAATGATAAATACTGCAGTAGCATTAGCTATATGAGGTTATATACTATGCAGAGAGTATAACATCTAGCCAGCGTCCAAAGCTTAAAGGCACCGCCCATGCACCCAGATCTCGAGCAGAGATGGACAAAAATCAGCTGTCCTGTCTGGGTGTCACACCAAGTGAAAGAAGAAGGTGAGAGCCCTGAAAAAGTTTAATGCGAGGTAATTAAAAATCAATGTCCTCACCTTGGAATCATACGAGCATAAGGAGGAAGGCTTGAAGGAGTGAGCAGCTACTGCACCAGTGATCATTCAAACACCTACTGTTATGGTAAGTGTACTTACATAACTGTACTACGATCCTCATTAGATCACTGCTGCAGTAGCCTTAACTATATGAGTAAAATACCATAGCTTGTAAGGTTTGGGAGGAGGAAGGATTAAAGTCCAGGAGGTCTTGGGAATGGTCCTAGTAAAGCCTGCTCTAGAACTTGAAAAGGAATCTAGTTTGTAGTGGTTAGTAGACATATGTACAGAGGACCAAGTTGCTGCCTCTAGAATACTTCTACAGTCCACCCCTTTCCAAAAAGTCACTCATGAACCCAAAGCTCTTGTAGAATGTGACTTGATCCTGCCTGGAATTAACATGATATGTTGGAAATAACAAAAGGAAAAAGCATGGGACAACCGTTTGTAAATAGTCTGCTTTGACACTGATTGTCCTTTTTTATCTTTCTAAGAAATTAATTACTGGTCAGACTTTCAGAAGGTTGTAGTCTTGTGAAAACAGTATATGAGTTTCTGTGGAAATCCAGAGTTTGAAACATCAATTCTTCTTCATGTGTAGGTTCTGGAAAGAAGATGTGGAGATGGATAGCTTGTCTTAAAGTAAACTCATATACCTCTTTAAGCATAAATGACTGATTAGTTCTCAATAAAAAAAAACACTTTGGTGAAAAGAGATAATTCTGACATACCATGACAGTTTGCACTTAAGACACTTTTCTTGCAGAAGTCAGACCAATCAGCAACATGTTTTTTTTTATGTTAAGAATTTCAAATCAGCCTAATGAGTTGGTTCAAATGGGGCAGGAGTTAATTCTTCCAAAACAAATTAAGGTTTCAATATGACACAACAAGAAAACTTGGAAATATTGGACTTTCTCCTTCATGTTATTAATATTCAAAAAATGCTTTGGGGAGGGGAAGAGAATGGAGAAAGTTAACTGTAAGTAAAGAATTTTTTTCTTACTAGCACTATTTTTATGGTGTATGGTTTTCTTTGTGTATTATAAAGTACAGTTTTCTCAGTTATTTTTTAAATGTAATGGTGATTGTAAACAGGTGTTGCTGTTCTTTTTTCTTTTCTTTCTCCCGTATCTCTTTCTTCTTGTTCAGTTTTAATAAATGTTGGCAATGCAATGAAAAAAAGCATGGTTAAAAGAGCATGACAAAAGAAAAATCTGTGTGTTTTTTCTCATTCTTGCATGGGGGAAATTACTGGATTAAGGACCTTACATTAATTTAGTAACAAGCTTTAAGAGTAAGCAAGTAAATGAAAAAGAATACTAAATATTATGATGCTTTTTCTAGGAAATACATGTATGCTCAGTAGCAATTCTGTAGCTGGTCTTCACGTTTCCACGGAAACAACCTGATTAAAGAGAAATTGGCTGCCTGGTTTTTGTGTCTCCATGGAGACAATCTGGTAAAGAAAAACTGGCTACAGTCTGGTGGAGAGTGAATGGCTGAAGAAAAAAAATGAGAAAAGAAACTGGCTAGGAGATAATGTTCTCAGAAAGCATTCAGGGGGGTTTCCAGCTGGGAGAGCTATAAAGAAAAGACAAAACCAATTAGCACTTAGTAGAAGCACAGGCTGTGTCATGCACCTTAGTACGTTTAACCTTTCTTTTAGGTTAACTCAAGTCTATGAGTGTGGTTGTCAGTCTGGGACTTTTGTTCCTATTAGGAGGGTAAAACTTAAATATTTGAAGATGTACATAGTTTTGTGTGCTAGTATTAAGTTAATAGATTTTAGGGACGTATCGTGTGTGTGTGTGTGTGTGTGTGTGTGTGTGTGTGTGTGTGTGTGTGTGTGTGTGTGTGTGTGTGTGTGTGTTTTTGTTTGAGGGCTTTCAATAAAACAAAAGATTTTGTAAGATGTGGCATAGGTTCAAATGGATTTGACAAGAAACAACTGTATAAAAGTTTAACTTGTCAAAAAGTGTATGCATGTAACACAAAAGCTGGAACTAGACAATTAACAAAAAGGGTGTTATACATTAAAGGTAGGAATAATAACTTTTTAATGCAATGATGCTTTCAGTAATGTCTTTAAATGTGAATGGTCTCACAGATAAATACAAACAAGAAAAAGTAGGGAACTATATTAAAAAATGTACAGTGCAAATAGCTATGTTGCAGGAGGCACGCTTAGAATTGAACAAGTGAATTTGATAATGAACAGTTTTGTGTATGGTTATTCCGTGGAACACCTATGACAAAGGAAAAGAGGAGCTCCAACAGTGACAGAAGAGGACAAAAATGATAATAATGGCAGATTTGTAGTGCTAAGGGGTTACTGGTAAGGGAGGAAGATTACAAAAGCATGTATTTATATTCCACCTAAAACTGCTATAAAAGAACTTAAGAAAATGCTGGGAGAAATAATCAGCTTTCAGCAAGGAATATTACTTAGAGGTGGGGAATGGAATGTGATTTGCAACATGAAGATGTACCGTGGAGGTCCAGAAGGGAAAGTACAACAAAAAAGGGTAACTTTTTGAAGATATTTATGAAAATACTTGGTACGGAAGATGTGAATTCAGTAATGAATTTATATTTATATATTATTCCCCAAGATATAAACACTGGGCTAAGCTAGAAAGAATTTTCATTTCACAAAGAACATGTGCATTTAATCGAAGGTCTTCATGCGCACCCAATAAGTATTTCAGATCATGTGCCACTAATAGATAAAATAACACAGGGTAATGAAATAAAAATGAGACACTGGCACTTTCCCACCTATCTGCTGAAAAGACAGGAATTTAAGGAATGGGTAGTGGAGATTATTCAGGAGCTATTAGATAGAAATTTCTTCTCAGAATATAGCTAGGATGTGGGATAAAATTAAGGTGGAATTTAAAAATAGGGTGGAATAAAAGAAAAGGAGCTATGGTTAAGAAGCAACAAGAATTATTTAGAGGGACTGACAAATGTTAAAGTATTGCAGAATAGGGGGAATCTCACAGAGTAAGAACAGGATCAGCTGCAGAATGCTACGCAGAAAATAAGGGATTACCTTGATAATATGCATGAGTTTAGAAAGACTGCTGTTAAGCAACTGTTTTTTGATAATAACAGTAGAGCACAAAAACTTTTAGCACAGCGACTCGGGCAAAAGAAAGTAGAAAGGGTTGTCACCAAGCTTAGGGAGCCTATAATAAGGAAGTTAACAAGAAATCCTGTAGAGGTATTAGAAATATTTCAGAAGGTCTCTGAAAGTCTGTGTAAAGCAGAAAAATATGGAAATAAAGAAAAGATACAAATGGAAATAATTATGAAAGAACTAAATATGCCAAGGTTAGAGGTAGATAAGGCTCAATTATTAAAGGTTAGGACAGGAAAGTTCCCAGGAATAGATGGTATTCCTGTGGAAGTTTGGAAGTTAGGAGGAAAAATCTGATATTTTGTTTAACAGGAGGAAAAGTACCAACATCCTGAATAAAAGCAGTGGTAGTGTAATACCTAAAGAGGGTAAAGATCCAAGAGACCCAGCTTCATACAGGCCCATTTCAATACTATATCATGATTATAAAGTGCTCATATCTATAATCGCTAAAAGAATAACAAAAGTAATGCCAAAATTGATGAATATGGATCAATGTGGGTTTGTTGAGGGGGAGGCAAACATGTGACAACATTAACAGAACACCAATGATGCATAAGGAAGCAGAATGTAAGAAAATACCATTGGTGTTGGTAAGTCTTGATGCAGAGGAAGTATTTGACAAAGTAAGCTGGAACTTTATGAGCAGGGCAATGGAATTATTTGCATCTCCTGAAAAAATATACAAGGTTGATTAGGAGGCTATATGAGGGATCGGAGGTGAAAATTAAAATGGGTGGGGTCCTCTCTGATAATTTCTGATTGAGCACAGGAGCCAGACAGGGGTGTCCTTTTTCACCTTTGTTATTTGCATTATATTTATAACCAGTGGCAAAGAAAATAAGGGACACAGAAATTCAAAGATATAATTGGTATGATAGTCAAAAAAAACTGGCTTTATTTGCAGATCATATTATTTTATACCTGACAAACCCAGAAAGAGACATTACAGTGTTGTGGAACATTTTGAGACAGTTTCCTATCTTTTTAGAATACAAAATTAATTAATCTAAAACAAAGGCAATAGCAGTAAATTGTGTACCCACACACAAATTGGTTCAGCAATTCCTGTACTTATGGGGACATGATAAAATGAAGTACTTTGGAATATACATTAAAAATTATTCTGGTATGGCAGCTAAATTTATGTGGGAAGAGACTAAACAAAAGATAATACAAAAACTGAGAAAATTGAAGCTTTGTTATATGGATATGGATAGTAAGATACAAGTAGTCAAAATGTTTTTAGTCCCTTTAGTCTTATACACAGGTCAGGCATATTTTTATCAGCCAGAGGATAAGTTATGGATAGAAATTAATAAAGGCCTGAAGGACTTTATCTGAGAGGGGAAGACAGTGAGAGTCAAGTGGGATAAGCTGATTCTTCCAGAAGAACAGAGCGGATGGGATTACCCAAATTGAAGGGGTATTTCAGAGCTACACAGTTAAGGCTCTTAGACACAGCACTTGCAGAAAACTATAATTCAAAGTGGAAAGGGATGATGTTGAAACAGGTGGAAGCTCACGAAACAACAAGAGAGTGGGATTTTAGATGTACGCCTTAAAGGAAAGTAACAATAATCATACAAAATATTATATCTATAAAACAGCTGAAAGTATTCTAAGAACTAAGCCAACAAGGGAATGGAGAAAGGAGGTTCTGCCGATAGGGATGACTGCAATTAGGGATATAGACAATAGGAAAGAGGGAGCTGGAATTTATTGGAGAAAACTGGCAAAGGAGCCAAGGTACTGGAAGCAAATAACTAGAGACGGATTGGTAATAGAATGGGAAGAGGCCAAGAATTTCTTTGGACTGCAGATTACAGATTGCCTTACCTATCAAGGACTGATATCAGAGTATAGGCAAAGAGAAAGAAATATGGGTCCTAAACAAAAGATCTGCACTGGTAGATATTTTAGTAGACTCTAGAACAGAAGCTGCCATTAAAAAGGAATAATTAGCAGAGCATATAAAATATTGAAAGATAACTATAAGAATTAATCAGAGGAGGTTAGAAATAATTGGGAAGAGAGATTGGATAAGCAATTCACAAAGAAACAGTTGGAGGATATATGCATGTCTCTCAAATATGCAACAAAATCTAGAAGATTTAGGATTTTTGCTTGGAAATGTTACATAGATATTTTTATACCCCAAGTAGACTCCAGAGACTCATCTTCAGGTAGGTAGCAAATGTTGGAGATGTGTCGGAGAAGAAAGAGGTAATTGGGAACATATTTTCTGGAAGTGCAGTGAGCTGATGAACATTAAGGATTCCTTGCAGGATGCACTGTTGGAGATGCTGAGTGGACAGAGTGGTGTGACAAGGGAGATGATTTTTCTGAGCTATGATACAGAATTGGAAATGCCTAGACATGGTAAGGCCTTGCTGTCTCTAATTATGGTGGCTGCGAGTTACTAGAAAATGGAAATCAAAAGCTAAACCAACTATATTAGAAGTAGTGAATACAGTAACAGAGATAAAACGATTGGAACTGAGATCTTTAGAAAAAGGTAGGAGCAAACTACATAGGAAAACATGCGACTTGTGGGAACAATACATACAGGGGAGGAATGAGGTTTAAAAGAACGCAGGACTTAAATGAGCTATGTAATGTTTGAATGAAAATGATTGGGTAGATTATAAGTGATGTATAATCTTTATAACTGAGAGTGTGTCAGTATGGTTTGTGATGTAAAATGCTTGTAACCAGGATTCCGTTGGTGTGGTTTATTTTCATTTATATAAATGTATGATTGCTTATGTCGTAAATGATGGTTTAATAAAGCTGATTCTTGTTAAAAATGGGAGGCAGGAAATGAATAATTTATGTAATGTTGTTTAGATTATATGATATACAGCAATATATGTGAACCATCATTTTTGTTAATTTTAATTTGTTAATACAGTTTGATTGCTTTTATATAAATGTAAATGTTCCTATGTTACACTTGATAATTCAATAAAGGTGTTTAGACTTCTTGAAAAAAAGAAAACAAAGTATAGTGTTGACTGGCTACTAATATCTGGGTCTATATTATAACATCAAAGTTGTGAAATTTCGAATGTTATAATATCGAACCCACTACATTGAAGGATGAAAACAGCGAAGCCCCAGAACATTGAATTCTTACTTAGGGCAAGATTTTGGTGGGCTGTTCCATGGCTTCGCTATTTCCTCCACTGTGGTGCGACAGTTACGGACCTTAGGGTGCGGGTTAAGGTAAGTGGATAGGTAGGAATGTATGTATGGTGTAGTGTAGGGTTGGGTTTTGTTAACTGTATGTGTGTGTGTATTAATTAGTTTGTGTACAGTTTCATAGGGTATGTGTGCGATAGTTACGGACCTTAGGGTTAGGGTGGGGGTTAAGGTAAGTGGATAGTTAGGAATGTATGTATGGTTTAGTGTAGGGCTGGGTTTTGTTAACTGGTTGTGTGTGTATTAGTTAGTTTGTGTATAGTTTCATAGGGTAAGTGTGCGATAGCTAAGGACCTTAGGGTTAGGGTGTGGGTTAAGGTTAGTGGATAGATATGAATGTAGGTACGGTTTAGTGTAGGATTAGAAGTATGGTTTTGTTAGATATATGTGTGTGGTTTATTTATTTTGGTGTGCTTGTGTTGTGTGTATGTTTCTCGGAACAGCAAATTTTTTCCTTGGGAAAAAAATTCGCTATTCTGAGTGTTCAACGTTATCATATTTTGAAATTCCAAGTTTGAGCTTATGGTGTTTGATATTTTGGAATTTCGAATATATGACATAGACCCTAATATCTAACCCTAGCAATTTTTCTAATATTATTTTATTTTAAATTTTCAGAAAAAAACAAGAAAAAATAAGCATACATATCGAAAAGGTCAAACATTGCTGCGACTAATCTGCTTTAAAATCTTGTAGATTCAAAGCCACCAGAAGAAAAACATGTACAACTATTTACAAATCATTTCCTGATACAAAATGGTCCATAACCCTACAAACAAAAATAATATGTTGATGAATAATAAAAAATATTTTTTGAAATAGGAAATGTTTTGAATAAAATGAGAACATTCTTTCTTTAGATTTAATGAAATCAGAAAATTCATAGGAAGTAATACTCTAGAAACATGGGGGCACATTTTTAGACAGTAGACAATCACATCAATAACTTTAGCCCAATATTCTAAGAAGGAAGACTTCTGTTTGTTATTTTGTGGTAAAAGTTTACAGGCTTTAATATGTCATAAAGGCATATTAATCCCAACAAAATTATTCAATCAGGAATCAGATACATTAAGTGATCACTATTCTATATATAATGTATAGAACAAATCATCATACTGTACAAATGTAGCCTTCTCACAACTGTGATGTGTAAAGCAATAGAAGACACTCTCTTAGTATAGTATGTAGACAACTAAATGGTGTTATTTTCTGCGCTAACAACTGAACATTTTTGAACACTCTCACAACAAATACTCAATTAACTACAAAAATGAATCTTAATTGCACCTAAATGCCAATAATAATAATAAATGAATATTCTTCAGTACCAATCACAGTCACATAGAAGCCTACAAAATAAACAAACTACCTAAAAGATACACCTAGAGAATCAATAACTCAAACAAAATTGTTATGTATAATAACAGATCAGAATCTGAAACTTGAATATCACATTAACTAAACACAGTCAAACTAATATGAAAGTTGAGACTCTACATACAGTAAAACCATATGCAAAAACTCTAGATGTCATCTCCACAGCCCTAAATCTATTACTTCGAACTATTATATGCACCGTACATTTTAACCAAGCTCACAAAAATAATATTCAACATAGAAGAAACTACCCATCACAGAAAGTGCCAAATTTGAAACTAACAAACCTTACAAATCCTACCACTGTACCATACTGAATACACTAGGGTGGCTTCAGCTCACCACCATATTATCTCTCAACTCATTAAAGGTAACTCACAAAATCCTGCACATCCCTAAAAAAATGCCCTTCTATCAAAAACCTCATAGAAATCTACATCCCAACAAGATAGCTCCAAAAACTTGATAAATATAAGTATTTCATGAATTTACAAGACAATCAACTTAAGAACTTTGGTGATTCACTATTTTCAATCACAGCACCAAAGCTATAGAAAGCACAGTTGTGTAAGTAAACTTACCATAACGGTAGATGTCTGAATGATCAGTACTGCAGCAGTCTTAGCTACAATGGACTATATCCTGCATAGTATATAATAGCCACAGAGCTTGCAAGGTTTAAGATTACCTTCCACACACCCAAACTGCAATCAGCTCGAGCAGAGCTGAATGACATCAATGGTTTGGGTCCCAAGCCCTTCAAAGGTGTCATACCAATTGAGAGAGGCAGGCTAGAGTCTTGAAAAACATAAATGCTATATAAATAAAAATCAAAGTCTACACCCTGGCAATAAAAATGCACAGAAATATAAAAGGGGGGGGGTGGAGGAAGAGAATGGCTACTGCAGCAGTGATCATTCAATTATCTACTATTATGGGAAGTTTACCCATAAAAAGTGTACTGTCTTCATCATTTGATCACTGCTGCAGTATGTTTAGCTATATGGGAAGAATATTATAACTTATACTGACTGGAATGAGAAAAGATTAGACTTCAGGAGCCTCCTGAGAATGGTCTTAGCAACACTTGCGCCAGACCAAGAAAAGGAATCTAGTATGCAGTACTTTGTAAAGGTATGAAAACAGGGACAAGCTGCTATTTCTGAATCTGCCCTTTCCAAAAAGCATACTTTGATCCTGCCTATAACTGTTGCGCTGGGTATAACAAAAGGAAATAGCACAGGATAACCATTTAGAGACAGTCTGCTTTGAAACGGGTTGTCCTTTTTTTACCTTCATAAGAAGGGAAAAACAGATTAGAGCTTCTGATGGTGACACATCTGTCAAAATAATATCTGATTTGACTGTGGATATACAGAGTATGAAGAAACCTTTCTCCCCTGTTTTGGGGCTAAGGAAAGAAGACAGGGAGATGGACAGCTTTACTCAAAGTAAATGTGGATTCCACTTTAGTTATAAAAGTATTAGTTCTTAAGGAACCCTATCTTTGTCGAAAATGAAATAAGGTTCATCCACTATGACAGCCTGCAACTCAGACACCCTTCTTGCAGAAATCAAAACAATCAGTAAAACTGTTTACTAAGTTTTGATCATCAAATCAGCCTGATAGGCTGGTTCAAATGGAGCAAGAGTTAATATTTTTAAAACAAAGTGAAGATACCTTTTGAATTTTTGTATTTCCTGTTTATTTTATTCCCCACTTTTTACAGTTTTAATTTATTTAGCTAAATATGTATGGGTTGCCTGTATTATCATGAATGTGCTATTTAAACTATAATGTGTTATGAAAACATAAAATAAATGCATTTGATTAAAATATGAATATTTTACATTTTTAGTTAATTCCTCTCCAAAAACAGCCATCAACTATTTTTCTATCCAGTATTCCAAGCTTTTATTCCTCAGCACTTTCTGGGATGCTTAGAATATGATGATCGGTAGAATAAACCTGTTTTCAAGAAGTTCAAGTGTTAAAATGTTGAGTCTTTTTAAATCCTAGAAGAGTATTTCACCACAGCCTATTTTATTTAATCAATAACCTCCTTAGAGGCTTCTTGACAACTTGTGTAGTGCACTTTCTGGCCCAACATAGGTTTTGCAGTTATTTCAGCGATCAGGCTATTGGCAGCCCTTTGTCCAAAATTAAGTTACTGATATTAAATACTAATAACTTCCGACGAAGCTCTCTTGCTAGCCCAAAAGCTTGAGTAATTACAAAACCTGTGCTGTGCCAACCACTTTGTCTTTCAGTTATATGTGGCATACTCATACATAAACACACACAAACATGTGTCTCATAAAAATGTGCAAACTCACAAAAAATTAACAATTTTTATTCATGCACTCTGCCAGGGCGGCCATGGTGGTGCAGCAGTTAGCGTTGCTGCCTCACATCAAGAGGTTCTCTGGTTTGATTCTCGGCTGGGGTGCCTTCTGTGCGGAGTCTGCATGTCCTCCCTGTGGTCGCGTGGGTTTCCTCCGGGTACTCCGGTTTCCTCCCACATCACAAAGACATGCAGTAGGTGGACTGGACACTCTAAATTGGCCCTAGTTGTGAGTGTGTGCGTGTGTGTGCCTTCTGTGGAAGGTTGGGCGCTGGGCTGGCAACTCGACACCGTAAAGCTCCACTGCCAATCATGAGCGGAGAGGTGATCCGCTGTGGCGACCCCTAACCGGGAAAAGCCGAAAGAAGAAGAAGATTCATGCACTCTGCCACCCCCTATACTAACTCTGAGATTGTACAACAATGGAATAAGCGTAAATTCCCTTACTCCACTGTAATGTGATCCCATTCAAAATACTGCTGGCAGACACTCCATTCGCAAGAATATTCACTCACACGAGTGCTCACTTTTTTTTACAGCACAAGAACGTTTTTGCTCATGTAAGCATTCGCTCTTCCGAACTGAAATCATATATATATATATATATATATATATATATATATATATATATATATATATATATATATATATAAATATCTGTGTCCATATACACATACACACACGTACATATATATAAAATACATAACATTCACATACATATTTTATCTGTGTGTTGGTATATATGTGTGTATATACATACACACACACTTATATGCATAACACACACATACATGTATACACACACACACACACACACATATATATATATATATATATATAATACAAACACATACATAACATACACACAACTACATATATATATATATTTGCACACAAATATTTGGATCACACTGAATTCAGAAACTCAGCAGATAACTGCATAGATAAGGGAAATGAAAAGATGCATCAGTAAAAACTGAAAGTAAGAACAATTTGCATACAAACCTTATATAACATGATGAGGAGGACCTGAAATGACTCAGCCTTATGTTTTCTCAGCTTGAGTATAACCATGAGCCAAATGATGCAAGTAGTAGTAAAGACCACATTTTGAGAGGATAAATGTTTTAAACTGAAGTCATACATGTCTGAGCAGGGAGAATTTCCTACTTGGCAATAACACATGTATGAGATATGATACATGATGGAGGTGTGAGCAATAAATGTTTGAAATACATAGAAAGTATAGTTGTGTAAATTGCACTTACCATAACAGCAGATGTTCAAATTCCTCACTGCAGAAGCAGCCTTTGGCTATTTAGATGGTATCCTGCACAGGATACAATTAGACAGCTTCACAAAGCTCTGCCTCCCTACTACACCTACACTCATTACTACTGACTGGTTAGCCCCTTGAAGGGAAATCAGCAGTAGGAATGTAGACAACTTCAGGATTTTCCAGTCCATATGGTTAGAGATTGAGAGAGAGAAAGGGAGAGAGACAGTTTACTCGTCCTGAACTTCTAAAAGATAAACAGTAACAAATAACTTTAAATCTCAATCATTAACAATATACAGAAGTAGAAGGTGGATGTCGGAGCAGTTACTGTGGTAGGGAGGAATCTGAACATCTACTGTTATGGTAAGTGCAACTTACACAACTGTACTTTTCCTCATCATTCTCACTCCTGCAGTATCTTTCAGCTATCTGGGTTGATTAGCAATGCCTATCCAACCTGGAAGGATAAGGGACCAAGAACCCCTGAAGAATTTATTTATTTATTTATTTATTTTATTTTATTTTACATTTGTTAACCGGGAAAGTCCAACTGGATACATATCCATTTTCAGCAGAGGCCCGGGGAGAAAAGCTCCAAGCAGATACACATTTAAAATGCAGTATACAGTAATATTTAGCAATTAACAAAATCAAAAGAAAAATACACATAGGTTACATATTAAAGAGAATAGTCTGAGTAAGGTAATATTTACAGAGATATTAAGCAATTTAACAAAAATAAAAAGACAACTACGTTCCATAATGAAAAAGGTTCAAAGTAAGGTTATATTTGGATAAGAGAAAGTCAACAACAACGTGGGAGGTGGAGGGAAACTATAAAGGTTGAAAAAAAATTAAACATATAAGAGAAATGAGGGTATAAGAAGAGGAAAAAAGGTAAAGGAAGATCATTTATAAAGAAATAGAGGAAGAATGAGATAAGAGAAGGGCAGGTTAGGTAGAAAGCAGTAGAGGCTGAGAATAAGAAGTTATGTACCTACCATAATGTTCCATGTTACTTGTCTTCTTCTCGCCTTCTTTCTTGCTGGTTGGGGTTCAGAGCTGATCCTCGGCTCTGACTCGGCCATCTACTAAAGCTCGAGAGCTATTTACTGGCTCAAGGCCTCCCCATATCCCACAATGCTTGGCGCTAGATACTCAGATCTCGTTTGGCAGAGCTAACACCATAGAAAAATTTCAAGGACACCTGTCGAAACTACAAGGTTTACCTACTGTAGTAAAACAGAGGAAGGATGTAACCCAGATAAGAATTAGCCAGAGGAAGAAGGCCTCAAAAAGGGACACTTCTTGGTCTGTCCAGGCTAAGTGGATGGAGGGTGGGACACAAGAAAGAAGGCGAGAAGAAGACAACTAACATGGAACGTTATGGTAGGTACATAACTTCTTAATGTTAAGTTGTCTATCTCGCCTTCATTCTTGCTGGTTGGGACAGCGTCCCTAGCACCTTAGTCCTGGGTGGCTCATCGGAACAGACTCTTGAGCACTGTGGAACCAAAATCAGCTCTACTCCTAGAGGCCATATCCAACTTATAATGTGAAATGAAAGTATGAGGAGTGGCCCATGTGGCTGCAGCACAAATAGATTCCATTGGTAGTCTTGCTTGAAAAGCTACCGAAGTAGCTAACGCTCTGGTGGAATGACCTTTAGGTTTAGTAGGGAGTTCTTTATGTCTCAGTTGATAAATCAAAGTAATAATAGAGGACAACCACCTGGATAAGGTTACTTTAGAAACTGGCAGTCCCTGTTTGCCCTCAGCATAGGACAGGAAGAGTTGGTCTGATTTTCTTGTTTGCTTAGTCCTATCCAAATAAAAACGTAATTGCCTATGAACGTCCAATTGGTGTAACTTTTGTTCAGCTTTGTTCTAATAGTTAGGAAAAAAGACAGGTAGATCAATAGCCTGATTCAGGTTTGTTTTGGAAGGTATCTTGGGCAGAAACGAATGATTAGTCCTGAGTGATATTCTATCCTTATGAAACACAAGGTAAGGAGGACGAATACAGAGGGCTTAAAGTTCCGAAACTCTCCTAGCTGAGGTGATGGCTACTAAAAAGAGAGTCTTCCAGGAGAGTAATTTTAAGGAACAGGAAGCCGCAGGTTCAAAAGGGGGAAGAATCAAGGAAGCTAATATCAAGTTTAAATCCCACGGAGGTGGGGGATCTCTGACCGGGGGCCTAAGCAAAATAGTCCCTTTAAGAAAGACCTTGCAAAGTTTGTGGGACATGATGCTGGTTTCTGACAGGCCAGCGTGGAAATTTGCAATAGCAGCTAATTGGACCCTAATGGTGGCAGACGAGGAGCCAGCTTGAAAAAGTTCTGCTAAAAAATCTAGAACGTGATGGATAGGGGCTGCAAAGGGATCTATATTCCTAGCCTCTGCCCAGAAAGAGAAACGTTTCCACTTACTAGCATAAGTCTTCCTGGTGGTAGATTTGTGTGAAGAAAGAATGATTTCACGCATCGGCTGAGAAATATGTGGAAGCCTGGCTAAGGTTGGAAGTAGAGCAACCAAGCCGTGAGGTTGAGAGACTGAAGGGACTGGTGCAGCCTTTCCGACTGATGGACCAAGAGGTGTCTGGCAGTGGGTCCAGATTCCAAGGCTGCTCCAGCAGGTGACGATGCAGGAATGGGAACCAAATTTGTCGAGGCCAGTAAGGGGCAATGAGGATCATCCTGGATCCCAATGAGGTCGCCTTCTGAATTAGCTTGGGAATTAGGGGAAAAGGTGGGAATGCATACAGAAGACCCTGGGACCAATCGTGAACTAGAGCGTCTCTGGGGGTGTGGCCGGGAACAGAGTGAAGAAATCGTTGCACTTGCTGTTGAGAGAAGTTGCAAAAAGGTCGCAGCAAAGTTGACCCCATCTGCAGAAAATTTTGTCCGCTACTGACTGATTGAGAGACCACTCGTGAGGCATGAGAATAGCTCTGCTTAGCCTGTCCGCTATGACGTTGGACTTCCTGGGGATGTGTGTTGCTATCTGAAACCGTTGAGAGGAGATCGCCCACTGCCAGAGTCTGAGTGCTTTTCGACATAAGGGATAGGAATTGGTTCCACCCTGCTTGTTGATGTACCACACTACAGACATACTGTCTGTTTGAATTGCAATAGTTCCGGTGGGTAGAGAGTCCTGAAGAGCTTGCCATGCTAAAAGCACCACTCTCATCTCCAAGACATTTATGTGCAGGTGGTACTCTAGAGGTTGCCAAGTGCCCTGGATAGTCCTGCCCTGAAAATGCCCCCCCCCACCTGATCAGGGAGGCATCCGTGGTCACTGTGGCAACAGGAGGAAGAAGAACAAACGGTCTGCCCTGGAGTACTAGAGGGGAGACCATCCACCAAGCCAGGTGGTCTTTGCATGATTGAGTGATTATTATCTTGTGAGACATCGGCAGTTGCTGAAAGGATCATTGGGTAAAAAGCATCCACTGATGAATCCGCATGTGAAAACGAGCCAGGGGAAGTAGTATGATTGCTGCTGCCATGAGACCCAATGTTTTTAGTACAAATCTGGCCTGAATCCTCTTGCACTGTAGTAAGACCTGCACATGCCGGCGAATGTCTGACACTCTGTCTAGAGGAAGTTTTGCTGACAGATCTTTTGTATTTAATCTTGCGCCTATAAAGGTTATAGTCTGACAAGGCGACAATGCAGATTTTTCTAAATTTATTGAGATACCTAGCTTGGAGCAAGTTTGGATGGTATAATCCCTGACTTGCAGTAGCTGATGCCTGGTGGAAGTAGTAAGGAGCCAGTCGTCTAAATATGGAAATACCTGGAATCCTAGCCATCTCAGGTGAGCCATAACCACTGCCATGCATTTGGTGAACACCCTGGGGGCTGTGGTGAGACCAAAGGGCAGGGCTCTGAATTGATAGTGACTGGCTTCCAGCCTGAAGAGAGGAAACCTTCTGGAGCGCCTGTCCATTTTGATATGGTAATACGCATCCTGAAGGTCTGTGGAGCACATCCAATTGTCCTGACCCAAAAAGGGTAGAATGGACTGAAGCGTGACCATCCAGAACTTTGTTCTTTGAACAGATTTGTTTAACCTGCTGAGATCCAAAATGGGTCTCCAGTCCCCTGTCTTTTTGGTACCAAAAAGAACTTGGAGTAAATTCCAGATCCTTACTGATCGGCTGGGACTGGCTGGATGGCCCTTTTTTCTAGCAGTTTTGAAATTTCTGGCACTGCTTGTTCCCTTAGACCGGGTGGAACATCTGGTTGTTTGTACAGGGGTGTGGACAAAGGGGATTTTGTAACCCTCGGATATGATGGACCATACCCATTTGTCTTGTGTGAGGAGTTGCCAGGCTTCTGGGTACAGTGACAATCTTTCCCCGACTACCTTCGAAGGTGGAAAGTCGGGCAGCCCCTCAGGGGGTGCTGAAAGGGTCTGTCAGAGAAAGATTCTCTGCTACCCTGATTTTGCGGACCCCCTCTGCCCCTCAGGCGGTGTCTATTATTGTTCCCTCCCCTGCCCCTGGAGGGAAACTCACCAAGTGTGTCAGGCACGACTCCCTGGGGGGGTTCCGAAACCACATTTTCCCACTCTTCTGACCTTTAGGGTATGGTCTAGAGGGAGTAGAAAAACAGACTCCCATGACAGAGAGAGTCTTGCCTTCCTACTCGCACCTGGTAAGGGTATCCTTCACCTGTGGTCCAAACAGAGCCGAACCATCGAAGGGGGTATTGGTGAAGGACACCTTAAAGGGGTCAGCAAAGTTACATAACCGCATCCAGGCATGTCTTCTCAAAGCCACGCCTGTACCTGCGGCCCTACTCGCCCCATCGGCTGCATAAGAAATGAGCCGCATGGAGGAGTTGACGATTGAGTTAAGGGTCGCCAGCTGGGAGTTAATCTCATCTTGAGCCCCCGCAGCTGATGGATCCTGAAGGATATCACCCAGTTCTTTGAGAAGATCCCTTTGAAGGCGGGTGAAGTGGCACAGATAATTCAGCGACCGCATGGAAAAAGTCGCTGAGGAAAACATCCACTTCCCGTACCTGTCCATTGTCCTACTCTTTATTAGGTGGATGGACAGGCACCGAAGGGTCAGCCAACTCCTTCTTCGTGGCTGCTGCCACCACCATGGCATCAACGGGGACACCTTTTGTCAAAAATTGTTTGTTGGGCAGGGCTGTAATGAACTTAGTGGGCCTATGGGGAGTTGGTTCCACTGTGTCCGGGGCTGACCACACCCTTCGAGCCACTACTTCCATGAGCGGGTTGAAGGGTGGAGACACCCAGGAGGTGGAAGGGCGAGAACCAAACACGTCCAGGTACACCGACTCGTCCTCGGAAGGGTTAAGGGCAGTCCAGTTCCCCCTCTGCTTAAGGATCTCTAGGATGTCTGTAAAGGAGACATCCTCAGAGGGGGATCTTGGGGACCCTTCCAAATCCTCCAAGTCAGTATCAGACGTGACTGACTCGGGGTAGTCGACATGTTTCCTCTTACATTTTCTCTTCTGAGGGAGCTCCTCTGAAAGATCAGGGGAGGCCTCGGAAGAGGAAGATACGCCCAATGGGGCAACCTGGAGCATCTGTTCTCCACGCTTGGGGTCAGTAGGGTGGGCAAAGACCGATGGTGGCACCATGGGGGGAGGAGCCGAAGGGGCCGATTGAGGAGCTGACTCAGGAGTCAGCACGCTCCTCATGACCTTGAAGGCGCCCCTATCAGGCAGAGCAGAAGGTCCCCGCTCCGAGGAGACGTGAGCCCCTCCCGGCACCGAGAGGGACGGCTCCGAGGCCGATGTCGGGGCCAAGCTCACCTGCACCAAAGCCCCGAGAGGGAGAATGGGGTCGGACAAGGGTCCGATGCCACTCGCCCCCTCAGAGCCGATGAGGGAGTCCCGGCGCCCAGATCCCTCCAAGGAAGGAACCAATGAAGAGATCAGAGCCGACGAAGGAGCCGAAAGGTGTGGTATCGGCTCCGACATTTCCAAGATTCGAGCCCCGACCAGCTCCTGCTCCGAACGCAAAGGGGGAGTCGGAGGAGGAATTGCTGAAGACACCGGGACAGCCACAGTCTGTTGAGAAGGGCTGGTTAACATTTGGGCCAGGGCCTGCGATTTAAGGAGTCTACTGACCACCCTCTCCAAGTCATGATCAGATAGCCTGGAGGACCGAGAGGAGTGGGACATATGGCTTCGTTCAGACTGAAGCAATGGTGACCTCGGAGCCGAACTAACCGATTCTAGGGAAGGGGACCTAGAATGTTTTCAGCCCAAAGATGGTTCCGACACTAAAGTCGGAGCCGAATGAGGTCTAGAGAAGTCAGCTTCAGCCAGAACCGAAGAGGAGGAAGATGCTCTGCCCGGCGACGGCTCCGAACTGGGAGCTGATGGTTTGGCGGGCTTTGAGGATTTCCCTGACTGAGGCTTCACCGGGGATCCCTCTGGCTTAAGTATGCCTCTCAAAATAAGCTTGTTCCTACGCTCCTGCAGGACTCTCGGGCTGAAGGCGTGCCAGACCGAGCAGGAGTCCTGCAGGTGTAGGGAACCCAAGCAATACACACAAGAAGTGTGACCGTTTGTCAGAGACATGTTCTGACAGCACAAGTCACACTTCTTGAAGCCTGAAACTTTAGTATCCTTGGACATACTGGCAAGGGGATAGTAAAGAGAGAAAAATTAAACTAGTGCTTAAACAAGGCACACAGAAACACTCACACATCCACACTAGTTAAGCTAACAATAATAACTACAAAAAACTATCACCACACTTAATAACAACAACAACAACAACTATCATTAATAAAAATATACAAATACTATAAGGCTAAACACTACTCCTATTAAGTACCAAAGGGGTGGGGTTAGCCACTAAAGAGAAGAAACAAGGGGGAGGGAGGGGGAAGAAACTCTCTAACAAAAAACGAGTTTCCTAGGTGGGATAAACTAGGGGATACACAGTCTAACTACACTAAAAGGGAAGAGTATCTAATTATACTAAAAATACAAGGTTAAATTTTAGCTAATAAAACAAAAAAAGGAATAATATGACCTGAGCCAGTAAAATCGCAACCTCGTAGCTGAAGCGGCAAACGAGATCTGGGTATCTAGCGCCAAGCATTGTGGGATATGGGGAGGCATCAAGCCAGTAAATAGCTCTCGAGCTTTAGTAGATGGCCGAGTCGGAGCCGAGAATCGGCTCCGAACCCCAACCAGCAAGAATGAAGGCGAGATAGACAACTTAACATCGGAAGTTACAGTTCTGATAATGGAAGCTAGAGCTAATACAAAGGGGTAGAATAAATTAATTGAAGGAGGGTATGGTGAGAGAAAAGGGAAATTCTCTTAGATAGCTAAGATGGTTTAATAGATTATATGAGTAATGTCGGGTTAGATTCGGACTAGCTAAGACTGAGACAAGCTTTAGTTGAAATTCAAGTCACTGAAGTAACTCAGACTGAATAATTTGAATTTTAGTCAGGGTTTAGACAAGGGCATAGCCAGTTATTGTACATGTGTGTCTTTAGTGACATTTTGAAGTGAGGTAAGGAGCAATTTGTGGTTAGTTCACCAGGAAGGGAGTTCCATTTTTTACCAGCAGTGTTAGAGAATGATCCTACAGAAGCTAGCCCTGGAACAAGAAAAGGAATACAGTCTGTAATGCTTTGTGAAAGTAAGCACAGTGTACAATGTATCAGCCTATAGAATGTTTCTAGAAGCCATTATCTTCCAGTATTCGATCACAGAAGACAAGGCTCTAGCAGAATGTGCCTTGACACTGCCTGGAATAGATGTGCGGTGGAGGGAGTATACCTTGATACTGCCTAGAATAGATTTGCCATGGAGGGAGTAACAAGAAGCAATAGTTGAGGACAACCATCTCAAAATAGTTTGTTTTAATACAGGTTGTCCTTTCTTTGTCCTATCATAAGAAATAAACAGTTGATCTATTTTTCTAAAGGATTTACTTCAGTTAAGAGAGTACATTAGTTTCTTATTTATGTCCTCGTAGAATCTTTTCTCCCATGTTCAGAGGATCTCAATAGAAAGTACAGTTGTGTAAGTAAACTTACCATAACAGCAGATGTTCAATGATCACTGGTGCAATAGCCTTAGCTATATGGATTATATCCTGCCAAGGATTTAACAGCCAGACAGGTTCTAAAGCCTCAGGGCACCTTCCACACACTCAAACCATTAAGCAGCTTGAACTGAGCTGCCTAAAAGCAAAGGATTGAGTGTCAAGCTCTTCACAGCTTTCATGCCAACTGACAGAAGGAGTCTGATTCCTGAGAGGACAAAGCTACAAGCGGGGGAAAAAAAAAAAAAAAATATATATATATATATATATATATATATATATATATGTGTGTGTGTGTGTGTGTGTGTGTGTGTGTGTGTGTGTGTGTGTGTATATATATATATATATATATATATATATATATATATATATATATATATATATATATATATATATACACACACAGGGTCTATATTACTTGCTGAACTCATATTCCAGCGAACACCTATTCACCAACACCTAATAAGCAAAAATTGCTTAAGCGATTCACTGAATTTACTAAGGGTAAGGAAATACTTGTCCTAAGAACAACGAAGCAACATCTACATCAATCGAACCCAACCACTGTGGGGGGCTTTGCCGCCCACAGCCCCCAATTTGGGGGGGCTTTGTCCCCCCCAACTATACATACCAACTCTGAGATCGCACTACAGCGGAGAAAAGGGCAAAGTTCTGTTGGTGGCCAGCTATGTCGCTGAAGCGATTTTCACTGATTAGGTGTCGGTGAATAGGTGTGCACTGGAATATGATTTCGGAGATGTAATATAGACCCATATATATATATATATATATATATATATATATATACACACACACACACACACACACACACACACACACATGTAAATGTATATACACACACACACACACACAGACACAATATATATATATATATATATATATATATATATATATACACACACACACACACACACACACACACACACACACGCATACACACACTCCCTCTAGCACAGTCAAAAACAAAATGGTGGTGAAGCAGCTACTACAACAGTAATCATTCAAACATCGACTGCTATGGTAAGTTTAGTTATACAACTGTATTATGATCATCATATTGGTCATTGTTGCAGCAACCTTAGCTATATGGGTAGATTATCCTAGCTTACAACATTATGGAAGTGGAAGAGTCCAGCAGCCCTTGGCAAATGGTCCTAGGAAAGCCTGATCTAGACCTAGAGAAGGGATCAAGCTTGCAGTGATTTGTAAAAGTCTGTACAGAGGACAAAGCTGCTGCTTCTAGAATACTTATAGAATCCAGCCCTTTCCAAAAGCCATAACTGAAGCTAAGGTTCTTTTAGAGTGGGTCTTGACACTGCCTGGAATAATTTTATTGTGGTGAGAATACAAACTGGATTCCACCACAAAGAACAACAATCAAATCCAAAAAACACCAACTGAATCACCATGAGCAAACTGATTCAAAACGTTTTATTAAATAAAAAATACTTCAAAGTGAAATACATTGAGCGCTTTCATCCTGGTCAATGGGACTTCATCAAAATAACCTAATTTTCCCCGTCATTCCTTTTATAAGGTAAGCCCTGTAAATAAATTTCCAATAGTGAATTAATCCCCTTTTGATTCCTTTTCACATTCATTCTTCAATCTGAAATATTTATTAACTTACAAATATAAATGAATCAAATATTATCGTACATCAACAGTACAACATACTTTCTTAAATTCATTATGAATTTTTCAGGGGAAGAAATTAATTACTTACATGTGTCGGATACCAAGAATAAGGAAGTGAATGGAGTTGAATCTACTATTTTTAGAAAATCCAACTATTCTAATGCACTTTACTAGCTGGCACCCCCTTTTTCAAAACAGAGCCTTGGTTAAGGGACCAAAGGACTGCTTGGCCAGGATGTATCCCAAGATGAGGTTTTCCATGAGGAATTTGACAAGTTAAGGGAGGTGCTTAAAAGAAGAGGTTATCCTGGGGAATTTGTTATGGATTTAGCCCAAGAAGTCGGTACAAAAAGACAGGAAGAGATTTAATAGGTTTACCTTCATGTATGTATATTGCACACAGGCGAACAGCAATTGTCCGAAAGGCTGTTTGCAAACTCTGAATGGAAAAAGCTTTGAATGTGCAATGAGCAAATGCACAGTGACATTCGCTCATTGCACATTCGACATTGTGGTGGGATCGGAAAATGGTCCCTTTCCCCATTGTAGTGCAATCTCGGGGTTAGAATATTAAAGTAGGGGGGTGAGCGGGGTGCAGGGTGGGCTTGCCCCCCTTATTTACACTTCATTTGTTTTTTCATTTGATATTTATGTTTGAAAATCAACGAATCTGCTTTTCGATTTGCTGATTTTCGAACATATGGAATTGTCACTGTTCTGACTTTCATGGTTACAATTCGCTCATATGAGCAATCGCACCACTGTGATCCAGTTTTATAAAGGTAAACTGATTTATTACCCCCTGTTAGGTAAAAAAAGACTTTATTTTTCTGAAGGAAAAAAGTATGCCCCATGGTTTAAACACAACATCCTTCTTTTTTGGACATCGTTTTTAATTGTTTCTCTCAAGTGTTTAATTGCACAATTAGTTTACAACTATCCAATAGGAATTATTGACCACTAGTATATATATATATATATATATATATATATATATATATATATATATTGGTCTGTTGTGAACAGATTTTTATTCTGATGAAGTGTCTTTAAAGGGACGAAAGCGCTCAATAAATTTTGTTTTTTCAATTCATGTACAGACCTCCTCTAGCATTATTTCTTTGTGTTTTCTGAAGGAGACCCAACAGAGAAGCCAGTCCAATGTAAATACAGCTATGATTTTGACCTTTAACCAATACTTCCCAGATATCAAGAAGGTGATTATCAAAAACTGTGACATTTTTTCCACAGATAACGGCTTATATCAACAGTTAGAAAAGATCCCCTAGAGTTGGTTATAAAAAAGACATATGTATTAAAAATTTCCTGGACAGATATATAGAAGTTAAAGTCTCCCCTGGTATGACGGCCTGTGACATTGTAGTCAGTGTCACAGGATCTTGGAGGGAAATACATGTTTTATTGAAGATTATGGAGACCTATGTATTGGATTCAAATAACACTGTTTAAGTAGGCACAATGTGTTGAATGTCCCTGTTTCCGCATAGGTGAAACAGAAAAGACATTACAAGTAAGGATTTACCAACATTTTTATGACATAAAAAAGAAAGATGATTGTAATGCCCTGTATAGACATATAAAGGACAACAATGGTCACACCTTTAAATTTTAAATAGCGGACAATGTGAAGTTAGATGAAAATGGTGGACCATGGAAAGACTGCTTAGAAGTCAAACAGCTTAAATGGCAACTAAAAACTAATGCACCAGGTACATTTTTTTTGAATGAAATGGTGTCTATTAGTAGTGTTCTGAGGTGGAAAGCAGCATTATAACATGATGTAAAGGTTAACTGCCTTATTTTTACAGTTATTTAATACAATATTTTAACAAGGTAACCTTTTATATGTATAGGCAAATTAATTAACCATTGCTTGTTTAAATTCTGCTTGATAAGTAACTGTTCAAGATGGTTATTTTATTAGGTTATCATGTTTCTGTTTTTAGTTACGTATTTTAACGTAATGAAATAATATTTTATTAATTTATATTTGTAAGTTAATAAATATGTCAGATTAAAGAATGAATGTGAAAATGAATTAAAAGGGGATTAATTCACTATTGGAAGTTTACCTACAGGAAAAGCTTTCAATTAAATGAGAGGGAAGAGGCTTAGCTTATAAAAGAAATGACGGGAGGGAGAATGAGGTTTTTCTGATGAAGTTCCAATGACCGTGAAGAAAGCACTCACTGTAGTGAGAATAATAAAAGGTAATAGCATGAGACAACCATTTGGAAATAGTCTGTTTTGACAAAAGTTGTCTCTTCTTCTTCCCTTCACAAGAAATGAACAACTGATCCAAAGATCTGAAAGATTTTGTTCTGTCAATGTAGTACCAGAGTTGCCAGTAGACATCCAAAGTATGGATTATCCTTTCTCCTTCGTTTTTTGGTTCAGGAAAGAAAACAGGGAGATGGATAGTTTGGCTGAATGAAAAAGTCTAATACCACTTTAGGCATAAAAGAAGGATTAGTTCTCACCTCTGTGGAAAATAAGATAAGGTTGACTTGCCTAAAGAGCTTGCAACTCAGATACTCTTCTTGTAAAGGTCTGAGCAATCAGTGAAGCAGTTTTCCATGTTATGAACCTTAAGTCAGCCTGACAAGGTGGTTCAAATGGAGAAAGGTTTAGCTTTTTAACACAAAATTAAAAATCCCAAGGAGGAACCAATGGTTTTCTTGGAGGTCTCCGATGCAAAACCCCTTTCAAAACCATTTTGAAGCTTTTAAGTCCTGCAAGACAAAAACGTAGTTTCATAAAAGGTCAGATGGTCAGATTACCAAGAATTATTTCTTTGGATTCTGGACTGGAGAAAGAACTCAACTGACTTTTAGATATGTAAAATACAACAAAAAAACAGGCTTAAATAGTGGGAAGTATACTTGCTGTGTTCAATTCAAGTCAGTCACAAAAGGTAACCAAATGTTCCACAAAAAGAAACAAAGCTGTAACCTACAAACCGCTTTACTTTGCGAACTCTTAATCCAATAAAAAAGAGTCAAAATCACCATAGAGTGTTCATTCGAACCTACTCATCCACTGGGCAATAGCTTGTAGAAAAAACACGCAGCCAGCATGTAAAAATAAATCCAAGCGTCCAGTAGGAACCACGTTTATTAAAATAATTAGAACACAGGGCTAGCGCTTTCAACGAATCTTCATCAGGCCACTAACAAACAAACATACTAGCATCCCTTTTATAGCAAAATGCTAGAGTCAACTACTGATGTCACATCCTGTTTGGACATACTGAAGTCAACTCTGATGTCACATCCTGTTATACATAAAATATTTAAACTGACATCCCTTTTGTAGTAAAAAGCTACAAACAACTCTGATGCCACATCCTACTAAATGTAAAATCTTATAAAATGTTTTAAATTATTTAAAATATTTAAAATATTTAAAATATATATGCAGACATTTTGTAAACAGTGTACAATAAAAATGTTCTAAAATAACATTTCACCCTACTTTAACTGCTGCTGCATGTAACATTCAAAATGTTTTAAAATAATTTAAATATCTATGTAACCATCTCATAGACAATATGCAGCAAATAAGGTGTTTCACAATTACATACTATCTTCCTATAAATACTGCACTTATATGCATACTAGTAACAAAAATAGCACGCATGTTTAGTATTTAATAATAAGCGATATAATCCCATTTGAAATACTTGTATGTATAAATACATGTTTAAAATAGGGATCAAATTAATAAAGATATTAATATCTACACATGAGCTATTTAGCATAATTATAACTGTACAAAAAAGATCATTCAACAGACTGCATCTAAAATTTGTACAGCGTGTGCTTCTAAATATCATAATATATGTAACAGCATAAATCATTCAAAACAGGTATGTGCACACGCAAAGATGTTGATAACAGCTGATATTATAAACATAAAAATATATGAGACTAAATGTGCAAAATCAGGTGAAATATGTGTGCTGGATGAAAGAGGAATACAAGGTATATCAGCATCTTTCATAACAATTGGCCCCTAATAAGCCTGCAGAGTAAAATACAGAGACAACAATGGAGACAGAAATGGAAAAATGTGAGGTATGAAAATGTTATAAATATAAAAGTAAAACCAGCCAGAAGTTAATAAAGGGTGGCAAAGGGGTAAAAAGCTTCATTGAAGTTTCCTAGCTTTAAGTATAGGTTTGATGGAGACTCTGTCATTGAGGCCTGGGTACAAATCAGCCCTAAGCCTGATGATCCATTTGGCCTCTATCTGTTCCGTGGTGTTAAAAATAACACTATATTATATATTAGGGAACACTTATATAAAATCAAAGTCAGATGTTCTTCAAATGCTCTGTCTAGGCATGTAATTAATACATCTACCCAACATAGCTTTTTGTTTCAAGTAATTCAAAACAATGTTCTATCTCGTAGAAGAGGAGATATTTTTAACACCACGGAACAGATAGAGGCCAAATGGATCATCAGGCTTAGGGCTGATTTGTACCCAGGCCTCAATGACAGAGTCTCCATCAAACCTATACTTAAAGCTAGGAAACTTCATTGAAGCTGTCACCCCTTTGCCACCCTTTATTAACTTCTGGCTGGTTTTACTTTTATATTTATAACATTTTCATACCTCACATTTTTCCATTTCTGTCTCCATTGTTGTCTCTGTATTTTACTCTGTAGGCTTATTAGGGGCCAATTGTTATGAAAGATGCTGATATACCTTGTATTCCTCTTTCATCCACCACACGTATTTCACCTGATTTTGCACATTTAGTCTCATATATTTTTATGTTTATAATATCAGCTGTTATCAACATCTTTGCGTGTGCACATATCTGTTTTGAATGATTTATGTTGTTACATATATTATGATATTTAGAAGCACACGCTGCACAAATTTTAGATGCAGTCTGCTGAATGATCATTTTTGTACAGTTATAATTATGCTAAATAGCTCATGTGTAGATATTAATATCTTAATTTGATCCCTATTTTAAACATGTATTTATACGTACAAGTATTTCAAATGGGATTATATCGCTTATTATTAAATACTAAACATGCGTGCTATTTTTGTTACTAGTATGCATATAAGTGCAGTATTTATAGGAAGATAGTATGTAATTGTGAAACACCTTATTTGCTGCATATTGTCTATGAGATGGTTACATAGATATTTAAATTATTTTAAAACATTTTGAATGTTACATGCAGCAGCAGTTAAAGTAGGGTGAAATGTTATTTTAGAACATTTTTATTGTACACTGTTTACAAAATGTCTGCATATATATTTTAAATATTTTAAATAATTTAAAACATTTTATAAGATTTTACATTTAATAGGATGTGGCATCAGAGTTGTTTGTAGCGTTTTACTACAAAAGTGATGTCAGTTTAAATATTTTATGTATAACAGGATGTGACATCAGAGTTGACTTCAGTATGTCCAAACAGGATGTGACATCAGTAGTTGACTCTAGCATTTTGCTATAAAAGGGATGCTAGTATGTTTGTTTGTTAGTGGCCTGATGAAGATTCGTTGAAAGCGCTAGCCCTGTGTTCTAATTATTTTAATAAACATGGTTTCTACTGGACGCTTGGATTTATTTTTACATGCTGGCGTGTTTTTCTACAAGCTATTGCCCAGTGGATGAGTAGGTTCGAATGAACACTCTATGGTGATTTTGACTCTTTTTTTGGATTAAGAGTTCGCAAAGTAAAGCGGTTTGTAGGTTACAGCTTCGTTTCTTTTTGTGGAACATTTGGTTACCTTTTGTGACTGACTTGAATTGAACACAGCAAGTATACTTCCCACTATTTAAGCCTGGTTTTTTGTTGTATTTTACAAGTCTTGTTTATTATCAGGCTAACAGAGTGTAGTGAGCATTATTCTTTGTTTTTACACTACGTGACTTTTAGATATGTTTAAAGACGAAGGCCACACAGAAGGGGTCCTTTACGAAGCAACCGACAAGATCTGGAGCCAAAGAAGGATAAAGTCCCTGCTATTTTAGGAAAATTACTCACAAGGAACAGTCTGGTGAGTACTAACAATAAAGGTTATAAAAGAGCTATGGTTTAAAATATAATGTTGATAGTAACTTAGTACAGTCACTTTTGTGAATGAACTGGAAGTTTTTTCAAGTTTTAGTGATATTACACGCATTTTAGGGGAGAATCCCAACTTTGTGTTTAGTAAACTGTTTGGCAGGGATTGTTTAATTTGCCTTTTAAAAGAAGTAGAGGATTTAGTAGATTTGTAATGTGGAACTTGAAAAATCTTTGAAACTCCCTGAATTAATTTCCCCCTTGCATCAAACTGTTTGTGGATCTTGGACTTCCAAGACAGCTGCACACTGATCAGCAGCTTAATTTCAACTCTCCCAGTGTGAAAAAAGAAACTGAGAAATAAGTGATATTGACAGTTTACGCAAAATTCACTTACTGCCTAGTAAAGTCCACTGCCTGGATCCAAGCAAAGAAGAAATTCAGAGAACCTGAAACAAAATCAACCAGAAAAGGTGAAGAGAAAACAGTGGCTAGGAAGACTCCTCAAGCTAATCAGCAAAAAGCAGTTAAAGCTTCAGCTTTGGTACAAGAGATGGCTTCTAATAATTTACAGGAAAAAACAAATCAGATGTAAGCAGGTATTTAAAATAAATAAAACACTGAAGGAGTATATAAATTCAAATAACAAAATGGTGGGAAAAACAGAAGCTTTTACTAGCTATCCAGATGATCTAATAAAACTGCTAAACTCAGGGGATGAAATGAAGAAAAGGCTGGTTGAGTATGAGTGGTTTCAAAAATGATAGAGCCAGAAGACGGAGCACGCAGAGAAAACCTGAGATTTTCCGTTGCACCAGAGAAACTGGAAGGAACAGGCTATATTAATTTTTTGAAAACACAAATAAGCAACTGGACAAATATTCCACAGCAGAACGTGTTTATTAAAAGGACACAATCAGTGTATGCTCCAAACCTAGCCATGAGAATGCAGCCAAGACCAGTATAAGTAAAGATGCAATCATACCAGCGGAAAGAGTTGATCCTGACAAAACTATGGCAGAAGGGAGAAACAGAGATGACTGTCACTGCTAAGTGACATCCCGACCCCATGTGCAAAAATGGGAAAAGGAGTTGAGGCTGGATGTATGTATGTACACAGCAGAATGTTTGTGGAAAATGATTATTAACTACAGGTAGAAGGGAAGCAAATTTATCCCAGCGATCAGGGCATGTCAACAGGCAGTTGTGAGATTCAAGCTGTTATTCCAGCTGTCTTCAGAATATTTTTTTCTGAAGGATCAGAATCATTTTTGATGCAGAATAGCTTAAAGAGGGAATAAAAAAGTTTATCTAGCAAAAAGTAAGTCATCAAACAGAAGGGGGCTATGCATCTCATTCCTCTGACATTAAAGCTCATACAGAGACTTTGCCAGTGAATCCCTTTCCAATCTTCCAAAGGAAAATGCTTGAGAAAGAGACAAAAGCAAAGGAGTTGAAAAAAAGAATCAGTACTACCTTGGACTTGAACAAGAGTCTGATGTTGGGGAGATGGAGATGGACAGGAAGAAGGCCAGCAACCCTAAAATGAATGAATAAATGGGAGACTATAAAGTATCAATAATTTGTGAAATATTGTTTTGCAAGAAAAAAGTGCATGAGAAAGACTGGACTTCTGCTGACTTTGTTAAACCTGTGGGTGGACTATAAAGCAAATACCATATTTTATTTCATTAATGTTTAGAATTACACAAAAAGTGGGGAAGTAATTGTAAGTATAGCAATTTTTGTTCTTATTAGTATTTGTATAAAACATTTAATGATTTAAACTGCATTTTATATATAGTGAAGTACTTTTGTGTAGTGTGTAATCAGAGGTATTTTAAATGTGTGGGGGGGAGTCTATCTTGTAACTGTGGTACGCTTTAAAGACATTAAAGTAAATGATGTAATTTTTTTTAGTTGCAAGATATATAAGCTTTGCAGTATTAAAAGAGAAGAAAGGTCGGACAAAAGCAAGTTTAATGTTAATATGCCATGATCTTGGGCTGCTGGGATGGGGAGTGTAAAAGTGTACTGATATATTCTCTCTTACTTTGATAAGGGTGAATGCCTAATTTAATACCCTTGGCTTAAGGTATAATGAGAAGTTATGTACCTACCATAACGTTCCATGTTAGTTGTCTTCTCTCGCCTTCTTTCTTGCTGGATGGGTTTGGAGCCAATCCTCGGCTCCGACTTGGCCACTTACTAAAGCTCAAGAGCTTATTTTACCGTCTCGAGGCAACCCTATATCCCATGATGCTAGGCAATAACTCCCCAGATCTCGTTTGGAAGCTGAAAAACCTAGCATAGGCCAATAAAACAAAATCCTCCAACTGGAAGGAGGAGGAAGAGGAATAAAAAACCTCCAAAGATAATTATTTACACTATATATATATATATATATATATATATATATCCTAGGACACCTAGATAGTGAACAAAGGAATAAAAGGACCCTTCAAAAAAGGGAAGATCTTCTCGGTCTGTCCAGGCTAGGGGGGTGGTAGGTGGGATGCAAGAAAGAAGGCGAGAGAAGACAACTAACATGGAGCGTTATGGTAGGTACATAACTTCTCAATGTTAAGTTGTCAATCTCGCCTTCATTCTTGCTGGATGGGACCGCGTCCCTAGCACCTTCATCCTGGGTGGCTTATTGGAACAGACTCTTAAGAATGGTGGAACCAAATGTTGCTCTGTCCCTGGAGGTCATGTCCAATTTGTAATGCGAAACAAAGGTATGAGGAGAGTCCCATGTGGCTGCCGCACAGATAGTGTCTATTGGTAGTCTAGCTTGAAAAGCTGTAGATGTAGCTAGTGCTCTAGTTGAATGGGCTTTTGGCTTAGAAGATAATTCCCTGCCTCTGAGTTGATAAATAGATGTAATCACAGAAGACAGCCATCTAGATAGGGTTACCTTGGAAACAGGAAGGCCTTTCTTATTTTCTAAATACGATAAAAACAGTTGATCAGATTTCCTTATTTGTTTAGTTCTATCCAGATAGTACCGGAGCTGGCGGTGAACATCTAGATAATGTAGCTTTTGCTCCGCTCTATTAGTATAGTTTGGGAAAAAAACTGGGAGATCAATTGATTGATTCAAATTTGTCTGCGAAGCCACCTTGGGTAAGAAGGATGGATTAGTTCTTAGAGAAACTCTGTCTTTGTGGAAGATTAAGTAGGGAGGACGAATGCAGACGGCGTGAAGCTCTGATACTCTCCTAGCAGAAGTAATGGCGACTAGGAAAAGTGTCTTCCATGAAAGAAATTTCAATGAACAGGAGACCGGAGGTTCAAAGGGGGGGAGAATTAAGGATGTTAAGACTAAATTAAGATCCCACTGAGGTGGGGGATCTTTGATCGGAGGCCTAAGTAAATATATACCTTTAAGGAAGGCTTTGCAAAGCTTATTGGACATGATATTGTGGTCCGATAAGCCTGTATGAAAATTTGATATGGCTGCTAACTGAACCTTTACTGTAGAGGCAGAAGACTCTGAATGAAAAAGTTCGGCTAGGAAGTCTAAGACCGAATGAATTGGGGCAGTAAAAGGATCTATATTCCTTGCCTTTGCCCAGAAGGAGAAACGTTTCCATTTACTAGTGTAAATCTTTCTGGTGGAAGATTTAAGGGAAGCTACTATGATATCCCGGACGGGATTAGAAATCATAGGAAGCCTGGCTAAGGACGGAAGTGGAGCAACCAAGCAGTGAGGTTGAGAGAATGTAGGGATTGGTGCAGCTGCCCCGACTGATGGGTCAACAGATCTGGAGCTGGGTCCAGATGCCAAGGCTGCACCAAAAGATAATGATGTAGGAATGGAAACCATATCTGTCGAGGCCAATGAGGGGCAATGAGAATCAACTTGGCTCTCAAGGCGGTTGCTTTCTGAATTACTTGTGGAATTAGAGGAAAAGGTGGAAAGGCATAGAGAAGTCCCCGAGGCCAATCCTGGACTAGAGCGTCTCTGAGGGGATGGCCTGTAAGGGGGAAGAGGGTGAAGAAGTCGGGGCATTTGCTGTTCTGGGATGTAGCAAAAAGATCACAGCAAGGAAGACCCCACTTCTGAAAAATCTCTTCCACTACCGATTGATTGAGAGACCACTCGTGCGGCATGAGTATGGCTCTGCTCTACCTGTCCGCTATGAAGTTGGACTTCCCGGGGATATGCATTGCTATCAGAAATCGCTGAGAGGAGATTGTCCATTGCCAATGTCTGAGTGCCTCTCGACACAGGGGATAGGACTTGGTTCCGCCCTGCTTGTTGATGTACCACACTACGGACATATTGTCTGTTTGAATTGCAATAGTTCCTAGGGGAAGAGAGTCGTGTAGGGCTTGCAACGTTAAAAGCACTGTTCTCATCTCCAGGACATTTATGTGCAGGTGGCGCTCGAAAGGTTGCCAAGTGCCATGGACCATCCTGCCCTGATCAGGGAGGCGTCCAATGTCACCGTGGCGACCGGGGGAGGAGGAACAAAGGGTCTGCCCTGATGGACTTGAGGGGACAATATTCACCAGGACAGATGACTTTTGCAGGTTTGAGTTATCATGATCTTGTGGTTCATGGGGAGTTGCTGAAAAGACCATTGGGCGAACAGCATCCACTGTAGAAGACGCATGTGAAAACGTGCAAGGGGAAGAAGTGTTATGGAAGCCGCCATAAGACCCAATACTTTCAGGACAAACCTGGCCTGAATTTTGTCACTCTGAAGAATAATTTGGACATGGTTTTGAATATCTAAGACTCTTTGGTCTATTAACTTTGCTGAAAGTTGTGCGGTGTTCAAGTTGGCGCCTATAAAAGTAATAATCTGACAAGGCGACAAGGCAGACTTTTCGAAATTTATAGAGATTCCTAGCCCTCTGCAAATGTGAATGGTGTAAGCTGTGGCTTGGAGAAGTTGATGCCTGGTGGTGGTGGCAGTGAGGAGCCAGTCGTCTAGATATGGAAACACCTGGAATCCTTGCCGTCTCAGGTGAGCCATAACCACTGCCATACATTTAGTGAACACTCTGGGGGCTGTAGTGAGATCAAAGGGCAGGGCTCTGAATTGGTAGTGACTGGCCCCCAGCCGAAAGTGGAAAAACCTTCTGGAGCACCTGTGAATTTTGATGTGATAGTACGCATCCTGAAGGTCCACGGAGCACATCCAATTGTCCTTGCCCAGAAAAGGCAGAATGGACTGTAGCGTGACCATCCGGAATCTTGTTCTCTTTACAAACTTGTTCAGTTTGCTGAGATCTAATATTGGTCTCCAGTCCCGTCTTTTTCGGTACTAAAAAGAACCTTGAGTAGATTCCGGATCCTAGTTGGTCTGCTGGGACTGGCTGGATGGCTCTTTTTGCTAGCAGTTTTGATATTTCTAATACTGCTAGTTCCCTTAGACCGGGTGGAATGTCTGGAAGGGTTCCCTTTTGTTGAATTGGGGTTTGGATAAAGGGAATTTTGTAACCCTCGGATATGATCGACTGTACCCATTTGTCTTGAGTAAGGGAAAGCCAGGCTACTGGGTACAGCGACAATCTTCCCCCGACTGCCTCCGAAGGTGGACAATCAGGCAACATCTCAGGGATGCTGAAAGGGTTTGTCAGAGAGAGGCTCCCTGCTACCCTGGTATTGCGGACCCCCTCTGCCCCTAGGGCGGTGTCTGTTGTTGTTACCCCCTCTGCCTCTGGGGGTAAACTGACCTCTTGCGTCAGACGTGACTCCTTGAGATTTGCGGAACCACATTTTCCCACCCTTCTGACTCTTAGGGTATGGTCTTGAAGGGGTGGCGAAACGGACTCCTACGGCAGAAAGAGTCTTGCCATCTTGCTCTCATCTGGTCAAGGTGTCTTTCACTTGAGGTCCGAACAAAGCCGAACCATCAAAGGGGGAATTTGTGAAGGACGCCTTGAAAGGGTCCGCGAAATTACACAGCCGCATCCAGGCATGACGCTTTAAGGCCACTCCTGTGCCTGCAGCCCTACTTGCTCCATCGGCTGCATATGAAATCAGACGCATGGAGGAGTTAACAATTGAGTTCAGGGTTCCAAGCTGTGAGTTTAATTTGTCCTGGGACCCAGCAGCTGATGGATCCTGTAAGACTTCTCCCAACTCTTTGAGAATATCTCTCTGAAGGCGGATGAAGTGACACAGGTAATTCAGCGACCGCATGGCAAAGGTCGCTGAAGAAAACATCCGCTTACCGTACCTATCCATGGTCCTAGAATCCTTATTAGGAGGATGGACAGGTACCGAAGGATCAGCTAGTTCCATCTTGGTGGCTGCAGCCACCACCATGGCATCCGTCGGTATACCTTTTGTCAGGAATTGCTTGTCGACTGGTGCTGTAATAAATTTAGATAGCCTCCGAGGGGTGGGTTCCACCGAATCCGGGGCCGACCACTCCTTCCGAGCCACTACTTCTATAAGGGGGTCGAAAGGCGGAGACACCCATGAGGTGGAGGGTCGAGAACCGAATGCCTCCAGGTACACCGACTCGTCCTCGGAAGGATTAAGGGAAGACCAGTTCCCCCCTCTGCTTCAGGATTTCCAGGATGTCTGAGAAAGAAACATCCTCAGAGGGGGACTTTGGGGATCCCTCCGACTCATCCAAGTCAGTGTCAGATGTAATAGACTCAGGGGAGTCCACATGCTTCCTCTTAAATGTCCTCTTACGTGGAGGCTCTGCTGACAGGTCAGGAGAAGCCTCAGAAGAGGAAGAAATTCCCAGTGGGGAAACCTGAGGCGTTGGATCTCTGGGTTCAGGAGAAAGAGAGTGAGAAGAGACATCAGCAGGCACTGTAGTGGGAGGAGCTGATGGAACTGACCGTTGACTAAGCCCTGGGGCTAGTACGCTCCTCATCACCTCGAAGGCTCCCCTATCAGAAAGGCCAGAGGTAGGAAGAGATAGGAACCCCAGGCCGCACCAACAGGGAGGGCTCCGAGGCTGATGTCGGGGCTGAGCTCACCAGCACCGATGCTCCGAGAGGGAGAACAGGGTCGGACAATGGTCTGACGCCACTCGCCCCCCTCGGAGCCGACGAGAGAGATCAGGCGCCCAGATCCCTCCAATGAAGGTATCAAGGAGGAGATCGAGCGGAAGACGAAGGAGCTGAAGGGGGAGGTATCGGCTCCGACGCCGCAACAGTCACGGCTCCGAGGAGTTCTGGCTCCGAACTCTGAGGGAGAGTCGAGGGAGGAAAAATAGGTGTAGTCGAAATAGCCACCGTCTGATGAGATGGGCTAGAGATCATCTGGGCCAATGCCTGAGACTTTAATAGCCTACTTACCACTCTCTCAAGGTCGTGATCTGAAAGTCTGGACGACCGAGAAGATCGGCTCCGATGGCTCTGCTCCGAGAGCAGGGGAGATCTCGGAGCCGAATGGATGGACTCCAATGAAGGGGATCTTGACCTCTTCTTAGATGTAGCCAACGGAGCCGAAGACACGTCGGCTCTGGCCAAAGCCGACAGCGCAAGCAAGGACTCAGAGGTAACGGCACCAAGTGGTGCCGAGACCGGAACTTGTGACTCAAGGGGATCGGCTCCAGCCGGAGCCGATCTAGGCACAGACAAGGAGCCAGCAGCCAAAGGCTTAGTACTTGGAGCCGACGGTTTTGCAGGCTTCGAGGGCCTCCCCGACGCAGACTTAGTCGGGGAGCCCTCGGGCTTTAACAAGCCCCTAAGTATCAGTTTGTTCCTGCGCTCCTGCAGGACTCTTGGACTGAATGCATGACATACTGAACAAGAGTCCTGCAGGTGCAGGGGTCCCAGGCAGTAAACACAAGAAGTGTGACCGTCTGTCAGAGACATTTTATGACAGCACGAGTCACACTTCTTAAAGCCTGAGACCTTAGCTTCTTTAGGTTCCTTCGACATAACAGTGTCGAGGGTTACACAAAAGTAGCAGAAAACACACACACACACACACACACACACACACACACACACACACACACACACACACACACACACACACACACACACACACACACACACACACACACACACACTCCCTAAAATTATAATTTAACAATAAAAAATTAATAGGGATACTGACACACCCAAACACTCCACAGGATCCCTAAGAAAAAACAGGAAAGGGGCAGGCTTAAGGCCTAACCTAAAAGACTGGAGGGGGAGGGATATATGGGATAAAAAAGGGAAGGTATAAAAAAGTAATAAAGTTAAGGGTAGTTAGTTAACTATTGAAAGAAATAACTAGGTAGAAATGTTTTCTCAAAAAAGGTGACTGAACACTCTATCTCTAAGACTTACCAGGAGCCGGTAAAAAAACGCACCTCGCAAGCGAAAGCGGCAAACGAGATCTGGGGAGTTATTGCCTAGCATCATGGGATATAGGGTTGCCTTGAGCCGGTAAAATAAGCTGTCGAGCTTTAGTAAGTGGCCGAGTTGGAGCCGAGGATCAGCTCCGAACCCATCCAGCAAGAATGAAGGCGAGATTGACAACTTAACATACAAGTACTTACTGTAAGTATGCTTGAAAAATAAGAAAAAAAAACAATGAAATCCATGAAAAATGCTAAACTTCTCACATCTGCAAAGATATTAGCTTTTTTTTTTTTTTTTTATTACGAAATATTCGGTGGGAGTCAAAAAGTCTGTGGCTGAGGCAGCTGTCCATTCTGTTCAGAGTGAAATTTATACAGATTCATTGCTGACTTCTTTTATATGGAAATTAGTCTATTATTAGCTTCTTATCCAGTTAATTATGGACTTATATTGTTATAACTTATCTATTTTGTAGACTAATACTTGTTTTAAGTATTGGATATATTCTTGATTATGTGTTTGGAGCCTTTATTACTATTATTATTATTCCTGCTCATGATTAGGAACTATTTTACAATGGTCTTTATCTAGTTTTTCTATCCTGATACTTGTTTATTCAGATAGGAAGGGGTTGGACTATACCATTGTCTGGTGTACTAATAAATATGTACAATTTTGTTTTTTCATCAGTTTATCATTTTCACTAACGAAGGCATTCAGCCGAAACCGGTTTGGATTTCTGATAAACTGTTGGGGCATTTGTATGTCCTATTATCATATTGGTATCACAAAATCTTTATAATAAAGTATTGGACTATCTATGCTGGCCGTCTGTGTTTTCTATGTTATGGTTTGGCCATGCATGCGGTACGAGCAAGGCATGGTGTTTTGACTTGTTCTGTTGGTTCTCGCTGTTGGCTTTTAGTCCTTGCTATCGGTAGGAGAGGACTCCTCCCTTTTGCTTAAAATTTATTCTTACCAGCTGGTTTGCCTTGGATTATACAACCCTTGATTTACGTCTTTCAGATGTTTGGACACATTGTTTCCCTGGTGTTTTGGGACCTACATGAGCGGTGAATTGTTTTATATGCTAAACAGAGCGGATAGCCCTGTTTTCAGGTACTG
This sequence comes from Protopterus annectens, assembly GCF_019279795.1. Lineage (NCBI taxonomy): Eukaryota > Metazoa > Chordata > Ceratodontiformes > Protopteridae > Protopterus > Protopterus annectens. Next base: position 1,298,791,508 of record NC_056733.1, read on the forward strand.
TACATATTATTACTATATAGGCTTCCATACGCATAACTTGGTTGATAATTTCTCAGAAGGAACCATACTTTGTTAAGGGACTTTTGTGGCGCATATTCGATTGTGGATAGTATTTCCCGAAGGTCGGAAAGGATTGTATTATCCACCTAACTTATAGGCCTATGTCTGCTGTTGACTGTAAGCCTATTATTTCTATTTGAGGAACTACCTTTCGGTTTGTGATCTATTGATGACCGGGACATTTTTGGTGCCTACATTACCTTATATATGGACATTTAATATTACCCTGCATTTTTAAATTGAATGTTAAGGGACTTTTGTGGCACATATTTGATCGTGGATATTATTTCCCGAAGGTTGGAAAGGACTCTTTCATTCACCTAACTTATAGGCCTATGTCTGCTGTTGACTATACGCCTACTATTGTTTTCGAGGAACTACCTTTCCGTTTTTGATCCACTGGTGACCGGGACAATTCGTTTGGTGCCTACATTACTTTATATATGGACATTTAATATTACCCTGCATTTTTATTTAAATTGTCAGTTTGTATTTAAAAATTTTTTTCTCATATACAATATGTATGGTATATGACTACAGCTGTTTAATTCAAATGTGGAGTTTTGTATTATTTTTTTATATAATTTCCATTTCTTGCTGAATATCTTGGCATTTTTCTGAATACTAATATTACATGAAGGGTAGTTTGGCAGGTGTTTATATAATGGTGGAGTTTGAATTTATTTTGGATGATTGTGTTTAACCTACAGGACCTTGTTCCATTTTTTTGGTTTATTCCAACCATCGTGTATGGGACAATACGGTTCTAAATCGCAATAATAGGGAGATTTTTGTACTCTCCATCAATGTTGGTGTATTTAGTTGGGTACCTATTTAGGCAATGTAAATCTATATTTGAGTGTAGCTTACAGTTTCCCAATTAGGTGCCTTCCTATATATTCGGTTAACGGATGGTTCAACTTGGAGGTAGGCACTATAGGTTTTAAGATTTGGAGGTTGAATATATAGGTCAATTTATTAGTATTTTTTGGGGGGCCCGATAATAGTGAACGTGACAAATGATTTTCATATGTGTTTTCCTAATTTTGTAATACATCTAGTATGTATTATATCTTGACAATAGTTTAGTATTACACCTTTGTGGTTTACAGTGTATGTTCGTGGTTTTGCTACTTTGGAATAGTGGATAGAACTATACAAAGGGCTAGGTTGATTGGTATCTAACAACTGCTGAAATTTATCATTGTTTTTTGCTCTCTGGTTATTATGTTATACACATTTAATGCATCATGACTAATGAACCTTTTGTGGATTAAGTCTATGGTACATAGTTAGAGGTTGTATGGATATATATGTATGTTTGTGCATACACTTTTAGGATTAGCTGGATTTATTTCACATTATACCAGCAGTACGAGCCTAGACTGTCATGGTAGGAATATTATCCCTTATAATTAGTGGTTGGTGATAGGAATTGCTAACGTAATTATTATAGATATAGACTGCGCAATCTTTTCTGGTCCTACTCCTTATTTTGGATTTCATAACATCCCTTGTTGATACTTCCACCTTGGTTATTATAATTACTATTATCCTTTATGAGACATAATTTTTTGGACAATTTGATTATCACCAATTTTCAATATTTTTTGAAGATGGATTTGGACAATATTTTGGAAGGGTTGTGTGCTGATCGGGACGATATCAGGGCGTTTGGAGTGGATTCAGTCTCAAGTAACAACCCTAGCCAGCAAAATAATAACATATATGATGGATGCCAATTAGCGTTCCAAAATTTGGAAAAGGGTCTCAAGGGGCTAATAGCAAATATATGGCATCTGAGGTTGTTTAGGGCATATTTGCGCAAAAATATGGTCCCTAGAGGTCTTCGTATAATATTTCGACCGATGGTCAGCAGATCTGAACAGAGGTTGACCGATGAATGGAACCAAGCACTACAAGATGGTTCCTTGACTTTTGTAAAAAATTTTGGCTTTCTATTATGAGAGGGCTATTAACAACAATATATCAGAGGTCAAAAATGTAAGTTCGGAATGTAAGAAATTCCATTCATCAACCATTTATGAAAATTTGGTGACAAAACTGCCCAAAGAATTAACAACATATGATAAAGTAACCAGGGATAGGAAGGTGAAGAAATTCAACAGGGATGTTATTGATTATAGTAAAGGACATCCATTTGAAATACAAAGATCAGTTAGATTTCAGGATTCGAGTCCTGGAACAATTAGGGGTAGGACCAGCAAAAGGCCAAGATCTATTTTAAAACACAATGACAAATCCTACACCAGCACTTCCGGGGATGAGTCCTCTTATACCGATAGCGAAGGCATACCCTTAGCGGATTCACCTGTTAAGAAAAGAACCAATATCACTATCCCTTTAGAAGAGGCAGAAAATATAGAGGGGGCGGAAACACAACAACCGGAATAGGTACAGAGTCCATGGAAGGACTGATTCAAATTTTGTTGAAACAATAGAAACCAAGTGTAATAATGTTTTAAACCTATCTGACACTGTGTTAACTCATGATCAACATAGACTTTTAAATAAAGGATTGGGATTTGTACCTAGCTTTTTTGTGATCAATACCAAACTGCATTGGATGTTTTGGATTTCTGTCGCTGTCTTAATCTGAAAATAATTTTTTCTGATCAAAATGTAGCTAGTGCCCATAGATCTGCTGAATTTAGATTCCACAAATCACTTTTTCAACCACCTATGAATAAATATGTAGCCACTTTCCAACAAGCAGTATTAAGAGATCTACATTTTCCACCATTTGAATCTCAGATCTTACAGGAGAATATTGATTCTGCTGAGAGGAAAGCTCTAATGGAACTCAAAGATAACAACAATATTGCTATACTTCCAGCAGATAAGGGAGGGGCAGTAGTTGTTTTAAATATGGACTACTATATCCATGAGGGTCTTAGACAATTATCAGACTCCAGATGCTACATGTTCATGGGAATTGATCCTACACCAAAATTTAAAAAGGAAATTGATGCATTTCTTGATTCAGCAGTAGAGGAGGGCATTATTACTCGAAACATACCTCAACATCTAACAGTAACAGATCCTTCCAAACAAATATTATATTTACTTCCAAAAATACACAAATCCCTTACTACACCACCGGGTAGACCAATAGTGTCAGGTCAAGGTTCGCTCACTGAACCGCTTTCGGTGTTCTTAACACAACAACTCAAACCATTACTCAAACATGTGAGAGCAAGAATACAAGATACCACCCAATTTCTACAGATTATACAGGGCACACAAATTGAACCCCATTGGTTAATGTGTACACTAGATGTTAAGTCCTTATATACCAGCATACCACACTGGGCTGGTTTGCAGGCACTACAATATTGGTTGGAAAAAGCGGATCTATATCCACCAGGTTATAACACACTCATCATCTGTATGTCCAAACATGTACTCAATAAAAACGTTTTCTATTTCCAAGGAGAATGTTCTTGGCAACTCCAAGGGACAGCTATGAGGGCATCCTTTGCCCCCATCTATGCCGATTTATTTATGGCGTACTTGGAGGAATGCCTTATATACAACCCACTACATAACATCTATATGGCTGAAATCGATATTTGGCGCAGATACCTGGACGATTGTTGGATGGTGTGCAGATTCAGGATATTTATATGAATTCATTGAATATCTCAACAGTAACATCTGGGGAATTGAGTTTACTGTTACATTCAATATTGATCATATTGACTTCTTGGATGTCACTGTTTATAGGAATATGGATCATACTCTGAGTACCAAAATTCATCGTAAATACCCGCAATATAACACATTACTTCATGCATCAAGTATGCATCCACGCCACACCATCCGCAATATTCCCAAATCCCAATTTCTCAGGATAAAATGTATTAGCTCCTCTCTGACTGATTATGAGGATGCTAAGGTTGATCTGACAAATAAATTTTTAGAAAGGGGATATCGTCCTTTTGACATTGTATCTGCCAGTGCATGGTCGGGCAAACAGAACAGAAATGCATTGCTTGAATATAGGGATCATTCTCGTACACCACAGGATACCACTCTTAGATTTGTCACCACATTTGGAAGAAACCATCAGGTTATTAGAAACATTTTGAATGAGAATTGGAATATTCTGTTGGCTAATAACTACTTGCGGGAGATTTTAGGTTCCAAATGTCAATTCTCATATAGAAGGGGTAGAACCCTGGGATCCCTATTTTCCCACTATAAACATCAAGAAAGTGGAGGGGCCAAATATAAACAATTAACAATGACAGGGAATGAACTATTGGGAACTTTTCCCTGTGGCCACTGTATATCCTGTAACCAGGTAAACAAGCTTAAGCAATTTACCAGTGCCAACCCTAGTAAAGTTTACAACCTTAGGATATTTGGTAATTGTTCGAGTAGTTGGGTTATATATTTGGCCACATGTCAGTGCTCAGCCTTTTATGTGGGAAAAACATCCCATTCCCTTAGAATAAGAATAGAGGAACATCGGAGTGATATTCGTAACAAAAAGCATACAAATGCTCTTTATCAACATACCACCAAACACCCTTCAGCCAAGTTCATGTTTACTGTCATTGATAGGATTATTGGGGATAGGAGCCATCAGCAGGGATGGCAAAATATACTTAGCCACAAAGAAAAATATTGGATTATCCATCTTGGAGCCTTGTTTCCTCCTGGTCTCAATGACCATTTATGATAGATATATATCTATTTAGTTTTTGTCCTACTGGTACAATGCTATATTGGGCCCATTTGGATTATTCTACACAAAAAATATATAATATATATATATATATATATATATATATATATATATATATATATATATATATATATACTATAATATATATATATAAGATTGACCTTTTGCGTTATGTTTGTTGGCTAACATGTGTCTTTAAGTTGGATATACAGTTGTTATGTAACCTCATTTTATTTGTTTAAAGGTTGCATGGTGATATTGAATTATATTTGTGCATATAATTATTAGCTTCTTATCCAGTTAATTATGGACTTATATTGTTATAACTTATCTATTTTGTAGACTAATACTTGTTTTAAGTATTGGATATATTCTTGATTATGTGTTTGGAGCCTTTATTACTATTATTATTATTATTCCTGCTCATGATTAGGAACTATTTTACAATGGTCTTTATCTAGTTTTTCTATCCTGATACTTGTTTATTCAGATAGGAAGGGGTTGGACTATACCACTGTCTACCATTGGCTGGTGTACTAATAAATATGTACGATTTTGTTTTTTCATCAGTTTATCATTTTCACTGAAGAAGGCATTCAGCCGAAACCGGTTTGGATTTCTGCTAATCTGTTGGGGCATTTGTATGTCCTATTATCATATTGGTATCACAAAATCTTTATAATAAAGTATTGGACTATCTATGCTGGCTGTCTGTGTTTTCTACGTTATGGTTTGGCCGTGCATGCGGTACGAGCGAGGCGTGGTGTTTTGGCTTGTTCTTTTATATGGAAACAACTGGTCTGCAGGTGCAAGCAATTAATTTTGAGAGTTCTGAGTATTCTTTGCTTTGGGAAATGCAAAATTTAAAGGTACAATGGCAAGTGGTTCATTGAAAAATACAGTTTGAAATTATGGGACGTGAATAAGAGATAGCAGCTGAATATCAAGCAGCCTTAATACTATAATGGCAGATTTGTGGTAGCAAGGTGGACTAGTAACCGAGAAGGATTAAAATGAAGTGTATTTATATTCTACAAAAACTACTATTAAGGAGCTTAAGAAAATTTTGGGAGAAATAAACAAGTTTCAGGATGGACTATTACTTACAGGTGGAGACTTGAACTTGATATGCAATAGTGAAGACATCTCAGGAAGAACCTAGAAGGGAAAACATAATAAAAAAAGCAGATTTCTGAAGAAATTTATGAAAATATTTGGTGTGAAAATGTTAATTCAGCAGTATGAACTTGGATATAGAATTTACATATTATTCTCTAAGGTACATTAACTGGGCTATACTGCATAGAAATGATATTGCACAGGAACATGTGCAATTGATTGAAAGCTTCAACACACATGAAATAACTACTTGAGATCATGCACCAATAAGAGGGTGGCCGCAGTGTGCTGTGGTTGGCATTGTTGCCTCACAGCAAGAGGTTCTCCAGTTTGATCTTCAGCTGGGGTGCCTTCTGTGCGGAGTCTGCATGTCCTCCCTGCGGTCAAGTTGGTTTCCTCCCACATTCCAGAGACATGCGGTAGGTGGACTGGACACTCTAATTTACCCGTAGGTGTAAGTGTGTGTGCAAATGAGTGGCATGAATTAATTATTATGGCAGAGCTAGCCACCTGGTGGTGTAAACCTTGGCTCGAGATGATTGTCACTGCTGAAGTGGCACCCCAACCCCATGTGCAAAATGTGAAAAGGAGTTGAGGATGGATGGATGAATCATACACCAATAAAAAGCAAGATAAAAATGCAGGATAATAAAGTAAAAATGAGACACTGGTGCTTTCACACCTATCTAGAAAATGAGAGGAATTTAAGGAAAGGGTAGTACAAATTATTTGACAGCTATTACAGAAGACAAAATTATTTTCAGAAGTTATAGCTAGTGAGTGGGATAAAATGAAAATGGAGTTTAGAAATAGGGCAGAAATAAATGAAAGAAATATGGTTAAGAAGTAACAGGTATTACTTAGAGAGGCTGACAAAGGTTAACACACTGCAAAATAACAGGACTCTCACAGAATAAGAAGGGGCACAAATGCACAGTGCTAAAGAGAAACAAGGGAGTATCTGAATAATACACATGAGTTTAGAAAAGACTGCTGTTAAGAAACTGTTTTGTTAGTACTTACAGAGCACAAAATCTTTTACGACAATGACTTAGGCAACAGAAAATAGAAAGGAATATGTCACCAAGTTTAGGGAGCCTATAACCAAAAAAAATAAATAAATAAGCAGAGATCCTGTACAGGTATTGGAGATATTTCGGAAACTTTATGAAAATTTGTATGAAGTGGAGAAACATGCTAATAAACAAACAGGTCAAAAGGAGATCTTTACGGAAGACTTAATTATGACAAAGATAGAGGTAGATGAGGCTCAACACTAGTAAAGAAAACAGATGACCTAAAAATGGTGATGTATAAACAATCTTCAGGAAAGAATTCAGGAACAAAAGGTATTCATGTGGAAATTTGGATGTTAGGAAGGAAAAAATTATAACGATCTGGAAAGTTTTGTTTAACAGTATTTTAAAAGGAGGGGAAGTACCAACATCTCTTGTGGCTGTATTACCTAAGGATTGTAAAGATCAGACTCAGCTTCATAAACACTCATTTCAATTGTAAACCATTATTATAAAGTGTTTATATGTACACTAGCTAAAAGAATGGCAAACGTGCTGACAAAATTGATAGGTATGGTTCAAAGTGTTTTTGTGGATGGAAGAAAAACACCTGACAACATAAACAGAACAATAATGATCTAGAGGGAAGAAGAATGTAAAAAAGTACAACTGTTCTTAGTGGGTACTTTTTTAAGCACTTTTATTGAATTATCACTTGTGACATAGGCAAGCTTACAATTATATAAAGTAATCGAACCATATTAACAAGTTCACAATTACAAACATTATACATCACATAATTTGTTATACATTCTATAGTCGAGGCAATAGTGCATAAATTATTCAATTCCTGCCTTCTCTTAAACGACATTCCTCCTCCAAAACATTTTTCTGCATGTATTGTTCTCACAGTTTCATTTTTTTCTACATAATTTACTCCTACCCTTTTCTAAAGATCTCACCACCAGTTCTTTTATCTCTGTTACAATATTCAAAATTTCAGGTATAGTTGGGTTGGATTTTGACTTCCATTTTGTAGTAATTATTCCATATTAATGTCATTGCCTAACTTTTTCTTTATATGTTTCAAAATGTTGTTTTAAAATGTTTAATCTATAAATGTTATATCAAAATGTTATTTTATGTTTTTGTATGTATTAATTATGCTGTGTAACTGGAGCTTTTCTCCCCGGGCCTCCACTGAAAATGGACATGTATCCAGTTGGACTAGCCCGGTCAACAAATGTAAAATAAAAAAAAATAAATAAAATAATTGCTTTCTGACAGCCACCAGAATTAAATGTAACAAGGGCTCTCTATAAATAAGCAATTCAGATCCTGTATCCCAGCTTAAAAAAAATAATTTCCTTTGTTACACTTATTTGCTCACCCAGTATTCCTGGCAGAGTACTCTGCAAGGAATTTTTAAAGTCGGTCAACTCATTACACTCCCAAAATGTATGTTCCTAGCTACCTCTTTCTTCCCCATCACACCTCCAATATTTGACATCTACGTTAGGAAAAATTTTTTGGAATCTGCTTGAGGTATAAACGTATCTATGTAAACACTTCCAGGCAAAAATTCTAAATCTTCTAGACTTTGCTGCATATTTTGGACTTGTACATATGCCCTTTAATTGTTTCTTTGTGAATTACATATCTCAATCAAGAATAACTTTATTGTCATTCAACCGCATACACTCACAAGTGCACAGCTGAACGAAATTATGTTCCTCCAAGCTCAACATCAACAAACAACAACATTTAACATAAACATTTGCAAATAACAACACAAAAACAACAGTAGCGAGCCAACCGATGGTGCCAAAAGGTTCAACTGCTGCATTCCAACTCCAGCACCAACCACATCCCAAGTCCCTGTCCAACCGCGGGCACAGAAACATCAACTGCCGCATCTCTGCATTCCGCTCCAGCACCAGAAACATTCCTCTCAGTCCACCAAGGAACCACAAAGACACCACATCTCCACACCAGAACCAGCAAACCATACACAGACCGAGCCACGGTTTGTACAAATACAGCCACCTGCAGGCCCTAACGGTCACGACCACATAATGATCCATCCTCCTCAATCTCTAAGCCACCCCATCACCGTCACCAGCTAAAAATCCACCATTATTTTCAGCTCAACTCTATTCTGGATCCCTCCGACCCAACAAGACAAACACAATTTCAGATTGACAATATACACATCGAATGTCAGATTGTGATAAAAATGGCCACAGTAAAGTGTTCCAGTTTGCTTTACCAAATGCACACTACTTCTGCAAAGACAAGTGACTTTTTAAATATATCAACTCACCGGGATCAGTCATTTTTAGTCACAGACATCCCTTAAGCCTAGCAATTATAGTTACCTTGTTCACTGAATCCTTCTCAAAACATTATTAAAAATAATGAACAAAGTAACATGTTTCAAATTTCTTTCACACAGACGCACACTAGCCAGAGTAAGGTATTCTAACTTAGTTCACACATTATATGCACACTAGTCATGCAAATCCAGATTAAATACTGTTTAAAAATGAACAGATAATAGCATAACATACTTTCATCCACAGATAAACCAGTACCCTTGCCAACAGTTACATCCACTTTGTTGACTGTGTGCACACCTATTTTTATGAAGAAATAAATATGCACTTTATTGGTAGCTTTGGATGAGCTACACAAATCTGTGTAAAAATCACTAGCATCTTACCACAAGATTCAGCTATGCATAGCACAATTTAAATAGATGAATATTTATGATGACAGCATAAGAAATAACTGTCTCAAAACATATGCTGTCAACAGAACTATTACTGATGCAAATGTTGCTCTTGAAAACAACTTTGCATTTCAGCACTTCATCTACAAATGCAACACCTACTGCCCTTGAAGAATAACTGGACTATACTGCATTTAAAATTTGTGTGTTGATGACATTGCCATAACATTTCCTGAACTAAATCAGCTACCCATGTGAGAATGGCTGGCAAAAAAAAAAAAAAAAAAAAAACACAGGTGTATAATTACTAGACATACAGTCAAGAGACCACTAAAAGAGCCTAACCTAAATTCCCATTTGTCTCAGAGCACTGTCTGGTTATGTGACTTGTTCAAGGTCACAAAGTAAGTACATGAAGGTGGAAAGATTTAAATCATGCACTCTTGGCAAAGGAAGCAGCTCGTTAACATGTTGGAGCTTTAATCCTCTGCGCTGTTAGATATAAAACAGTTTTTAACTAAATAGAGAAATCCTGTACAATCGGTGTTGTAGAGAAGAATGTATTGCAGTAATTACATCAATGACTGCATAATGGATGCTGAAGATCAGATGGTTTGGATAATTACTCCAAATAATGCAGACTATACTGATCTGGCAAATATCAATCCCTTCACAATTGCTGGAGGCTGTAATAAAAGCACTGCAAAAATGCATTACTAAAATTCAGTATGTTTGGATTATGTTACATTCCTGGTCTATTAATAAATTAAGTCATTCTTTAGTGCAATTATGAAAGCAAAAAAAATTAAAGATAATATATATGTTGCAGCAGTTTTTGTTCAACAACCCACAAGTCATATAAAAAATCATAAACATTACTCTATACGAGATACTGTTTTTTTTTTGGGGGGGGGATACATCTTCTTCTTCTTTCGGCTTTTCCCAGTTAGGGGTCACCACAGCAGATCACCTGTCCGCTCATGATTGGCAGTGGAGTTTTACGGTGTCAAGTTGCCAGCCCGGCGCCCAACCTTCCACAGAAGGCACATAAATGCATGCACTCATGCCTAAGGCCAATTTAGAGTGTCCAATCCACCTACAACATGTCTTTGGGATGTGGGAGGAAATTGGAGCACCTGGAGGAAACCCACACAACCACAGGGAGGACATGCAAACTCCACACAGAAGGCACCCCAGCCGAGGAACGAACCAGAGAACCTCTTGCTGTGAGGCGGCAATGCTAACCACTGCATCAGCGCTAACCTCTGCACCACCGCGGCCGCCCTGCAGGATACATCTTCTGACCTCCCTATTTCTTTCCTGTCATCAGGAATAGATATCCCCTCCGACATCACTCAGTACAGGTCTGACCTACCTGAATGGCTGATAATGGCAGCAGCATACACCTCCAGAGTCAACAGACACATATCTTTGTCAAATGGGACCTTATACGGGGTAATGAGCCAGGGCCCTGCCAGCCACACCAATATCCCATTACTTGGTTGTCTCTCCTAATTACCATGCAACAATGTTCAAAGCTGTCAGTTTGTACACTGTTTTCTTTTTTTTTTTACAATTATCACAGCAATTTAGATTTCATTTAATGCTTTTACAGCAAAAGTACTGACAGACATTTCCACACAAAACCCTTTCATATTGAAAATAGACTTATCATGAGAAACTGCAAATTTCTTTTCCTTTGAAATTCACATTTACTGAAAATGCATCTGGCAACCCAGTAAACTTCAAGAGATGTGCTGGGATTCATAATCAAACAGCATATAGTGAAGCCCTAATTAGCAGCTATGTGAAGGTTGCAGAAATTCAAAAGACAAATGTGTAATGCATTTGCTAACAGCCTGTGATAGCCCAATAGGCTCAAGTATCCCTTTTCATGGGCAGCCTAGTAGCACTGTCTGGTGAAGTGACTTTTAGTTAGTCACACAGTAGACAGACAAACGCTGAGGAAATCACACCCTGCACTGCAGGAAGCAGTTCATTAACAGCTCATAGCTATAGCTTTATTCATTTGCATTAAGTACCAGACAAACTGCTGTAGCCCAATAACGTGCAATTCACAACACATGCCTGCAAAAAACAATCTAAATTAAAAATGTATTCATAGTTAAAATATTAGCATTAAACTCGTAGACTTCAGGCTGTCAGTGTTTACTCACAGCCAAATTATAAAAACTGTCAACAGTAAGCAAAACACAGAAAACCAGGGATCATACCCAAAGACTGTGGCTCATATGATGATGCTCTTGTTTATTACAACCGAGTCCTTCCTTTACACCATAACTACCCTGGAATGCAGGAAACAAGTACTTACACACATCCACAGAGGCATACACACACATACATACATGTGCATGCACACACACACACACACACACACACACACACACACACACACACACACAAAACCACCAATTATACCCCCCTTGTATGACTGTACACTTCGGATAGCTACTTGATCAAGTGAATGAATAAATTCATAAACAGTAGTCCAAAAATGTATCTCAGCTGTCTGCAATGCCACTCTGCCCTCTCAAATTCTTAGCGCAAGAATTAGAGACAAAGTAATAAAATCAGGAACAGATTTCTCTTACATATTTCAGATTGCTACAAAAAAACTGCATTAGTAAACATTTTACAAATAATACATATTCTGAAGCTCATGCATCTGTTATTATTTGGTGAAAGCAATCAGCAACAATTTGTTAGAAAGCCACATATTTTACGAGGAACAGACCAAACACCTCTCAATTTCTCTGTTCAAGAATTCTGGACAAAACCAAAAATAACTGGAGGACAAAGGCCCAAAATGGGGACATTTTTAAATATTATTTTATTTTACCTATTTGTTAACCAAGTAAACTCAATGGGCAATGTGTCCCTTTCTGTGGGGCTACCTGGGAGCACTATCTGGTTACAAGACTTACTCAAAGTCACACAGAAGGTAAATGGAGGTGGAAGGATTCAACTCTATACCTTTGACTACAGGAAGGATTAACAGCTGACAGCCTTAAATATCAGACAACTCTGCTTCATTTAAACAGTTAACAGAACATCAAGTGTTGCATAGACATGTATTTTCTGAGCAATAAAAATTCAACTGTAATAAAAAACATTATTGACTGACATTAATCTTCAGTGATTTACATGAAAAATGAAGTTAATGGGACACAGCATAAAGGATTCAAAAGCATATACCCTCTGCAAAATCAGGGACAGATAAGAGGCATACTATTCAAATTCACTTAAAATTTTAATAGAACAGGTTTTGTATCGATATGCACTTTAAATAGCAAGAACTGTGAAACTCTAATGACTGGTATTATTGACTGGCTAAAATCTTCAGTGATTTACCATAAAATGAAGAAATTAATAGAGGTCTGGCAGTTAGTCCAGAAGGCAAAGGCTCTAAGCTCTTAATGAGCTGCTTCCTAGAGTAAATGGTGCAGGGTTTGAGTCTTTCTATCTCCATTTACCTACTATGTATTCGTGATCAAGTCACTCAACTTTTTCACACATAGCCTTAGTGTCACTTCCTGACACCTGAAGAGTTCCTGCCTGGACAGCATTCACCTCAGCTAGAATTCTGAGAATGCAGTTTTGCTACCTATCTGTAAAAAAATGTATATAGCTCAAAAACTATAAGTTGCAAAAAAAGTTAAACTACAAAAGTTAATCAGCACACACTACTCTTTACAACTGTGATATTTACGGTCAGCTAGGCATAAATAAATTATGCACCTGTGTTGCCCATTTTCATTCTTCCTCAATGTGATCCAACTCATCTGCATTCCACAGACTTTGGATCCAAGTCTTGAGCTCCTCCCTCTACCCATAATGTCCTAGTAAATCCCCAATACCTCAGATCGAGTTTGCTACCTTAAAGGTCTTAATATATAACAGTATAAGAGAAAAGAAAATAATACCAGGTCTCAAACCTAGAACTACAGGTTCCAAAGGCCCATCAGGTCACACCAGAAGATGATGGGAAGGGGGAAGTAGGGAGGGAAGTTGAGGAAGAATGAAAATGGACAACACAGATACATAGTTATGGTGAGTACATAACTTTAGTATCCGATATTGCCCTTTTCATTCTTCTTCAATGTATGAGACAGAGTCCCCAGGTATATAAATGTTGGTTGGCCCTCATGGAAGGATATTTCGGAGAACTCCTGAACCAAAAGCAGCTTTGCTTCTACAGATTATGGCTATGCAGCTATGTTGTCCATTTTCATTCTTCCTTGACTTCCCTCCCTCCTTCCCTTCATCTTCTGGTGTGACCTGATATGCCTTTGTCCAATTTATAATGAGTAATAAAGGTATGAGCATTAGACCAGGTGGCTGCTGCAGAAATATTATCAATGGAAGTTCTTGACCAGAAGGCAGAAGAGGTGGCCATGGATCTGGTTGAATGATCCTTAGGTAGTTTTGGTAGAGAGGGACCTTGATGGGAATATATCCAGGAAAAGCAATTAGTTATACGTTTGGCCAATGTAACTTTAGAAATTGGTGAACCTAGCCTACTAGGTTAAAAAGAAACAAATTAATGGTCCATTTTTCTGAAAACTTTTGTTCTGTGTAAATAGAAACATAGTTGTCTATGCACATCTAAAGGATGTAGTATGTATTCTCCCTTGTTCGAGAGTTTTGGAAAGAAGCATGAATGTTTCATTTATATTTGATTCAGAAGCCATTTCTGGTAGGAAGGAAGAACTGTTTCATAAGGTAACTCTATCTTTATGAAAAAAATGGGGTTTTGATGAAACAGCCTGGAGTTTGGAAATCCTTTTTGCAGATGTAATAGCAACTCAAAAGGCTGTTTTCCAAGAGAGGAATTTTAAGCCAGTTTTTGCTGAAAGTTCAAAGGGTTGTTGAGTTAAGCCTTAGAGTACTACTGTTAAATCCCAAGAAGGTGATGGATCTTTCACTGGGGGTCTAAGCAAGAAGGTGCCCTTTAACAAAGCCATACACAATTTGGAATCAGCCAAGCAAGAAGCTGAGTGAAAATTTGATATGGCTGCCAACTGTAATTTGCCTGTGGAAAACTTAGCACCTTCTTTAAAAAGAGAAGTTAAAAACTCAAGCAGAGAAGAAATAGGGGCAGTAAAAGGATCAATGTCATTTTCAGGTCTCAAATTGAGAATCTTTTCCATCTCCTCTTGTAAATCCTCTAAATGGAATCTTTCTACAAGGACAAAAGTGTATCACAAACTGAAGAAGAAAGCCTGGCTTGTCTAGCTGTTAAAGGAACTATAGAAACCATGTGGTTAGTTTGAGGACTGGGACATTAGGATGTTTTATCTCCGAGGAATGTGAGAGGAATCTGCACTGTGGTCCAGTGTCCAAGGAGGATAATGTAGAGGAGACCAAAGAAAGGGGAACCATACCTGGAGAGGACAAAAGGGAGCAATGAGGATAACTGAACTCTTCAACAACTGGCTTTCTGTAAGAATTTTGGAATCACATGTACAGGGGGATAGGCCTAAAGGAGACCAGAAGGCCAAACATAAACTACAGCATCACTCTGTGACTCCCCTGAGGGGGGATCAAGACAAAGTACCTACTGCATTTGCTGTTGTGGGAGACGCAAAAAGACTGCAGCAAGATTGGCCCAGTGATGGAAAATTTTCTCCACCAGTGATCGATTGAGAGACCACTTGTGAAGTAACAGAATGGACCTGCTGAGTTTGTCCACTAGTACATTGGATTACCCCAGAAAGTGCATTGCCACTAAATAGCAGTTGGAGAAGGCAGCCTATTGCCATACTCTCATAGGCTCTTGGCAGAGGGGGTAAAATTGAGTTCCCACATGTTTGTTGATGTACCAGACCACAGACATGTTGTTGGTATGAATCTCAATGGTCCCCAGATGGAGAACATCTTGAAATGTCCACACTGTTAGTAGGACTGCTCTCATCTACAGGACACTGATATGCAAACTAGACTCTTGGGAGGGCCACATGCCTTGGACCATCCTTCCCCAAAAATACCCCAACCCAGCTGGGAGGCATCTGTGGTTACTGTGGCCACTGGAGGGGACAGAAAGAAGGGATGACCTATGTAAATGTCATCTGATTGGATACACCAGAGCATGTGGTTTTTGCACACCAAATTAAGTTTAACTGGGAAGGATAGGGGCTGAAGAAGAATAGACCACCAACAGCTAGAGTCCACGGAAGAACACGCATACAGTAACCTACTAATGCAACTAATACTATACATGCTGCCATGGAACCTAGGGCCTGAAGGATAAATCAGACAGGAGGAGCAGGATGAGAAAGAATTTGATGAACCTGGGACTCAATTATGCCTATACAATGAGAAGGTAGAGAAGCAATCGAACTTATTTTGTTTAAATGAGCACCAATGAACTCCGGGCTCTGTACCAATAGCAGTTTGGATTTCAAAATGTTGACTGTAGTGTTTAGTGCCTGGCAAATTTGAAGCAAATAGTTCCTGGACTGGTCGGGGTGGTGAGGAGCCAGTCATCTAAGTAGGGAAACACTCAGAATCCTTGCAGTCTCAGGTGAGCTATTACCACTGCCATACATTTGGTAAACACCCTGGGGGCTGTAGTGAGTCTAAAGGACAGGGTTCTGAAGTGATAGTGACTGTCTCCAAACTGGAAGTGCAAGTGTCTTCAGGAGCATCTGTTTATTTTGATGTGATAGTACGCAGCCTGAAGACTGATGAGTGCATCCAATTGTCCTTGTGTAAAGAAGTAGAATGGAGTGAACTGTGACCATTCAGAACTTAGATTTCCTCACATACTGGCTCAGACTGCTTAGATCCAAAAATGGTCGCAGGTCCCTTGTCTTTTCTGGTACTAAAAATGACCTTGAGTAAGTTCCAAACCCTCTCTGGTCTGGTGGTACCTACTGGATGACTCTTTTGTCCAGCAGCTTCTGAATTTCTTGAGCTGCAGCTTCTCTCTGACTGGGTGGGAGATGTCAAGAAGCTTTCTTCATTTGGAAATGGATGTTTGGGAAAATGGCATAAAGTAACGTCTGGATATTATTTTTAGCACCCAAGAAACTTTTGTTACAGCAGTCCCGGTGTCTGGTGAAAGTATAAGCATCCCCTGACTGCCTCCAGAGGGGAGCAGTCAGGCAGCCCTTCAGGAGCGCTGAAAGGGTCTATCTGGAATGGAATCTTGGAAAAATTAAAGGTTATGGTCTTACCATAACAAGGCATCTATGTTCATTTTCATTCTTTCTCAATGTATGGGTTTGGATCTGATCCTCGGATCCGACTCGGCCGACTTCAGATCCACCTCTTTAGCTCCTCCCTCTACCCATAGTGCCCTGCTGCATCCCCCAAAGCCTCAGATTACATTTGCTATCCTATCCTCAAAGCAGAACAGAGACAGGAATAGTTTGATAGAAAGACAGAGCTCAAACCTGGAATTGTAGGTTCCAATACAGTCCAGTAGGTCTTTCCAGAAACTTTGATGGGGGATGGCTGGGAGGGACGTTGAGGAACAATGAAAATGGAGAGCACAGATGCCTACTTATTTTCAGAACATAATTTTTAAATCTGATGTTCTGCTTTTCATTCTTCCTCAACATATGGGATAAAGTCCTCAGCTACGCTGATCTTGGGTGGCCTTCAGGAAATATAGTCTGCTACCCATTTTCCTAAAGTAAATTTGGATACTGGACAATCTAGCCTTTTTGGAGAAAAGGAAACAAAAAGTTGGTCTGACTTTCTGAATTCCCTTGTGCTGTGAAGATAAAAAATGTAATTATCTGTATCAAGGGGATACAGCATGTACACTGCATTACTGGAAACATTTGGAAAGAAAACTGTTAAGTGGATGGATTGGTTAATGTTATTTTCAGAAGCTACTTTAGGTAAAAAGGCAGGGTTATTCCATAAGAAAACCCTACCTTAATGAAAAATTATGTAAGGAAATTCTGATGCGAGAGCCTGGAGTTCAGATATTCTCTTTGCAGATGTATGGCTACTAAGAAATCTGTTTTCCATTATAGAGACTTCAAATCAGATTTAGCTGAAGGCTCAAAAGGTTTCTGCATTACATCTTGCAGTACAACTGTCAGACCCCAAGGTGGGGAGGGATCCTTTTCATGAAAGCTTTACATCATTTAGAGGAAGCCAGGCAGACATGTCTGTTCCCCATGTGAAAATTGGAAACAGCTGCTAGTCGAAGTGTAATTGTACAGGAACTAGCTCCTTCTTCAAAAGTGTTGTCAAAAACTGAAGAATCATAGAGACTGAGGGAGAAAAAGGGTTGATTTCCTTATTCAAAACCCAGAGGGAGAATCTTTTCCATTTGCTTTTTTCCACTTTTTTGGTAGATTCTTTTTGAGAAACCAAAATAATATCACATACAGTGGAAGAAAGCCTGGGCTGTCTAACTATTACTGGAAGTGGAGAAACCATGCAGTTAGTCTTAGGGCTCGGATGTTGGGTCCCTGATGGGTGTGACAGGAGATCCAGAGTTGGCTCCAGTATCCATGGAGGATAACGAAGATGAGACCATAGGAAGGGGAAGGCTAGAAGGGAGGAATGAGGATTATTGAGCTCTTCAGCCTGCTTGCTTTCTTTAAAATTTTTTGGAATCAGGGGAAGGGGAGGGTAAGCATAAAGGAAACCTAAGGGCCAAGCGTGAACTAGAGCATTTCTTGGTGACTCCCCCTGAAAGGGGATCAGAGCGAAGAACCTGCTGCACCTGTTGTTGAGGGGAGTGGCAAATAGGTTGCAGCAAGGTCGGCCTCAACCCAGGAAGATTATCTCCACCACAGAATGATTGATAGACCACTCATGGGGCAGTGAAATGGATCTGCTTACTTTGTCAGCTAACACGTTTTTTCCTAGAATGTGCATCGCAAGTAGAAAGCGGTCTGATGAGACTCCCACTTCCATATTCTCATGGCCTCACCGCAAAGGGGATAAGATTGAGTTTCTCCTTATTTATTGATGTACCAGAATACAGACATGTCAGTCTGAACTGCACTAGTCTCCAATGGGAGAGCATCTTGAAATGCCCACAACTTTAATAGGACTGCTCTAATCTCTAGGACATTGATAAGCAACTTGTTCTCATGAGGGGACTACGTGCCTTGGACTGTTCTTCCCAGGAAATGCCCCCCACCCCAACTGAGAAGCGTCTGTGGTCACTGTGGCCATAGAGGTTGGTAGAACAAAGGGTCTGCTGAGATGTAGATTGTTCAATTGCACCCACCTTCAGATGTGCTGTTTGCAAACTGGGGTGAGCGTGATTGGAAGGCATAGGGGTTGATACAGAATGGACCATTGTACAGCTAAAGTCAATTGAAGAACCTGCATAAAGAAGTGTGCCAAAGGAAGTAGCATGATGGCCACTGCCATGGAACCTATTGCCTGCAGTACTGACTTTGATGCCAGAGCTGAATGAGAAAGGAGAAGATGAACCTGGCTCCTTATAGTGTAGATACGATAAGGAGATAAAGGTGCTATTTGTGCTGTCACATCTAGAAGAGCACCAATGAACTCCAGGTTCTAGACTGGTTTTAGGCTTGGCTTGGCATAATTTATCGTTATGCCTGAAGAATTGCAAATCTGGAGCAAACAGTCCCTGACATGTAGAAGTAGATGTTTGGAGGGGGCGGTGAGGAGCCAGTCGTCTAGATATGGAAGCACCTGGAATGGTTTTAGTCTCAAGTGAGCTGCCACTACTCCCATGCATTTGGTAAACACCCTGGGGACTGTAGTGAGTCCAAAGTGTAGGGCTCTGAATTGGTAAATACTGGCTCTCAGCCAGAAGTGAATACGTCTTCTGGATTGCCTGTCTATTTTGATATGACAGTATGCATCCTGAATTTATAAAGCACATCCAATCATCCTTGTGTAGAAAGGGTAGAACGGGCTGGACTGCAACCATTTGGAACTTTGCTTTCTTTATGTACTGGTTTAACTCATTACATCTGAGTGATGCCTCCAGGTGCATCTGCAGTTACCTCCTACTGATGCCTCTAGGCATTAAATATTGCTTGTTCATATTTGCATCAATAATTCCAAAACCATGCTATCTCTATAAAAGGTTTTAAAAGATTTCATCTTAAAGTTTACAAAGTGGCAAACTCAACAGCATTAATATTTGACCTCTGTCTAGTGCAGGTATATAGATATTAACTGTTGTTTTTATGACATTAATTTACAGAGAAATAATTTTCACATTTTACTAAATATTTCAACAACCATGTAACACAGACAGAATTCCTGGGCCTCATATGAAAGCTCTCAACTAGATGAATAAAACGCTGCTGACAGTATCTGTCTAACCTGAGTGGTTGCTGAGATAGTGCAAATTGTTTATAAAATATTACAAACATAATAAATACTATGTTTACTGTGACCTGTAAAATTCATATTAAGACACAGAACCTAAAGAATACCACCACTATAAAAATAGTTTGCTCTGAATAGTTTGTAATTTATACTTACTTCATAATTTCTATGGTTCCAGAGAGATAAACATTTGTTTGAAATGCAAGGACATAATTTGATTCTGTAAAAAGGCTTAGGCTGCAGCCATTGGAAGTTAAGAGTGCAAACGTCCTGAGCTCTATTGCAGTGAATGAGTTAAGTTGCTTAGATCCAAAATGTGTCTGAGGTCCCCTATTTTCTTTGGTACCAAAAAGAAGTAAGAATAACTTCCAAATCCTATCTGGCCTGGAGGGACCTTTTGGATGCCTCTTTTGTCTAGCAAGTTTTGGATTTCTTGTACTGCTGAATTCCTTTTAATGAATGGAACATTGGGAAGTTTCTTCCTTTTGTGAGATGGAAGAAGGGAAAATGGTATTTAATAACCCCTGAATATTATGCTTAGCACCCACGTATCTTGTGTTATACTTGCCCAGACATCTGAGTGCAAAGACAACTGACCACCGACTGCCTCCAGAGTTAGACAGTTGGGCAGCACTTCAACATCGCTGAAAGGGCCTATCTGAAAAGAAATCTCTAAAGCTATTTTTCTGAAGACCTCTTATGTCTCTACAGCGATGTCTACCATTGAAATTCCTTCCTCTGCCTCTGAAGGAATTGCCACCATGTGGATCTTGGAGTTCACCTCTACAAAGAGGCCAGTCACAAGCAGAGTTCCTCAGTAATCGGTCCTGGGACCACTCTTTTTTCACATTTACTTCTCTGAAGTCAAGGCCAATGTCAATGGCCTCTGGCTGACTAAATTTACAGATGACTGCAAATCAGGAGATAACAATACATCCCCCACCAACATAAATGTTCTCCAGGAAGGGGTGACACAGACAAACAACTGGTGTCAGAGCCATGGACTAAAACTAAATGCCAAGAAATGCATAATGGTATCCTTTGGGAAGTCATCCACTCCTAGTAACTATCACATTGACAGCACACCCCTAAGAGCTGACCCAGTAGTCAGGGACTTGGGGACACACATGGACAGTAATCTAGCCTTTGACCATTGTGTGTCTACACTAGTGAGGAAATCATTCTATGTTGTACAACTTATAAACAAACGTATGGCATCCAGGTCCAAGGAAGTCATGTTTCACTGTACTTGGCATTCATCACACCTGTCATTGAGTACAATGCCCCCTTTGGTATGTACCTAACCAGGCACATCCAATAACTGGAATGCCCACACAGGTTCCTCATAAAAAGAATACAGGGCATAAGTAACATATCTTATGCAGACCACTTCAAGGCCCTATCCCTGTATTCTGTTCCATAGAGACTGCTGATGTGAGATCTATGCTTTGCATACAAGGCATTGTCAGACCCCACTCTGATGGACCTCCTGCATATCTGTGAAATAAACAGCACCAGAGTTACCCATTCTGAAGACTTAAACCTTGCCTGTGATATAAATAGGACCTGCTGGAGAAAAAGGTATGTACCCCAGAGACTATCCCTTCTTTGGAACAGGCTCCCCATCCATGTGAAGCAGAGTTCCTCGCTAACCTAATTCAATTGCAACTTGGACAATTGGATGGAGAACAAGAAGTTCATCCCTGGTGTGGCACCTATGTCTCTAATGGACACACACAGCCTGTAAACAGTTCATCTCTGAAGCCAACCACTGCTTGCAAATGTTTCATCTCCCAAGCCCCTGCTTACACTTATCAAGGGTACAAGAACTCATCAGAGATTTGGGATGCATGTCTAGGCTTAAAAAGGTCCTAAATGGTTGTTAGCCTAGTAATCACCTATGAACCGGTATGGTTAGTTTTTTTTTTAACAACATGGATCATTTACACATTAAAATTAACAGAAAGTCTATCTTGTAATACTGACAGGGTCTACATATCTACTGGCTTAGTCTCTTCACACAAGAGATAATAACAGATCTAGATCCTTAATTGAGAAGTTTCTGTCATACTGGCTAAGGCAACCTGTAACCAAGCCCCTGCTTGCAAATGCTTCAGCTCTCAAGCATTTGCTTACACTTGTCAAGGGTACCAGAACTTGTCAGAGATTAGGCATGCATGGATAGGCTTAAAAAGGTCCTTGTAGTCATTAGTTTAGTAAACACCAATGAACTTATGAACCTACCTCTGTATCCAGGGAGACAAAGTACAGTTTTGTACCTACCATAAATGTAGATGTTCGAAGATCCACATTGCTGCAGTCCTTACATATGGGTAGTCCGCTGTCCTCGGTCAGCCCGAATACCAAAGTATTAGGCTGACGTCGGTCAAGGCGCTTTAGACTGACATCAGAACGTCAGGGTACAAAAGCGCATGACCGACGTCATATCCTCAGTCTTTTCTTGCCCCAGATGTCAGAAGGCCCTAACAACAAAGGCTAAAGCCAAAAAACAGCCAAAAAATAACCAACCACCCCTGCACTAACCATATTTACAATATGTACAACCCAAACCACACCACCACCTCTAACTACAGAGGGGAAGGAGGGAGGGTTGGACTGCAGCAATGTGGATCTTCGAACATCTACATTTATGGTAGGTACAAAACTGTACTATGTTCTTCATCTCACATTGCTGCAGTCCTTACATATGGGTAGAATCCCAAAGCAGAGGTAAGGGAGGATGGCCAAACTAAAAAGCATTAGGGGCTGCCAAAATGCCCTGTAAAATTGCAGTGGCAAATCCAGCCCTAGATTTAGAGTAAAGTGGAAGGTGGTAATGCTTAGAGAAAGTATGCACTGAACTCCAAGTAGCTGCTTCCAAAATATCTTTAGTAGCCACCCCCCTTAAAAAAGCTGTAGAAGTGGCAGTAGCCCTAGTGGAATGAGGCCTAATCCCAGCTGGAATCTCCTTACCATGATGGGAATAACAGAAAGTAATACAAAAACCAATCCACTTAGAAATAGTTTGTTTTGAAACTGGTTTGCCCTGAGAACCCAAAGCAAAAGAAACAAACAACTGCTGAGACTGCCTGAACCCTTTAGTTCTGCTCAAATAATATCACAACTGTCTGTGTATATCCAAAGTGTGCAAAATCCTCTCCCCTTTATTTTGGGGGTTTGCATAAAAAGTAGGCAAATGAATAGTTTGGTTTAAAGCCACACTAGAAACCACTTTAGGCATAAAAGAAGGGTTAGTACGCAAAGACACCCTATCCTTGTGGAAAATTAAGAAAGGCTCAACCGCCATAAGGGCCTGTAATTCAGAAACCCTTCTCAGAGGTAATGGCCAACAAAAAAGCAGTCTTCCATGATAAATATTTCAACTCTGCAGTTGCTGCAGGCTCAAAAGGTTGTAGAGTGAGTTTCTCCAACACAAAATTGAGATCCCAAGCAGGAGTAGGAGCTCTACGTGGGGTCTTATATTCTTTGCCCCTCTAAGGAATTGCTTAAACAAAGGATGAGAAAATAATGGTGGGTCACAGTCATAGTGAGCAGAAATTGCTGCAGCATGAACCTTTATAGAGGAGAAGGACAAACCTTTGTCCAATAACTCAGTAAGGTATTGAAGAGCAACACTTAGATTAGGTTTAGAAACATCAAAGTCCTTTGCTGTACTCCAAAATACAAATCTCCTCCATTTATCTGCGTAAACTTTCCTTGTACTAGGCCTTCTGGCCTCCAAAATAACATTCAAAACTTGTTGTGGAAGCTGAGACCCTCCAGGGTTTAAAACAGAATATGCCAGGCTGTTAGATGTAGAGAGTGAAGTTTGACATTGAGTAAATGACTGTTCTCCTGAGACAGCAGGTGAGGAATCGAAGGCAACGGCCATGGAGGCTTCTGTACCAGACTTCTCAGTAATGGGTACCAGTGCTGTCGAGGCCAATCCGGAGCTATTAAAATCATGTTTGGCTTGTCCTGTCTGACCTTCAGGAGTACCTTTGGGAGGAGAGGCAGAGGTGGAAAGGCATACACGTGAAGATTGCTCCAATTGAATGAGAGAGCATCCACTTTCCAAGCTGTGGGATGAAACCTTTTTGTGCAAAACTTTGGCAGCTGGTAATTTAGTGGAGAAGCGAACAGATCTATGTCTGGAGTTCCCCATAACACTGTCAATTTCTGAAATACATGAGGATCCAATTTCCACTCGTGGGGATCCATAATTTGTCTGCTCAACACATCTGCTAAGGAGTTCTGTGCTCCTGGCAGAAACCTTGCCTGAAGATTTAGCTGTAAACTGAGAGCAGTCTCCCACAAAATCATTGCTTGTCTGCATAGAGGATATGAATGCGTCCCCCTTGCTTGTTGATGTACCACATGACAGTTGTGTTGTCTGTTTGAATCAACACCTGCCCTGGAAGAAGTAAATCCTTGAAAGCTATCAATGCAAATTGGACTGCTAACATCTCCTTCAAGTTGATATGTAAATGTTGAAGTCTGGCAGGCCACGTGTCTTGTACCCATTTTCCATTTAGATGAGCTCCCCAAGCTTTGTCTGAGGCATCTGTCGTTAGAATCTGACTCGCCTCTGGTCGGGTCACAGAGAGTCCCTTGTTTAGGTGACATTCCTGAGCCCACCACAAAAATTCCTTTTGAATGCAAGGTATTATCTGAATGACAGTGTCCAAATCTTGGCAGTGCTGCGTCCATACATTTTGGAGATACCATTGTAGCTTCCTCATATGCAGTTTGGCATTGGGAAGTACCAGAATACAAGATGCCATGAACCCCAAGGCTTGAAGGACTGTCCTTGCAGTCAGCCTGGACTGACGAGACAATTGGTGGAAGTAAAGAGAAAGATTCTTTTGTTTGTCCGGGGTCAAAAAGGCCATCTGGGATGCTGTATTCAGTCTCACACCCAGAAAGCACATGTCCTGAGAGGGTACTAGACTGGACTTTATTTCGCTCACAGAATACCCCAGGCATCTTAACACTGCCATCACATACTGTAAATGATGAAGAAGTTCGTCCTTTCCTTGGGCCAGAATCAGGCAATCGTCCAAATAAGGATAGATTTGTATTCCTCTTAGCCTGAAGAAAGCTACCACTGGAGCCAGAACCTTCGTGAACACTCTGGGCAGTAGATAAGCCAAAGGGCAATGCAGAGAACTGATAATGAGAAGTCCCAGCTCGAAAACGCAGATACTTCCTGCAACTGAGCCTGATAGGAACATGAAGATAAGCCTCCTTGAGATCCAGAGTCACCATCCAGTGATCCTTGCCCAGCAGAGGTAAAAGCTGATGTAACATCAACATTTTGAACTTGGGAATGTCCAGATATGTGTTGAGGATAGATAAATCCAAAATTGGTCTCCACGTGTTCCCTTTCTTTGGTACTAGAAACAGGCGAGAATAAAATCCTAGGCCCACTTCTGGCAGAGGGACCGGTTGTATGGCCCCTAATTGAAGTAGTAGAGAAATTTGTTTGTGAGCCTCTAGTCTTTGCTGCGGAGGAACGTCTGGCATGCCTTTGAAAGGAGGCAAGGTATGGAAATAAAACTTGTAACCTTGGTGTATGATATCCAATACCCATTTGTCTTGGGTAATCAAAATCCAATTTTCCTTGAAGAGTGCCAACCTTCCTCCCAAAGGTGCTGCCAGGCAAGAAGGTTCTGGCAGCTGAAAAAGTAGGTCATTGGGCCTGTTTACGAAAGGACTGGCCCCTGCCCTCACCCGAAGATTGTGCAGGTGAACTCCCTGTTCTAGGTCTGAAAGAACCCTGAGCTCTGCCCCTACCACGTCTAGATCTACCCCTAGACTGAGAATCATAAGAAGGATACGGCCACCCCTTAGCAGGCCAATTCCTACTAAACTGGAGGCTGAACTTGCAAAAAATCTTTAACAGCCTGCATAGACTTAGCCTTGTCTTCCATTTTCTTCAAGACTGACTCCACAGGTGGACCAAACAACACATCAGACTGCAAAGGAGCATCCAAAATCCTTGTCTTAACATGGTCAGATAAATTCTGATCCTTCAGCCAGGCGTGCCTGCGAAGAACTGAACCAGTGGCAGCCACCCTAGACGAGGCCTGCACAGCATCAAAACCACATTGTAATGAATGCTTACCCACCTGTTCAGAGACATGCACCAAATCTTGTAATTCTTTACACTCAATGCCTTCCATCAGAGCATCCACCTTAGACTTCAATTGAGAAAGAAGAAAGTTTTGATATTTCAACATATGAAACTGGCAATTCAAAGCCCTCATAGCTAAGGTAGAAGAAGTATAGACCTTCTTTCCCCATCTATCCAAAGCTCTGGCCTCTTTATCTAGAGGAACCGGATTCTTTACAACAGAGGCCTTAACACCCTTAGGTCCCTGACTAATAGTTTCTGGGTCCGCCCTAGGACTCTTATAAAGATATTTATGAGCCTCAGGCACCCTGTAATACCTATCCGGTTTAACAGGCGCAGGAGGCAGAGAATCAGGATTAAGTGAAGCCTCTGAAAACACATCTTCCACAACATCCAGAACAGGAGGTATAGCCAAGGGCCTAACCACCCTAGGAAGGGAGGGGAGTACAGTAACCTGAGAAGCCCCTTCAGCCTGACCTGCCTCCTGAGAGGCCACATCCTGCAAAATCAAAGTCTCCCCCTGAGACTCCAAAGAAGTCTCCGTCGGAACCACCGGTTCCACTGAAGCCTCTAAAGAACCGGCATCCGGAACGGACGACTCATCTTGCCTGGGTTTAACTGTTTTGTCTTTGCGCTTCTTCGAAGAAGCGGGCGCCGGAGAGTCCGACGGCATATTATAATTGCACCGCTTACCGAAGACCAGCCTAGCACAATCTAACCTTCGCTTAATATTGCGCTTATTGAACCTAGCACAAAAGCGACACCCAACAATGTCGTGCTCAGGCCCCAAACAAGGAATGCACAAAGAATGATAATCCCTATGCGGTATCTGTTTCCCACAAGAAATACAGTTATTCACTTTTTCTGACATCCGGTAATACACTGAGGCAAGAAAAAAACAAAATATTCCCCAACGGGGTACTTAGCCAACTTGGATTCGGTCTGAAACTCCGAACTCGAAAAATTTCAGAACGCCGAACGGCACTTGCAACGCTGCTTCTGCATCGGACCATGCGGCAAAAAAGACTGAGGATATGACGTCGGTCATGCGCTTTTGTACCCTGACGTTCTGATGTCAGTCTAAAGCGCCTTGACCGACGTCAGCCTAATACTTTGGTATTCGGGCCGACCGAGGACAGCGGTCTACCCATATGTAAGGACTGCAGCAATGTGAGATGAAGAACATCAAAACAGTTTTACACTTCAAAGAACTCTCTTCATCGTTGGTGTAAGTGAAAACTTTTGTAGGACTGTTCAAGCAATCTGTAATCACCTCCATCAAGCGTAAAAATAAAATAAGACTATTGCGAAGTTAGACATACACTGAAAAAGGTTAGACACTCTCCCACTAGAATAGCAGCAATCAGTCCGTACATTCCTTCTAGTTACCATCAATAAAAAAAAACAATCAACTATAAATATCCCCGTGTCACAAATATTTAATGCTTATTTTTCCTTGTTGTACTGTGTTTTTGTAAAATGTTATCAATTGCCTGTTAAGCGGGTCATAGAAAACACATATTTGATGTTCTTTGTTGTATGCAATGTTCTATAATGTATCTACTGCTTTGAAATATTCTGAAGTGATGCCATATTCATTAAATGACACTGTGCCTAGGGAATGACTTGAAATGATTCAAGGACCAGTCCACCTACTTGAATAACAAATACAAATACATATACTGTTACAATGGAACAAAAACCTAAACTGCATAGGTTGCAAACTGCTTTATAAGATGAATTACTCAAATGTAACTGATGCACTACAAGATAACTCAGAATGTGTATTATTTTGGCTAGAAATAATAAAGCAGACTATTAATGGCAAATGTAAGGTAAGTGCCACATTCTGGTCATTTAATTTAACAAATCAATAGACAGTAATTTTCTTGTGTGGTTTGTACTTACTGAAGAGTTTACTGGTTTGAAATACTTCAACAATTTGAAATTTACATCAGTTACTATGAATAATGCCAATAACAGCCACATTAAACTTCTCAGGGACTGAAACTTATGAACTAGTTAGATGACAAATATCATAATCAAGACATTTACCTGAAATGTATTCAATATATCAACAAGAGATTGGCTTTGTGGTATAGACAGAGATAAAGCTCTGATTGCAACTTGGACAATCTGAGATCTGAGTTCAAATAACAACATAGGTCCTAGAAGAGCTGGGTGATGGTGGTAGGAGTCAGTGATTGTGACCAGCTTGCCCAGTCTAGTGGGGGAGTGTGTTGCGGTTTCCCACCTAGCCAGGGCTGTAGTGCAAGGGGAGGCTTGTTATGGGTCTCCTGGGCCACCAATGCAGATGGCCTACTTAAAAGTTTGAGTCACAATGGATTTGAAAGTCCTCAGTACACCACAGTACAGGCAATCCTCATGTCTGCCTAGGTATTGCCTTCCGATATATATTTATGTATTTATTTATTTTATTTTACATTTGTTAACCAGGTTAGTCTGACTGGGCCCAGAAAGCCCTTTTTCAGTGGAGACCTGAGGAGAAAAGCTCCAGGAAAGTAATTAAAAAATAAGACAAACCTAACAATTCAAGTTGTAAGATACCTAACCGTACAAAAAACAGAGAAAAATATACAATACGAATATATACAAGGCAAAAGTACAGTATTTTGAGAATGCAGTAACAATATGCTTGAGAAATTTGGTTAGCATTAAGTTATTTACAAGGAATGTAGCAATGCCTAAAATAAAAAAAAAAAAATAAAAAAATCAAAGTAACATCATGACACAGTACAACAAAGATGCATTTAACAGCATAGGTACTAACTGCAGACAGAGTAATATATGTAGACAGTTTAGGCAGATACCAGTCAGATATGTTAATTGAGAGAAGAAGAAAGGTTCATTAGGTAATTTCCTGACAAGTAGATAATTTCCTGCCAAGTACAGATCAACTTTTGGTCTTAGAGCGAAGGGACAATGGAAGTTTGTTCAATGAGTACGTAATTGAATGACCGTAAAGTTGTTGTTTGTCTTTTCGGCTTTTTCCCAGTTAGGATTCGCCATAGCGGAACTCCGGTCCGCTAATTATTGGCAGTCGATTTTTTTTTTTTTTTTTTATGGTGCTGAGTTGCCAGCCCGACGCCCAACCTTTAGCGAAGGCACGCCCATTCACGCATGTCTTTCAGAGGCCACTCGACCACGGGGAGGACATGCAGACTCCAGCAAATGCACACCCATTCACGCATGTCTTTTGCAGGCCACTCAACCGCAAGGAGGACATGCAGACTCCACACAGAAGGCACTCCAGCTGAGACTTGAATGACCGTAAAGTATTTTTCCAATATTTTTTGTTTGGCTTGGTCACTTACAGAAGGTTTTGTTGTGTGTTTCTGAAGTCACGATTGGGTGTGTAGGATCTAATTATGGATGTAAGGGCAGGGCAGGAGTTGGGGCTATTTAAAATACTGTGTGCCATTTGTAGTTGTGATTTTGAAGCATGTTGGGGAGCTCAGGCCATCTTAAGCTTTTCAGGGATATACAATGATGGGATTTGTAGCTATTACTGGCTGTGAATCTTGCTATCTTGTTATACGTGGTTTCTAGTTTGGTTAAGAGATTATTTTGGAGGTTAGCAAGTATGGAAGCAGCATACAGTAGGGATGGTAGAATAAATGTTTGAGCCAGTATAGGCCTAGATTTGTTAGGTATATATTTGTTGTTGCGGTACAGGAGACCTAGTTTTTGATTGGACTTCTTGATGCAGTTTAAGATATGTAAGTCGATTTTAATTGGTTGTCTATAGTAATGCCAAGCAATTTGCTGTTTGAGGTGGTGGTGATGATTGTATTATCTAAGGATGAGATGGTGAAGTTGTCTTTAGCTGGACTGAGATTTTTTGGAAGGAAAAGGAGAAGCTTGGTCTTTTTGGGGTTGAGTAGCAGGTTGTTTTCAGTTAGCCATTGTTCTAATAGGTGCAGAGATTGCTGAGTGACAGTGTGGAGATTTTGTATATTGTCAGAGGTGTTAATACTTGTAGAATCATCTCTGCATACTGTATTAAGGTAAAGAGGGAGCAGGAGACATGGAGGTTATTTGTAAATATATTTAAAAGTAGGGGGCCCAGAACAGAACCCTGGGGAACCCCTATCTTAAGATGGAAATGGGAGAAGGATGTTTGCCATCTGACAGACTTATATGTGTTTGAGAGGTAGCTGTTAACCAAGAGGTAGTGCGGTAGAGGGTTGTAGGTTGAAAAGTTTGTTTAGGAGGATGGGATGAGAAACTGTATCAAATGCTTTGGATAGGTCGAGGAATAGAGCTGATGCAAGTTCATTATCATCTCTGGCTTGGG
Organism: Protopterus annectens; assembly: GCF_019279795.1. NCBI lineage: Eukaryota > Metazoa > Chordata > Ceratodontiformes > Protopteridae > Protopterus > Protopterus annectens. The sequence continues at coordinate 1,298,821,910 of NC_056733.1, forward strand.
CACTGTTGTGTGTGAAAGATAGGAGGAAAGTGGAAGTATTGTGCAAGGGTCGGAAACCGTGTTGTGTGAGTGTAATTATTTTTGCTTGTAAGAGGTGGTTTAGTGTTTGTCTATGTCTGCATTTTTCCAGTATCTTGGATAATGGGGATAATATGGTAATAGGCCTGTAATTTCAGGGTTCTGTGGAATTTCCTCCCTTGTAAAGGGGTATTATGAAGAATTTTTTCCAGATATCTGGTACTGTATTTTCTTGGATAGATCTATTTATTGATAAGTATACATACAGGGTATGCTACGGATTCGGCTGCATGTTTGAGAAATAATGGAGGAACTTTCTCAGCTGATGGGGAACAGGGTTTGAGTTTGTTAGGAAGTGGTCTGATGAAGAAAGTTGTTACGGGCGCTAGGGAGAACGAGAGAAGAGATGAGGTGGGAGGTGGAGTCTCAATATCAAGAGGTTCTGGTTTAGTAAGCTTTCCTAATGTTTCAATGAAAAAGTTAAGTAGGGTTGCAGTTTCATTAAAAGGTTTGTTAGGCAAGGGATTTGGTGAAGAGGGGCTCCCTGGAGATAGTAATTTGTTTGAGTGCCAGAATTTCTTTGGGTTGGAATATGGGTTGCTCAGAAATTTTTGATAACATTTTTTTTTGTCTAGTAGGACCTGCATTTTTGTTTGGTTGCGAAGCTGTTTATATAAGTTCAGGTGGAAAGCTGAGTTGTTATTTTTTCCCATGCTCTCCAGGCACTGTCTCTCTTGTTCATAAGTGACTGAGTTGCCTGGTTTAGCCATGGTGCATAATTACATTTTAGCCTAATTTTTCTACTGGGAGCCAGGGTATTAACGGTTTCTAGGAATATACTGTTGAAGCTTTGGACAGCCTCATTAAGGGGTAATGTGTGTAGGAATAACCAGTTTACAGTGGACAGTAATTCGTTTAGAGTGACAGAGTTGCAGTTTTTAAGATTACAAGACTCTCTGTACTGGTGGTTCTTGTTAAGATAAGGAGAGTGTCTTACTACTGAGGTAGGGAGGTGGTCACTAAGGCAGCTAGGTAGGGTGGAAGGGTTATGATAGCGCTGGGGTTGGATACTGATATCCAGTCAATTACCGAGCTGTTCTGTGAATTAATCTGCTGGTACGTGGGTGAGGTGATCAGCTGGGTAAAGCCACAAAGGTTTATAGAATAGCTAGGGATGCAGTATTAACAAGGTTCCAGTCAATATTCATATCTCCAAGTATGACAGTTTCATAGGGAATGGATATAGACATCCAAGAAAGAAACTGCTCGAGTACGGGAATGTTTTTACCTGGGGGTATTGTAGATTGCTGCAATGACAAGTTTTTTGTGTTGGTTTACTTTACAGGTTGCTATAAGTATTTCAGCAGGGCAGAAATCAGAGATAACTATTGAGAGGGGAGAGAGAGGGAGAGCTGGTCAGAGTAAAGTATAGCCACTCCTCCACCTTTTTTTTTTACTTCTATCCAGTTGAACAACATTATAACCAGGGGGAGAATTTTGTAGTTTGTAGTATGAGGTTTTAGCCATATCTCAGATAGGGTAAGTATATCTGGGTTATACTGAGAAATCTAGGGGGGTACTTTTATTGACAATGCTTTGAATATTCATTGACAAAAAAAGATAGATTTTTGTAGGCTTGTGATCGTAATGAATTATTTGTGAGGCAGTTGGAAAGGGGGTGTTGTATAAGTATGGTTAGAGTACTATTGGGCCTGGGTTGGGGTGAACATCACCAGATAAGAGTAGTATTGTGCTTTGAAGTATTTGTATGAAGAAATATTTGCAAAGAACTGATGTTTTGTTTTGATGAGAAGTTGTGCATTTGGTATGTACAATACTTTGAACTCGATATGATTCTAGAATGGGCTCAAGTTCGGCTGAGGAAGACTTGATGGTCAGCAGGCATGGGACAAAAAATTACATAGGCAAATACAAATTAGCAACCAAACACAATGATATAAAACCAAAACAATTAGTAAAAACTACACAAAAAACTGGCCAAACTAGAGTTTTCACTGTGTGATACCTTAAGCTTCCTATAATAGAAGCCCATGAAATATGCAAATGACCTCTTAAGGACATCAAGTGTTTCAGCAATATGGTTTATGAATGTCCATAACTTTTAACTTTATCTTTTCAAGTGTTCATGCACACATTCAAGTCAATAAAGCCAAACCCACTAGCTCTGGACACGCATGTTTCAACTTTCTTATGATCTTATCAGCAGAGCATAAGTGGAATGTTTGACTATACTTTAGTAACAGAGGGTCAATAACCCAGCTGATGTCCATACCATTAAGGCATCTGCAAAATATCCCAACTAACATCCAAAGCCAAGAGTAAAAAGGTCAAACAGACAAACCAATTAGTAGAAACTACAAGAAAAACCTAGCCAAGCTAGAGTTTTCACTGTGTGATACCTTAAAACCAGAACAAGTATAAAGAAGCTAAAGTAAATAAAGATGTCAAAAGAGGTTAGCAATTACAATAGACTGCAAAATCTCCCATCTATATTAACCTAAAAGTGATTTGTGTTCAGCATATAAACCGTTTTTGTGAAGTACTATAAATACATTTCTAGGGCATTACATGCCAAAATGGAGCATACAAATTGTAGATTAAAATATAAATCTTTCTACTGTGCCAGCATTCACTGTGTAACTAAGACTATGGGTTATGCAAGCATACCTTCAGGTCTCTCTCAGTGTGCCTACATTCATTTTCTATTTATTTTTTAACTTAGGCTGCCAGATATTATGTCATGATAGCGCATTATATCAAAGCAACCCAAGGTCACATAAGTTTATAATTTATGATTACATGGGTATTTGAGAATCACTAGCATATAACTCATTCATGTTCCTCCCTCTCTCTGCTTGGTATGACAACCTGCTCTCTTAACCCTCCTATCCCAGCTAGCTGTTTCACAGCCATGACTTGCTACCAAACCCATTTCATCTATATGCGTACAAAATAAGCCTCCTAACAGTGGACCAGGGGAAGTATCAGGCAAGGAAGAGAAAACTGTGGTAGAGATGTGAGCAGGGCTAGCAAGGAGCTAAGGAGAGCACAGCACTTCTAAAAAAATATAAGGGCAGTATCAAATAACTGGATCACACTGCCAGGACAGATTATGGACTACAGTTATGTACCCATTACATGATTATTTTAATAAACAAAAACAAGTATAATTTATCAATGACAATAGCGATATGTTTACGGGTTCATAGCAGGTTACTAAGCTAATGGCCCCAGGGCCTTTACAAGCCTAGCCATGTTATACCCATGTTCCCTAATTGAACATGGTTGGATGGTCTTTATTTGCAAGGTGAGTCTTTGATCAGCACCGATTGCCCCTGTCCATGAGGGACATAGATGCCACCCTGGGGTGAATTTATGTCCATTTTAAGTCCAGGAACCTCTGGGCAAGCATGTATGTGCTCATGTACAACACTCAGTTGATGGAAGGATAGTTGAAATCTCCCTTGACCAAAGAGTTTAACTGTATAGTGAGTGACTCTAATAAGTCTAAGTAGGTGGTGTCCATCTCTTGGTTCATGGTGGGGGAACTGTAGCTAGCTATGATGTGGTAGGGTGTTTTACCTACAGTTAGTTGGACCTGGAGTAGATCAAGAGAGTCATACTGTTTAACCAGTCTTGAGGTGTATTTGGTTTAATGAAGATGTATACACCTCCACCTTTGGTTCTTTCACACTCGTTTTGAGGTTTGAATGTGTGGAAGGCTTTATAGCCTTGCACATCCAGGGTGCCCTCTATTGCCTTGACCCATGTCTCAGTGACTGCACAGATATCAGCATCTTCCAAGGTGAGGAGTGCTTCCAGGGATTGTAGTTTCCTGATTAGGCTCCTAGCATTAAGCATCCTATCCTTGAGTTTGTTTTGAGTGAATTTTTTATGTGACATTGTCTAAAAAAAGGCACTATAGGGGAGGCAAGCATCTTTGCCGGTATCCAAAAGCCTAGAGGAGACAGGTGAAGACCATCTCTGGCAAAGCAGAATGTCTGTCGACCATGTTTTCTCAGGCTGACAGATACTGGATCCCCCTGGACTGACACCAGAATCTAAGCCAATTGTTGAAGTCAATCATTTTTTGTCCATATTGTGACATCATTGTGGGTGAAGGTAGTATGCTGCTTAGGGTTACGGACATACCTGCCTCGGACATGTAATCTGAGAGTTCAGTCATGTTTCTCTTCATAGCTAAGAGAGGTATGTCTCAAGTCATTCACCCAAACATGTACTATGAGAGAGTCATAATGGTAATTGTTGAGTGACATGAGTGCATGCGTGATTTGACAGATCCCGGCAGCTGACTGTAACCTTCTCCTTGTCCAGCCTGGTGAGAGGGGCATTTGTTTGCCTCACTATGGAGTTGCCTATGACCAGGACATTTGGTTTTGAGGTGTTTTGCCTTAGGGACTTATTTGCTGAGACACTAGTGTCTGTGTTTTACTATGTGTAGTGGATTCTATTTGCTTTGCAGTGTGTGCAAGTGGTTTGCGCTTGGGAAGTTTCTGACCTTTTGCTAGGCTTCTACTGAGAACCTCTGCGTATGTGGATTTAGGTGTTGTGATCTTGTTTTACATGAAAGGTGATGTGTGTGTGTGTGGTGGAAACCTGTTTGATGTCCGGTTTGTTCTTATGTGATAGAACTGATTCCAAATTCATAGTGTAATTACATCTCTCACATACTGTATTTGTTTGTTTTAGGAGTAAGTTGCTGTCAGTACACATCAGGCAATTACTACATTGCTTCAAGATGCCCATGTCAATCTGACTGGCCGGAGAAATGGTTGGAAACTGACAGTCCATTATGGCAGGTTCTTACCATAGCTACTATTGGGAAGTGGGCTAGTCTGACGAGATTTTGTTCTAGGATTAACATGCTTATTCTACTGAAGACTAGGGGGTGAAAAAAACTATAGCAATGCTTCTCAGTGCACAGCTGAGTTTCCCGCAATGCAGCAAGGGAACTTGGGAAGGGTCCACTAACAGATGTCTAGTGGAAAATTGTCTTTTCAAAGCATTTGCATCTGTACAGGGCACTGCTAAACCCCGCTGCACAGTAAGCAGCTATGCACAAATGCGAAGCTTAAATACAAACAAGAATAAACACTTTTAAGCTAAACTACCAATGGGAATACACACAATGAGCTTTCCTCCAGTAATCTCCTACTCAGATGAGGCTCAGGTTCATAGGTTCACACTACGCTATCTGCCCTAGGGCATTTATAAGCCTAGCCAGAGTGTGTTTGGCTTTCGCCACCATTTTAAATTAATTTTGCTATGCCCTTTTTCGAGGTTAGTATACTGTGCCTCTGTCTAACAGTGACACAGAAGTGATACCCGGGGTAAACCTACGATCTCCCATCCACTCATCAAGATTCCTCTTAAAGAGAGTCAATGAGGGACTCTGCCTAACCTGGACTGGGATTTTATTCCAGAGTGAAGGGAGCCTCTGGGTTATGAATCTGTCCCTCCAGCATGTCCTATTTATTTCAGTGCTGAGGTTCAAGTCTCTCGAGCGAGTAGCTCGATGGGATTTGGATTTTCTGAGGTGCAGCATGTCCATTAATTCCGGGCTGGACATTATACGTCAGGCACAGATCCCCTCTGACCAGGCGGTATGCCACTGAGTAGAGCTGGAGTTTCTTTAACCTGGCAGCATATGGCATCTGTTTGAGCCCTTTGATCCTCTTGGTGAGGTACTTTTGGGGTCTTTCCAGTTGCTGCAGGTGTCTGGTAAGGTACATCCCAAAAGGGGCATTGTACTCAATTATGGGCCTGATGAGGGATGAGTAAAGAGGCACGATGACCTCCCCTGATCTAGATGTGAATCCCTTCATGATTAGGTGGGCTATATAAAATGTTTTTCTAACCACTTTGGCCACGTGGTTGTCAAATGAGAGATTGCTATCAACTTGGGTCCCCAGGTCCCTAATTACGTCTTTTGTACTTAATGGATTACCAACTATGTGGTAATTTGTGGGCACTTTGTTTTTGCCAACAGGGATGACTATACACTTTTTGGCGTTTAGCTTGAGGCCATGGCTCTGGCACCAGTTGTCTGTTTCTATGAGGCCGTTTTGGAGGATGCTTGTGTCGGCTGGAGAGTCGAATATGGCGCCCAGTTTGCAGTCATCTGCGAACTTGGTCAGCCACAGTCCTTCCGTGTTGGCCTGTACCTCCGAGAAATATATACCGAACAAGAGAGGTCCCAGGACTGAGGCTTGTGGGACTCCACTTGTAACTGGTTTGGAGTCTGACATGGCTCCAGCAATTCTAACCATGTGGGATCTGTCCTTGAGCCAGTTTGCAACCCATCTAGTGACATAGGGGTTTATATTTAAGCTGGTGAGCGTATCTATAATGCCCGAGTAGGGTATTGTATCAAAGGCTTTTGCGAGGTCCAGGTAGGCTGTGTGGACCACCTTCCCCTCGTCAATGGCCTTGGTGACTATTTCAAAGAAATCGACCAGGTTTAAGAGGCAGGATCTGCCCTTAACAAAGCCAGACTGGGTAGGATCCAGTGTCTGTAGGCCCCCAATATCTTTATTTATGAGGTCCATGATGATCCTTTCCATAGCTTTGCAGACCAAGCTAGTCAGGCTTATGGGGCGATAGTTTCCGGATCCGTTGAGGCACCACCACCTTTGTGGAGAGGGACTACTGTTGCTGTACGCCACTCTTTGGGTACATATCCTGTAGTAAGGCTGAGACTGAACAGTAGTTTTATGTTTGGGTTTAGCTCTTCTTGGAGTTCATGTAGGACGCAGCCCAGGACACCGTCTGGTCCCATTGATGCTGTGTTTTTTTTGCTTTGGAGAGGGCAGCTCTTACCTGAGCATCTGAGATGTCAGAGGGGCAGCACTCTGCTGGGATAGATATTTGCCCTTTTGGTGGGGGGGGGAGTTTGTGCTGAACCTGTCAGCTAGGATGTTGGCAATGTCTGTGGGTTCGGTGTATTTTTTGTCATTTTGGACTAATTCTGAGCATATCTGGGAATTCCCACCCAGGTTCCTAACATAACTAAAGAAAACCTTGTGATTATCCTTAGTGTCCTGTGCAATTTCTCTCTCGAAGCTGGCGATTTTATGAGTGCCCGTAGTTTTTTGCTAATACTGATCAGAGATGCCTTCCCTTTTTGGGATTTTGCTCTATCATGTAGTAGCTTCCTTCTTCTGTTGTATAGTTTGTTTATGGCTGGGGTCCACCAGACAGGACGTCTGCCTTTGGAGGATTGGGTTTTGGTTTTATTTGGGATTGCATGATCCATGCATTCCTGAAGGTGTTCATAGAATGCATTTATAAAGGATTCTGTGGTCTGGGCCGTATTCTCCACAGGCCCGCGGGCTTTGAAGGATTCCACCTCGGTTTTGAGGAGTGTGAAATTTGCTTTAGAGAAGTTTTTCACTGTGGTTTTCTGGGCAGGGGGTGGGGTCGGGATGTGAATATCCAGTGAGATTAGTCTATGGTCTGATCTTACCAGTGAGGGATACACTTCTGGTCTGGAGCATAGAGTCCCCATGTTGGTGATGATCAGGTCCAGTATGTTTTCCCCTCTTGTGGGAGTGGTAACAGGTTGTTCCATAGCATTTGAGTTTATAAATTCTAGGAACCTTTGGGCTAGAGTGTTGGAGCTAGAGTAATGCTCCCAGTCTATGTTTGGGTAGTTGAAGTCGCCCAATATAATGGTGTTTGGAGAGACCTTCATATTTTCCAGTGTTCTCAGGAAGGCCGAGTGGGGTTCCTGGGTTTGGGAGGGTGGTCTGTAGCAGGCTATAAACTGGAAGGCAGTTCTACCCACTGTTAGTTGCACATGGATAGTCTCTGATGCTTCGTGCTGTGCCACCAACCTGGAGGTGTGGGTATCTTTGACGAATATTGATACTCCCCCTCCTTTTGTGGTTCGGTCCAAGTTTTGGGGCCGAAAAGCATGGTATGACGTATAACCTGGTAGTGCTGGGGTGCTCTCGGGAGCCTTGAACCAGGTTTCTGTTACTGCACAGATATCGATGTTCTCCATGCTAAGGAGAGTTTCGAGTGCGTGCATCTTGAGGTTTAGACTTCTGGCGTTGAGTAGCATTACTCTTAGTTTCTTATCCCTTGTGATACCTATGGAGGTGGGTTTGTCTTTTGAGCCTTGCCTAAAAAAGGCACTATGGGGGTAGCAAGAGCCTTTGCCAATATCCGAAAGCCCAGGGGTGACAGGTGCAAGCTGTCTCTAGCGAAGCATCGTGGCTTGTCACATTTCTGCCACAAGGATGCAGATAGGGCCCTCCTAATGTAAGATGGCTGGAATAGTGGTCAGGTGAACTTTCCTTTTAAACTTGCACATTGCCTGCGATAAAACTACAAACAGCTCTCTCAACTTTAACCAAAAGTACGTCAAAATGTAGTCTGATATCAGCTGACAATCTGTTTGCTCCCTGTAAAATCCACCTGTCTCCATCTCATGCACTAAGCTCTTTTGTTGCACCTACTTAATTTGAAATACATGAAAGACCTGTAATTACTTAATTTACTGATGTTTACTGTTCTAATATGCATAATATAGTCCTTTGTCTGTGTTAGCCTGCATTTTTTTAAAATAATTGAGCTTTCCTCAGCAGGCTTCAACTCAAAATGGGTTTTCATCCTGGTCAACAAATACAACTAAATAAATCTACACATAAATGAACACAACAGTACCACAAAGTTGCAAATGTTAGAGCAGGCCAATCTAGCCACACTAGAACAATAAACCACATTAAAGCAACACCAACTGGAAATCCAAGTTTTAATTTCTGAAGTGTCTTAGGTTTGAGGTTCTCTGCTGACAATCACTGTGCGTGTGTGTGTGTGTGTGTGTGTGTGTGTGTGTGTGTGTCTGTCTGTCTTGGGGGATACAGAACTTTAATTAAATGTCATAGCTGAAAAGACGTGATCTCATGCACTATGTTCGAAACTCAGTCCTGCTCTCTTATGAAGCAATAGTGAATACACTAAATGCAAGCTACAGTCTTCTGATGGAAAGTACTGTACAACTGAGCTTCCCTAATGAGAAAGGAACGAAGAAGTGAAATTTATTTAGCAGCTTTTACCAAGCATGTATGAAGGATGCTGTCAAATGATGCCAGCAGCTAAAATGCAGTGTGAAATGTAGCAGGCAGAAATTAATTAGAAACTGCAGCGATAAACAACAGAATTCTGCAGATGAATAACTTAGGAAACCACATAAAGCAACTCAACAAATTAAAATGAGAGGAAATTATGAAATCTGAGAAGGATGGAGAAAAGAAAGTGAGACAGTAGTAGCAAGCATTACAGCTCCGTACTGTACATGTATCTAATTGCTGTCGGACTTCTTAAATAATCTTACAAGTCATTGATCTCAGACTGAAAAGGAACCTAGCTGCAGTATCAAAAACTGGATAAAATATAGGATGATCAGGATTGTACATATGCCAATATCTCACAGTGAAAAAATAACTTGAATATTTGATTAAACAATTGGGGCAAATTAATGAATTTAAGAACTTAATAATGAGAAAACACACGCATTAAAACAGTCACTAGGTTCTGGTAAATTAAAAGATCAGATAAGGAAATGTCTTGCAGTGATTGCTGCTGGAAGGATAGTCCACAGCCCAATATGAATGAATAGCCCATTAATTAAATGAATTTGTATGTAATGTAGTTTAAGTTTTCAAATAAAAAATGCAAACTGACAACAACATTTAGTTAGCTGATCCTCAGTGGAAAGCAAAAGTTAAAATGTAACTGAAACTATCTAAAATCAGTGTTTATCATAGAATGACACAGTTCATGCTAATCTGCTCTTTACACCCATTGCAAGCCTTTAGTTTTCAGGATCATGAGAAAAAGAGGTCATCTGCCTTACACCATGATGACAGATCTTGTTTCTATGCTGAATTGCATCCCTGCAGGAGCAGTCTACACAAGTTAAAAAGACTACCACCTAGTGCTGTTTTATGGTATATGTACAGCACTCCAGTTCACTTCCATAGCACCTGTGTTCACTGAAACGAAGAATATCTGAAAACTATAAGCTGCAGTCAAGAAGAAACAGGGATCTTCATGAAGGACTTCTGTTCCTTTGCTGAAAACTTCAAAACTATTCTGCACTACTCTCTGGAAGACTATCCACACTACCAGTATATGTGTATGCATTTGCTTGGAGTTGTTACACACAAGTTTTGACAGAATCATAAACAGATGACTGAAAAGAAAATCAAGAGGCCTACATATGGCATAAAGAAGAACCTCAGTCCTACATATTACAATTTTGACTAGCAAACACAGAAAAGTGCACTCATAATATCTGAAACAGTTGAAAATTCTATCAATAGTGTACAGGGGGAAAAATAAAAAATGCAAATACTTAAAAACAAACTGCACTAAAACAACAGAGGGAGGCAGAAGTTGGTAGCTATGCACATTACTCTAGTAAGAATGTTAAGCAATTGAAAACTGTAGCAAACAAGCACAGTTTCATACAAAAGGAGTTTTTCTATACAAAATGTTCATTACTTCTACTAGAATGTGACATGTGCCTTCTCCGACAAGATACAGCAAACTTCACAGAGAAAGAAAAAGTGAAGTAGTGACTCATAGTTTACTACAAATGATATGAACTGTTATTTCAAAAGAAGAACTGTATTGAAATAATGAGAGAACTAAGCAGCATAATTCAGATTTGACTCTGTTCAGCACTGGATTTAAACATTTACAAAACTGGTTGGGGGGGGGGGGGGTTGGGTCTGGTAAAAAAAAAAAAAAAAAAAAAAACAACACCCCAGGTTTTGACTCTTAAAGTAAGGAACACAAGCCCCTGTCTTATTTTCCTAGATATATGCCTGGAAATGTTCACTCCCTTTTTAACACCTACATTAAATTCACACACTTCGAACAACAAGTGTATACGTATATTAACAGAAAAAAAAATAGACCATTGCAAACATTTTCATTATTTTCATGCATTATACATACACACAAACAATTATCATTCTCTACAATATCATTACAAACATTGCTCGACTCCTGTCTTCTCTTAAATTTCACTCTTCATGAACAATATTCTGCTAGTATTATTCCCACAAATTCCATATATTTCTATATAATTTGTTCCTTCCCCCTTCCTAGAGATTCCACTTCCAATTCTTTTATCTCCCTTACAATATTCAATACTTCAGTTATGTTGGTTTAGATTTTGATTTCCATTTTCTTGTAATTACTTCTTTGTAACCAATAACATTACATGTAGTAAGGCCTTATTTTATCTAGGCAATTCATTTCCTATATTCCAGCTCAAAATAATAATTTTCTTGGTTACCGTCATTTGCTCCTCCATGTTCATGCATTAATTATCCAATCACCTACCTAATGCAAAGCAGAGTCATAGGAAAGCCCCAGCCTATCCTAGCGCTCAGTGGTTGAAAGGTAAAGAAACTTATTTTGAATGGGATACAGCCCATTGTGGGACACACACACAGACACACAGACACAGACACACAGACACACACACACACACGCACACACACACACGCACACACACAACATTCTCAAATGGCATGCACACCTAGAGGCAATTTAGAGGATCACCAACACAACCTATGTCACATTTCTGAGGTGTAAGAAGAATCTGGAGACATTTACCAAAACACACATGGACACAGGCAGGATGCACATATTCTGCACAAAGGGCACCCCAGCTGAGAACTGAACTGTAAAACCAATCAAACTGTACACCACTGTGCTGTGTCTAATACATGTAACCTGCTGTTAAATAAACTCCAAATGTTACCTGTGCTCAGCTAAAGTTTTAAGTCCTGTATTTCATACACAAGTACATCCAAACAAAACGTTACTGAAAGAAGGCTTCTCATCTATTGAGCACTCCTAACTATTGCAGTGAAACATTGTGCAGCTATCCCATCATCACATCTGTTGTCACAGGCGTCCTTGAAAATATCCACTGACTTGTACTCTACTGCTTCCACAGATGCATGACAGAGTTCCATCACGTTTGAGAAACAGCACTTCTTTAAATTAGTCCTGATCAATTTTCCTTCAAATGCCAGTCTTGTTCTAGTCTCTCTTCACCTTCTGTCCTTTCGATTTACTTACCCCATGACTGTGATATACCAAATCATAACCCCCTTTCCACTTCTTTCTCTTTCAAAACATACATGTCAAACTGTTATTTTTTATACCCCAGCTCCTCTATTCCCCTTGTTATTTTGATAACCGCTGAATGCAATGTCTTCTACTAGTTTGTTCTTGCTTTTTCTGTATGGTCATCAGAAACGTGCACTGGATTTTAAATGAAGCAAAACTATACCCTTAAAATTTTAAGACTGCATGAATTACTAGAATAATGCTCTTCTACTCCCTTCATCAAACAATGTACTCGCACATCTTGCCTTTCCAGTAACACACTTGGCAGAAAGCCTGTCTGGAAGCTATGATAAAACAGTGACTCCAGTGGTCCCAATAGGCCCTGTTTCAGGCTATATACTAGGTATCCTAGGACGTTATCAGGGCCCATCGATGTAGTGTTTTTGGCCTTGGACAGCACATCTCAGATCTGTTCCCTAGTGACAGTTGGGGTGGTTCATAGGTTGGTACTAGGCTATCAGCCCTAGGGCCTATACAAGCCTAGCCATAACAATTCCCTGGCTATTTCTTCCCACACTATTTACTTCCCTGGACCCCTGTCTAGCAGGGCGACTGACGTGATCCACGGGGTGAATTTCCTTTCTCCCATTCAATCATCAAGGTTGTTTCGTGGTATTTCCTGGGGACAGGCTGGTGGAGAGATGGGGGTAAAAGGAGCTGAATTTATCAGCTAGCAGACTTGTTATATCTTCTAGCTCCAAATAGGTAGCTCCATTTACAATCAGTTCTGCACAGTGCTTTGTGCTGCCTTTGAGGTTTCAGACAAAGCTAAATAAAGCCTTGTGGTTGCCTTCTGTTAAAAGCATATCTTTACTCAAATTTGGATTTAGTGCACTTAATTTGCACTCTTAATTGTTTGTTTAGATTAATGAGAGTGTTTTATCATGCTAGGTATAAGACTTCCTGATTTTTTTTTTCTTTTGCTGTATGACCTGTTTATGTTTGGAATCCAGCAGGGTGATTTGTTTTTTTTTTTAGTTAGTTCTGGACTTACTTCTGGTAGGCACAGTTGTCTCTATGCATTTACTTTCATGATTTACAGGGTTTCTGTGAACAATTCTGCATAGGCAACTGTGTGCTTAGGGTTTGGGGGGCAATTACATTTTGATAGATTATCACTTAGTAGTAGAAAGTTTGCCTTAGAATAGTTATGGAGCTAGACAGGGTCATAGAGCTGATTTTTATTACAAAGGATATAGCTGTGTGGTCTGACCTTACCAGAGAGGACACTACACTGGGAGGGGTACAGCATTCTCCCATGTTTGGGAGTACTATGTCGAGTTATGTTTGCACCCCTAGTGGACGTCCAGACTATCTGGTCCAAAGTCTTTGTTTTTACAAAGTCCAGGAGGCTCTGGGCCTGTAGGCTTAGGGTCGTGTATATATCCCAGTTTACAGTGGGGCATCTGATGTCGCCCATGAAGTATTGTGTTGAATGGTGAGGGATTCCAGTAAGGCCAAGACTTATGGATTTCTTGAATCATAAAGGGTGACCTGTAGATTGCAAGGATATGATACGGGAATTTGCCTATGGAAATCCGGAAACTCAAGTAATATGATCCTATCTGATTATTCTTGAGATGAGCTTGCTGTTGACATAGATTGAGACACCTCCACATTTGGTCCCTGCCTGTGCAGTAGCTGGCCGGAATGTGTGGAAGGCATTGTAGTCCTGCACTGCCAGGGTGCACTCCACGGCTTTAAACCATGTCTTAGTAAATGCACAGATGTCCAAATTCTCCAGGGTGAGGGGAGCTTGGAGGTAGTGCCATTTTTTGTTTAGGCTATGGAATGAGCAGTAACACTTTTAGATTCAGTTGGGTTGGTTTTGCTAAGTTGGAAGGTTTGTAAGTCTGGCATTACCTAAAAAAGGCACTATGGGGGAAGACAATGTTTCAGCCAGCCAATACTCAAACCTACAGGGGACAGGTGCAGATCATCTTTGGCAAAGTAAAGTGGTCTGTTGACTATATCCTATCATGCTGACAAACACTGTAACTCCCTGTAATGACACCAGAAACTAAGCCAATTAATGAAGTCCATCATCTTTTCTTTATATTGTGGCATTTTCCTTGGTGAAGGTAGATGTTGCTCAATACTAGGTACATACCAGCCTGGTACACATAGTCTAAGAGCTCCATATCCACAGAGATATGTCTCAAGTCATATACACCTATGTGAACTATGACTGAGTGATACTAGTATTTGTGTTCTAATGACCTGAGTGAGTGGGTGATTTGGCAGATCCTAGACCCTGATGAACAGCTGACTGTGATTTTCTCTTTATTCAGCCTGGTGAGTGGGACATCTGTGTATCACACTATGGAGTTTCCTATGATTAAAATATTGGGTAGTGTGTTGGCTTGCTTTATGGGCTTTGTTTTGCTCGGGTGTTTTGGAAATTGCTGAGGATTCATTTTGTAGGATGAATGTATAGGTCTTTGGGGTTTAGGAAGTTTGCTTTTAAGTGCCTCAGCAAATGCTGATATATATGTTGGGTCAGTACTATTTTTGGAGGGTGTAATGTTTATGTTATCAACAACCTGATTGTTATTTTGAGTGCTTTTGTGTGAGAATTTTGCCTCCAATGACACTGTGTAATTACATCTCCCACATACTGTATCCATTAGTCTCAGGATTAATTGGTTGACAGTGAACATGAGACAATTCCGGCATTGTCTAAGAATGCCTATATCTACCAAGCTATTGACTGAGAAACTGGGAAATTGCCCATCCACGGTGTCTGGTCTTTTTAAGTGAATAACAAAGAGGTGGTAAAAGCATGCTAACGTGGGCAGTGTAAGGACAGAAACTACAACTAGACTATGTATGACTGAATTTGTGCAGGAGTGCTCTTCAAAGGACAAACAAATTGGTATTTTCACACCTGAGTATTGGGTGAAGTTACATGGGAAGTTTTATAGGGAAAATTTATTTTCTATGTGCCTGTATCTATACAAGGCACTGCTATGACCACTGTGCAACAAGCATCAGAATTTAGTGACTCAAAGAAAAGTGACCAAACCATATAAAAAGCTCACTGCCTCATAAAATGATCTCATTTTAAGCCCCCATTTGTGTTTACCAACTCGGACAGACCGGGATAACTTTCTGCTGCTACTAGAATTGCAGTCTCAGTTTTGTTAATGTATTTACACACTTTAATTATCCAAAAGTGAAAAAGTACCAGAAACAAATCAAACGACTAGCCACAGCACTTAATCTCAGGGTGATTCCAAGGCAGAACTCTATGTCTAGTTCTGTTCATCACACTGAAGAATGCAGGTAGGCTGACTGTGGTTTACAGAATGGTAAGTAAAACGGCTATAAGATCTTCATCAGACATCCTACAAATAAAAATACTCTAGACCTAAGTTCACTCACCTTAAAATGAGATGCCAGACAAAAAAGAGAAGTAAATGGGCTAAACATCTTTTGATACCTTATATGGGTAAGTGAAGCAGAAGGAAGTACGTACTTATCCTGCAAACTAGGTATCACTGTGTAAAACAAAGAGGAGGTAATAGTATTCAGCACATATATGAATAAGTACTTCTGCAAAGTAGCAGTCACCAGATAATACAACTTAAAAACAGTGGGTAATACTGCTGAAAACAATGTAGAGTTCCATAAACATGGGACATGTGTAAGGGAATTTCAGGTAAAGGTGCAGAGCAGTGAACAGGCACAAGGCCACATAAGATTAGTCATAATAATAAAAAGTCAGATCACAGTTTCTAACTGTGAAGTAGTTGATGCAGCATCTGTAATCTTTTATTATGCAAAATCTATTTTATTAAAACAGAATCATATCGCTCTGCTGAAAACACAGTGATAAAAAGGTTGCGCCACTCACTTTTCTCAGATTAAATGCTGCTTAGCAACCTTATCAGAATGAGTACTCATTTTGAAGAGACAGCTAAGCCCATAACTCCAGAAATGAAAAGGAAATATTTCTTAGTCTGAAGACAGACTTCTTGCTATAGTTATCTTACTGACTGGATCTAGCTGGTGAGAACACTGAAAGTACATTCTGAATTCAGACTATTTTCATTTGCAAAGTTCAATGTACAATTTCTTAACTTATGAAAGGACAGAGTAAGACAGACAAGCAAACTATATTTGCTTGCATTATTTACCAAGGTTGCTTAGATGCAAACTGCTACCTGAATATAAAATGAATTTCCAAAGAAGGGGCAGTATTGTCTTGTCCTTAAAAGTCAGAAATCTGCATAATGAATCATTTAAAGTTCATTTTCGCTCCATAGTCAAACTTACTGATGGAACTGCGATGGTGGTGCTGCGGTAGCGTTGTCGCCTCACAGTAAGATACTGTCCGGTTCGATTCTCAGCTAGACCGTCTTCTGCGTGGAGATATGTGTAAATGGGCATACCTTCGTTGAAGGTTGTGCGTCAGAGCTGGTAACTCGGCACGTAAAAATCAACTACCAATCATTAGCGGACCGGAGTTCCGCTGTGGTGACCCCTAACCGGGAAAAGCCGAAAGACACAAACAAACAGTCAAACTTACTGATGGCCTATTCCTGCTGTGATTTTAATATGGGTGCATACTGACATGTTGGTCCCTTACATTAAAACTTTATAAACAGACTCTCCTTCCTTCCTTTGTTCACACATAACAGCTGCTTGCTCCATGACTCATGGCCCACAGTGACATCCCTTGCCTCTGTATAACTCTTACTGTGAAATAAGCCTGAATCCTGAAGTAACCTTAGAAATTTCTATAAAGAGGACGTTTATAGCTTATGAAGTAACAGAAGTGTCTAATTAGCCGGCAAGTAACTTTTTTGCTTTCAGGTGGCACCATATTTCTCCACCTGTAGACATCAAAAATATGTAAACAGTCTCTTTAAAATTAGGTCCTTCTATCCAAAACTTGAGGCTCCTCATAATATAACAAATAGCAAAAAAGGCTCCAAAACACGTAAAAGCCTATGCTGGACACACTGTATAACAAATAAAAACCACAGAACAGCAAGGCTACCATGACCATGTTGTTGTGTCTTTCGGCTTTTCCCGGTTAGGGGTCGCCACAGCAGAACACCGGTCCGCAAATGATTGGCAGTGGATTTTTACGTGCCGAGTTGCCAGCCCTGACGCACAACCTTCAACGAAGGTATGCCCATTCACGCATGTCTCCACACAGAAGACGCTCTAGCTGAGAATTGAACAGGACAACGTCTTACTGTGAGGCGACAACGCTACCGCAGCACCACCACTGCAGTAGTCTATATAAAAAGTAAAAAAATGTGCGTTTAATAAATCCTGGATAAGCACTTTTGCGTTATACAATGCTTCTTCAGATCCAAACAAAGTACAAACATTTAAAAACAGTTTCAAATTTAAATAAAACAAAAGCCAATTCTCAAAGGGCTAAAAAAACTCACCCAGTGACATCACACAACTACTTCCTCCTTCTTCTCTTTAAGGCTGGTTTGAGACAGACAGCTGCATTTAACCCTGGGTACTGACTTAAAATGTTCTAAATATTCAAAATACCTTAGCTAAAGATGTTAAAGAAAATCCAGGGCATGGCTTTTTATTTGGAGTCCTGCAATGTGCGAAGGCCAACCCTGGGGGGGGGGGGGGGGTGTTCTAGTGTGAATGAGCATGTAGAAAGTTTAGAGTTATACTGGATACTTAAGTTGCTGGCTAATAAATATAAGACTAAGAAGAACCACTGCATAACGGGAAAGCGCTTATCCAGGATTTATTAAACACACATTTTATTTTTATTAATTTTATTTTTTATTAATATAACACTTACATACTGAACAGCACATGGCTCTTGCCACTTCCTGTAGGATTGTGGGATACTACTTAGAAATGTATAGTTGAGTAAGCTGCACTTACCATAACAAAAAAAATGTTTGAATTCCTCACTTCTGAAGAAGCCTTTTGGCTGTATGGGCTAAATCCATCATAGGATACAACTGTCCAGCTTATCAAAGCTCAGGCTCCTTTGCAGACTTACACTCTGACTGCTGATCAGCTGGACCCTTGGAGGGGGAAATCAGCAGTCAGTGCTGAAACCTTCACAACATTCTTGCCCATAAGGAGAGAAAGAGCTTACTCTTCCTGAACCTCTACAGATATAACAGTACACAAAAACTTTATATCCCAACACATAACTATATACAAAGGTAGGGGGGTAATGGGTGAGTGTGGTTACCTCTAAACCCCTGGAAGGGTGTTATTTACACAGTAGCACACACCCCGGAAGGCATTATTGCACTTAGAGAATGGGCTGTAAGTAAAATTGTTATGTTTTACTTATTTTTTAATAAGGACAAAATGATTGATTTCAACAATTGGCTAAGCTTCTGATGTCATTCTAAGGGGATCCGGAATCTGTCTGCCTGGGATGACATGATCGACAGACCACGATGCTTTGCCAGAGATGGCCTGCACCTGTCATCCTTGGGATTCTGAATACTGGCTAAGGCTCTTGCCACCCCTATAGTGCCTTTTTAGGCAAGGTTCAAATGAGAAATTCACCACCGTAACAGGTACAAGCAAGCAAAATTTGAGGGTAATGCTACTCAATGCTAGAAGTCTAAACCTCAAAATGTATTCACTCGAGGCACTCCTTAAGAAGGAGAACATCGACATCTGTGCAGTGACAGAGACCTGGTTCAAGGCTCCAGACAGCACCCCTGCATTACCAGGCTATTCATATCACACCTTTCGGCCAGCTAACCTGAACCGAAACACTAAAGGTGGAGGCGTGTCCATATTCATTAAGGATATCCACACCTCCAGGCTAGCTGCTCAGCATAATGCATCCGAGATTATCCAAGTGCAATTAACTCAGGGCAAGACCGCAATGCAAACTGTAGCTTGCTACAGATCTCCCTCCATGTCCCAGGATTTCCACTCTTCATTTCTTGATACACTGGAAAATATTAAGGTACAACCCAACATCTTAATAGTGGGCAATTTCAACTATCCCACCATTAAATGGGAAAACTACTCATGCACCAACTCTTTTGCTCAACATTTTCTGGAATTCATAAATTCCAATGCCTTGGATCAACTTATCCACACCCCCACCAGGGGCAGCAATATCCTAGACCTGGTCAATACCAACATGGGCGACCGGTGTTCCACACCAGAGATCAATTCCTTGTTGGTCAGATCCAACCACAAGCTAATCAGCCTGGCCATCTACATCCCGCCCCCACATCCCCATTAGGGAAACCACCGTAAAACATTTCTCCAAAGCCAATTTCACGCTTCTTAAGACAGAAGTGGCAAACTTCATGACACCCATGCAGATGGACAATAGAGGTACGACTGCTGAATCCTACAAAAATGCACTTTATAAGCACTTACACGAGTGCATGGATCGTGCTATCCCTAACAGAACTAATATGTTATCCTCCAAAAGAGGAAGCCAATCTGGTGGTCCCCTGCTATAAACAAACTCTACAACAGAAGAAAGAAACTGTTGCAAAAAAGAGTAAAAATCCCATGAATGGAGGAACTCCCTGATCAGCCTCAGTAAGAAGCTGAGATCCCTCGTAAAATCCTCCAAAGCTAGTTACGAAAACAAAATTGCCACTGACTCTAAAGACAACCACAAAACATTCTATAGCTATGTCAAGAATTTCAATGGTAACACTCAGATCTGCTCTGAGTTACAGCACAATGGCACTAAATATACAGAACCAACTGATATTGCAAACATCCTGCCAGATAGGTTCAGTGCTGACTTTACCCCCTCTCACCCCCTAAAGGGCCCATCTCTACACCAGAAGAATGCAAGGTTCCTGTAATCACGGCTGCACACGTAAAAAAACACACTGTCCAAAGCCAAGAACACAGCATCCATGGGACCTGACAACATCCCAGGCTGCATTCTACATGAACTACAGAATGAACTGGCACCCCACCTAAGCACCATGTTCAATCATAGCCTCACCTCAGGCTTTGTGCCCACTGAATGGCGCACAGCGATGGTTATCCAACTCCACAAAGGGGGAGCCACCATGGACCCTGGGAACTACCGTCCCATTATCCTAACGAGACTGGTCTGCAAGGCCATGGAACGTATCATCATGGAAGTTATAAACCAAGACATTAGTAATTACCAAACTCTTGACCCCACCCAGTTCGGGTTTGTAAAAGGCAGATCACGTCTCCTAAACCTGATAAGACTTCTTTGAAGCAGTCACCAAAGCCGTAGACGAGGGTAAGGTGGTTCACACAGCCTATCTAGATCTCGCCAAGGCTTTTGACACCATCCCCCACTCTGGAATTATAGATAAACTCACTAAACTAGGTATAAATCCCTATGTCACAAGATGGGTTGTCAACTGGCTCACTGACAGAACACACACTGTGAAAGTGGCAGACTCCAAATCCGACTTCAGACCAGTGGCAAGTGGAGCACCACAGGGTTCAGTCCTGGGTACTCTCCTGTTTGGCATCTACTTTTCTGAAGTACAGGCTAACACAGAAGGTCTTTGGCTAGCAAAGTTCGCAGATGACTGCAAACTAGGAGCCGTAATTGAAACTCCTAATTATGTGGATATCCTACAAAAGGGCTTCACTGAGACAGATGCTTGGTGTCAAAGCCATGGCCTCAAGCTCAATGCCAATGAGTGCATTGTCATCCCCTTTGGTAAAACCTCTGTACCCATGTGCTACCATGTAGGTGGTAGTCTACTTAACAGCAAAAGTGTGATAAGAGACCTTGGGACACAGGTGGACAGTAGTCTCTCCTTTGATAATCACATTGCCACAGTAGTCAGGAAATCCTTCTATGTGGCACACCTCATCACAAAAGGTTTCTCATCCAGGAAAAAAAGAGGTCATTGTTCCCGTCTCCTCGTCACTCATTAGACCCATTATAGAGTACAGCGCTCCTTTTGGTATGTACCTCACAAGACATCTACAACAACTGAGAAACACAAAGTGGATGGTGGTGCAAAAGAAACCAATAAACGAAAATCACCACACGCCAAGAAGGATAGCCTCAATAAGATCCAACACTCTGTTTATTCGAACCAGCACAACCACATAAACGCTGACAAAATGCAATAAAACGTTTTCGTCGTAAACTTCATCAGAAAGTGCAAACAAGTGTAGCAAAATCCCCCATGTATATATATACACACACTAAATTAATTAATTATCCAATAAACACTTAGTCAACACAATTATCTTCATTTAAAAAAAAACTTGAAATACTGTAGTAAAAATAAAAATAAAATGATACTTGAATGACTGAAATTGATATGTGTCAAACAAATATAAAAATATTAAAATATTGAAGTCATAATAAGATACATAATAAAATGCATAACTTACATGAACTCTTTACAAACATATTGAATATCTAAAATATGTAAAAATGAATTAAAATTCAATGGCTAATGTTGTGGTGATCTACAACAACTGGAAAGGCTGCAGAAATACCTCAAAAAGAGGATTATCGGCCTCAAACAGATGCCCTACGCAGTCCGTCTCAAAAAACTCCAGCTTTACTCCGTTGCACATCGCCTCTCTGCCTAACATACAAAACTTTGTCAAACCCAGAGCTGTTGGACATGCTCCACTTAAAGAAATCCCAATCCCTCCGAGCTACAGGCTCTAGGGACCTAAACCTTGTCACCACAATAAACAGAACATGCTGGAGGGATAGATTCCTATCCCAGAGACTTCCCATACTTTGGAACAAACTACCTATCTATAGCAAACAAAGCTCCTCATTAGCACTCTGCAAGAAAAATCTTGATGATTGGATGGGAAATAGGAAATTCACCCCAGGGATCACCGCTGTGGCTCTGCTCGACAGAGGCACAGAAAAATAATTTTCTTGGGTGGCGAAAGCCAGGGTACCTTTTTGGCTAGGCTTGTATAGGCCCTAGGGCTAATGGCCTAGTACCTACCTATGAACCTATAATTACTATATTACTATTATTATTATTTTTTATATTTTTGATGTAAAATAGTTCCTCTGCCTAATGTTTCAAACTTGCTGTAGTACATTTAAATGGTGTTGGAGGAATTATTTTACATCCAAAAAATAAGATTTTCAAAAAATGTCCATATATTTACCTTATTTTTTGGTCCTTAGCTCATCAAATTTGTGGTTTAATGGCAATCACTGGAGACTGACATACATTTGAATTTCAGACAGTATTTCCTTCAGAAAAAAAATAATTTTATTCTAGCAACTTTCTAATTTTGTACTAGCAATGTTTAAAATCTATTCCTATTTTTTAACCTTTGTTACCCCCATGACTCTCAATCTCTAAGCTCAAGAACTCTGGACAAATTACAAACCAGTGGGGAGAAAAGTCTAAAATTAGGGACAGATTTTAAATATTGCTTTATAAACTTATGCAGTCGCTAGTAAATAACTGGTTTTGAGTTGTCATACGTTTTCTAAAGGATACAAAGTCTAAAACTCAAATGTATGTCACCATTTAGTGACTTCAATGCTGTACAATTTGCCAGAAAACCACAAACTTTATGAGAAAGAATCCGATAAATAGCAGGTAAAACTCTGGACAGTTGAGAGGTATGGTACCCCCCCCCCCCATTATTTTAGGCTTTATCCAGATTTCTTGAGGTAAGAGGTTGAAAAGTATGTACCTTTTAACTGCTGCTGTCACTGGTTGACCAATCTCACGAGACGTATAGTGCCCGCCTTCATCCAGATTTGTTGAACTAAGAAGTTGAGGGGTACATATACCTCTTAACTGCTGCTGCCACTGGTCAATTGCTCTCACTCTCTCTCATGCACACACTTTCTCTTTCATTCATACAAGCACGCATATACACACACACACAAACTTAGACATACACAGATACTCACTTTTCTTTCTTTGCGTTTTTAAATGTTTCTTTTCATTTTATACCTGCTAAACAGTAAAAGATCTTCTTAGTGACTGTAAAACAATGGCTCCATCAGTCTCACTCTCCCTTTCATGAACTCATATGTTCACATACACACACACTTTTTTTTAACATGCTCTGTTTATTTTAATCTAATTTTCACTAAACAGCAAAAGCAAGTGTAAAATAATGATGACCATTTGCATTGTCTTAGTCCGAGCGCTACGGCAGCATAATATGCTGCCATGAAGCAGCAGACTCATTTACATTCACCTTGCTGAAGAATGTTCATTCTCATAGGATCATAGGAAGTTAATAAGCTATTGGCCCTGAGGCCCTTATAAACCTAGCCATGAGTTTAGCTCATGTATAGACAAGTCAGCACTTGATGCCCCTGTCCAGCAGGGACACAGATGGAATCCCAGGGATGTATTTTCTATTTCCCATCCAGTTATCCAGGCTGCGCTTAAAAAGGGGTAAAGAGGTACTCTGCTTGACGTGGAGAGGG
Source organism: Protopterus annectens (assembly GCF_019279795.1). Taxonomy (NCBI): domain Eukaryota; kingdom Metazoa; phylum Chordata; order Ceratodontiformes; family Protopteridae; genus Protopterus; species Protopterus annectens. The sequence goes on from NC_056733.1 coordinate 1,298,845,506, forward strand.
AGTCTATTCCACAGAAGGGGGAGTCTCTAGGACACAAATCTGTCCCACCAAAAAGTTCCATTAATGTCACAGACCAGGATGAGGGCACGTTGTGAGTTATTCGAGTGAAGCTTGACTTGCGAATGTGCAACAGACCCATCAAGGCGGGGGTCCGAGATCGCTTTGTATGCTAGACAGAGGTCACCTCTGAGGAGTCTGTATGAAACATAACAGAGGGATAGGGCTTTTAGCCTATCTGTGTATGGTAGATTTTTGAGGCCTTGGATTCTCCTGGTGAGGAACCTCTGTGGTCACCCCAGCTGCTGCATGTGCTTTGCGAGATACATGCCGAATGGGGCACTGTACTCAACATTGGCCCTTATAAGGGAAGAATACAGGAATGTTATGACCTCCTTGTCCCTGGATGAGATACCCTTACTTATGAGATGGGCCATGTAGAAAGCGTTTCGTACAATGGAAGCAACATGGTGGTCAAAAATTAGGTTGCTATCACTCTGGGTGTCCAAATCCCTCACGACTGACTGAGTGCTTAGGATGTTATTATTAATGTGATAATTTGTGGGGACGTCACTCTCCCCGAAGGGGATGATGATACATTTCTTTTTATTTAGCTTGCGACCATCCTTGGTTACAGTCAGGGTGTCCCAAGGGCCTCGGTCCTAGACCCTTACTTGTTTAGATTGTATCTTTCAGACCTAACTTTTTGATCTGAGGTGTTCTACAGTCTATACGCAGACAACCTGAAATTAGGTAAACTGATTACAAGTGTTACAGATAAGGGATGTCTGCAAAAATAACTTGACTAAATTAACCATTTAGGCAGAGGAGAATAATATGCTGATAAATACATCAAAAACTAAGCATATGAGATTTGGAAGACATAAACTGGAAGGAAAATATTTAATACAGCACACAGTGATTGAAACTGTAGACTCATTTAAGGACCTGGATATATGTGTAGATTCAGCTATGAGTTTTTCTAATCATATCAACCAATTGGTTAATGATAGTTATAGAACTATAAGTTGTATAAAAAGATTTATAAAGTCTAGGAAATTAAAAATAATGACATCATTGTTTGTTAGTTACATTAGACCCAAACTTGTGTAAGGAATAACAATACAGAAACCCCATAAGAAAACAAGCATGAGTAAACTGGAAAGAGTACAGTGGAAATATACCAAGGGCATTCATGGATGTGAAAATCTAAGTTATTATGAAAGACTAAAATATCTGAACTTGTACAGTGTCTCTTATAGATATCTAAGAGGAGAGCTTATTCAGATATATAGGGAATTTAGGGACAACTACCTCTGGAAATGTTTGGGGTTATCAAAAAGTACTAGAGAATCATCAGACAACCTGTGTAGAAGTTTCTATATGAATGAGAAGTATGCTAAGTGGTTCTCTGACAGAGTAGCTGATGCTTGGAACAGACTACCAAATTACATTAAAGTAACACTAGTTTAGATAATTGTAAGAACAGCCTGACCACTTTTTATGGAAACAAATGTTTTGGTATTTTGGCAAGCTAGAAGGGCATTTATGCTCATGCTTGAAATATTTGTATGTATGTATGTTTCTAGCACCAGTCATTTGTTTGGGTGAGACCCTCTTGGACGATGTCCACATCCCTAGGGGAATTGATGACAGTGGCCAGCTTGCAGTCATCTGCAAACTTGGACAGCCATAGCCTACTTGTTTTGGCCTGCACCTCAGAAAAGTATATATCCCAAATAACAGAGGCCCCAAGACCGAACTTGGGGGTACGCCACTCAATATGGGTCTACTACTTGAAATGGCTTCCCCCATTTTGACTAGGTGAGTTCTATCAGTGAGCCAGTTAGCTACCCATCTGGTAACATACAGATTGATGCCTAGTTGAGAGAGTTTATCTATTATGTCCGAGTGGGGAATAGTGTCGAAGACATTGGCCAGATCAAGGTAGGCGGTGTGCACTGCCTTCCCCTCGTCCATGGCTTTGGTGACTGTCTCAAAAAATTCGACCAGATTTAACAGACACGACCTCCCCTTGACAAAGCCAAACTGTGTGGGATCGACTGTTTGGAGGTTGCCAATATCCTTGTTAAATAGGTCCATGATAATCTGTTCCATGGCCTTGCAGATCAGGCTAATTAGGCTGATGGGTCTATAATTTCCTGGGTCGGTGGACACTCCACCTTTGTGTAAAGGGATGACAGTGGCTGTCCTCCACTCAGCTGGGACAAAGCCGGTACTCAGGTTTTGGCTGAATAGGGTGCCTAATGGTGCTGAAAGTTCCTGCCTGAGTTCATGTAAGATGCAGCCTGGGATGTTATCGGGTCCCACGGAGGCTGTATTTTCTGCCTTTGAGAGAGCAGTGATGACCTGATCCCTAGATATAAGGGGAAGGGGACAGGTACTGAGAATGTCCTGATTTACTGATGGGGGGACCGAGGGGTGAAATTTTCAATGAAGCTGTCAGCCAGCAAAGTTTGCTATATTTACGGCATTTGTATATGTGGTATCCTTGACCACCAGTTCTGAGCGGATCTGTGTGCTACCTTTGAGATTGCGGACATATGTGAAGAAGGCCTTATGACTGTCTCTAGTAGATGGGGCCAATATGGACTCAAAGTTTGCTTGGAAGGATTTCACTAGTGCTCTTATTTGCTTGTTTAGGCTAAGGAGAGATTGTTTCCAATTGGGAACCTGCTCCTTCTTGATCCTGGACAGCAATTTTTTTCTTTTGTTATAGAGTTTATTTATTGCAGATGTCCACCAGACAGGTTTACTCTTCCTTGCAGAGGATGATTTAGTCCTGTCAGGTATTCCTGATTCCATGCATCTATATAAATGTTCATATAGTAATTTGGTATAGTTATGGATACTGGTGCCAGTTCCTAAAGAGGGCAGGGGGCTGTGAAGCTGTTTATACCATCCCTCAGGAGGCTGTAATCAGCTTTGGAGAAGTTTTTTTGTTTGACCCTAGCTAGAGGGGGGTCGGGGGAGATGGTGACTTCAAACGTGACTGTTTTATGGTCGGATCTTACAAGGGAGGATGATACTGCAGGGATGCTGCAGTGGTTACTCATGTTTATGTTGGTTAATACTAAGTCCAAGATATTATCACCTCTTGTGGGAGTATCAACTAGCTATTCCAAAGCATTTGCATTGACGCAATCGAGGAATCTCTGGGCATTTGTGTTCTGGCATGAGTAGTTCTCCCAGTCTAGGTTTGGGTAGTTAAAAGTCGCCCAGAATCAGGGTAAAGGGTTGAATCTTGATAGATTCAAAGAGGTCTAAACAGACAGTTTGGGCATCTTGAGTCAGATTTGTGGGCCGGTAGCTAGCTATGATTTCTATAGGGGTCTTGTCAATGGTTAACTGCACCTGTAGAGTGTCTCCTGTGCATCATATTGTTTGAATAGCCTGGAGGTGTATATGTCTTTAATATATATTGAAACTCCACCTCCTTTGGCTTTACTACCCACAGTTTGGGGTCTGGATGTATGATAGGATGAGTAACCAGGTATGGCTGGGGTGCTCTCCGCAGGTTTGAACCAGGTTTCTGTGACTGCGCAGATGTCAGCATTTTCCAATCAGGGTGCATATGTAAGGGTCGCCCATTCTCTGATGCTTTATAAAATATGTACAGAGGACCACATTGCTGCCTCTAGAATGTTTCCGGAGTCCACCTCTTTCCAGTATGCCATTGTAGATGACAAGCCTCTAGTAGAATGTGCCTTCATACTGCCTGGAAGAGATTTTCCATGGTGGGTATAACAAAAGCAATAACTGAGGACAACCATCCTGCAAAACTCTGTTTTGATACAGGTTGTCCCATCTTTTTTGTTTGGGAAGAAATAAACAGCAAATGGATTTTCTTTTAAAAGACTTAGTTCTGTCAAGAACACCTGAGCTGCCTATGCATGTCTAGATTATGAACAATCCTTTATACCTGGTTTGGAGGATCTAGATAGAACACTGTGAGATAGATGGCTTTATTCAAAGTAAACTCTGAAAAAATTCTATGCATAAATATGGGATTTGTTCTTAATGTGACCCTAACTCTACAGAAGCTCAAATAAGGTTCACCCACAATAATAGCTTGCAACTCAGATTCTCTTCATGCAGGTATCACAGCAATATGTATGATCTTACCTGTAATAAACATTAAGTACACCTGATGAGCTGGTTTAAAGGGAGACATAGGTGCCTTTTCCAGCACAAAGTTAAGATCCCAGAAAAGTGACATCTGTTTTCTAGGAGGCCTAAGACGTAAAACCCCTTTGAGAAACTATTTTACTAAAAGCAGAGTAAAAAGGGCAGGATCCATTGGTAGACATGCTGGGATAAGAAAGGCCAGAGGAAAGTAACTCACACAAATATTTCAGAACCAGTGAAGGATGTTACCTAATGGGACCCTAGTTATTAGCTATCCACCAACCAGAAAATCATTTTGACTTAGCAATATAAGATTTCCTAGCAACAAGTTTTCTGACTTACTTTAGTACCTGCTACACATCCTCAAAGAGATGCCTAAATTCAGCATGGCAGTTAGTCAAAGTTGTAGAGTGGGCTGTATCAAACTCCCTTTGTCTTGTGAGAGTAGGTCCTGTCTTTAAGGAAGCTTGTGGTAATTGCCCTTGGCCAATTCCATAAGAAGGAAGAACCAATGTTGCCTGGGCCAAAAGGGAGTCAACTCAATGATTTATTGGAAAGTCCTTTTGAATCTTCAGAATTACAATGTATAATAGTGTAAAGGGTGGGACTATAGAAAGGAACTTCCCAACCATGGAAATAAAAATGTATCTGTTTTCCAGGCTTGCTTGCACAAAGACTTGTTTAGTTATGTGTTCTGAAAGGTGGCAAACAGATGTATTTCAGATGTCCCCCACAACTGGATCAATTCCTGGAAGATCCTGTCATTCAATTTCCATTCATGAAAGGTGTGTCTTGGTCCTGCTCAACTTGTCTGCCACTACATTTTCGTTCTAATGAACTATAATATACTTGGAGGATTAAATAATGCTGAAGAGTTACCTCCCAAGTCATCATAGCCAGCCTGCATAAAAAGCATCCCCCTTAAGTACCACATCACTGTGGTGTTGTCTGTAATCATGGATAATGAAGAAATTTTAAAACATGGATCACTGCCAACATCTCTTTGACAGTTATCAATGGGTGTTTCATAGCCTTTAGTTATCTTGTTCACTTCC